>NC_090445.1:1445642195-1446249338 GCF_031143425.1 Pleurodeles waltl
GTCAGCGCGCCGCGAGGCGCGCTGACGTTGCAAAGGTGTTTTCCCCATGAAAGCAGGAAGCAGCCTTGCGGCCGCTTCCTGCTTTCATGGGGAAAACGGCCTTTTACACGTTCGGGAAGGCCTCGTAAGAAAGGGGAGACACTTCCCTTTCTTACGAGGCCTTCCTGAAAGTGTTTCCTGGCCCCCGGTCGCAGCTGTGCTGCGATCGGGGGCCAGGAAACACTTTCAGGTTTCCTGGCTCCCCCGATCGCAGCACAGCTGCGATCGGGGGGTCAGGAAACATTTTGAAAAGGCCTCGTAAGAAAGGGGAGAGTCTCCCCTTTCTTATGAGGCCTTCTGAAACGGTTTCCTGGCCCCCGATCGCAGCACAGCTGCGATCGGGGGCCAGGAAACCCCACTAGACACCAGGGATTTCACTTTTGGGGGGCGGCCCCCCCCGGAAAACGGGCCGCCCCCCCCCCCCGGCATAATTTTCTTTAAAAAAAAAAAGGTAGGTGCCCCCTGGGGGGGGGGGGGGGGGTATGCGATCGCGCCCCCCCCCCCCCCCCAGGGGATTTTTTTTTTTTCCCCAAAAAAAAATGAAATGACAGGGGGTCGCCCGTGGGCAGGGTGACCCCCTGTGGGGGCAATTTTTTTTTTTAGATGTTGTAGGGTTTCCCTGGTGGCCATTTTGGCCCCCAAGGAAACCATACAACAACTAAAAAAAAATATATGTATATATCTATATATATATATCTATGTAGATAGATATATCTAGGTACATGGATATATCTATAGATATATCTATGTAGATATATATTTATATATATATATATATATATATATATATATATAGGTAGATCTGTATCAAAGAGATTTATAAAGCGCGCTACTCACCTGTGAGGGTCTCAAGGCGCTGGGGGGGGGGGACGGGGGGGAGGGAAAGGGGCTAGGAGGTTCACTGTTCAAAAAGCCAGGTTTTGAGGCCCTTCCTGAAAAGAAGTAGGTTTTGGGTCTTGCGAATGTGGGTTGTGAGTGCGTTCCATGTTTTGGGTGCAATGTAGGAGAAGGATCTGCCCCCGGTGGTGGTGTGTTTGATGCGGGGGTCAGAGGCGAGAGAGAGGTCAGCTGAACGGACGTTTCGTGTGGGGGTGTGGAAGGTGACTCTCGTTGAGGTAGGCAGGGCCTGTGTTGTGGAGTGATTTGTGTGTGAGGATGAGGATCTTGAAGGTGATCCTTTTGTCAATGGGGAGCCAGTGGAGGGATTTGAGGTGTGGAGAGATGTGTTCGTGTCGGTGGAGGTCGAGGATGAGTCGTGCTGCTGAGTTCTGGATGCGTGTAGTTTGCACTTGAGTTTTAGAGTGGTGCCGGCGTAGAGGGCGTTTCTGTAATCAAGCCTGCTGCTGATGAGTGCGTGAGGGACAGTTTTTCTGGTCTCTGTGGGGATCCATTTGAATGTTTTTCAGTATACGGAGTTTGTTGAATCATGAGGAGGTAAGAGCGTTGATTTGTTGGGTCATAGAGAGAGAGGAGTCTAGGATGATGCTGAGGTTGCGTGCGTAGTTGGCGGGGGTGGGTGCAGGGCCTAGCGTGGTGGGCCACCATGGGGGGTCCCAGGTTTTTTTGGTGAGGGCCAAAGAGGATTATTTCAGTTTTGCTTGAGTTGAGTTTCAGGTGGTTGGCTGTCATATATACATCACTTTTGTCAATATGTGTGTTGTTTCCCTGGGGGGAAAAGGGTCCGACTTGTCTAGTGGCAGTTTTAGTGCCATAAAGAAGCGCAGAAGGTTTATATGCCTACTGCAAAGAGCACATCTGTATTTTATGTAAATAGCTGAGTACATTAGTAAAGTCTATGGAGAGATGAAGGGCACTTTTGCTGGGTGGTAATGAGGGAATCCGAGGAGGAGGGAGTGGGAGCACCAATAATGATTGTTGGACTGGGCGCAGGAGGTGCTAAAGACTGTGACGAATGGTATGTGACAAGGTGTTTTTTGAGTGTCTTGAAAGTACGTGCTGATTGAGGGAAGAAGCGCAGGTAAGGTGGCCTCTACTGTTGCACGTATCTCACACACACCATCGATTTTGTGACTGTCTACGTAGGCTAGTATTTTAGAGCAACAGTTTAGCCAATAGCAGAGATGGCATCTTGATGGATGACTGCTGCCTGCACTCGGGTTATAGAGGACCGCTCTGACATAGGATCAGAGACTGAGACATCAGATACTGAGACAGTATCTGAGGGATAGGACAATGGCGCAGACTCTGGGAGTGATTTTTCAGTCAGAGGAGTCCCATTCGAAAACTCCTCTTCCAGTAAATTATGAGGGAGGTGATGAGGACAGTCCTGCTGTCCCTTCGCAAGCTGTTCGTGCAACTGGGTAATAGTGGGTTAGGCCAACCCAGAGAGCAGGTGAATGCGGCGGCAAGCAGAGAGAGAGTGCTCTCTTGGGAGCTCACCAATTTAGTTCAGCCCCAAATTCCACCACCCAAATCATATTGTGGAGACATCCAAATTGTCTATGGCAAAACAAACTGGTTTTGTAAGGCAGGCACCTGTGTTTTTGGTCCTGGATTCGGCGGCCATATAGAGAAACACACTAAACCCAAACATTTCTGGAAACTAGACATTCGGGGGAGTCCACAGAGGTGTGACTTGTGTGGATTCCCCAAAGTTTTCTTACCCAGAATACCCTGCAAAGCTGAAATGTTGAAAAAAAACTATTTTTCTCGCATTTCTGTCACACAAACTACAGGAATATGCTGGGATCCACAACATTCCTACCACCCAGTGACTCCTCACCTGTCCTGATAAAAACACTACCCCACTTGAGTGCCTACACCTAGTGCCTGTGTCAGGAATGGATCACCCCAGGGTCAACAGCTGCCTCACGTAAGGACCAACATTGACCGTTGTGTGATCTATTCCTGTCGCAGGCACCAGGCCTAACCACACAAGTGAGGTATCATATTTATCGGGAGACTTGGGGGAACGCTGGGTGGAAGGAAATTTGTGGCTCCCCTCAGATTCCAGAACTTTCTGTCACCGAAATGTGTGGAAAACGTGGTATTTTAGCCACATTTTGAGGTTTGCAAAGGATTCTGGGTAACAGAACCTGGTCCGAGCCCCACAAGTCACCTCATCTTGGATTCCCCTGGGTTTCTAGTTTTCAAAAATGTGCTGGTTTGCTAGGTTTCCCCAGGTGCCGGCTGAGCTAGAGGGCAAAATCCACAGTTAGGCACTGTTTTCTATGAAAAAATTTGATGTGTCCACGTTCTGTTTTGGGGCATTTCCTGTCGCGGGCGCTAGGCCTACCCACACAAGTGAGGTATCATTTTTATCGGGAGACTTAGGGGAACGCCGGGTGGAAGGAAATTTGTGGCTCCTCTCAGATTCCAGAACTTTCTGTCACCGAAATGTGAGGAAAACTTGTTTTTTTGGCCACTTTTTGAGGTTTGCAAAGGATTCTGGGTAACAGAACCTGGTCCGAGCCCTGCAAGTCACCCCTCCTTGGATTCCCCTAGGTCTCTAGTTTTCAGAAATGCACAGGTTTGGTAGGTTTCCCTATGTGCCGGCTGAGCTAGAGGCCAAAATCTACAGGTAGGCACTTCTCAAAAAACACCTCTGTTTTCTTCCAAAAATGTTGATGTGTCCACGTTGCGCTTTGGGGCGTTTCCTGTCGCGGGCGCTAGGCCTACCCACACAAGTGAGGTATCATTTTTATCGGGAGACTTGGGGGAACGCCGGGTGGAAGGAAATTTGTGGCTCCTCTCAGATTCCAGAACTTTCTGTCACCGAAATGTGAGGAAAACTTGTTTTTTTAGCCACTTTTTGAGGTTTGCAAAGGATTCTGGGTAACAGAACCTGGTCCGAGCCCCGCGAGTCACCCCTCCTTGGATTGCCCTAGGTCTCTAGTTTTCAGAAATGCACAGGTTTGGTAGGTTTCCCTAGGTGCCGGCTGAGCTAGAGGCCAAAATCTACAGGTAGGCACTTCTCAAAAAACACCTCTGTTTTCTTCCAAAAATTTTGATGTGTCCACGTTGCGCTTTGGGGCGTTTCCTGTCGCGGGCGTAAGGCCTACCCACACAAGTGAGGTATCATTTTTATTGGGAGACTTGGGGGAACGCCGGGTGGAAGGAAATTTGTGGCTCCTCTCAGATTCCAGAACTTTCTGTCACCGAAATGTGAGGAAAACTTGTTTTTTTAGCCACTTTTTGAGGTTTGCAAAGGATTCTGGGTAACAGAACCTGGTCCGAGCCCCGCGAGTCACCCCTCCTTGGATTGCCCTAGGTCTCTAGTTTTCAGAAATGCACAGGTTTGGTAGGTTTCCCTAGGTGCCGGCTGAGCTAGAGGCCAAAATCTACAGGTAGGCACTTCTCAAAAAACACCTCTGTTTTCTTCCAAAAATGTTGATGTGTCCACGTTGCGCTTTGGGGCGTTTCCTGTCGCGGGCGCTAGGCCTACCCACACAAGTGAGGTATCATTTTTATTGGGAGACTTGGGGGAACGCCGGGTGGAAGGAAATTTGTGGCTCCTCTCAGATTCCAGAACTTTCTGTCACCGAAATGTGAGGAAAACTTGTTTTTTTAGCCACTTTTTGAGGTTTGCAAAGGATTCTGGGTAACAGAACCTGGTCCGAGCCCCGCGAGTCACCCCTCCTTGGATTGCCCTAGGTCTCTAGTTTTCAGAAATGCACAGGTTTGGTAGGTTTCCCTAGGTGCCGGCTGAGCTAGAGGCCAAAATCTACAGGTAGGCACTTTGGAAAAAACAGCTGTGTTTTCTATAAAAAAAATAGGATGTGTCCATGTTGTGTTTTGGGGCATTTCCTGTCGCGGGCACTAGGCCTACCCACACAAGTGAGGTATCATTTTTATCGGGAGACTTGGGGGAACACAGAATAGCAAAACAAGTGTTATTGCCCCTTATCTTTCTCTACATTTTTTCCTTCCAAATATAAGAGAGTGTGTAAAAAAGACGTCTATTTGAGAAATGCCCTGCAATTCACATGCTAGTATGGGCACCTCGGAATTCAGCGATGTGCAAATAACCACTGCTCCTCAAAACCTTATCTTGATCCCATTTTGGAAATGCAAAGGTTTTCTTGATACTTCTTTTTCACTCTTCATATTTCAGCAAATGAATTGCTGTATACCCAGTATAGAATGAAAACCAACTGCAGGGTGCAGCTCATTTATTGGCTCTGGGTACCTAGGGTTCTTGATGAACCTACAAGCCCTTTATATCCCCGCAACCAGAAGAGTCCAGCAGACAAAACGGTATATTGCTTACAGAAATCTGACATCGCAGGAAAAAGTTACAGAGTAAAACATAAAGAAAAATGGCTGTTGTTTTCAGCTCAATTTCAATATTTTTTTATTTCAGCTGTTATTTTCTGTAGGAAAACCTTGTAGGATCTACACAAATGACCCCTTGCTGAATTTAGAATTTTGTCTAGTTTTCAGAAATGTTTAGCATTCCGGGATCCAGCATTGGTTTCACACCCATTCCTGTCACTAACTGGAAGGAGGCTGAAAGCACCAAATATAGTAGAAATGGGGTATGTCCCAGTAAAATGCCAAATTTGTGTTGAAAAATTTGGTTTTCTGATTCAAGTCTGCCCGTTCCTGAAAGGTGGGAAGATAGTGATTTCAGCACCAGAAACCCTTTGTTGATGGCATTTTCAGGGAAAAAACCACAAGCCTTCTTCGGCAGCCCTTTTTTCCCATTTTTTTGGAAAAAACTAAATTTTCACTGTATTTTGGCTATTTTCTTGGTCTCCTCCAGGGGAAACCACCAACTCTGGGTACCATTAGAATCCCTAGGATGTTGGAAAAAAAGGACGCAAATTTGGCGTGGTTAGCTTATGTGGACAAAAAGTTATGAAGCCCTAAGCGCGAACTACCCCAAATAGCCAAAAAATGGCTCAGCACTGGGGGGGGAAAGGCCCAGCAGCTAAGGGGTTAATTAGATTGTTGTGTTTCCGGCATTGTGTGGTATCTCTGTGGATGATAGTAGCATATTTTGTATGATATGGTGTCCCCTATGGCAAGTTCTTGCCCCATTCTGCTACCCTGTTGAGCATTAGGGTTTGCGTCCCTGTGTATAGTTAGGTTTACTTTTATCTTGGCTTCTGTGTAAGGATTGGGGATTAGCAGAATCTGGCCGGAGAGTTTAGTGATATGGTGTACCTATTAGGTCATATGTAGCTGAGTTGCATTAATGCTGCGGAGTGTTCTGTAGTGCAGTGAGGGGAGGGCCAATTTGTTTGTTATAAAGTTGGTGATGTATTTAATTACGTCCTTATAGGGCAGGGACCTGGCTTATATGCGATCTGTGGAAGGTGATAAGATCCGGTCTGTGCACTAATGTATGTACCTTGTGTCTTTTAGCAGACAGCCCTTGCCATATTATTCCAGTTTAGGGCCTCATGCCTCTTTGTGGTGGGCATGAACAAATTAAACGTCTATTGTTGAAGATGATAATAATAGTCATAGGGTAAACACAAATGCAAAATCCCATTGTGTACTCATCCGTCTGTGGGGTTGTCGTCGGTCGTACTTCAGTGTTTTCGTAGTTGTCTCATGTATGCACTGTAGTGGAACACTGTCTCAGAGGGGTGCAGTATTTATCTCTCTCTGATAACTGGGTGTGGACTGCCACGGCGTGTAGAACCTGACCCCTATCATCGTACGATCTGGCTAGTCTCTCTAGGTCCGTGCTCCTTTGACAGGTATCAGTGTCATGGTCAGTTGTGTTTTCGCTCTCCAAGCCTGGAGGTAGAGTTCCGTTGCCTTTGTTGTCCCCTGAGACATCTAATGGGCGACTTGTGCTGGTAGAATCCATGGGCTGATGTTGAAAAGAATCAAGGAATAGCTTCAATTCCTCTGGGATGTGAAAGTCCCTGGATACTCCGTTTTTGGTAACCCACATTCTTGCGGGATCGAAGAGGCCATATTTCATCTCTAGTTGGCGGAGTCGGGGTCTTAGAGCTAGGAAGGCCTTCCTGCGCTCGTTAGTCTCTTTAGAGTAGTCAGCTGTTATGCGAATGTCATGTTGGCCTCTCCGAAAAGGACCGTTGCTGCGCGCTGTTTGTAGTATTTGCCGGGCCTGATTATGACGTAGTAAACAGGCGATGATCGGACAGGGCCTAAGAGATGTGACGGCTCATTTCAGACCTACTCTATGTACTCGTTGAAATTCTAGAGGTGGGTCAAAGTTCAGTAAGGTCACTTTGGGTAGAGTAGAGCTCAGGAAGGCCTGTATATCTGTCCCTTCTTCATTTTCTGGGATCCCCAGTAGGCGAATGTTGTCTCTTCGGATCCTGTCCTCCTGGTCCGTAAGTTTGCTCTTAAGGTAGAGGAGATCCTGGTCTCTTTCCTGGGATGTGGCCATCTGCATTTCCAGTGATCCCATACGATGTTCCAAGCCTGTCACTCTAGATTGAAAACCTGCAATGTCTAATCGCATGGATTTGGTTTCTAGGGTCAGCGAGGATATGGAAGCATCCATTCCCTCTATTCGACGGCTGACGGCGGTGATCTCATGTAGTATCCGTTCCATTGTTGTGGACTGTTCCTTGTCAGATGTCGTGGCGGGCTGGATTGGAGATGGTGGTGTGTGGGTCTCTGTTGCCATGGAGGTTGGTCGTTTCTGGTGGACCGCCTCTGAAAATAGTAACTGTAGTGCCGGCTTGCCAGTGGGTTTATGGTTCGGTTTGCTGCCGGGCATCGCCACGCTGATCTATGAGGGCTACTCGGTTGGGCCCGAAATCTTCTTTGGGGTTCAGTGGGGGTAGAGGTTTGCGAATCTGTCGGTCCTCTACTCTATTTCTGCACCTCTGTTTTTTGCTTGTCGTGGCTTATTGTGTTATTTTCCTTCTGATTTCTGTTCTTTCCTTTCTTTGTCCCCGTTTTATTTGTACTGTCTCAGAGGCCGTCGCGGGGTGCAGTGATCTGCTGTTGTCAGTAGGTGGGAAGATTACGGCAATAAGGATACTGAGGCAGTGAGGTCGAAGTGAGGCTCGTGGCGGTCCGGGGTTTGTTGTGGAGCAGTGCTGGTTACTTGACGTTATTAAACGGCTTCATTGTAGTTCCTTATATCCTGGTAGCTAGCACTCAACCTGTTAAAGTGGTCGTGGGGAGCGAGTTGGAAGGGGAGCAGGCGAGACCCTCTGTATGTTGATTTACCGCCCGCCCGTTGCGATTGGTGGTGTTTATTCCTGGGTTCCTGTTCTATTGTCGCCGGGGTCCCATCAATGCCTACGGGCGGTGGTGGGTACACTTGTCCCTGTCCCGGTGTTTGGATGGCTTGAGGGGTGGAACAGAGGTAGGCAGTGTGTAACCTACTTCTTTTGTTCTTTTATTTAATTTTCCTATCCAGTTATTCTCCCCTTTTCTCTCCTACTCCTTTTTTTTTTTTTTCTTCCTTTCCTTTTTTTGTTTCAGTGCTTCTTTCTCTCTGGTCTCCTTTTCCCCGCTCCTTGTGTGTGGATTCTTTGTTTATTCTTTTCTTTTATGTGTTAATTTAGTCAATTTAGTCACTGCCTTCCACTGTCGCCGTGCTGCTGCCCCTCACTGCCCCCTCCTCTCCCCCCCTTCTCAGTTCTATGAGGAGGGGGGGGGGGAGGCGTGGGACACCCCAGTTGCTATCTGTCCTCGTGCTCTCCACCCATGTAGCTCCCTCGCTCCTCGCTCCCCTCCGCTCCTCTCCTGTTTCTCCCCCAGGGGAGGGGAAGCGCAGTGTCTAGTGTTAGGCCGGAGGGCTGCAGAATGTTTCAGTGCATCGCCTCCCGCCGATGCTGGTGCAGGGGCGTGGGGATCCTCACCTGCAGTGTCGGACGCCGTGAGGCCGGGGAAGCCGTTCTGCCTCAAACTCAAGGGCGTGGCTCCTCCCCCTCCGCAAGGCCTCTAGCGCCGTGGTTCAATGCAGGTTCTCCGGGACTCCGCTACAGGTCTCTATACGGGGGCCAAGGGTCCAGGGCATCGGAAGGGTCCCTGAGGCCCCCCACCGTGAAATTCTTCCTTTTTTCCCCCTCTCCGCTTCGCTTCGGAGGGCCGACCGCGGGGCCTGGATGACGCGGCTCCGCCCTCCGAGCAGGTCCCTCTTTGCAA
The DNA here is from genome assembly GCF_031143425.1 of Pleurodeles waltl. Classification (NCBI taxonomy): domain Eukaryota; kingdom Metazoa; phylum Chordata; class Amphibia; order Caudata; family Salamandridae; genus Pleurodeles; species Pleurodeles waltl. The sequence goes on from NC_090445.1 coordinate 1,445,651,286, forward strand.
GAAGGCCGCGGGTCTGCAGGATCGCGGTTGTGGGCCGTTGTTCTCATGGGTCGGGCCTCGGTGATTGCAAGAGAGCTTCGACGCCATGCAGGATGTTCGCCACGGCCGCTAAGGAGCCCCCGCCGCCTCCCTAGAGTCACCGCAGCATGGAGCTCGGAGCTTAGGCGGCCATCTTCCTCCGTGGCCCGGCCTGCCTAGCTTTAAGATTGAAGGTTTTTCAAGGCCTTTAAAGAACTCCATTGTGGTCCTTGTTTCAACCAATACTCCGCAAGATTTCTAAAAACTATTCTGGTGACTACTGGGGCCACAGATCTGCTATTTAAGGCAGCGCCTTGATGTTCTTAACTAAGTGCCCCACAGGTCTGTAGCAATTACTTTGAAAACATTTGAGTGTTTAAAGCACACCTGTCACCTGAATAGCTAGGAAAAATGGAAATGGACTCTGTTTCTATTTTGCTGATTTTCAGAAATAGGGTCACAATTAAGATGGACAGCCAGGGACACTGGTATTTTGCCACCAGAGGAGAACCAAAGTGAAAGCATTTACCAAGAACCAAAGTCAAAAGTTTAAAGATGATCAGATGTCATTGTAGTCTTAAACATGAAATAATGCTGTGTATCACTTCAGTGGTGTTATTACTAGACCCTCCCAGACAGCTTTTTGGAAAATAAAGACTGTTCCCTTGCACGCTGGGTGGCAGAACAATCTTCAGCTACTGGGTGCTTGGGTGGGGACAGGCCATGTGACAAGCTCCTCCTCTGGTAGGCCCAACTGATACCTGAGGGGCAGGTTCCAGGAGGGCTGGCATGAGCAGGCTGAGAAGGGATTCTGCTGTGGCATCACAACACACAGTCAGCCTATCTCACCCACCCTGCCTGGGAGGTTGACCATGAGTTTTTTGGTGAAACCTGAAAGATGAACTATGCTTGGGCAGGTTGAGGTCAGAGAAACTCTGCTGGTGGTCCATAGAAGTCCTGATATCTTATCAATAATATCATTAATCTGAAAGTGGTGTAGAGGTGCTGGGTATAGAGCTAATAGGCTAATCAAACCATCTAGTTGCTGTTTCCCTCAGGATAGCTGGTGCTTGAAAACCATGGTAAAGGCAATGAATAAGGTATTTTGGTCAAAACAATATAAAACCATTTTCATACTTTAAATGGGTCAGAAGCATGGTTCCCTGGCGTGAAACGTGACGTGAAATGTGAGAACCTAGTGGGTACGTTTTGGTAAGACGTACTGGCACTGCAAGACGACCCAAATGGCATGTTTAGGTGCCTGATGCTAATGCTCATTAGACCTCAGGAAAAGGATTGGTTGACACAGACAGAAGAATAGCAGACATGGAAGTCAGACTCCACTACGGAGAATGGAATAACTCACCTGCCAAATCAACACTGAAAATTAGTTGCAGCCATTGCTGAGAGAACTATGCCTTGATGATTAGGAGGGCTACTGTTGAGTGCATGGTGCCTAGGGAGAGGGCCCCGGGGAGCAGATGCAGATCTTGGTGGTAATAACAAATATTCAATCAAAAACTTGGAATGCTAAAGTGGAGAAGGATACCATGTGATCAACAGTTGAACATGGGTCAGTCGGTCGTAAGAGAAGGGTGAACTCTGCTAGATGGGCAATGCCATTCATTGTCCTCTGCCAATCAAAATTGAAGTGGGTTCAGATTTGAGAACCTGCAGTGACAAACCTGGAGAAGTGGTAAGGAGCTCAAGGGAGTGTTTCTTTCTGGCAGACCTTAGTCCTGCCCCAGGATTTACATAGTCTCCAACTATATCCTTAATCATCCTGTACCAAGTGGTAAATGTCATTACCTCTGTGTTGCCTCGGACCCACAATTTCTTTACCACAAATATTGGGTTGGTATATAAAGGTCTCCCAACATTTTGTGCCATCTATGTGCACAGACTATCTCCCCTTATGTGATGCTCAATTGTGACAGAACTGGTAGTATTAAAGTAAATTGTGTATCTAAACCAGACACTGAATACTGAACTCTAAATACTGTACCACATTCTCTACCCCTAGCAGAGAGCGTAGATGTTTTCAGGGCCTGAGGGCACTGAACCCCTTGGGAGTCCAGTTGGCCTGGGCAGTTTCACAGCAGATGCCTTGAAACCTCTTTGATATTCCTCCACAATTCACTGAAACTAAGGGCCTGGTTTAAAATTTGGCAGATGGGTTACTCCATCACAAGCCAAACATAATAGATGATATGTCCGCATTATTGCAAGGCCATTACATCCTACAGCACTTGTAATAAGGCGGACATGAAACTTGTCACATTTGCAATGAAGTAACCCATCCACCAAACTCTAAATCAGGCCCTAAGTCACTGCAAGTCTGTTACAGTATTTCTCTTTGAAGTATACCAAAGAAGAACTCTCAGCTTCTGAAATGTATCTTTGAGAGACTGTGATTAGGTTCTACTATTTGGATACACATTCATTTTTTCAAGAAACCTTGATCTCCATTCAGTTATAACACAGAGGTATGAGTGGGTTTCATAAGCACCATCCTTTGAACAGAAGAAACATAGTAACGGTTTCTATATTGTTTAATGCTTGAATGTAATAATACTGTTTGCAGTTGGAGCTCTGCCTGGGAAGGTCCTTGTATGTTCTTTGTCTAGCCTAATTCTATGTGTATCTTATTTTTCCTATTGCCAAAAAGTAAAAAAAACATGTTTATAAGTAAGGTACTGACTGGAATGTAGCTTTAATAACTGGTATTACTGCATCTACATTAGGTCACCACTTGCTCGCTCCATTATCTTGTGAGAGTGAAGAACTACAAAGGGAGTACTTAGGGGCTGAGTTAAAGTCTGGTGGGTACTCAATTGGGATGGCAGAGGATATTGCCTGCACCATCGTGAGGGATCTTTGCCCACCAAATCTAAAGTTGTCGTCCACTCCCATGGGTAAGTCCTAACATTGGTAAGAACCACAGCCATGGCAGTTGCTGTCAATTTTGTAAAAGACTGACAGATGACTTCATCAAAAAGGACTGCGGACCATCACATTTTTACAAAGTTTTTCATTTTTCTTAAACTCCCAAAGCATGTCCCTCATGCATGGCAAAAAAATGCCATGTTATCACCCACTCTAAACAACTGGGCAGGCAGACGGATGGCTAACCTCCAACAGCCCCTACTCTGTCATGATGTTAGTGGAATATGTCAGGTGACAGAGCCGGAATAGGCTCCTTAGACCACATATTGTTGATGCCCCATCTTTAAATCGGGTAGGTGGACCCTGAGTTGTACTGGAGTTCCCACTCTGCCAAACTCTAAATTAGCCTGGCAATGTGGCCCAGAGACCAGTGGTAAATGATTTTGACGAACACAATTGGGGCCCGTTAATCCCAGACTGCGCTGGGACCCCAGAAGTGGATTTCACAGCCACAACTTCTATTAGTGCACATTAGTGATCATGCTTTTGATAACAAGTGTGTATTCTAGTCTATCTTTGACCCCTACTTTAGACCCATCCACTAATCTGCTTCACCCGTCTCTTGGGAAATTGTGTGAGCATGTTTGCTGATTGTGGTCTCTAGTTTGAACGGTTCCTACCATCATACTCCGACAATGCTTCTTCTTCTCCACCTTTCATTTCTTCAATCTTGCCCTGGAAGATGAGGTGCCAGAACGATGGATGAGATGCTGCATCTATGCCAAAACCTTCTGGATAACTGAAGTGAAACAAAAACTGTTAGATGGCGCTCATGATACCAGGTTAAATGAGGGCTGCACTACTAACATCACCCGATGCCATGGTCTATGATGTCACACTACAAACTACATCAACCTCTGCAGTAATCTGTTAACAAACGCGGCTACTGACATCAAGGACTGTAATGGGATATGAAAGCAGACTACAACTAACAGAAACCCATGCTGGGATCTACAACACGTACTGCAAATTACATCAACAAATGCGCACACTGATCACCAGATAAGCCAATGCAGTGACCTAGTGATAATAATATTAAGGTTTTATTTGATCTTTAAAAATAATCTTAAAAGCATAAACACCAGAAAATAATAGTAGAAAGCATTATAAGCTACTATAATAAGCTTAAAATGGTGTACGAAACACCAAATAGCTACAAGGTCACAACTTATTAAAATTACATAATAAAATCCTCTAATCAATGGCCAGGGCGAATTTAAGAGAATCGCAAATACTAACACATACCTCAGCAGAGTTGAGCATCTGCAGCTATAATAATGCAGGATTACATCTAGTCAAGGCAAGATAAAAAATCTTTTCATACATATACAATAAAATTAATCTAAAAAACAGTGAACTACTAGCACACACTGCAATTTACATGAACCATTTCAATGACCTGTGAGCACAGACTCCTACTGACATCAACCATAGCGACTGCGAACACACACTGCTACTGATGTCGACCAAGGCAAAGGTTAAGCAACACACCGAATGAAAGAAGTCCAGTACATAAATCCATCACTAGAATCCTTTCTTTAACTTGGTAAATATTCTTTAACATGAAAAACAGTCAACGCGGGGTTCCTCGGGTAGACAGTGGAAAATACAAATATAACAAAGTACAATCTTAGGGCTTGCCATTGGTCATGGCTTGTACATCTTTGCTAAGTATGCATTATCGTCTTGGATTTTAATTGAACGAACATATTTCTTAAGATTGTAATAGTTTATGTTATTTTTCCTGTTATTATAGCCCTGAAAATGTTCCACTTATGTAGTTACGGGACACATCGGCTGTTATGCACGGTAAAGAAGATTTATCAAGTCAAAAAATAAAGATTCATATACTTGACTTCTTTTGTCTCTTTAATATGGACGCTGTGTTATTAATAAGAGAAATTATTAAACCAGATACTTTGTGCTAAATGTTTTGGTGTTGCTTCTCCATTTTTTGTATTGATAAGGTATTTTATATCGCTAATGCCAAACGTTTTACCCTCCTGCCCCACTTTAGCTCTCTCATCATAATGAAGAGTAAACATGACCTAGAGAGCATCAAAGCACTGCATAAATTCAAGCTGGTATGTGCTCTGCTCAACATACCCTCACCTACCAAACACAGAAATGACTTAGGCAAATGCATAACTGTAGCACATTTTACTTACACTGAAGCCTGAATGGATGATGTTTTTGAGCCTACTCTAAACTATTTCTTCCCTGTAGATTAGTAATGCTAGACCTTGGTATTTTCTATTTTGTACTCAGACAGAATCTCAAGTAAATCTTGCTTAGTGGGTTTTGTACATTTCATGTAATTTTATTTCCTCCCTGTTATGCTTTTTCTCACAATTTGTCACCTGAGGGTGACTGATTCAAGCAGAAAATGTCTTGCAAGTAGCAGTAAAACTGATGTGTCCAAAAATATGTTGAAATTATTTTTGCATGTGAGTTATGTCCTAGCATACAATTTCAATGCAAGCAACCACTGAAGGAAATTTCACATAATTAGGTATAGTTTCCACAAATATAACCCCTAAACCGTGACATAAACATTCCAATCATTCCCAATGTTCCCGGTATAACTCGAATTAATCTACAACTGGAAGAAGTGCTACTTTCTCTAACATTAGAGCCAAACAGCTCTAGTTCAGGGCATAGCAACGTTCTGAATACAGTTTACAGACTCCAATCTCCTAGGAGTTCCGAATCTCCAATCTCCTAGGAGTTTAACGAAAGGTACACAGGTTTAACGGCTACATTAATTGTAGAACTGATGCCCTCTCAGCATTAGGTGATGTTAATATCTGGGTGCACCACTCGGATTTTTAACACTCCCAAAATATCTCACTCACATGGCAGGGCACACTTAGACCAGGCATTATTTGTTGAGGAGAGAAGAGCCAGAGAGAGAGCATCCGATTCATCCGACTTTGTCAGATCAAAATGAAACGCTCTTTGGTCTTTCCTATTCACAGGTGCTAAAGAAACCAACCTCTCCACAGATGATTAAAAAACTTAGATGGAAATTCTTTTACTCCATAGTCAGTTAAACCTTGCCAAAGCCCCTTTGCATCTTTGAACCCTTTTGCAAATGGCTATTATATGGCCTAGATATTCAGGATTCGCTTCAGCATTGCAAAATCTTAGGAAGCTGTTCGGAAAGTGCTGGATTGTCCAGCACTCTGCTAACCACACAAAAAAATGTTTGAAAATGTAGGAAGAACTTGATGCGCAGTCTACAAGTTGAGAAAATAGTTCAGTAGTGCCTTTGCATAGTAAACAGAACAGTTTATCAACAAGGCCAGACATGTTTGGAAAAATTATCCTTCTAGTACAAACCATCAAGAGACCTTCATGCAGAAGGGCTTCCAACCATAGATGTAACTAGGTCCAATGTAGGAGTGTTGCACAGTCCTCTTCTGTGTTCCCTGCTTGGTTCTGGAATGCTCGTCTACTGCACGTAAAGCAGGTGAAGACCATCTTGCCTGCTTGTTTCAACTTAGACATGATGACATACTTTAATTGCATGTTGGGGCCTGTCTTCTAGTTTGAAGAGGTGTCCTTAGCTGTGAGCACTCTCTTAACAAATCAACAGTAGAATCACCTAACATTAAAACACTCTGGATTGTACATCCCACTGAAGCACATTATCTTGAAGCATGCAAAAACTGCCACCATGCTAGATGCAAACCAGAAATCTACACTGTGCCCGCTGATATCTGCTCTACGTTAAATGTTCAAGCATGTTAGACACAGAGTCCTAATTGGGAGTTCATGCTCCCAGACTGTGGAATACTCTGAACCAAAACCTGAAACAAAAACCTACAGTTCAGGAGCCTCTTGAAAATGTTGCTTTTCAGGCTGAACTTTAAGCCAGGCCTGACAACTACAGAAGACAAAACTGAGTAATGCCTTCTATAGGCTCAAATGTGCAAACAAGTGCTCTGAAGTAGCCAGACGGAAAGTAGTAGTATTTATCCAAGCCCCAACATGAAGGGAAGACTGTGTAAGAGTTGCAGTCTCCAGCACCTACCTCCCAGAGCGGATCTGGAAAAGACAGTGGATGAAGCAGGTAATGAAGCTCATATTCGAGTTGTATGTGGCGAAGACAATGTCCCAGCGCTCGACCAACACTTTAAAGATGTGCAGGAGATTCAGCAAGTCCATGAGGGTCTGACGGGCACCAGACAGGCAGTACAGGAGAGTACGGTTTAGGCTGCTGTACAGACTGCTAAAGAGCTGTTCCCTCTGGGAGACGGGGGCATCCACGACCTGCAACAGGACATATCTGTGAGATACAGCTCTTGCTATTTGGATCCGAGGCACAGTTCCCATTGTTTCTGTGACAGAATAAAAAGTAAAACACCAGATTCGGGGCAAATGACAACCCTTAGTGGTAAAATCTGCTTGTATACTTCTTCAGCTCATATTGTCAATGTAGGCTTTAATTGGCAACTCAACAGCTAAACTAGAAAATGCAGAATATTTTTACAGCTGTTTTACTGAGAAGTAAGCATTTTTACCATGGATGCGGGTTTAACAAAACGCCATGAGTAGCGGAAGTGACACCACTCTCTTTGAAACCTCCCCTCATGACTTCACAGGAAGTGATTTGACATGATCATGAACACTAATTCCAGTCAAGTGATTTAATGTGACTGTTCACTGTTGATGTACAGAATGTTACAATACTGAAGTTCAAAAATCCACACACAACAGAAGCAAAAGTAACAACAAATAGAAAAAAGAATTACTGAAGCTGATAAAACTAATTTAAAGAACCCAAGTATTAACTAGGGTGCTCCCATCGTATGGCAGAGATGCAAACATGATAAAAGAAGGGCTAGGCAGTCAAAAGCCAGCAGTACAGCCTCAAATGCCCTAACACTACCATTGTTTGATTAGGCGCAATCATGGCATCAAATGCCTAATTACAGGGTAATAAGAACATATGTGCAGGCACTCCTCCCTCTTAAACCATGTGTGCACACAGGTTACATGTACGCTCAGGTCACACAGTATACAAAATCCTCTGACCTCTGTTGCTAACAATTTACTATTGGCTGGGGGCGCTCCCAGGCAGACTCTCTCCTGCCCAGCAACTGTGTTGGGGGGGACGCTCCTCCACCCTAATCGAGGAGCTGCCCCTGTTAGACACTAACTTTTACATTTAAAATTTTTACCAAACCAAAGCACAATTTTGCCTTAAGTGTCCGCACCCAATGGTGTATTTCATACATTTAGTCTGGCGATGCCAAGAGGTACAGGCATATATGAGAAGAATTTTGTGAACCTTAACAATTATGTTAGCTCTAGGTATGCCACCAATACCACTGGTGGCCCTAATGGGCTGTTTGCAAGTAATCCCAATGACAGTCGGAACACTGACTGCCATTTCCCTACTCCTAGCTAATCAAAGCGTACCTATGGTATGGCTACACAGTCCAACTTCTAAAGAAGGACACTGTGTTGGTGATTTGGCAGTGTGTGATGCCACACTCCGACTCAATATATAATTTCCCTGAGATATATGTGTCCGTCTCATAAAGTACTTGGCCAAGATGGAGGCATGCCACTGGTTAGAAGGTGAGCCAGGTGTGGCATAGTGTCACTCACTGGAACTCATGCTCCTTGCCAAAAGTACACTGACTCTGGTTTTGGTCTGATGCAAATTTACTGATCTATATAATTATTTGTATGTAAATCCTATGTTTCATGTAATACACTGGTCTTTTAGAATAAGATTTATTGATGCATGTATATAGGTAACGTGCGATTTAACGAAAATGTTATATGGATACAATTAACAGAATAAAGATTGTTGTGACTTGTCTCCTGATTTATACTGGTCTAACGTTTTGGTGAAATATGTAATGTGTTCTTTCTTCCTTACATTCTAAGCTACTAGGTAATTAACTTTAGCTAAATTATAGCCACTATCGTGATTTAAAGGTGAAACTCGCATGTTTTCTTATTAGACTCCCATGTGAATGTGGTGTTTTTCTTTTCTTCCTTTATCTTTTTTATGGCTATGCTGGCTACTATTGTACTACATCCGAAATACAAATAAAAAACAAAGTCTGCGGCACGTTTTTTTTCAGAAATCTATAATTATTCAGTCAGCCCCTTACAATTCTTGCACTGCTGATTTGACAAGTGTTCGCAGGATCAATTAAATGGGGTCGCAAAGAACAAGGCATGGGTCGCAGGTGGAACCCTTGTTGACCCGTATATGACGAGAAAGAAATACAAAGGTGCTCAAACATTGGCCAGGAACAAAGAGAATGTTATACAAACATTCGGCACTGAATGATGTAGAGACATCAACAAGTAAGCACCATAGAAACACTTGCAAGAACAAACAGTATTATGTATAACAAACCGGAATATAAACCAAAAGCGGCGCCTCCATTAGGGTGCTGGGGCATTGCCCCACTTATATTTTAGCCCACTGGCCTCCCAATTAATGTGAGAAGATTACTAACTTTTATTTTAAGTGTTTTCATTCTGCCCGCAGCAGTCAGCCGGTAACATCATCGAGGCAGAGGCAGGTCCTAAGTTAGTGCAGCCGGCCTGAGGGAAGTGGGGCTTTCTTAACATTATTGACAGCCACTGGTTAGAGTTAGCCAGAGCACCTGGGACCAATTGCCCATGTCAGGTTGGAAGGGCGCCTTACTCCCACTAACCCGTAATGTGCACTAGAGGCCTCCAAGGCGTCTCACCACCTGTGCTTTAGTGAAGCTGTGCGTGTCTCAAATCCGCAGACCCCGGACTCAATATGAGGGTTGAGGTTGCCTGCCCTAGCCAATCCCGGCAAAGCTGTAATAGCAAGAGCAACGTCTGGATTGGCTTAGAGGCACAGTGGTTTGGTTATCAGGCAAGGACTCTGTCTGGTGCTGACTGTGTGCATGTGACTGAGGCAGTGCAAAGGAGGTGGGGGGAGGATGCAGTCTCTCTCCCCTTTTTGTGTGGCAGAGAGAGGCAGTCACATGCCTTGTTGGTTGTGAGTTTTGCTACGGGCTTACCGCACACACTTGATTTCAAAAGAGCTTCCACAGCACAGCAGATAAGTAAGTAAAGTATCTAAATAAAGTTTAATGCTTAGCGAGTGAGTTGTTGCCACTTGCCGCAGGAAATACACACTGCTTAAGAACACTAATTAAATAATGAATCTTTGCGAAGCATTGCTATAAGGACCTTTCTTTGACTATCTTAAAAAAAATAAGATCCCTACAAAAGTTAGTTAATGCCATTATGTCAGCATTGTGAACATTGCTATTTTCAGTCCTGGTCAGGCAGGACCTTGATCTTTTGCACCTCTGCATGCAAAAGTGTTTTACTAATAAATATTCATGTATTCTGAATGTTGAATTTGCAGGGAAAAGGAATTATTGTAGAGAAAATAATACACAACTTTGAAAATGCACCTATTTGAGTGTCCGTCAGTAATCATGAAGTGTCCTGATTAACTGCTTATTAATATGAAATGTTGTGCTCATGTTTAGATTAATGTAGTAGTATGTTATATTAATGATCAAGTATTATGTATCTGCTTTATTAATCGTAGGTCTTAAGATAGCAAGGTCTTGGGCCTAGCTGCACAGCCTCATGTTAAGTTGTGATGTTTACATAAATCACACAAAATGGCTGCGTAGAATAGATTTGTATTTTTCCACTGCGTTGACCAAACCATAATAAATGATTTCTTTCTCATGAGAACTGCTTGCTAGAATATGCTGTATTAGCTTTCAATACTTTGTAAAGTTGTGTGTGTGTGTGAAAGCGATGATCCCAGGAGATAACAATGGATGCACTGACTGGAGGGCAGAGAGATACAAAATTGTGAGCTGACAAGTCCGACTTTGGGAACAGGAGAAGAGGAGCCAATCATTGACATGTGAAAGACAGTTTAGTTATATCTTAGATTTGAAGTCCTACTTTCATTGGACTAAATGTAATTGTACAATTCTTTGACCAATAGCAACGTGAAAAGTGTTCTGGATGGTTTTAACCGACCCCGAATGCCCTGAGAAGGAAGAGGCTTCTTCCCACTTGATATCCCCTGAGGGGAGCGTGTTTATTCTGTTTGAGGAGCTGAACAGTTCCTGATGAACTTTTAATTCTATCTTTAACTTGATTGCTTAAACTTTGATGCTGAATGCTGATCCTTAGACTATGCTTTACAGGTGGTCCGGATAGCTTAGAGTCCCCCGTTCTGAACCATTCCTTTTCATGGTCCCATGTTGATGCTGACCGAACGGATGTCCAATTGACGAAGACAGTCGCAGATTGCTGATCCATATTGAGGCAAGGTATGATTAAATGTTATTGTTCTTGAAGTAATTTCTCTTTTGTCCCTAGGTACCAACCGCTAACTTTGAGAGAGCCATTGCTCGATGTTTTCCAAATTTTTGTTGACTAAATTGTTTTGCATGAAGCCCAAACATGCTTTCTAATCGGAAAGTTAGTTAGGAGACTCACAGAAGATGTTTGCTAATTATTAACTACAGTTGATGTTCTTTCTTTGCTGAACCTAAACGTATGCTATTTCTATTGCTATTGATTTGTACTGTAACTTTAGAATGTGTAGTGATCCATGCATTGATTAAATTGAGATTCTTTAGGAGGTTTGGTCAACCAGTGTTGTTTCTGTATGTTTACCATTTGATTTTTAGATCAAGTTACATGATATTAGCATTGTTAATATAGGGAAATAAACATTCCAAGTTTATATAAAGGTGTAGTTATTCATGGCCAAAGGAGTCATGCTGCGTGGAAATTACTGACACCCAAGATTATTGATATTGAAATTGAGTCCTATGGTGGAAATTACTCTAAGCACAGTCAAAAGGTCCATCGAACCTCTAACGTGTTCCCTTATAAATTAAAGCTAAGAAAGCAAATAAGGTCAGACGAGCTAACAAAAGCGGGACCAAACAACATAATGAGCAGCTCTGCTCTGCTCGTACAGGTTGTTTTGTTTGTAGTGCTGAAACTGCATGTTGCCTTTTATTTTGACCGATACCATTCTAGCTGATGCTACATTGCGCTTTGGGCTAGGGTCTCTAACAATCTGTATTCCAACTTTAGTTTCCGAGTTTTAATTTCATGAAAATCACGTATTTAATTTATTAGGCGTGAACCTCAGGTCAGGATAAGAAAATGCACACATGATTATGACAGCACGGCTGAACAGTAAAACAAGCCAATTACATTTTTGTGTATATTATTTTGGGACTGTTCTGTTTTTCACTTTATTTTCGTGTGCACTGTACTGAGTACTAACATAGGCAGGAATGTGTTGTTGTGTTGTGTATGTTCAGGGAGGCTCGGCACTTGGTGGCAGAATGGGGCTCATGCAGGTAAGCTCTGCTGCGAGTCTCATGTCCCGCTCCAGAGCACTAACCCTCCCTCTCCCGTGCTTCCCGACCCTGTGGTAGCAGTTCTTTAGTTATAGTTAATAAGCAGCTAACTACGAGCGCATGAAATATCAGTATTTATGGATGTCATAACTACAGTTTCACAATTGCTTTATTAAATTTCGTTTCTCAAATGTCTTTAAAAATGCTCCATTTGCCTACTCACTTTTCACAATCTATCTGGCCTCTTTAATCCATATACAGCCACTCCCTGCCCCTTCAGTTCACTCTTGCAGCTTTCTGCTTTCTCCCTTTGTGACGCTTTTTCATTTTTCTCTTCCTCTGTCTTTCCCAAATATGTATTTTGATGGCAGTAAATGCCTGATGCAGAAAACTAAGTGCCGGCCCTCAAAAATAAGAGCAAGCCCCCCCCCCACCGGCAACCACCTTGCTCAAATTAAGTACTGACCCCCAACCATAACCAAGACCCAAACTACAATCTTTTATTTCATGAATTCAAAACTGTCCTTCCAGAATTCTAATATAAACAGCATAGCATGTATCGGGGACTAGACAACAGACTACTGCAAATCATCATTGAAGGGCCATAGAAGAAATAGATCTAGTGATGTCAGAGCCCCAGCTCTAAGTGGCAATGCTATGTGTGATTTTGAAAGAGTCAGACCATATAACCTGAGTCCTAAACCAGCTCTTCTTTCTGTTCATGATCAAAAGAACCAAGTTAATTAAAAATCCACAGGAACTAATATTTGTCAATGCTAGAGCCCCCTTGCACCTGCAGCCTAAATTCAGGTAATTTGCCAATCCAATCAGTGGCATAACAAAACATGAGGGAACCACCTGCAAGGTATGCTCAAGGGGCCCCACACACTCCCATCAGTAGCGGCTGAGGGGGCCCCATCCAGTATGGGTAAGCCTGGGAGGGTAGGGCAACAGTTTAGGAGTTACAGGGGCCTCTGTTACACCCAGAAATGCAATGACAAACGGCAAAACAAAATGGAGAGAAATCTGTCAGAATCAGTGGCCCATGTTTATAGAATACCCGGTTACACCTGACAGAGTTATCATCTTGCCCTGGTTTGTGAGCAGAAGTGGCAGCTGTTCAAGGTTGACACATGCTCATCATAGGGACCACCCAAACTTCAAGAATGGTCTTAGTCTCATTCTGCACATTTAACACACAAAATCCACATCAATCATCCCTTGTCGTGAAAGACCCACGAGAAGAGACATACATATTTAACCCTTATGAAGAATCGCTAGCTCTGCCAAGAAGCATGTAGGGGTCATGCACGTGCTGAAATCAAAATTTTAATATATTTATAAATAAATTACTGTCAATCTGGAGGGGGGTTTCAGTGGAATGTGAAGCAGATATCTTTTTCTTAGTCCTATTCACTCTTCCTCTTGCTGTCCTTTTCTTGCATAAAGAGAGTTCAGGTTACATTTGGTACACTGGGACTCGCACAACCTGATCAGGATTCAGCACTCACCATAGTTATCTGCTCCGTGATGAAGAGCAGGATTTGTTTTGGGTCAGAGTTGAATGTTCCAGAGTAGAGTTTGTCCACCAGCTTCTGACAGAAGTAGGAAATGTTGCTGATAATAGTGGAGATTGCAATGTCGGTCCCATCTGTGTCAGTTGTCCCTGTCTTGTCACCTGAGGAGAGCAACAATATTCATATATCTGCATCAGATCTGATCCGTTTTGGAAGGACATTGTCTATTATAATATTATTTCCGGTTTGTGACACACATCAGCTAGCTAACACATAGGCCACGTGATGGGTAGAGCACACTCATCCAGTCTTAGCCATAGCAGCCTTTTAAGTCTGGGACAGTGCACCACTTCACAGCAAATGCCCTGTTCCTAGTGCAGGCACGAAGAGCACATTAGTGAAAGACAGCCAGCTGTTTAAAGCTGCCAGTCTGCCTTTCACTGTGTAGGCAGCAACCATCCTGAATTTAAAAGGGGTGTAGAGATACCCCCTGTGGGTGGCTGTAGTGAGTGACTATACCTACCTCTAGGCGAATGTGTGTGTGGCGGGGGCAGGATGCCTAGGTCTCGGGGTCCTTCGGTCTCCCATTCACCACTTCTAAGGAGTACTGTTGGAGTTCACCTCAGTTAGCCTCCTAACATCACCTTAGCCTATGCACCTGTCTCTGTGATACATCTTCGGTGCAAAGGAGAAGTGTGTTCTGCCTTGCATGGCACAACGCCCATTTAAATGAGGGGACATCCCTTTGGGAGCACTCCTGCGCACACACACCCGCATTATCTGTATTTCAGAAGGGGCTGCGCAAACCTCTGTGGCTCCAACGGTAATCAAAGTGCCCCACGGGAACATAAAGTGGGAGCTCATCACACACACCTCTGGTGCATATTGTGTGCTTATTGTTGAAGCTGCCCGACCTTCTAAGTCTTGCACTTTTTTAACGCACATACCTATTTTATTTACTTATATAGAATGCAGCGTTTAGCCCATGGGTTTGACCATAGCAGACCTTTGCAGATATTTTCGGTGCAGGCCCCCCTTTGCCAAAAGACTGCACATATATCAAACCTTTACTGCCTCAGGGCACACATTAATTTGTGACCTATACATTCTCAAAATAAACAGCCACGCGGATCAGTTTGCGCACACTTTGTTTCAGTGAAGAAATGCATTCAGCCTTCATCCAGGTGGTGTTCGACCGTCCTCCACAGTGGTTTAGCTCATGGTATCCACCTACAACCACGTCACCACAAGATCAAAGACACAAACTTGCCATACACACAGAGGTGACCTACATACTAGCTCACTGTCCGCGCTGACTAACGTTAACTCACTGCATATATTCACTCTGTTCTGTGCTTACAAAAGCACATGTACTCCTCAATGCGTGTACCAGAACTATTATTCGGATAGTTTCAGTGAGCACACCCTTAGTGTTATCTTTGTGAGGAAGCACCGACACGCAGTCCAAAAACTCACACTTATATTGCAGTGTGCACTGTTGCTCTACTTTTACAGAGGCATATTCAAAGAGTAGACATTCTCTGCAAAAATACACTAGATGCCATTAAAAACTTACACTTAATTTGCCAGCAGGCTAAATCAAATCAAACCAGTGCTTAATTTGTGTAAAAAGCTAAGTGCCAGGGCCCTTGTCAGGGGGCTACTGCAGCTTGCACCACCCACTGGCCATGCCAGCACTGCCAATGACAGTACCAGTACAACTACTAACCATCACACTCTTACAACTGTAACAATTCAGACCATTTCAGGTCCTCAAAGCTATAAGAAGGGCTTTGTTGGCCAGCATTAGCCATTTTTAAAGCCTATTGAATTAATAAACAAACACTGTAGTGCTTATCTGTAAATTAGACAGACAGCGCCACCATGTAGCAGACTGTCATAAGTGCCGTTGTTGAAAATTAAGTGCCAGTGCCTAGCAATGGAAACCACTGGCTCAAATTAAGCTCTGCACAAAACTTACAAAAATGCCCCCATTGAGCATGCCAAACATGGAGCACTGTTGTATCGGATGTTTGTAATGACAAAACATTTTAAAAAGTGAAATACAAGCATGGATGTGTTCAAACATATAGGTCCTCATTCCAACATTGACGGGCGGCGGAGGCCGCCCGTCAATGTTGCGCGTCAGGAATACCGCTCCGCGGTCCAGAGACCGCAGAGGGTATTCCAAGTTTTCCCCTGGGCTGGCGGGCGGCCGCCGAAAGGCCGCCCGCCAGCCCAGGGGAAAACGACCTTCCCACCATGAAGCCGGCTCGTAATCGAGCCGGCGGAGTGGGAAGGTGCGACGGGTGCTGTTGCACCCGTCGCGTATTTCACTGTCTGCAAGGCAGACAGTGAAATACATTTTGGGGCCCTCTTACGGGGGCCCCTGCAGTGCCCATGCCGTTGGCATGGGCACTGCAGGGGCCCCCAGGGGCCCCGCGACTCCCCCTCCCGCCATCCGGTTCCCGGCGGGAGAACCGCCAGGAACTGGATGGCGGGAGGGGGAGTCGGAATCCCCAAGCCGGCGCAGCAAGCTGCGCCGGCTTGGAGGATTCCTTGGGGGCGGCGGGAAACCGGCGGGAAACCGGCGGGAAACCGGCGGGAGACCGCCGGTTTCCCTTCTCTGACCGCGGCTAAGCCGCCGCGGTCAGAATGCCCCGCGGGGCACCGCCGGCCTGTCGGCGGTGCCACCGCGTCCCTCGGCCCTGGCGGAAGTAATCCGCCAGGGTCGTAATGACCACCATAATGTCAATGTTATGCACAACAACCTGGAGCAGGTCCACTTCAACAGACAGGTTCTCTAAAATCACTCAGGAATATCAGTAGAAAGAAAATCTCTTTAAAAAAAAAAAAAAAAAAATACTTATACATTATTAGCTATGCTATGCAGTTCAAATATTTAATCCGCATATCAACAGTCAGATCTAAGTTTAGGACAGGAAAGTAGATACTCTAAGTTTTTGTTACAATTTCCATATTTTGTGAGGCAGAGGAATCGAATAACAGACAAATTAAAATACCAAGCTTTATAAAGCACGACAGTAATCCAAATCGCTATCAATTAACAAAGTGATTGGTTAGGGGCTTAATTTTGTGAGATGAGTTTAGGCTGATGTGAACAAATAATGCTTCATATTATGAAAAGCAACTCATCATATATTGGCCTGTTTTCTAATGGCCCGTACACCTACCTTATCCAGCTACATGTCTATCACTCAATCAATGAATCAATAATTTATAAAGCGCGCTATGTACCCGTTAGGGTTTCGAGGCGCTGGGGGGGGGCGGGGGTGGTGCTGCTATCGTTCGAAGAGCTATGTCTTGAGGAGTCTCCTGAAGGTGAGGAGGTCCTGGGTCTGGCGTAGTGAGGTCGGGAGTGCGTTCCAGGTCTTGGCGGCGAGGTAGGAGAAGGATCTGCCGCCAGAGGTCTTGCGCTGGATTCGGGGGACGATGGCGAGGGCAAGGTTGGCAGAGCGTAGTTGACGTGAGGGAATGTAGAAGTTGAGTCTGGTGTTCAGGTAGGTGGGTCCGGTGTCGTGTAGAGCCTTGTGTGCGTGGGTGAGGAGTTTAAAGGTGATCCTCTTGTCCACGGGGAGCCAGTGGAGGTCCCTCAGGTGAGGGGAGATGTGACATCGACGGGGTATGTCGAGGATCAGGCGGGCGGATGCGTTCTGGATGCGTTGGAGTCGTTTGAGGTCTTTTGTTGGGATGCCTGTGTAGAGTGCATTGCCGTAGTCGAGTCTGCTACTGACGAGGGCTTGGGTTACCGTCTTTCTGGTTCCTGTTGGAATCCACTTGAAGATCCTGCGGAGCATACGGAGGGTGTTAAAACAGGAGGATGAGACTGCGTTGACCTGTTTGGACATGGTGAGGGCGAAGTCGAGGATGAAGCCGAGATTTCGTGCGTGGTTGGCTGGGGTGGGTGGAGGGCCTAGGGCGGTGGGCCACCACGAGTCGTTCCAGGCCAATGGGGTGCGCCCGAGGATGAGGACTTCCGTCTTGTCGGAGTTAAGTTTTAGGCGGCTGTTGCTCATCCATTCGGCGATGGATTTCAGTCCCTCGTGAAGGTTGGCTTTGGCGGTGAGAGGATCATTGGTCAGGGAGAGGACGAGCTGGGTGTCGTCGGTGTAGGAGATGATGCTGAGGTTGTGCTGGCGGGCCAGTTGTGCGAGGGGGGCCATGTAGACGTTGAATAGCGTTGGGCTTAGTGAGGAGCCATGGGGGACGCCGCAGACGAGGTTGGTGGCTTTGGAGTGGAAAGGTGAGAGTCGGACCCTCTGGGTTCTGCCAGAGAGAAAGGAGGAGATCCAGTTGAGGGCTTTGTCTTGGATGCCGGCTTCGTGTAGACGGGTTAGTAGGGTGCGGTGGCAGACTGTATCGAAGGCGGCTGATAGGTCTAAGAGGATCAGGGCTGAGGTTTCGCCGTTGTCCATTTGTAGTCTGATGTCATCTGTGGCGGCGAGGAGTGCAGTCTCTGTGCTGTGGTTTCGTCTGAACCCGGATTGGGAGGGGTCTAGGATGGAGTTGTCTTCTAGGTAGTGGGCGAGCTGTGTGTTGACGATCTTCTCGATGACTTTCGCTGGAAAAGGGAGGAGGGAGATTGGTTGGAAGTTTTTGAGATCGTTGAGGTCAGCCTTAGGTTTCTTGAGGAGAGGTGGATTTCTGCGTGCTTCCAGCTGTCCGGGAAGGTAGCGGTGTTGAAGGAAAGGTTGATGATCTTGCGGAGTATGGGGGCGATGGCGACGTCGGCTTTGTTGAAAACGTGATGTGGGCAGGGGTCAAAGGGAAATCCTGAGTGGATGGAGTTCATGGTTTTTAGGGTTTCGGCGTCGTCTACTTGGGTCCAGGTGGTGATGTGGTCGGCGTGGGAGGAGTTGTTGGGGGTGGGGTCTGGCGGAGGTGAGGTGTTGAAGCTGTCGTGGATGGCTGCGATTTTCTGGTAGAAGAAGGTGGAGAGATCGTCGCAGAGTTTCTGGGATGGAGGGATGTCGTTGACGTTGGCGTTGGAGAGTTCCTTCACGATGCTGAAGAGTTCCTTGCAGTTGTGAGCGTTGTTGTTAAGGCGTTCTGTGAAGTGGGAGCGCTTGGCGAGTCGGATCAGTTGGTGGTGTTTACGGTTGGCTTCCTTGAGGGTAGCAAGGTTCTCGGGTGTGCGCTCGAGGATCCATTTTTTCTTGAGTTTCTGGCAGGTGCGTTTGGAGGTGGTTAGTTCGTCTGTGAACCAGGCTGGTTTTTTCTTTTCTTGGTTGGCGGTGGGTCTCTTGAGTGGGGCTAGGATGTTGGCGCAGTTGAGGATCCATTGTTGGAGGTTGATGGCAGCGGAGTCCGGGTCGGTGGGGTCGGGTGGTGGGTTTTTGGCGAGGGTGTTGGTGAGTTGGTCTTCGGGGACTTTTCCCCAGTGGCGGTGAGGCGGAAGAGGGGTGCGGTGGTGTTTGGTGTTTTTCTTGAAGGAGAAATGGACGCAGTGATGGTCGGTCCAGTGGAGTTCGGAGGTGTGGCTGAAAGAGATGTGGTTGCTTGAAGTGAAGAGTGGGTCAAGGGTGTGGCCGGCAATGTGGGTGGGAGTGTTGACCAGTTGACGGAGTCCGAGGTTGGTGGTCAGTGATGCGGTGTTGACGTCATTGTTGTTCTCCAGGTGGAAGTTTAGGTCTCCCAGGAGGATGTAGTCTGAAGAGGCGAGGGCGTGGGTGCTTGCGAGGTCGGAGACGGTGTCGCTGAAGAGGGCTCTTGGTCCTGGAGGACGGTATATGAGGGTTCCTCCGAGGGTAGTGTTGGGGTCCGTGTGAATCTGGAAGTGGAGGTGTTCGGCTGTTTTGAGGGTGTCATCCGTGTGGGTATGGATCTTGAGGGTAGCTTTGTGGGCGATGGCTATTCCTCCGCCGATTCCATTGGTGCGATCTCTTCTGGTGATCTTGTAGCCGTCAGGGATGGCGATGGCGATGTCAGGGGCCGAGGAGTCGTTCCACCAGGTTTCGGTCAGGAAGGCTACGTCTGGGGCGGTGCTGTCGAGCAGGTCCCAGAGTTCGATGGCGTGCTTTCGTGCGGAGCGTGTGTTGAGGAGGATGCAGTGCAGGTGGTTTGTGTTGGTTGACTGAAAGTCATGCATTGGTAATACCACGGGCTGTATCATGGAAGTGTCCCAGGGGCGCCCAGATGTCTGCGACTGTTTTGCACGCCCTGGGGCACTTTGGTATTACAGAAGTGGCCGCAGACCATTGCGCATTTCCTTTTGTAATACCGATAGCGCTGATGCACATAAAGGGCCAGCGCTATCATCAGAGGTAGTTACCTTATTTGCATGGGGCGTGGTGCCATGCAAATGAGAGACCCTCTTTGCCTCTGCACCTGCGCCGTATCATACATGCAGGTGCAGAGGTAAAGAAGCTGTCAGGAGGTGCACTGACAGTGTGCCACCTAAAAGGTGGGGCAATGTCAGTGCACACCCATGATGGCAGCTCTCAGGAGGAGGAAAAGGGGGTCTCATGGACCCCCCCAGATATCCCCTCGCAGTCGGGTGCAGTCACTTACTGCACCTGCCTGCAAGGGGATCTCTAATCCTCCCCCTAAAGTACAGGCGGCTTCCCGCCTGTACTTTGAAACACGAGCAGCTTCAATGCAGCCGCTCCGTTTTTCACATGAATGCACTGTCCCCAGGGCAGTCCATGTTGGTGGCTGCCCTGGGGGCTTTGCATTCATCCTAATAAGGCACATTTTCTTTGTTTGTACCGAGTGCACCTTTTAGAAGGAGGGGCCAGCACAAAGAAGGAAATGTGTTGTATCTGTGATACGCCCCCAGGCTACTTTGCTGTATCAGAACCATCACAAGGGTAGCAATGGTAACTGCTGAGGCACACCCAAAAAAGATGCAGTTCCAATTTGTCAATATTACTCAAATGTGTGCCATCATGTATTCAGGGCGCTTATTCTAAAAATCAACCATGTCACCCAACGCTGCTAAATAGCGGTCAACTGTGTCCAACATAAGCATGCAAGCAGTTGTGAGCTATCAATTTTGGGGTACAAAACAAAACTCCTATATAATTCCGGAAAAAGTATTGAACTCTTAAGAGACAAAGCACCAAATTGTACAGCGTTTCTGGTAAATATCATTAATGTTAACAGGAACAGATTTTATTAAGACCCAATGGAGATTTTTCATGTCATAATGGGCAGCAGACGTACTTCAACCTTGTTACCTTTAACGGGAACAGATTTTATTAAGACCCAATGGAGATTTTTCATGTCATAATGGGCAGCAGACTACTTCAACCTTGTTACCTGGACTAGGAAGTGTTATAGAAAGCAGCTTGTTTCAAGGCATGTGTTATCCATGTGCTAGTGTTAGACAAGAAATTGAATGTAAGCCATCATGACGTCAGGCGCCCTCAATTAGTGAATAAGACAAATTGCGGTAATGGTGGCGGATTTTCAAATAGTGGACCCAATAAATTATTCACTGACCATCAGTGGATCTCGTAACTCGGATGCATTCTCAATTAGTGGATCGGAAAAATCGTGGTAGTGGTAACTTAGGATGATGCTGTGTCCTTGAAAAAGAAGTCTAGATAATTGGCCACAATTAGGACTGTATATGGCTCCAACTCTAGTTTGACAGAGTGATTCCTGTGCACAGTGGCCAGTGCTTAAGCGCATAGCAGTATTTTGAAGCCTGAATATTGGTCAAGTGTGACTTCGTAGTGTGTGTTGAGGACTCTAGTTAAAATAACAGCAACAAGTGGACTCTATCGTATTATGGCTTTTTGAAGCCTAGAAATAAAACTGACACACCTCCTTGCAATAACACCCACAAGTACCAGTACTTACCTCTCCCTCTCGCAGAAACAGTCTGGCTTCCATCCTGGCCAATGACATGAAAGATATTGATGGTTGCGAGAAGGATCTCAGTCTGGAAGCTTTTTACCTGCTCTGTGGTGCAGTTTTCAGTGGATGCCTAAAAGGTAGAGTCATCGCATGTCACTAGAGCACATTGCAAAGCGGGTTACACAGCACACTTCTATTGCTTCACGCATAAGTATGATATGGGACCTCAGAGGAAATATGCTTGTCGGGCAGGGCCAGTTATGACGCTGTCGACTACAAGGTGAAGATGGCAGCACCAACTGGCCCAATAGTAATGTGCATTGGCTAATAACTACACATTCATTTTTATATGCAAAAAGAAAAACAAAACTTGGAAATAAAAGTGCCACATCACAGCCATTTAAAAGAAGCAGTCATAAGACAAGGAGATGAGGTTTCCTTTGGTTCTTTGATAGCTAAGTTCCCCTGGAGTAGATGTATGACCACGATCATTAGCACCATCCGTATATCCCTATGGAAGTAAGAAAAGAAGGAAATATCTTTGCTAGTTGGTCGCTAATCTTTCCTCTCGCTCAATCTGGCAACATTGCTCAGGTGCTTGAAGGAAAAAAGGCTGCTGTTGTAAAGGAGAAAAGAGGCCTATTTGTTCGGGGATATTCTGCATTATTAAAATTATGCACCAATGAAGGATCAAATTAGGCAGCATGGTTGACTTAATAATGCGGACCGGAAAGATATGTTGTGATATAGACAATGTGACACATAATGAGACAATTATATTCAATATTTCACAGTTTTGTCATTACAACACACAATAATGCTGTCTGGCCAACGTGTTAAATCATTAGCACGTTTCACAGATGTACACGCTAATCAGCACCCAGAAAGTTGATCGGCTAATCTTTGCAGTCTGCCATAATGTGGCACTACTTCTGCTTTTTAGTAAATTTTGAAACATTTGCGCTAGAAACAAAAATTATTTTGATGCAATGTGTGAATATGGTCAGCAGATGGAGCAATATGTGGCAAGTGAGGTAAATTCATAATATTCGCAAACTGATGCAGCAACATAGTTACATAGTTCAAGTGGCTCCTAATCTGTGTCTCTTGGTGGCACTGAATTCTTTGAGGATGGTGTGCTACTGTTCTTTAGTGTCGCCTCCTGGAGTAAGAGCACTACAGGTGAAACATAAATCGATGTATAGGCCTCGAGTCCCTGAATTCATAATGTATGCATGCAGCGAGAAAGTTACCTGTCTAGCGTGGATTTTAGTGAAAAGAGAGACAAGCCAAACAAAAACAATTGAGTTACAATTAAACATTTCTGAATAAGCCATGTGCAAAGTCAGACTTTATGGTGAAAATTCTCCCCCAAAAAATTAAACCACGTGTATTTTTCTTTTTATTTTCATCCGCAGCCGAAGCTTTACAAAGTTGTCTAACTCTTTAAACTTCACAACATGTGCATTTGTCAAGATGTTTAAATCTGTGAGCAAAAAGTACACATTACACCCCTCTAATGATAATTTTACAAAATGTTCACTGATTCGTAGAATACGTGATAATAGAGGAAATGGGGAAATTCTCAATTCACCACGAGCAGAATACCAAATCTTGCTGTTCTTTGGAATATATTACTCTGCCAGGCATACCTAACGAGATGGTCAACTGGCAATGATCTAAAAGAAGGCACTGGCCAAGGCAGTTCCTTTCTTTACATCCTGTGTACTTTTAACCTGATCTAATGCAGCCAGGTTATATAACATTTACATTTCACACTTGGCTCTCTGTGTTTCTAGCCCTGTAGCAAAAGAAACGACAGGTAGGAGCTTGACGGCTCAAAGCTTTTGTTTCCGGTCATCCGGGTCACACCCGGAAGTAGGAGTATGTAGCAAACAAGTTAACACTACACAAAAAGACACCCTGTGAGAATTCCCTTAAAATATATAAGAACTGAAAAGGAGATTTAATACAATAATTTTACAGTATAACAATTACCCTATTTGTTACTACAAACTGTACATGGAGAGTTAAACATATACCCACCAATGTGCCCACACCCGTTCTTGGAAAATAAAGAGAATTAATGTCATGCACATCAGGAAAGGGGCTAAACAGAGGACATCCTGGGAGAGGAGGGGGGTTGCATGGTCAGATAGAAACAGATCTATGTTCATGCATCTGACGAATACTTTACACTACAGTATGTACAATATACGCCTTGTCAACAGGTGTGCTAACAGTATACATACACAAGTTCTATTGGAACCAAGGGTGATGGCCAGGGTGGAGATACTGGGTCAAGCTTTCAGGAAGTGAAACAAGGGAAAGTGATATACAACTAAATAATGACAACTGAGTTGTGACCTGATCTCAAGTTGTGCACTGTGTTTCGTACATGACAGTGTGAGAGAAAAGGTCACTAACGAGCAGCATTCTCAGCGAAAGCATCAGAAAAAAAACACAAGTAAACACATATTTAGGCCCTGATTGCGAAATAAGGTGTTATTTATGGCACCTGATAAATAACGATAACACCACAGGGTTAAGGTATTTATTGGGTGCGAAAACTATAATGACGGTGCACCACCGGGTGAACAGGAATTAAAATAAAATATACAAAGAGTCCAAATCTCATGTAGTGAGGATGAAACAAATCTTCTTGTCTATTGTTTTTTTGTTTCCTTCCAAATCCAAAGAATATTTTCCAGTTCCCTAATCTATATTATATTTTTGGTATATTATATATACATAAATTTCTTTTTTATTGCACCTTATCTGATCTATTGTCATATATTTCTCAAAATGTCTGTGTTTTTTGCACTTGTGTATTCTTGTACTGGGTC
The DNA here is from genome assembly GCF_031143425.1 of Pleurodeles waltl. Lineage (NCBI taxonomy): Eukaryota > Metazoa > Chordata > Amphibia > Caudata > Salamandridae > Pleurodeles > Pleurodeles waltl. The sequence goes on from NC_090445.1 coordinate 1,445,675,802, forward strand.
TTAAGGTGATATCGGTGTACTTTGTATTTTAGTTTTTCCTTTATCATGTTGTACCATTTTTTGTCTTTTATTATTGTTTTATGTTACGTTACAGCCCTTTAGAAGCCCTATGTTAAATAAACAAGATTTGTTTCATCCTCACTACAGGAGATTTGGACTCTTTGTATATTTTATTTTAATTCCTGTTCACCCGGTGGTGCACCGCCATTATAGTTTTCAATATCAGGGTTCTTTACACCCATCAAGCTTCTTTTTGCAGCAGGAGCTTTGATCGTGTTGCACACCATTGATATTTAAATTGATTACCTCTTTTTGTGGGTAGTTAGGAACTTACAGGAATAGTGTGTTTCTCACGGGCCTGCTGCATTCCCCCTCCTTTCTGCATTGTTCTATTTATTGGTAAATAACACCTATTATGAGTTGGTGGGGAATAACATGCATATTTTGGCGTTTAACGCACCAAAATCCTCATGATATGGTAAATACTGTATGCGTTTCCCCAATTAAAGTTTGACCTGCCCGAACTTAACAAATGTTGAAGACCTCAATGCATCCAATATTACCTACTAACGCATCCAATAATACCCACTAACTTGTTAATCGACCTATTGGAATATACCAACCAACTCCTAATGAAGGCCTTAGATTTTATCGGGCAGGAAGACCACTGCCAAACTCGCAATTTCCCCACTAAATTTAGGTTAAAGCTCTGAGTTGCCTGGCAGGGAAATATATAAAAGAAAATAGTTTTTACTTATCAAGGAAAGTATAGCATATTCCACTCGGAACAAAAATGTCTTCAAAATAATCTGTGCTGCTTCTTGTGAATTTGTTTTTGTGGTTAAATACCAGTCACTCTTATTACACAGAAGAAGAGGGTGAAGCACCATTTCCGCAGACAACAGTGTCTTCAAAAGGCAAGTGGCAGTACCTTGGGAGTCATTTAGGGGTCGCAGCTGCAACCTCTGGCTTGCCCCTTGCGACCCCTGGTATTGCCTTATCCCTGGCTTCAGAGATGACAAAATCAGTGCCAGGAGCACAGGCCAGCTCGTCCTTTGAGACATAGTTTGGAGCTGCACTTGCCTCGGTTTCTGTCAATTTGTTTACACTATTAGTGTAGTTACAAAATAGAGGACAATTAGCTGGAATATGATTCTCCCTGTCAGCTGAGCTAAGCAAAAAATGCTTTTAAATGTATGTTGTGTGCATGCTTATGGGTGATGTGAGAAATAGTATGTGTATGAAGGCGTATGTGTAAGCATATGCGTGTGAGTGAAAGTAAATGTCAAATGGCGTGTGATGACACTTCTGCAACCCCTGACCTTTTGGTGAATAGAAGCCAGTGGCCAGTACTCATGGCTAGCTTTAGGGCACTGGGTGTTGAGCTGAGGGGGTGCTGTGTTTTGAAATTTCTTACGGGATTAAAAGTACCTTCTCAGATTTAATGTTGTGTTACCAATTTTCAGGCAACAATAAAAATGTCGATATAACTCTGATGATTAATATACTTTCTAGAGAGAGATCTGAGTTTTTCTCTGGTGGTAGGTTTTTTTGTTCAAACGATTTTATTGACTTTTATAAAGTACATGAATAATGAGATAGACAGTTGAAGAGTTATAAAATAAAACACAAATTATTACAACATATATGGGCTATTAATACAATATTGAGTAACACGATGACATGGAAACACATTTGCAGTTAGAAATATTTTCATCCAAGTTGTTCCATGTATGTAATTTGATTGGAGATGGTGTCAAGAACTGGCCAAAAGTAAACTGAACTCTTTTCCGTTAATATGAAATCCAATCCCACCATAGTTGTACACATAAGAGAAGAGTGGATTTCCAATGCATGGTAATCGATATAATAGCACATGAAATTAAAAGATTAAATAATTTCAAATCAATATATGTTAAATGAATAGGTAGGGTGGAGGATTTACATACAACAATTTCAAAGGTTAAAGGAATAAATTTGTGGAAGATTAAAGAGATTATATCCCAAACTTGAGACCAAAATTGAAAAATAATTGGACAATCAAAGAGCATATGTTTCAAAGTACCAGACTCCAAATGACAATTCCAGCATTGTGAGTTGTCACATAAATGTGCATCATATAATTTGATAGGAGACCAATAGCTATTATTTAAAATACATGAGTTAGGTTGACAAACAGAGGAAGATATCAAGCTGGAAATATTACAATATAAAACTTTCTTCATTTGCGGTGGAGTGTACTAATATTAAAAATAGGATTCCAAAATTCACACAATCACAATAGGTGAGAAGAGTTATTAAATATCAATCTTTAGTAAAAATTGTACAGGCACTATGACCAGAGAAACTATGAATATGAAAGAAAAGTTCCATATCTGAGTAGTAATGAATAAAGGAGTCATAAGTATTTAGTATCGGATTGCATAATATAAAACATTTACAGTAATGAGAAGTAAGAATCTGGAATTTAGCTTGGATATCTGAAAAGCACAAAAATACATCCTTCAGACAAATGTCAAAAATGTAAAATATTCCTGCATTTATCCATTTATTCCAATTGGATACCGGTGTATGTAGTTTTATTTTAGAATTCTAATATTATAAAAAAATGATATATTTTTTTTAGCAGAAGCTAAAGCAAGTTTTGTTGCATTGAGAAATGGAGAATGAGACCTTAGTTTACGAATGTGCTTGCTAAAGATTGCAGGTAAAGGAAAAGTTGCAGCAGTATTCCTCTCTATAAGAACCCATTTTGGAATTAGGTTCTGAATTTGAAAAGCAATGAACCTCTTGCGCAGATAAAAAGAGATGTGGTATTTCTGAAAGTTAGGAATACCAAAACCTCTTTCCAATTTAGAGAGTAAGAGTTGTATTATTCTAGATTGGCCACATGAACGCTTACCATTCAAAAGTAATTTAGTAAGAATTGTATTAATATGTACAAAAAACATTACTGGAAATGACACAGGTAACATTGACAGTACAAATAATATTTGTGGGGTTATTACCATTTTTATAGCTTGAAGTTTTCCCCACCAAGTCAATTGTTTCTGTGAAATTTTGAAGATTATTTGTTTACAATTCATATCACCAGTACACTTTATTGAATTTTGAGAGTAAATTCCTAAATACTTGAGCCCAGATGAGTTCCATATATTAGTGCCACTCAATATGTCAGCTATACAATAAACATTTAGAGGAAAAATTTCAGTCTTACAAATGTTCAATGTATAACTAGAGACTAACGCATACTTTTCAAGAAGTTTAAGGAGAATGGGTATGGAGGTGATGGGATGATTAACTAAAAGGATATTGTCTGCATAAGCAGAAAGTTTAATAGTTGTGTTATGAAAAGTAAAATCTTTGTTTTTTGTTGAGTTATGAATGTGACATGGTACAGGTTCAATAATTAACAAAAATAATAGGAACCTTGTCCTGTCCCTTTATATAAAAGAAAAGACGTACAATAAATACTGTTAACACACAGTTGCCCTAGAAAAAGAATATAATGCTCTAACCATTGAAATAAATGTGGTACCAAAACAGAGCAGTTCCATAGAATAAAAACTATCAAATGCTTTCTCAGCATCTAATGCTGAAAGACCGCTAGGATTTTTAATGTTATGGAGGGAATCAACAGCGTGACAAACAAGTTTAGTATTGTGTGCTTATAGTTGTCCTTTCAGAAAACCTGTTTGGTTTGATTAATTAATAGCATTTAGTATAGGATAATCTAGTTGCAAGAATCTTGGCATATATTTCATAATCTTGGTTAATAAGTGAAATGGGACGTAGTTTTGAAGTAGTTCACAGTCCTTATCTGGGACACGGAGAACAATAATTGTTGAATCTTTAAAAGATCCGTCAACAGAAGCTTTGGCAGAAAAATCCTAGAATAAAGAAAAAAGCACCAGAGATAATTCACCAATGAAAGTTGTGTAGCATTCTGCTGAAACACCATTATGTCCAGGTACTTTTTTGGAATTTAAGGATTTAATTGCAGAGCGTACTTCCTATATAGTGAAAGTGGCATTAAGGGCAGTTCTGTCAATGAGTGATTGTGTTGGTAAACTGCAATGGTGAAGAAAGTGATCTATTGTTGCATCTTGAGCATTATACGATTTGTTATAGAGATTTGAGCAAAAAACTGTTGACAGTCTTTAGCTATCTCTGTGGTGGATAGTAGCAGTTGTCCTGAGGAGCTACGAATAGCATGGATCTGATTTGCAATTTATTTAATCTGTGAACAGTTAGTAAACATACTATCAATTGTCATAGCATTATATTGTAAATTGACTTTTTTATTACAGAGATAAAGGCCTGGTTGGTTACTAAGCAGAGTATTGTATATGCAAAGAAGATTTGGTAATTTTGTTTTAAATTGCATATCTAAGTTAGTTATAAAATGTTTCTCAGCTATGATAATTTGTTGGTCTAGTGATAATAACTTGGTATAATATTACTTTTTCTCATATGCCATTCTAGAAATAGTGATGCCTCTTATGTATGATCCCAATGTATACATTTGTATGTATCTCCAGTGCTATTATTACAGAAAAAATCATTGATAGCAGATAATCATTTATGTCGATTTAAATCAGAGAGTGCACTCTGTGTGTAGGTTGAGGATTGTCCTCTAAAATTAGAGAGAACAAGATTGAAGCATGGTCTGATACAATAATATACTATATTCTGGGATTAGAAATCATATGAGTTAATTTCAGGAAGACAATACATAAGCTATATGTAGAGAATGCATTGAAAAAAAGTAAAATCTTTATCAGTAGGGTGGGTAAGTCTCCAGTGGGTCACTAATTTAGTATTTGATATAAATGCTTTAAATAAAGAATACGATTTTGAGGGGTGAATGTTAACTGTGGAAATTATTTCCAAAAGTGGTTTAAGAATCATACTCAAATCTCCACCCGGGATAATAGGAGGAGTTCGTATAGCAAGCATCTTGCATGATGTTGATTTCCAAAATTAGATATCATCTTGTGTAGGGGCATAGATATTAACTAAAAGAAGAGAATATCAGTTTGGATGTGAACATGGATATATTGGCAGTCTGAGTCCGAATTACGACTTAAGATGGTAATTTGCTGTTTGTGAGAAAATAAGATAGCCACATCATTTTTGCGAACTTTTGAGGATGGAGAAACTATATTTCCCGCCCATAATTTTGTCATGGAGGCCAAAATGTTGTCATCAATGTGAGTTCCTTGTATAAAGCAAATGGCAGTAATACATTTATGTAAGTAATCTAGGATTTTAAGTCTTTTTACTGGATATTGTAATCCTTTAACATTTAGCAATGTAACATTTAACTTACAACTATTAGCCATGATAAATTATAGTGGACAGATAGATTACAATAGACTACAAGGAAAAATATAGGACAGTAAAACTGAGCGAAAACAGAATTGAAAAATAGCCCATTTATAAAGACAGGCAAACAAACAAAACATATGTAAACTCTAGAAGAGGAACACACTAAAGAAAATTGTGAAAGTACACCATGAATTAGATGTAACGCCATGCTAACTGCTGAAGTAAGAAAGGAACAGTAGCTACTATGCAGCCTCAATAATCAAGTATTAGGTATTGAAGAGTGTGAATCCATTGCTACTCGATTATGGAGCTCAAGCTATGCAATTCAATCTGGTAGTGAAGTGAAAGATTTAGTTACATCATTTTTCCATATGCACATAACCGCTGGGTCAAATAAACCATATTTGTATCCAGCTTCTTGCATCCTGGGAAAAAAATCTGAGAATTGTTTGCGTACGATGACTGTTACTTTTGCAAAGTCTTGATGAATTCAGATTTTGGGGGTCATTATGAACACGGCGGGAAACCCCGCGGTGTTCATGCTGGCGGTCTTTTCAAGAAACCGCCAGCCCACTTGAGACCCTGCCGGCCGTATAATGGACATTCTGCTGGGCCGGGACATTGCAGACAGCTCCACATGGAGCTGTCGTCAATGCCGCTGTGCGGCGGGGTGCAGCAGCACCCGTTGCACAGATCACTGCTCGTAAATCATGTAGTGACCTGCGTGATGGGGCACTGCAGGGCCGTCCCGGAGCACCCCTTCGGCCAGCCTTTACCTGCGGGGGAACACGCCAGGGAAAGGCTGGAGGAACAAGGGTTCTTTTTCCGACAGGGCAGCGCTGCCCTGTCGGATAAAGTATTCCGCCATCGTCAGGCTGCCTGTCGGCGTAGCCTGGCAGTGGCAGAAGGCCGCTTGTGGCGGCCCTCCCTTGTTCATAATATGACGGTTCAGACCGCCATGCCGGTGGCGGTATTTTCCGCCACTGCCGCCATGGCGGTCTGAACCGTCATGTTTGTAATGAGGGCCTTTGTGTCATTCCACAAGTAGTGCTGGAATCTCTTGAATAGCCTTCCGGATAAGTATCAGATGATGATGGCACAATACTTTGAATATCACTTATCTTGGCTTAGAGTGATGTGGATTGCGATAAGAAGGTACACGATGGGCCTGGTCTACTTAAAATTTTTCAAGACATTATGGGGGTCATTCTGACCTCGGCGGTAAAAGTCGCTTACCGCCGGTCAGAAGACCGCCATAACACCGCGCGGCCGCAGTAAACCGCCACAGTCATTCTGACCCGCAACTGGCAAACCGCCAAAAACCCGACATCCACAAAAGTCCGCCACACCAAAAGTCAGCGAAAAAATGGCGATGACCAAACCTCCACCGTCACGCCAACAGAAATACGCCCATGCCATTACGACCCACGAATCCACGTGGCGGTCTTTCAAACGCGGTATTCCATTGGCGGTACACACCGCTGCGGTCAAAATACACACACCCTTACAAAACACAACCACATTGGACAATTTGAAATACACACACCTGATACACATACACACACCACTCCCACATACCTAAGACAATATAAAACACACACCCACATTACCCACAAACCCTTACTTCCACAATTGCGAATCAAGGACAGAGAGAGACAGCACTGCTTAGAGTAGACCATCACACAGAGGCTAATCACAACATCACCCACACAATTACAACGCACAAAACACCATACACCACCACACACATCACACTCCACAACACATACAACATCCCTCACCTCATCCACACCACCCCATGGCACCCCAAAGACACCCCAGGTTCTCTGACGCAGAACTCAGGTCATGGTGGAGGAAATAGTACGTGTAGAGCCCCAGCTCTTCGGGGCACAGGTGCAGCATACCACAATTGCTAGGAAGATGGAGCTATGGCAAAGGATAGTCGACAGGGTCAACGCGGTGGGACAGCATCCACGCAATCGGGAGGACATCAGGAAGAGATGGAACGACCTACGGGGGAAGGTGCGTTCCATGGTATCAAGGCACAACATTGCGGTACAGAAGACTGGTGGCGGACCCCCACCTACTCCCCCCGAATTCACAGCATGGGAGGAGGAAGTCTTGCACATCCTGCATCCTGAGGGCCTCGCAGGAGTAGCTGGAGGAATGGACTCTGGTAAGTCAAATCTTAACTACTACTTCCCACCCCACCCCATCTGCATGCCAGCACATACCCCCACCCCCATCACACCAACTCCTTCCAAATGTACCACCATCACAACCCACCCATCCCAACACCTAGACCTGCATGCGACCACAAAGCATGGACACCCATCACCAAAGCATGCCCACTGCACATAACCATCTCCCCCACAAGCCACCCTCACAAAAGCCCCCACACGGGAATGCCTGCACTTGGGTACACGGACACCCATGCATCCCACGAAATGCCACACACAGAACCAATAACCATACCCTTATACCCCTGCAGGACCCGAACGCCACCACACCGCCACGGAGGGTCCAGAGATGTCCATCCCACCCCCAGAAGAGGCCCCCAGCGATGACAGCAGCTCTGTCGACCTGGACCCAGATGACCAGCCCGGCCCATTGGGGACCTCTGGACAGTCGGTTCCCCACAGACAGCCACAGGCTACACCAGACCTAACCCCCTCTGGGAACACCAGCACAGCTCCCACCCACCGGGCCCATGCCTCTGTCTCCAGGACACGTCAATCAGCGGTGTGTCCGCCACTACAGGGCACCCAGGTTGACCCACCACCCCAACAACAACAGGGACCTGGGGGCAGTGGTAGTGGGCACACCGTCCAGGGGACAGAGGCCCAGGGAAACAGGGGAACTGGGAGGGCTGCTGTGCGACAGGGGGGGGACAGGCCCAGGGAACCCACTCTCCAAGAGGCCCTCACCACCATCATGGGAGCATACCACCACTCCCAGGAGACGATGGCGACGGTACTGGCCAGGTTCCAGGAGATCCAGGCACAGCAGGAGGAACGGTACATGGGGTTCAGAGAGGAACTGAGGAACATCGGTACCGCAATGGGGACCATCGTCCTGGCCCTTAACCAGATAGTCACCACATTACGGGACCATGTGGCACCCCAAAGGGCCCCTGTCACTAGCCCAGGCCAGGAACAGCCTACCACCTCTGCCGGCGCTAGTGGACAGGAGGCCCCCACACAACTACAGGCCACCAGAACCCCACCTCCTGCTGAAGAACAACCACCCCGCAAGCGGAACCTGAGATCACACAAGAAGACAGAGTAGGATTGCAAGACCCCGCCAGCCTATGATACCCCCTGATGTCATCCCACTGTCCCACATTGTCACCCTGTCCAACCTTGAACTGCCCCTGCTCCATCCTTCCACAGGCATATGGACAATGCACCTGTGAAACTGAGAACTGGACTCTGCCATGAACATTACTCCACCCCCACCCATCACCGTTTTACTATCATGTACCTATATGTAGCACTTAAAATAAATCACTTATTGAACTTACAATTACAGGAGTCTGCTTGTATTTTACTATTATGTATCACACATAACGGTGCAATTATGTTCTGTTACATTGTAATGACAACATACCAATGACAACAAGCTGTAGTCCATGGGCAAACAAAGCAGAAGTCACGCAGTTGGTCAAACAGCTCTGAAAAGTGAAGGGAAAGTCACAAATCAGTTAAAAGGAAATGGGGGGAAACACAGAAAGTAGAGACGCAGGAGGCCTGAAGTAAATGTAAAATGGCGTGGGTGAATCTTACCTGTGTGCTACTGAAAATACTGTTGTATAACTGTATCCCTGTTGTCCGTGTCGTCCCCATCGTCTTCCTCCTCTTCACTCTCCACAGGCTCCACAGCTGCTACAACACCACCATCTGGACCATCCTCCTGCAGGAAAGGCACCTGGCGTCGCAATGCAAGATTGTGAAGCATACAGCAGGCCACGATGATATGGCACACCTTCTTTGGTGAGTACATTAGGGATCCACCTGTCATATGCAGGCACCTAAACCTGGCCTTCAGGACCCCGAAGGTCCTTTCTATTATCCTCCTAGTTCGCCCATGGGCCTCATTGTACCGTTCCTCTGCCCTTGTCCTGGGATTCCTCACTGGGGTCAATAGCCAGGAGAGGTTGGGGTAACCAGAGTCACCTAATAAACACACACGGTGTCTCTGTAGCTGTTCCATCACATAGGGGATGCTGCTATTTCGCATAACATACGCGTCATGCACTGACCCAGGGAACTTGGCATTTACATGGGAGATGTACTGGTCTGCCAAACAGACCACCTGGACATTCATAGAATGATAACTCTTTCTATTTCTGTACACCTGCTCACTGCCTTTGAGGGGTACCAAAGCCACATGGGTCCCCTCAATGGCACCAATGATGTTGGGGATATGTCCAAGGGCATAGAAATCACCCTTCACTGTAGCCAAATCATCCTCCTCAGGGAAAACAATGTAGCTCCGCATGTATTTCATCAGGGCAGACAACACTCTGGACAAAACCTTAGAAAACATAGGCTGAGACATCCCTGATGACATGGCCACTGTTGTCTGAAAAGACCCACTTGCCAAAAAATTGAGTACTGAGAGAACCTGCACCAGAGGGGGAATCCCTGTGGGTTGGCGGATGGGGGACATCAGGTCTGGCTCCAGCTGGGCACACAGTTCATGAATAGTGGCTCTGTCAAGTCTGTAACGAAGTATAATATGTCGTTCTTCCATTGTCGACAGGTCCACCAGCGGTCGGTACACGGGAGGATTCATCCTTCTCCTCGCAAGTCCCAGTGGACGGTGCCTAGGAAGGACAACATGGAGTACAGAGTCAAGCAAGCCACAGGTTCGTCCACACAGCTTGCACAGTAAATGAATCGCAATGCAGTGAAAGGCGTGTATGAGTGGCAATGCACGGCCTAGGCCTGTGTGACGCAGTAGAAATTAAGCCATGTGGGCCTTTGAAATGGCGGCTGCCTGACCTGTGAAGTGTGACAATGGGATGTGAGGTCAATGCGCTGGCGTGGCACACCGTGGCGGTCGAAGACCGCGGTGCGAAGCCGCATTGGTTAACATTGAACCCTATGGGTATCAGGAGCCAATGACGATGTGCGCCGGCGGTCGCGGTACGCACCGCCGCGGGCGTGACTGCCATTTTCTAGCTGCTTAATCACTCGAGACCTGATCATCCACAGGAGAGGACCTATACTGCAAGTGCTGCTGTGACCTCGGTCTGGGAGATACTATGGCTGCTGCGACTGGGGAAAGGGCCCCTGCCTTCACTTCAGAAGAGTTGGAGAAACTTGTTGATGGGGTCCTCCCCCAGTATGCGCTACTCTACGGTCCTCCAGACCAACAGGTGAGTACACTGGGTGCACGTTGAATGGGCTATGCCTGTGTTGAGTGGGGTGTATGTAAGATGGTGGGGAGGGGAGCGAATGAGGAGTGCAACGCACGACAGATGAGAGCATGTGCCACATGGCAAGGTTGGGGAGGGGGGCCACTCACATCTACCATGCAGAAAAGTGATGATATTTCCTTTCCCACCCTGTACATGTCAAATAGGTCAGCGCCCATCAGAAGATTGAGATTTGGCATGGCATCGCCAAGGACGTCCGGGCCCTGGGGGTCCACAACAGACGGGGCACCCACTGCCGAAAGAGGTGGGAGGACATCCGCCGCGGGACCAGGAAGACCGCCGAGTCTCTGCTGGGGATGGCCTCCCAACGTAGGAGGGGTGCCAGTCGTACCTTGACCCCCCTGATGTCCCGGATCCTGGCGGTGGCCTACCCCGATTTGGATGGGCGCGTGGGGACATCACAGCAGACACAAGGGGGTGAGTATCAGCACATTCTGCTATCTTTGCGCGCAGTGGAGGTGTCTGGGTTGGGGAGGAGGGCTGTGGCTGACTTTAGGCCAGGGCGCTTTCTGCAGGCTAGTCCCCTCCTTTAGGCATGGCCCTGTGCCCCCGCCCCCCAGCTCTGTAGGGTGCCAAGTAGAGCTATCCATGGTCCTGCATCACCCATGTGTGCATTTGTTGTCCATAGACCTGTAGGCCTAGTCACAAGTACTGAGTAGTTTACCCCGATTGCGCGGCATAGTGCAGGGGGCTTCTGTGTCTGTCCTCTCCGCCAACGGTGTTGCCAATGCATGCACTCAACCTGTCTTTATTTCTCCCCCCATCCATTTTCTTTATCTTCCTGTGCATGTGTGCATTAGCATCATCAGGCGGAGGAGAATTGGCATCGGAGCACGAGGGAGCTGCAACTCACATGGCCCCGGAGGGCCATGCTACAGACTCCGAGTTCACCAGTGATACGGAGGGCGAGGGGAGCTCCACAACGGGGACCCGTGAAGACGTCAGCGACACCGACACATCCTCGGAAGGGAGCTCCCTTGCGGTGGCGGCAACATCCGTGCCCACCGCCACAACAGGTACAGCCACCACCCAGCGCACCAGCCCCGCCCTCCCAGCAGCCCCTCAGCCTTCGCTCCGTGCCCGCTCGCCCAGGAAGGCGGGCATTTCGTTCGCCCCAGGCACCTCAGGCCCTGCCCCAGTTACCCCTGCTGCCCTCAGTGAGGAGGTCATTGACCTCCTCAGGACACTCATTGTTGGGCAGTCTACCCTCTTGAATGCCATCCAGGGTGTAGAAAGGGAGGTGCATCGGAGCAATGCATACCTGGAGGGCATTCATTCGGGTCAGGCTGCCCATCAACGATCGTTCAATGCTCTGGCCTCAGCACTGACAGCAGCCATTGTCCCTGTTTCCAGCCTCCCTCTTCTAACTGCCTCCACCCAGTCCCAGTCTCCTGTTCCGCTGCCTATCCCATCCACACCATCAGACCAGCCTGCACACACCTCAACACCCAAGGGCAGCTCATCCAGACATAAGCACCAAAGATCCCACAAGCATTCACACAAACAACATCCAGATGCAGACATGCCAACAGTCACTACCACCTCTGTGTCCCCCTCCTCCTCGTTTCCCTCCTCCCTCCCTGTGATGTCTCCACTCACACCTGCATGCACACCACCATCAGCCAGTACTTCCATCACCAGCACACCCTCCAGTACAGTCCGCACACGTGCAGTCACCACCCCCATTGCCATTTACACGTCCCCTGTGTCCTCTCCCAGTGTGTCTGTCACCCCCTCTTCCAAAACACACAAACGCAGGCAGCCACCCACCCAACAGCCATCCACCTCACAACAGCCTACGTCACAAGCACCTGCACCCAAAGACAGCACACTTGACTCTCCTACAACCACATCCTCTTCCTCCACTCCCATACCCACTGCATCTACCCTTCCCATTGCTCCTAAAAAACTTTTCCTCTCCAAAGTTAACCTCTTTGCATCACCTGACCCACCCCCTCCATCTGGTAAGAGTCCTAAGAGCACCTCAGCCACCACCAGCCCTGCATCGAGGGCGACCATTGTGCACGGGTATTGGAGTCCACCTTTTCCGAGTGCAGATACATCGGCCAGCAGCAAGGGGACAGCCAGCCCACCCCCTGGGAAGAGAACCCGAAAAACAAAGGGCCGGCGCGAGAGACGGCTGCCACCAAGGAGCGTAGTCGTGGCCCGTCACCTGCCACAACATCAAGGGGAGGAAAGAGCCAGAGAGCTTCATCGAAGGAGGGCAAGGGCAGCAGGGCGGAGAAGTCAGCCAGCAGGCGCGCGGATCAGGAGGGCCCCACCAGCCCCATACCGGGTGTGACGGAGGACACCCACGGGCCCAGGACTCCATCACAGGAGGGGCCAGCAACCGCACGGTCGGAGGGCGACTAAGCGGGGAGTCCTGGCCAGGTCTGGCTCCCTTGAAAGACAGGACAAGCACCGCTGAACAAGGCCCCGCCAAGACAGGCACCGCTGAAGAGGGCCCCGCCAAGACAGGCACCGCTGAAGAGGGCCCCGCCAAGACAGGCACCGCTGAAGAGGGCCCCGCCAAGACAGGCACCGCTGAACAGGGCCCCGCCGTGAAGAGCACCGCTGAACAGGGCCCCGACGTGAAGAGCACCGCTGAACAGGGCCCAGACGTGAAGAGCACCGCTGAACAGGGCCCCGCCGTCTCAAGCACCGCTGAACAGGGCCCCGCCGTCTCAAGCACCGCTCCGCTGGGCCCCGCCGTCTCAAGCACCGCTCCGCTGGGCCCCGCCGTCTCAAGCACCGCTCCGCTGGGCCCTTCATCTCAAGCACCGCTCCGCTGGGCCCCGCCGTCTCAAGCACCGCTCCGCTGGGCCCCGCCGTCTCAAGCACCGCTCCGCTGGGCCCCGCCGTCTCAAGCACCGCTCCGCTGGGCCCTTCATCTCAAGCACCGCTCCGCTGGGCCCTTCATCTCAAGCACCGCTCCGCTGGGCCCCGCCGTCTCAAGCACCGCTCCGCTGGGCCCTTCATCTCAAGCACCGCTCCGCTGGGCCCTTCATCTCAAGCACCGCTCCGCTGGGCCCTTCATCTCAAGCACCGCTCCGCTGGGCCCCGCCGTCTCAAGCACCGCTCCGCTGGGCCCCGCCGTCTCAAGCACCGCTCCGCTGGGCCCTTCATCTCAAGCACCGCTCCGCTGGGCCCTTCATCTCAAGCACCGCTCCGCTGGGCCCCGCCGTCTCAAGCACCGCTCCGCTGGGCCCCGCCGTCTCAAGCACCGCTCCGCTGGGCCCCGCCATCTCAAGCACCGCTCCGCTGGGCCCGCCATCTCAAGCACCGCTCCGCTGGGCCCTTCATCTCAAGCACTGCTCCGCTGGGCCCCGCCTGTCAAGCACCGCTGGCCCATTGACAGTGCCGGTTCTGTGTCGAGCTGGTGTTCACGCTGCACTCTGAGCACCCTGCCTCCTCCAATACCAGTGAAGTCGGTTATCCATCTGATGGACTGTGGCTTTGCACTCCCCAGGATGTAACAGTGGGCAATCCACCCACTGTAGAGACTTGAGAGACTGTGGCTTTGCACTCCCCAGGATGGCACAGTGGGCAATCCACCCACTGTAGAGACTTGTGAGACTGTGGCTTTGCACTCCCCAGGATGGCACAGTGGGCAATCCACCCACTGTAGAGACTTGTGAGACTGTGGCTTTGCACTCCCCAGGATGGTACAGTGGGCATGGAGGCCCCTCGTGGATCTGGCATCGTGGACTCCTGTGGCTGAGGTGCCCCCCCTTCCCTTCCCCCTGAGGTGCCTGTGGTTTTATCATCTGATGCCCCAGCAGTGTTCTCTCCAACGGTATCTGGTCTCCTGTGTGGGCTTTGCCCATGTGTTTGTGGACATTGGCCCACGGACTGTGGAACTTTAACAAAATGAGCTGGACTTATTGCCTATGTATTTAGATTTCGCACTGTTCATTTTTTTTTTTTTATATTTCAAATAGATGATTTTCCATGACTTCAATGAACCTCAGAGTTGTTGCTCTGCATTGGTGTGTAGATAGTTGGTGGGGGGTTTGGGTGGGGGTGTGGGTGTGTTGCGTATGTGTGTGCCCGTAAGCTTTCCTCCTCCCCCCTCCCCTGTGTCGTAGGTGCAGTACTCACCGTTGTCGTCTGCGCCGGCGTTCGTACTCGTGGTAGATGAGCAGGTAGACAATAGCTGGTAGGATGTTTAATTCGGGTTCCATGCTGTCCTCCGTCCTCGTGGAGTGTGTATAGGTGAGCGTTTTCCCGTTCGTAGTCTGTTTCCGCCGTGTTTTTATCGGCGGGGCTCCCGCCCCGGAAAAGGTGGCGGATTGGTGAGTTGTGATAGGGTGGGCGGTACATTGTCTGCCGCCTGCCTGTTGGCGGTGACCGCCGCCCTGTTTGTCTGTCCCGCCGTGGCGGTCGGAGTGTTAAAGTGGCGGGCTGTGTTGGTGGTTCCCGCCAGGGTCAGAATTCCTTTTTTTTTACCGCCTGCCTGTTGGTGGGTTGGCCGCCACTTTATCACCGACCGCCAGGGTTGGAATCACCCCCTATATGTTCAGTAGTAAGGTATAATGTTTTCCAAATGAATCTGCACTTTGGACCTTGTATATTTTTGGGCAAATTGAAAATGCACAAATTATATCGACAATTTCTAATTTTGAGGTCTAAAAGCTGTTTCTTCACAGGTGCTATGAGGGTAACATGACGTGATAACTGATCTATCACAGCCTTATGGAATCTAATTTTGATGGTATTATCAGATATCTTTATAGTGAGATCTGCCATAACCCTCTGAATATGCTTTATGTCACAACATATATTGTCTGCATTATTGTGTGTGGCATGAATTTCTTACAATATTTTTGCCATTGAGTCAACATGTGAATGCACTATTTTAGTTTTTGCGGTCAGAGAAGAAGACACCTGGTTACGTTTATTAAGAGGATTCTGAGGTGATTTAACGTCCATTCTGAATATAATAGAGATAACTCTTTTAGTTGAAGTTCAGTGCAGTTAAATAAGCAAGAGTGGAATGAATACCATATACTCCAAATAATGGCGACTAAAAGGGGAATGCAGCCAGTAAGTAGCAAATGTGGGGGAAAAAGTGATTTCTTTAAGAAACTGCCAAACATCAAAGTCTACAGACCTCCCCTTTAAGAAAGGGTCTGAAATAGAGTAGGCAGTATGTTTAATAGGGAGCAAGGCAGTTTGATATGACCACCTCTCTTTAGCTCTGCCTTGATCAGACAGTCCTCAGCTGTACAGTCTCCTCACAGAAATCACGTCAGGGAAAAATAAAAGTTTTTAAAGCTGTAGAAAAATCTCCAAAGCTGGTAGGCCCATGCCGGGCTATTAAAAAGGCAAGATATGTGCGATATAAACACTGCCATTCGACGTGACAATTCAACATTAATGGCAGGCTATGACAGAGCTTAAAATGCGTCCAACATCTTGGGTTGCGCGTGCTCCTGCAGTCCCCGTCTGGTGGCAGTTTTGACTCATATGAAGTAGCACAGAGGTTTAATATGCTGCAAAGAACTGTTGTGGGTTCATTTTACACCTTGCTTGGGCCTGTGGCCTGTGCCTTTTCACCAACATATGTGTTCTGATTTCATTTATTTATTTTAGTTAGCCTGCTTTTTAGTGGGAATATTTTTATATTTCTAATCAGCTGTGATTCTGTGAATGCGCTATTATTTCTGTGCATGACATTTCACCATGTACCTTTGTCCAAGGCTGACACGAACAGTACTTGATAATCCAGCTAGCATTGTAGCGACAAGAGTACGTAAACAGTCCAACACTTAGGCACATGCCCATATCAGACCTATTTCAAGAAACAGAAATATGTTTCTTATAAAGACACAGCGCAGGCCAAATGAAAAGAGGGAGGTCATTCCGGCCAGAATATCATCCACGCTACATGCCATTTCACTGACCTCAGTCCTGTCTCTACAACCAGCCAATGAGATAGTGGGCAGACCCCTATTTTCCAGGTAATTGGGATGGGTGCTCCACTCATGGACTAAGTACCGACAGATTGGGCTACGACCACTCACTATGTCTCCCTCAGAAGTTAGGGGTTAGGAAGAATTCATATATTTATGTTATTCCTATACCCTGGGGTTGTTTATTTTCTTCTCACTGGTCACAACAATTCTAATTCTGTTATGTCTCATTGCCCTAATAATTGCAGTTCATATAATCTATCGTAGATTGCAATCTTTTCAATAAATGTATTGAAACCGATGCTGCATCTTTTCTTTGGCCACAAAGAAAGGGGTGAGATTTGTTGACCACAACTTCCCTGAGAAGTCACTGAGTCTAATGCGCCAGGCTACCAAAAATCACTTTTGCTTTCTGTTTGGGTGAGGTGCTGCTAGCTAGCTGAAAGGGTTAGGCCGACAGCTACCAAGACATTGTGGGATTGACTCAGTCACCCACAAACGGTAGTACTGCTGACCCAAATCCAGCAGTCTCGCTCGAATAACGAGAGTCCTATGACAGAAAGTCTACCTTGTATACGCCAGAATTTTATTTTATGAAGGTAGGTCAGTGAACTACTGCTCTTGTCACATAGACCCTTTTGTTACTTGCAGTTCATTTGTTACAAGCCTAATTTAGCACAGTGAGCTATGAACTGCCATCAAGAACTGCCTGCTTGCAAACTGCAATGGATAGATTAGAATGTTATGTTTTTCTCCAGTCTTTCATTATCCTAATGTTGATGAAAAAAATTGTTTGGGTAGAAATACATTCTTATTAGTAAAGTCAACCCCAACCACTGTGTTACAATTTAAATCCCAAGTTTGTGCTTCTACAGACCAAGCACTCATAAATTATACTGCCTACTAGTATGTATGTCAAGTGACTCCTATAACGTGTAGTCCTCAATGTCCTATGTCACATTTCCCATGCACTGATTTACATGCATGTTCAATTGCCTCTATATAATATGTGTGTGATTTAACGTGCTGTGACCCACTACACTGCAACAAGTCGCGCTATAAAACAAACAAAATACATATAAGTGAGAGGTTATGGAGATATGAGTGGCATTGTTGGAGGGTGATAGTGAGGAATCCATGGACAATGATGTCATTGGTGGTACGAACCAAGATTGTCGCACCAGGCACCATCAGTAATAAAGCAGGCCCTGACAGCACCGCTCAAAGGGGATTCAACCAGTGCTTAAATGGAGCCGGTGGTTGCAGGTGTGGCCCATCAGCACTCATTTTCTGGAACCAGCACTTATTTTTCCACAACAATGTTTGATCCAGAACAACAGAAAGAAAAACACAAAAGGGGGAAGAAGGAAGAAAAGAAAAACGGAAAGACAATGGCAAAGGGAGAAATGAGGGGTGAAAATGAACCCTAAAGATGAAATACAGAAGCAGGAAGTGTCTGATGTTGGACTAAAGAAGCTTGAGGTGGAATCAAGACTACACAACCCTTGTATTCAGCATCCCAACCTTCAATAACACCTTCCACGGGCTTCTGATCAAAATCTAGGGCCCGACACTTAGTGCCTGATTTAAAGTTTGGCGGACAGGCTACTCAATCATAAACGTTATGATTGATTGCAGCTTAACTGTGGTTAGGGGCAGCAGGAAATACTGGAAGGAAGGAGAGAGTGTGGGACAAACAGAAAGTAAGTAAAATCAGCAAGAGAGACATTAAAAAGAGAGAGGATAAGGAAAAAGGGTAGAGAGAGAAAGAAAGTGTAAGACGGAAAGTTTGCAAGAGCTGAATTAACACAACAGCAGGAGAGAAAAAACAGAAGAGAGAACATGAGAGAGTGGATAGAGATTATAGGTACTTCAGAAAAAGTGAACACAAGAACATGTCAGAGAGCGAAAGTAGACAATACCAGGAGATGAAATAAGAGAAAAGGAAAAAGGACAGGAAGAGTTCAAGAGGGTAGAGAGGAGGTGATTAGGTGAAAGGTGATTGCGAGAAAGTGTGAATGAGCTAAAGAACTCGGGTGGGTGAAGAAAGAAAAGAGAAAAAGAAAGGCGACAGAATGAGAGGATAAGGAGTGGGGACAGAAAATGGGTAAAATGATAACAAGTGATTGCAAAAGAGTGTAAGAGCTAACAAGGGCAGAAAAAAGAAAAGGTAAGGAGAAAGGAGAGAGGGAGTGAGAGACAACACAGAATGGCAATGAGAAAAAGTGTTCACAAGAAAGTGTCAGAGAGCTAAAGAAAACAAAAGTGAGTGAAGGAAAAAAGGAAAGGAAGAAAAAGAAAGGAAGAGTGAGAAAGAAGATAAAGATTGGGAAGAATGTGAAAAATTGAATGCAAGAACTTATGAGAGAGATAGAAATTATGACAGAACTAATAAAGAACACAGGCGAGGAAAAGCAAAAAGTAAAAATGAGAGAAAGAGAGAAATAGAATGATTAAGAAGTGAAGAAGCAGATGGACCCCTCTATGAGATGCTTCTGTTATTGTTCTCACACAGATTGCCTTCTGTGGCACCGCATTCACTGTTGCTCCTAGATTTTTGTTTCAATATTGTGGTGTACATTCTTTTAAATTTCTGCTGAGGCTTGGTTCTATTTATCGAGCTGCATCTCAGGCTGATCATGCAGATTATTTAGGCACATTGGTTAATTTCAGCCAAACAGACAGTGTAAGCTTATACCATGTCCATTATACGGCCGGCGGGGTCTCAAGTGGGCTGGCGGTCTGTGAAAAGACCGCCAGCATGAACACAGCGGGGTTTTCCACTGTGTTCATAAGGACCCCCAAAATCTGCATTCATCAAGACTTTGCAAAAGAAACAGTCATCATATGCAAACAATTCTCAGATTTTTGCCCAGGACGCAAGAAGCTGGATACAGATATGGTTTTATTTGACCCAGCGGTTATGCGCATATGGAAAAATGATGTAACGAAACCTTCCACTTCACTACCATATTGAATTGCATATCTTGATCTCCCATAATCGAGTGACAATGGATTCACACTCTTCTATACCTAATACTTGATTATTGGGGCTGCATAATAGCTACTGTCCTTTCTTATTTCAGCAGTCAGCATGGCGTCATCAAGAATGTGCACACCAGTGTAATGATGCGGCTTCCTGCAACAGTTATGTCATCATGCCTTTTTTCATTTATTTGACTATGGCACAGTCCGCAAGCAGCCGTCCGCGGTAGCGAATCCTCAAAAGCCATTTCAACTATTTTGATGATCTTTATGTAAAATGTGGCTCCTGGGACTGAAGCTATTCAACACCACATCGTGAACTAAATTGATTATACCATTAATTTCACTGAGGCTGGACGGAGACGCCCTTATGTTTTTTTTTCAGAAAGGGACATTATGTTGCCTTTATTGTCCTTTCTATTTCCTTATAGACCCTAGAAGCAAGTTCTGAACTTACCAAAGATTACATAAAGCTCTGAATGAACTTTGACTTCTACTGCAACATCTCAAAGACCGAATAAGCAGCACACAGTGGTTGATAGCACCAGCAGAAAACAAGTACACACTAGTTGAGGACCTGCTACTAGGCCTCTGTTATGTTAAAAATGATGCATTTATTAGCTCATATGGTTTTTTAAACAACTGCTACAACCATATTAAGAGCACAGTTTGAATACAAGTGTGAATTTGCTCCTATGCACTCCAGATTTTGGCAGAGAAGGTAACTTAAGCCGAGGGAGATTCATGATTTGCCCAGGGTCATACAATGTCATTAGTTGTAGAAATACAAGAACTCTGTTTTTTTATTACACTAAACCAGATCCCTCTGCCCCCCTACTATTTATGAAACCACCCAATTCTGCCTTATTGAAGTTATGCCCCATTACTTCATAGCGGTTTGAAAAAGTCTGCCTGGAAATACTTCTAAATAAAAAATAAATCAGAATAAACGTGGAGGAAGGGAAGTAGACATATGAGATCTCCAGTTGGGCAGTGGTTTTACCCTAAAGAGTTTTGGGTGCGCTGTGCGCAGAACAAAATCCTCATTCTTAGGGTCGGTTTAAGCACAATATACCACAGTTTAGAAAAAGGCTGGCACCCTTCTAACATAGTTCGGGGCCTATAGACTTTGTGGTTACAAGAAAGAAACAGTTAATCACCTACTTAGTTTATGTCCTTTAATGCTCTATGTTAGCAAACCTTGTTTCTGAATCATGACATAAGGTCTACCTCACATACTGTGGGGTTCGTGCGAATCATAGCTCTACGTTGCAATTTAATGTAGCGACATTCATGACAAATGCATGTTCTAAAATGCAGTCAACTCTGGCCACTTGATATTTTTTCAAACAATTGGCTTGTACGTGTGTGTTTTAATGTGATTTATAATTAAGATGTCTAATAATCATCAAATCGTATTTTGCCCCCCTGCCCAACGATCAAGCATTGTAAAGAAAATAAAAATGAGAAGGTATGAAATTGACTCAAACCTCCAGCAGCAGGTCCAAGGGGTGGTTTTGTTTGCCAGCAGGAATGTTGAGGAGACTCTCCATTAGCAGGTTGCGCATGAAGTCACACACTTGCTTTCTCGCCGGGTGAATGCCTTGAGACTCTGGAACATCTTTTTGGACAACAAGAGTAGCCGCTTCGGTATAGGCACTGACCACAGCATCACATATGTCCTGGAAGAGTCAACAGATGAATAAGAGTGATAGACGGTCTTGCTTGACATCCCATTTCTGCAAATTTATACAGAAGTAATGTTTTAAGAAACCTTAACAGAGGACAAGAGGTACATAAATATATCATGACAAAAAGTAAAATTACCATTCAACAATCCATATAACAGTTTCAAGAATACACAAGCATCAAAGTGCTTAGAGTTCATGGACAACCTGTGACTTGTGAAAATACCATCCAGATGAGCAAAAAATCAAGTGCATATGGCCCTAGTGTAGATTATTCAATAGTAGAACCCAAGATGACTTAATGGTTCATCACTGTCATGTTCAGCAACACAATAAAAATCAATGCTCTTTTGATAAGTTTGCATGTAAAGACCTACCAATTAAATAAAACTCAATGTCTGGACAATTATCGGTCAAGTGAGGTTCTGATAAGGGACTAGGATATCCTGCTTGTAATGCAGAAAATATGA
Source organism: Pleurodeles waltl (assembly GCF_031143425.1). NCBI lineage: Eukaryota > Metazoa > Chordata > Amphibia > Caudata > Salamandridae > Pleurodeles > Pleurodeles waltl. Next base: position 1,445,697,634 of record NC_090445.1, read on the forward strand.
CTCATTGCTCCATTAATGTAACAAGCAAGGATCTACCAATTAAAGAACTGTTCTCATGAAGAAAAAATGGCAAGAATAGACACATCAGTGAAGGCTCAATGACTTATCAATGGTTTTCAGAGCAAGGAAGTCAGACTTGAAGCTCTATCAGTATCAAAACAAACCAAGAACCAGTAAAAAGAGAAGGCTCGAGGCCCCATCAATGTCATGGCGGGAAAAGAATGACTCAAAAATCATACTAAATGTTTGATCAATATCTATCAATTTCGTCAAGCCAGGAGCACCAGCAACATCACAGTTTACGCTTCATCAATGACATACTCAATAACAATATAGGCCTCAATGCTCCATTAATTACATATCAAACAATGAAAGATTAACAAATGCAAACTGAATGCTCAAAGACATATGGCACTATGATCCCTTAATGACATGTCAAAGTGCAATCCACTAATCAGTGTTCCTTAAAAGACATGGCAAGCACGAACTCACCAAAAAAACAAATAAAATCTAAAACAATGATATTGCAGGTGACAGTGTGACATGAAAATCAGGCCATCAAGTAAATATTACCCTTATGAACACAATGTGAGGGCCTCAAGGCACGTCAATGAAACTAAAGAGAAGCCTCCACTAATTAAATGTAATGAAGAAAACATCATCCATGTATGGCTCAAGCATTAGTGGCCCACTACATTTAACGGATCCAGACATAAATGAAAAGAAACAAAACTGAACTAGTGATAGGAGATCCGCTGAGCAAATGTGACCTACAGATCATGTAATTGATTGCATCTTGAAATCAGTTAATAGATTTAACTACAGATTCTATTTCTTACAAATGGGAAATGTTGCAACTGGGGCAGGAAGTGCACCAGGAACAGAGCTACCCCCACTCGCTTGAAGTCCTGAATAGATAGGAAGCAGACCTGTGTGGTTGGGTGGAGGTATGTGGTCTTGCTGCCTGGCGTATGGTGCAGGAGGAGGGGTTAGTGGAAGGAATTGAGTACCAATGCGGCTAGGTGCACATGGTCAGACAGAAACTGGCAGCAGTCAGTCTGGTGTGCTTTCTGGCAAGGTCATAATGGGCAGATGGGAGTCAGGACCATGGTGCGCGATCGCATCTTGGAGGGGGCAATGTGGCTAGACTGGGACACTGAAGATGGATGCTTATTTGGGAGTAGGCAAGGTTACCTAAAAAGGGGGCTTTTTGCACACCTAAATGCATCTTTTCAAAGAAAATTCAATCAAACAGTACATCCTAATGATTCTTTCAAAGAACAGTATTTGATCCGTACTTCTTTAAAGAAAGAATGCCAGTATCAATGAGCAAAATTCTGTGTCCATGGATTGTTGTGCCTCCAGTATTGTATGGGCTGCATGTTACATAAAAATTATATCAAACTGTACCAATGCCAGTGGAACCAGAAACATTTAATCTCCTGGGTTTTTGTGTTAACACATCTTCGGCTACTAAAAACAGGGGAATTATTACTGGGCCTCAAAATGCTCCAATTATTTCACTGTGCATTTTACCTCTGGTTAGATAGCGCCACTTCAAGGGCATGTTACTGAACGCATATGATTTTGTTATTCATAATGTATATATCTAAATCTATATACTACTGCTTTTATTGCAAACTATTTTGATGATGCTGATTGTCCATTAATTGCAGCTGCAGTTCCTGATAGGTTTGATGGGCACCATGAAATTTGTTGGAGGTAGGGTACAGTTTTCAGGGATTATTTGGCTGTTCACAATGTCACCGTAGCCACGGTTGTCCATCACTCAAGTACTGGCAGCCAATTGCACACCCCTAAATTCCTTTACCCTTATGGTTCTTTATGGCCCACCAGTATGTGAGCCATGGTTTATGACAGAATTTATGGGCTCTGCTTCCCTAATGACTCTACAAATAATAATGGTTGGAGAATTGGATGCTTGGTTAGGCAAACCCATCATACATTAGCTGCCAATCTCACAGAAAATTTGGGATGAATTAATCAGCAGCAAATCGTACGAAATGCCACCTATTGAAAGATCAGATTTTGAACTGATGAGTAAATTTGTAACCTCTTTTGTTGCCACGCTAAGTATCTCTGGGACACTGCTGGATTGGACCAATAATTTTGGAATAAAATTTTATATAGCAATATATGATGTACCATACTTTATTAAGGCTCACAAAATAATTTTCATGAGGCAGAAGTAAGCTAACAGCTTGAGCCAACTTGTCAAAAGTTGTGGATCTGGTTTATTAGTATTCCTCCAAGTGTAGCACACAAGAAATTGTAAACCACTTTGTTTCACTCGGGACAAAGAACACAGAGCTACTGGCTCATTTGCAGTGTAAAATCAATAAACAAAGAACCAGATTAGCACCAATTAGCAGCCATTTTACTTGCTATTAAAGGGAAACGTGTAAAATTGGGAAACTCCTTACACTTGGAATTTATAAAAGGAGTTAAGCTGCTTATAGAAATGTTTTTGTGATGCTCTTGTGAATGCAAAATTGATATACCCCAATTCACTAATACATCATAGTAACTAAAGTAGATATATTTTCAAAATAAAATATTGAAACAATTGAAATGCTCTTGCCGGCTTCTTTCTCCTCCTTTAAAGTTGCTAAAAACTGTGTGACAGATTAGACCATTTCTCCTACGATAAAGTAATACATCTAATTTGTTCATGGTATGCCAACAAATGATCATTGGAATGTTTTTGACTTCGTCAACATTTTGACTGATGTACTAATCAAGGGGATGGACTATACGGAGGATACTACCTGTCCATCTGCCTCTTGTCAAAGCTCTATCAGAACAGACACTGGCATTGCATTAGCTCATTTTTCAGTAAACAGTGTATTCCTCATAGCTACTGTTTATATTACTTTAGAAAAAAGGCAAATATGCCACTACAAAAATGTTCCAGCTTTCTGTGGATGCTTTCAACCAATGACTAACATTGCCTTTCACTTGAAAATCCTGGAAAGAGTGGTGGTCTCAAGTATCTGGTTCCTCGCTAGCTTTGGGAAGACCATGCTAAGCTCAGACAGAATAGCGACGTTGATGCTACTTCAGCGGGTGTGCCAAGTATACTTTTTGGAACTTCTGGCTAAAGAAGAAGTAACCTCACTGATCCTATCGGATCTCTGAGTTGATGTTGACAATCCTGGGTTACTTTTGGAATATTTGGCAATAAAAGTAGAGGTGTCAGCTTATTTCAGAAATATTAAAGCTCTGCATCCCTTGAAGAATGAATGTCCAACTGGTAACGGTGTCTTGTATGTTTCACAAGGTTTGTTTGTGTCAATACAACTGTATAATTTATATATTCAACTGCACCACAACTTCTTTAGTTTGTTTCACAAATGTTTTCATGCTGATCAAACGCAGCCCTTTTCCAGAACAGGTGATAACTCTGCTGCTATTCGCAAATTTTAGGATAGTTTATAGTAAATATTCGTGACAGGCTAAAGGAAAATTGGCTCAGCGTAAATAATGTAAAAACTGAGCTCTTACTCTGTATTGTGCTTCAAAATATTTTGTGTGTCAAACAACTTTAGCTTACTATTTCAATAGCATATCATTCTGACCACAAGTTAGGCGAAATATTGTTGAGTCTTCTTGTACTCTGAACTCTCTATGCCTACTCAGGTGAAATCTATTTTTTTTCTCCAACTATGACAACTATTATAATTATTACAATTAATAACAAATATTTACCAACTGAATTCCGGAATGGGCTAAGATGAGGAATTTGGTCAAAATCAAGAGAAAAACAGGAATATTTTTTTCTGAAGAAGAGGAGAGTGGTTGCCAAACAAACATGTTAGGAGATAGCTCTAAGTTTTATGGAGCGGCTGGAAAAAAATGCTTTGTTCAAAAGCTCCTTGATATTCGGGTGTTGAGATGGAAAACTTTTTTGGTGCTTGTTTTTCCAGTCCCATTGTTCATAGTCAGCACATTTCCGAGTAGGAAGGTTGCAAGAAGTGAATGGCTTCATAGGTAACGCAGCAAACTATAAAAAATTTCATAGTGTGACAAGCAGAGATGAGGGGAGTGGAGAGTGGTCCGGGCTTAGGATCTGGATTTAGATGCAAAGGTGGCCTGGTTGGGAGGACGCAGCAATAGTGAATAGTGCTAAAGGCATTTGGATAGAGATTTGGGAGTTTATGATCAAATAGATGTTAAAAGTACTTGAGTAGCCTAAAGTCAACATCATGGAAGGAATAATTCTCTAGTTTGTTAAAAGCATTTGCTGAGTTTTCATCAGTTTCACTGTTTTGTTAGATCATTTGTAGATGCAGGGCATAGTACTTAGGTGGTGGTATTGCTGTTTCATTTGGTGTTAGTATTTACAATGAATGCCCGTCAGAAGTGGTGGGATGCAGCCCGATTTAGTAGTCATGTTTGGGAGTCTCTGTCAGAACTTCCCGATTGTCTGCTATTTTGAAGGGACACAAAGCAGAAGTGAAAAACTGTATTTGACTCAAACAGTTGATGCATTTGTTAGTCTATCTGGTGAATTAAAATAAAGTGAGCCACCAGGTGTACACAAATCGAGTAATCATGTAAGCAAGATAAATCATTACTCTGCTACATGGACACAGGAAAGAAGAAGTCACGAGAAACAAGTCTTAGACCACCAAATCAGAATGATCGCTAGATGATTTTACCTTGATTTGTTATAGGTGAAATGTCCACAAAACAGTGATAAAACCGCACAAAGGGACCAGAAACAAAGCACAGCCAGTGAGCTAAGACTCAATGATCTGCTAGTGGCATGTAAGGAAAGACTGCACTAATAGGAGTCAACGTCAGACTTCCCTGGTCAGATGCAATACATTGTGATACCACTGAGAAAAGAAATACTCCTATCGCTGGACAGCAAAGAGTCCTTGCAGTGTTCTATTGGTCTCCATTTATTCCAGACACAGAACTATGGCTCTTGTTGCCTCGCTGTACCATTCACCCACAAAACATACACAGATGGAAAGCCTTTCTAATAACAGATTTCTGATACCACGTATTGTTATCACAAAGACATATCACCAAAGCTTCTAAGGAATCCCACAAACCTTATGAGCACCGGAGGGCAAGATGATGATGGCCAACGTCTGAAGAAAGTCTGAAGAGATCCATAGGGCATCACAGGGGTAACGGTGATAGACTATGCACAAGAACTGCATCACGCTACCAGGATAGCTGATCTCCCAGGAGTCTTCCTTGCCTGATGGGGTCTAAACATCAACCAACACTGGGTTATATGTTAGATACATTCTCAACTGAGGAAAACACATTGCCCCCTCAGGCACCTTACACTTTTCATCTTTATATATTCATCACGCCTAGGTAAAATTGCTGAATTCTGGCACACATGAAATAAATCCCCAAGGATCAGAATTACAGCCAATCAACACAGTGATGCATGTTATAAACAGACATGGTTCTCTGTATTTGAAAACACACTGTTAGAGAGGTAGATGGTCCAAAAGCACACTGAAGACAGGCATAGAAAAACATCAACACTATGATGGGCAGACATACCTGCAAAAGAAACTGATGGTCTGGTCTACAACCAATAAGCCTACTTTGTCTGGCGCACAAACAATACAACATAAAAAGTGTCAGTTATGCTTATAAAAAATGGACAGACTGCTAGAAAACCATCTAAAGAGAGCAAGACATTTACACTTCTAAAACAGTTATGTAAGGCATTCATAGGAAAATCTCAATTATATCAAGATATTCATGCACAGTCACACTGATGGCAAGGTGTATTTGTTATATAGGCACTGTGTTAAGTTCCAGTCCAACGCAGATAATGTTTCATGTACTTATTGTAAGTTTTAAGCATAACAATACAGCAACAGAGGTTGCTTCTCCTGTCGTTCTCCCCACATTCTCCTTCCCAACTCCCCTTGTTGCCTGGTTGCAATCGTTCACTGTGATGTACCTAAGAATCCATTAGGTACATCACAACACATCTTCCCCCCAAATACATATGCAAACATTTTACTAATATAAAATCCCAAAAGACATACTCAACACAGTCTACTATATACATTAACCTTAAATTCTGCACAAAATATAGAAATACAGTACCACCCTTAATCACACACACAGTCCTTCAGATATTCCGGCTTCCTTGTCATGCGTGAAATGGTGAATTTATGATTTTGATCTATTTCCCTTCTAATACTTCAATCATAAACAAGTTGATTGGCTTCCATCACTCTGGGATTCCAATTACACTTAACCAGTCTAGACATGCTGCATACCTCTCAATTTTCCTAAGTAACATTCTTCTTTAACTCTTTGATACAAAATGGTCCCATGAACCTTGACTTCCCCTTGGATGACCACCTCAGTTTGTTCACAAACACCAACTCTCCTAATCTCCAGTTCCTGGCCACAGCACCATGTTTATTATCGAATTGCTCTTTAAACTTCCTCTGATTAATAAGAACTCTGCTTTCATCCACATTCTTATTACTACCATGACATCTTAACCATTTGGGATTCAACTTGGATCCACCACTTGTCCTCTCAAACATTGAAACAGAGATCTATTATTTAAAATGTTCAGAGTAGTATGATGAGCCCAAAGCTTATCCCTCAAAATGCTTTTGAACACTCCTCTGCGTGTAATGGCTAACTGAGCGCAACTCCCACCGAGCCGTTTCATCTTTTCTTCTAACCCATTCGCTTGCAGAACATAAAGTGCTGTGCGTTGATGCTCAATTGAAAGATCCTCCAGAAATGTTCTCATTTCATCAGAAACAAATCAAACCTCATTGTCAGTGACAATTATTTTGGGAATCCCTTCTGAAACAAATACATCCTTCAAAAACTCTATCACAGTTTTTGTAGTAACTGAACCAACTCAACAAGTGAAGATCCATTTTGATTTATAATCCACAAGGACTATCACATACCTCTCATTGGGATTCAATAAATTGAAAGGTCCTTCAATGTCCAGCCCTAAGTTGAACCAAGGTTCATCAGGTATCTCTATGGGAGATAAAGGTGCTGTTCTTACCACTTTAGTTTTGTCACTGTTGACACATAACCAACAATCCCTCACTAAATTCTCTGCTTATTTATCAAGCCCAGACCACCAATACTTTCCCCGTATTCTGGCTTTGGTAAGGTTCCTACCTAAATGCCCTTCATGGGCAAGATTAATTATTTTATCCCTTAATCCTTCTGGTGGAATCACACGATCTCCTATGAAAACTTGATTATCTCAGATACTTAATTCATCTCTCACTCCCCAGAATTTTTGTACCTCCACATTCAAATACTTCCATTCAGGCCATCCACTTACTATCATGGCCTTAATTTCTGCTAAAACAGTGTCTCCCTCATTCTCCCGATTCCACCCATTCTGAGATAAAGCTGATTTCATCACCCACATCACAGAGGTGCTCTGATCCATTGCATCATCTCTTTCAATAGGCAAACTAGACAAACAGTCCGCAGTGGCATTTCTCATCCCAGGTAAATACTCAGTTTTTAAGTTGAACTCAAACACACTGTCCAGCCACCTCTTAATTCTAGGAGTAGCCCTATCTGACCCCTTACAAGTGAACATTTGTACCAATAGTTTATAATCAGATCTCAAAGTAAAAGGTAAACGCCACAAAAAAAACTTGAAATGATGGATAGCCCATACACAAGCAAGTGCCTCCCATTTAATATCAGAATATTTTCCTTCCACTCCCTGCAGAGAACAAGAGGCAAAAGCTATTACTTTTATTCTCCATTAACCACTTGGCTCAAAACCGCACCTAGACCCTTGAGACTAGCATCAGTAGTGAGAATGGTCTTTCTGGCTACATCAAAATGGTTCAAATTCAGCATAATGCCTATCACATTTTTAACATTTACAAACGCTTCCTCACACTCATCATACCAGATAAATATGCTTCCTTTCTTAAGCAACATCCTTAACGGCGTAACCATACTCGCAAAACCTTGAAATAATTAAAATAATATTCTGCTAATCCTAAAAAGGATCGAACACCATCTTTGTCCACTGGAGCAGGTGCTTTAACAATAGATTCAGTCAGACTCATCTCGGGTTTGATAATCTGTCCAGAAATGACATGTCCAAAATATGTCACTGTGTTAACTCTGAATTGAAACTTCTCCCTTTTTACTGTGAGTCCATTATCTCCAAGCCTCATCAAAACTTCCTTTAAAGTAATGTCATGAGCTGTATCATTGTCACCATAAATGAGGCTATCATCCTGAAAAAAACAACACATTCCGAACCCCTTCCAAAACTTTCTTCATCAATCTCTGGAAACAAGTTGCTGCTGACGCTAATCCAAACGGCAACCTCTTGAACCGGAACACCCCCAATGGTGTTACCGAAGATGTGAGATGCCGGGAGACTTCAAGCAGCTTTACTTGATGATAAGCTGCTGATAGGTCCATCACGCGAAATATTTTTGCACCTTAAAGTATGGACAATGTTTCTGCTATGTTGGGTAGTGGTTGTCGATCCACCCATATGTGTTGGTTTGAATCCCTCAAGTCAACACACATTCTCATCTTAGTGCTGTTGTCTTTAGGTACTAACACCACTGGGGCCAACCATTCCAAACATTGAATTTCCTCAATGACATAAATTTTCTTCAGTTTGTCTAATTCCTGCTCCAAAAGGTTTAGCATTAGATTCAGCACCTTTCTTACTTTGTGAACAACAGGCGTAGTGCCATTATTAAGAATTATTTGATGTTCAAAATTCTTGAGAGCTCCCAGTCGATCTGTAAACACATCTGGGAACACCTTGATTACATCCTCTCCACCACTTACACCTTCTACTAACATTACGCGATCCGTGGCATTAGGATTTAATATAATACCCATATCCTTCTGGTGTCGCCAACCCAACAAGTTGTCACCTCTTTCGGCCACATAAACCTTTCCCATTGTTTCTCGTCCTTTGAAATGAATTTTCATTATGTTACAGCCAATGAGGTAAATTTTGATTCCTCCATACACCCCAGGATTGATATCAGGTTCATTCAATTGTATGCCTAGTTTTCCAATAATGGGCTGCAATTCTTATCTCCAACCAAGATATACAATGATCCAGAGTCTGCCAAAACTGTGACCTCTTTGTCATCAATAGTGATGTGACATTCCGGCATCACATGACCACGTTATCCTAATGGATTTCATTTGTTCCATCCTGGGATATGCATAATACAGCGTGTAGATGCATATCCGGTAGTTCAATATTATTCACTTTACTGCTCCTGCATACCTTTATGATGTGTACTTTTTTGCACAACCATTGCTCGTCAAATTCCTTGCAAAACAGGTGGGACTATTTGACAAATGACTCGGGTTACCACATCAGTAGCATTTAGTTTTAAAACTGTCTTTTGTTATCCGTCCTTTAAGTTTCTCCTTGTTCTGTGTATTCTTGTCGCTAGTCGTCTCCACTTGGTTGACCAAATCATAATCATTCTCCTCACTTAAGTTCACTTCAGACACACTTGTACTAAGAGGTTTCTCTTGCATCTCTCAAACCCAGCCTGTTGTGTGTTCCACAATGTCCAGTGCCCCTTTCAAGGTTGGATTCTTTGTCAAACTTTTTCTTGCACTCATGGATTATTGGTGCAACGTACTAACTGGAGTCTAATCAATGAGTCGGTGAGATCTCCAAAATCACATGTACGTGCCAAACTCTTAAGTAAAGCTATGTAATTTCCCACTTTCTGTTTTCCCTTGAGTTCTTGAAATGAATTTGTGTCTTTCCATAACTCCATTTATTTTTGGTCCAAAATGTCTCTCTAACATTAACATAGACATTTCAAAAATATATTGTGGTTCCCCTTCTGCCATGCCTACGGTAATTTCATCAAGACTTTCATAAATGTTACGACCTTCAATTCCCAAATTGTGTAGGAGTACACCTTGATTTCTCACCCCCTATAGCTATTATGTATAAGACCAGCATTTTCCTCCTCCTTTTCCAGGGTAATATAGGTTCCCTGCGTCAGACAGGAATTATGGAGGTGGTAACATGCTTCCTGCTGCCATTTCGTATTTTGCGTAAAATAAGGTAAGTACTAAAAAGATAATTCAAATGCAATGCTTTATTTTGTTGTGGTGGCTGTGATCAGTTGTTTTCTCTTTTGCTAGGTAATATTTTATTTCCTGTTTTTTTTCTCCTTGTTCTTGAACTTTGAGGTTAGATAATGCTGGGTAATATTTTATTTTCTAGTTTTTCTTTGTTCTTAACATGTAATTACTCCTTGCATGTGTGACAAGCAGCCTCTAGTCCTCTTTCTGTTAACATTAGTGTGCTAGTTCTTTCTTTATTTCTACACTTCCTGAAGGGGGAAGTTTAAACAATAGACAGCGATACGGAAGAGACAGAAAATGCCGTGAGAAACGTTCCCTGCATTGGAGGCAAGTGTAGACACTAAATGGTTAAATATACTTGGCGGTATATTTCAGTTTTATTACACCGTTGCAGTTCTTTAATTGGCGGTATATGCGCACTTTGCGCGTTCAGCGTTCTATCATTGCCGGCACACACAGCGTGTGGCCTAATAAGATGAGGAGCTCGCGCACAGTTGAAAGCACGTGCCATCACTGCCTGATTTAAAATATGAACGATGTCTAACAATTATCAGCGGCTAATAAGTAACATGTAGATTCCTTGTTACTTACGTCAAGAGATGCAGCAGTTCAAACATGGAACTCACCGTCTTGGTGATGAGACAGTCATTGTAAGCGTTCAAAGTAGTTGCCAAATGCAGCCGATATTTTGTATATTTTCCGCTCTTCGCCAAATATTAAGTTCCAGTCCAACGCAGATATTGTTTCATGTACTTTATTGTAACTTTAAGCATAACAACACTGCCACCACTTCTTCTGTCGTTCTCCCCACGTTCTCCTTCCCAACTGCCCTTGTTGCCTGGTTGCTGTCGTTCACTGTGATGTACCTAAGAATCCATTAGGTACATCACAGTTAAAGACATCACAACACACTGGTTAGTGTATGCATACTAGAAATATATAACTTACAAATTACACGTTATACACGGTGATGTAAAGGCAAGCAAGCACACACTCAAGTCAAGGCACATTGATGTACACGTCGTAAAACTACATATCACAAGGTACGGTAGTAAACCTAGTGGTAAAAACTTGCTTTTAATAAACACACATTTGAAGGTGGACATATTGGGGGTTATTACAACTTTGGAGGAGGTGTTAATCCGACCCAAAAGTGACGGTAAAGTGACGGATATAGCACCAGCCGTATTACGAGTTCCATAGGATATAATGGACTCGTAATACGGCTGGTGGTATATCCGTCACTTTTGGGACGGATTAACACCTCCTCCAAAGTTGTAATAACCACCATAGTATAAAAACAAAAACAAATGCAAAGTAAATGGTATATATAAAATTATAGTAGCTATTAATGCTAGGAAACACATATATGTAAGGAATGTGTGTTACAAAGCTTAACTTGCACCAAAAGGTTAAGTTTAGACCAAAAGTCTAAGTTTTCTCTGAGTAAAGTTAGAGTTTTGGTAAAAGTTGTAAAGTTAGACTTTTGATCTAAACTTAGACTTTTGGTATAAGTTTACCTTTGTGAATTAGGCCCTCAGACTTTTGTGCTAAACGCAGGCTTTTGGTGTAAGTTTACCTTTGTGAATGGGGCCTGCAGATGGTAATGTATACATGCTGGCATGCATAGACGGTGAACAAAGATTGCAACATATGCACTGGTGAAAAGAATGTGTGTATCAATAAAGTGATCCCAAGGCACTCATGCTATGAACAAGCTGTTGATAGGGCATGTATCTTTACGTGCACAGATGATGAAGACAGCATATGAACCAATGATGGCGGGCCTTTTATAAACAGACAAATGAAAAGGCATGCATGGTGTATATATAGATTAATTGCAACATGTGTGTGAGAGACACATGATACTCATAGCAGACAGGCGGCAAGCATGGAAGAGACGTGAAAGATAAGGACTGACAAGTAGTTTGGTACACTTAGACAGGCAGGCACAGGGAGGGAGTGGACCCAGAGCTCACCTTTCCTATTGTGACGTTCACCATCTCCAGCAGCAATAGTGCCGCCTCAGTGCACAGTCCGGCCTGCACCACCTGCTCACGGTTGTGGGTCTGCAGCACAGACTGGAAGGCCAAATCCAGAGTGCACTGAGAAGAGGACAGAGAGAGAGAGAGAGATGAAAAGGAAAGAGACTGAAGTCACTCTCGAGAGAGGAGAAATTTTCATTTTAAACAAGGCAAACATGGAAAGAATTAAAAGCACAAGTCCAAACCTAATCAGGGAGCTCAGAATGTGAGGTTTTAACTGCACCCAGTGCGGGGGTGTCACTAACTGCCTATCGGGTCATGTAAATGCCTCAAGGCACGTGCCTGCTCCTCTGCAGCACATGAAGGTGTGCTGGTGCCTATGAGGAGTTCACTGGTCTAATATTAGGTTTGTAGGTGATAGAGAAAGCTCAACAAAGCAGACTGTAACACAACTGTAAGGCGCTCAAAAGAACCCAAAACTAATATTCAGACAAAATCAAACCCAACATAAGGATAATTTAACACTGGATATTAATTAAGTCAAAATATAGTTTGGAGCATTGGCCATGACCATGTCGGAAACAGACCTGGTTCTTTCCCTGGGAACAGAGATTGGCTCTGGTAAATACAGTTCACTCATACTTAATTATTATCTGAAGAACTTTGAAACTGCCCAAATAGTTCGGTCCCTTCTTTCCTCACCCTCTCTCTTATGGCCATAAAAGGACATCTTCACATGTAACCACCAAGGCAGTCTTCCGACTGTGCCTGTACTGCAACAGAGATAGCCTTTGTTACATGTGTCCGGAAATCCTAGTTTGAGCTCAACTGGGATTACCGGATGTAAGCAGAAACGTGTGGCTTTGGGTTCTTACATGGACACACTACACCATGTAAAAAGATATGGAATTTATCGGGGTAAAAGTCCCCCGAATGTGGGGCACAAATGGTGCCACAATTAGAATCCCATTAAGTAGACAAAAACAGGTAAGTGCATAGGAATATTGCACCCAGTAATTACCGTATCCAATGGAGTCAGTAATGCGGAGTGTGGTATTGCCAGATCAGTTTCCACAATACCTCATAATTACAACCACAGTAGCAAAACTGCATTGTCTTCCAGACCTATTTATATATTTACCACTAAACCAAGTCCAAAAGACCTCTATGATGTTGTTGCTGAAGTACATAATTATACTTAAAAGTTATGAATCTGATTTCCATCATGCTATAAGGGTCAAGGGAGATGATTACAGTTGCCAGTTTTGGTTTGTCAGGCAGTACTCAATTTTTTAATTTGGGCAACACTTGATCTGGTAGTAGGGAAGCTCGTCATGAATTTCAGGTTGAGGTGTCCACCGAGTGGTATTAACATCTGGTCAAAATCCACCACAGCTAACAAACATGTTTGTTGTTAAATTTGTAATTGACCAAGGAAATACTTGAGTCAAGTGCCTTTTTTCTCTCTTGGGTTATTACGTTTTCAAACTAAGTACACGCTACCAATGTTTAAATCTTGAACAATAATTTGGCTTCCTGAGATCGTAGAACTTCTGTACAGTCCAGATTCAGTTAATATCTCTCTTTGTTTTAATACTTTTTTTAAATCATGTTAATAATAATTATGTATAGTGTAATACGGCGGAGACATGACAAAGTGAAGTAAAGTGAAATATATTCACATTTTTTAATGTTTTGTAAAGTGCTGCACTGCTGCCTTTGCAGCTACTAAGCAGAATGTGATGGTGTACTGCAGGAGCGTTATCTCCAGCTCCTGTGGCATCTCACACAAGTTTCCCATGAACCCTGAGTGCCTCTCAGTGGTTATTTTCTTTAACCTCTTGGGTGCCGGGGACGAGGACATAAACAGCTCCATGTTTTTGGCTATTCCCTGTCACAGGCACTTGGCCTACCTATACAAGTGAGGTATCATTTTTATTGGGAGACTGAGGGGAACGTTGGGTGGTCGGAAATTTGTGTCAGTGCAGAGATCCCATTCAGAAATGTGGGGGAAATGTGATTTTGTTAAGCTAAATTTGAGGTTTGCTGAATATTCAGGGTAAGAAAACAATGGGGGATCCACGCAAGTCCCACCTCCCTGGACTTCCTCGGGTGTCTAATTTTCTGAAACGTCTGGGTTTAGTAGGTTTCCCTAGATGGCTGCTGAGCCCAGGACCAAAAACCCAGGTGCCCCCTTGCAAAAACAGGTAGTTTTGTAATGCAGTCATCAAACATCTATCCATATGCAATCTATTTATCCCTTTCCTTTCAATATACGGGAGTGACAGTAGTTGGAAGGATTCAACATTGAACAAAGTACAAAGAAGAGATTGACGTCAGGTACCTGTGAGAGTTGGCATTTATTTTAGTAGGTGGTCCCTCTATTGTGTCTTTACTAGATGTTTGAGGAATGTTTTTGAAGTTACCATGCACTGCAGGAATCTGTTGTACCCGATAAGATAGTTAAATTTAAAATAAAAACACCTAATTTGTACAGAGAGCCATGGTTCCACCACAGGGTTTAGGAAAATGTCAAAAATAAAAAGGTGTGATGCTTCAGATGCAAATTGCTTGCTTAAATCTGGACAGGAGTTTGAGTGCAGATTTTCTTAGTTACCTGCTGTTAGACCCGACAGCCTTAAGGCAGTCTTCACCCAAACGTTTTGCCTCCTTGTCTCATATTTTTTCTGATTCTTTTTGTTGGCATTGGGAATCTGAACTCTTTACCACTTCTGGCCAGTGCTAAAATGCACGTGCTTATTCCCTAAACATGGTAAGATTGGTGTACAGCCAACTGGCCTATTTAATTTACTTGTAAGTCCATTGTAAAATCGTGAACCATATACCAAGGGCCTAAATATCAAATGCTACTATTGGGCCTGTAGCAATGATTGTGCCATCCACTTAAGTAGCCCTTCAAACATGTCTCAGGCCTGCCACTACAGAGCATGTCTGTGCAGTTTTACTGCCACCTCGACCTGGCATTTAAAACCTTTTGCCAAGCCTTAAACTCCCCTTTTATTAAGCATAAGACAACCCTAACGTAGGCCCTAGGTAGCCCATAGGGCAGGGCAATATATAAGTAAAAGGTAGGCCATGTACTTTTAAGTTTTGCATGCCCTGGTAGTGAAAAACAATTACATTTTTTCACTACTTTGAGCACTACTTCTCTCCTAGGTTAACACTGGGAATTCCTTAATACATTTTTCAGCTGTAATTCCTGATGTAAAAGGAGGAGCTGTATCATGTTTCTTATCTTTGGAATGGTAATAATAAATTATCTTTACTGGTAAAGTCAGATTTAACCTTACTATTTTAGAAATTCCACTTTTAGAAAGTGGGCATTTCTCTGAACTTACAGCTCTGTGTGCCTGCAGCCTGTCTCCAATACTCATCTGGGGTGGGTGACAGCTACACTTTGCGCATTCCCTCTAGACAGCCACAAACACAGGAAGGTTAATGGTTTCTGAGTGATCATCTGCATTCATCAGCATTCTGATGGCTCTTCCTCGGCAGGAAGGACAGAAGGGGTTGATGCTTACACCTGAACAGGCAGTGCCTGTCCCCACACAAAGGGCTGATTACCCCCTACTGACAGTCTGGAGCCAGGACTGAGGAAGAAAGGATACTTGTGCACTTCAAAGACCCTTCTTTTAAATCATCCCCACTTCAAAAGGCACATTTGGGAATTAGTTCTGGGTCTCTGACCCCACCAAATCAGACACTTCTGGATCTACAAGTGGACTGCTTACTGCATCAGGACTGTCACTCTGCTGGACAGCTGACCTGGAAGGACTGTTTTTCTGCTGTGCTACTTTGTTTCCTGCCGCTCTCTGACCTTGCTGCGAGAGAGCTGGGCTCCGTCTTGCAACACAAAGTGATATACAAAGGCTTGTTGGCTTGCCTCCTGTTGCTTGAGACTCGGAATATCAAAGTCTCTTCCCCTTCTCCTGTGTCTGGTACCCTGGAAGTTGACCCAGATACTTGCTCCAGTGAAAATTGACGCATCGCTTACTGCAAGAGGTAGACCTGAAGCACTGGCAATGTTTCAGCAGTAGAACCGGCACAGCGTATTTGGAACCAGGTCTTCGTAATGGCACCATCGGAACCACCGCATCATCACCATTGCTGAAGGAAGATCGGCGTATTCCATTACTGTGTGGAGAAACCCAGTGCATCAGCTTCGGAGCCCATCGCATCACTAGCACTGCGTAAGGAAAATGGAATCATCTTGTGAGTGCAACCAGGATTAAGGTACTTTGCTCAGTGGGCCCTTCTTGGGTCCTGTAGCCGTCTTGTGCTTCATCATGAGTGGCCTGCACTCTTGACTTTGTCCCGGACCAGCATGACCTCCAGTAACCCCTAAAGTGCTATTTGCTTCTAAGCACTAGAACTCTTTTATTCTTGACTCCTGCTTGTTGGATTTTTGCCATTGTGGACTTTATTCATTTATAAAATTATTGTCTATTTTTCTAAACCTATGAGGAGTTTGTTTGGGGGTGTTTTCATTGTGTCACTGTGTGTGAGTGTTGCACAAGTACTTTACACATTTCCTCTTTAGATAAGCCTGATTGGTTTGTGCCAAGCTACCAGAGAGAGACCACAGGTTATCTGACTTACCCTGACTAGAGTTGTGATCCCTACTGGGACTGGATATATAACCCTGTCAACAAGTGACCCATTTTTAACAGCTGAATATTTTCCCTTTCAGTCTGGAAGAAAAATACTGAGGTAGGCACATCTCCCTTATGTAGTTTATTATTCTTTGGGTTTAGATTTGCTATTACTACCTCCAAGCGGGCGATATTTTTGTAGATGATATTTAGAGCATACCACTAAATTCAGACAATTTCTGTCAATGAGATTCTTGTGCCACACCAGTGAAATATTAGTTAACAACAGCTTGATATCTAGCAGGACCCAGGTAATTTATATCTAGACGGATGTTTAGCAGAGTCTCAAATTGTCAGACTATTATGTGGTATTTCATGTTACTTAATGATTTTACTTTGTGGTTGAGACAACATTTTTGTGATATTCTTCAGACTAAACCCTGAAATGCAAAATCTAAATGAAAAATCAAGAGGTGGTGGACACCTGATATATTTTCCTGGATGGAAGTCTCCCGATACCCAACTGGATTGTGTCTCCATTTTTTTCTTTTCAGCTATCTTTGGCTTCAGCAGTACGTCTACCAAAAAGCATTGTATAAGTTGTGTCTGTATTTACCAGTTCTCACCACGAGCACTTATTACTAAACCCTGGCACATACTTAGGATAATTCACCACATGGTGGTGCTGTGTGACTACTATTTTTAGCAGAGCACATCAGTATAATGTTAACCTATTTAATATACTTAAAAAAATGATAAAACAAAAACTTCCAACCAATCCCTATAGTTTGACACATTTATTTGAGTGTGAATCTTAGTTGGTATTGCTGGCATTGGTATTTGACAGCAGTGTCAGGGGTTGTATTTGGGGTTATCTGCAGTTGACTCCTATGAAATTCCTTGGGCCCTGGCATTTGATTTATTTTTACAAATTAAGCACTGTTGAAAAGGGTGTGTGTGGGGGGAGGGTTCTAATCTAATCTTTAGTTAATGTTAAAGTGGCAGTATGTCAGTCTGGATGCTGGACAAGGGTGTCAGCTCAGCTTACTTTTGACTCAGGAAGTCCACTCAAATCTGACAGTTTGGTGTTAATGATTACATGTTCATCAATTGCTTTTGGTTTTAAATGTTTTTACATGTCAAAAGTAAGAAATACAATCTTGCAATTTATAGGTAAGTGAAATACTGAGTTTTTGGTCTCTGGGTACAGGCTCAAAACACTAATAAATGTGAGTATTTTGACGATCAATACATACATTTTTGGGGTGCACCGCATAAACTTAGAATGTGCTACGGTGCAGCATTATCTTAATCACTTAAAATGTGATTGTGGTTTTTACTGCAGGAATCCCCAAAATGGCTGACAGTAACTCCATGGAAAGTGGCATTAAGAGCTAAGTGAGTTCTATGTGAGGATCACTGAATATGGACATGAAGTTGATCTGCACTTTAAATAGACAATATCTTTAGATGATGTGACTGTTCATGTCTCTTAATGTGAGATACCTGTTTAATCAATTAATCAGGGGTTTTGTAAAGTGCAGCCGATCACCATTGAGGGTCTCAAGGCGCTGGGGAGTAGTGGGAGTTCAGTCAAAGAGCCAGGTCCTGAGGGTGATTGCCTAAGGTGTAGTAGAAGAGCGTTCCAGCTCTTTGAGGTGAGATGAGAGAAGGATCTTCTTCCGGCTGAGTTACTGTGTATCCTTGGGGTTGTGGCGATGGTCAGTTGGGCATAGCGGAGGTGTCTGGTGGTCGGGTAGAATGTCAGGTGGTGGTTGTGGTATGAACGTCCAATGTTGTGGAGGGCCTTGTAGGTGTTTATGAGGAGCTTGAAGGTGGTTCTTTTGTTGATTGGAAGCCAGTGAAGGTATCTCAGGAGACTAAAGATGTTGCTGTAGCAAGGGAAGTCCAGGATGAGTCTGGCCGAGGCGTTCTGGATTCTCAGCAGTTTCTTTTGGAGTGTAAGGGCAGTGCCGGCATAGAGTGCGTTGCAGTATTCTAACGTGCTGCTGATGACTACCTGGGTGACTGTTCTCCTGGACTCAATAAGGATCCATTTGAAGATCTTTTGGAGCAGGTGGAGTTTGTGGAAGCATGAGAATGAGACAATGCAGACTTGGTGGTTCATTGAGAGCGAGGAGACCAGGATGATGCAGAGGTTTCATGGGTGGCCTGTGGGAATTGGGGGCGAGGGCCCAAGCGGTAAAGGCCACCAGGCCACCTTTTAATATCAAAAAAGCCCAACGCCCTCTTACGCACAGCATGTAACCAACATTTATTGGATCTAATCTAAAAGCCCTTTTGACTGCCTGAAGTTTGAAGCATTTTTAAACTCACACTAATTCCCCATTATCTAAGTTGCAATGCAAGTGACTGTGTGCAAAATATATACATTTATGCTGAGTGCAAACTGTCGCTGTTCTTCCCTCTGTAAGACACAGGATTTTAAACATCTTCTTATGATAGATAGTTCAGAACCTTGTTAAAGAACCTTCGTAAGGAGTACCTCTGCTCAAGGTGACAGCAAGATGAATTACGCTGAGCAGTATTTGAAGGCCCAGTCATGTGGGGTTCATTTGACTGCAAGACCTGCTTCTTCAGTCTGGCCCTGTGTTATTAATTTCCTATTTTTCCCTTTTTCTGAACTATAAAGCCATGCAATGATCCTTGGGGTTTGTTGTACTGCTGGAAAAACTGATATTTAGGATATGAAGGGGAAATGTTTGCAGCTTTCTTCAAGCACCTATTAGATGTATATTGTTTCCTCAGATAAGTCCTACAGGGAATCCAACATCACCTTTTCACCAGTGGCATAACACGAATCGCTGGGGCCCTCCTGCAGCATGTAAACATGAGCCCATGAGTTTCCCATATTTCATAGATATTCATTGGTCTTGGGCTGACTGCCCCCCCTACTAGAGATATGAGCCCCTGATGAACCACAGGAGCTACAGGGGCCTTTGTTACATCCTTGCTTTTCATAAGGGCTTCAATAAGGTGTCTTAGTGTTTTTGCATGTCAGACTTCCTTGAAGGGACACAGCTTTACCATTTCATGACGGTCACACTGACGCTTCGTGTATGGGGTAAGAAAAGAGAGGGAAAGACTATGTCCCTTTCGACCACTGTGGAGACTTACCTGCACCTCTTCAGAAGGACCACATTGCGGGGTCTGTAGGAACAGTCCTGCCAACAGGCGATAGATCTGCAGATTCTGCACATGGTGCTTCAGGCATGCCTGCAGCATAGCAAAGCCAGATATAAGGTGAAAACAGGGTTCTGGCATGAGCACAGGAGCTAAAGTTGTACTCTTCAAATTATCTGTTACAATGGAAAAGAAAATATTTGTGAGATGCCTTCCGGGCAGGGAGGCCATCCTATCTCAGAGAAGGCAACAACGTTACCTACAACAGTTTGGATCACAGAGTCCCAGCACTGTTCAATGTTTAGAGATGCCACGGTGGGTCATTATATCATAGCAGCACTATACAAGAAATTAATTTATAGTACATAGATATCAAGGTACATGAGAGCATTAACAGGCAATGGGTATGTCAGCAAATTAGAAAGGTGGCAGAGAGTTAATAGTAAATGGCATTATAACAAAACAGCAGTGATTAGTGGGATGCAGGATTAAAAAAGACTTACATTTGGATGTGTAGTGAGCGAGGGCGTCTTTGAGGAAGGTAAATCAGAGAAAGGTAAATAAAAGGAAGTGAATGCACCAATGTTCATTGTAAGGGATCTCCAATAAAGGGACGGCAGTAATGGGAAGGAGGGCATTGGGACAGGATGTTGAGAATAGGGAGCCAAAGAAGTGATGTTGGATGAGGAGAAAACTAAGTGGGTTGTTAATGTTCTCAGGGATGATGAACTTTACAAGGTCAGATACAGATCTTGGACTGATTTGAAAAGAATGGAAAATAAGTTAGGCAACCATCATTTGCTCAAAGAGAAAGCCAGCCTGCTATCAAAAGGAGGCTGTAGATCAGCATCTGGATTGGCTGTATAGGGAACATGTGGGAAACTGGAGTCTTTCCACAAGGGGCTGGAAAAATAATTTTGGGAGACCAAGGAGATCCGATGAAGAGGTTACTGCACTAACTGAGTTTGCTCCATTGTAGGGTGTTAATGACTGTATTGAACAAGGAAAATTAGTGTTCTCATAGATCTTGCAAATATTTAGGAAATAGGAGTTAAAGAGAGGAAGGTTCAGAGCAAAGCAAAAATGAGTCTGCAAGTTGCACGATCAGGAAAGAGTGTGAACACATCAGTAATGAGAAGGTTGAGGAAATGAGTGAAGGTATCACAGTATATAATGCAAATAATTTAAATGTGTTCTGCCAGCCGGAGGTTAGTGGAATCCAAGTACAAAAAATGCAGAAAAAACATAGTGAACAAAGGGTACTTGCCCTAGAATACTCCAACTTTTCAGTATTTTAGCTCTTGAACTATAGAACCAGCTGTAGTGTTGTGAGACTGGTATGCTAGGACCCTTGCCGTTATGGGTGGACCTAGACGACAGATTGTACAATCAGCGGGAAGGTGTTAAGGTATGGCTATTAACAGCTATGACATGCTCAGTAATTTAGTGAGTGATTCTTTGTGGAGGATTGAAGATGTCTAATCAATAGCTCCGTGTGTGGCGTGGTCTTTGCAGGCTACCAGGCTGGGAAGGATGCTACAAATGGCGACGAGGAAGGGGATAGGTGCCCCAAAGAAACCAGGCTGCTCTCTCTGAGTGTATACAATGACCCAGCATACTGCTTGTGTGTGCCATTTGTGCTTGACTTAATCAGAAGTTGATCAGAGTTGGAGGAAGTGAAATCAAAGTGCTGATCCAGACCCTCTAAGAGTGGAAGGACCTGTGGAGAAGGCAACTAAAAAGACTTACCAGAACCCTGTGGTGCTCCATAATGCAGAGTCATCGCCAATGCAAGCAAAACGCTGAAGGCAGCGACAACGAGATGTGATGCAAAAAGCTAAGCGCCACTGTGATCAAGTGAAGGAAGGGTTATTACTCAACGTTAAGAAAGAGGGTGATGATTTACCACCTCTGTTCAGACAAAGCAACCCAAGCCCAGGGGGCCTATGTTCACAGAACCTGCAGTGACCGCCAAAGAGTGGCTGTCGCCACCAGAACAGCACATTTTCTTAGCCGCAGTAGTAGAAAAAGGCAAGAAATATGATGCAGATGTATTTCTGAAAACACCACTTAACAGCGCCAAGAATCAGAAATTTGGCACAAGGTGGACTGCATGGATTGAGACACTTGATGACTTCATAGATGCCCTAGAAGAAGTAGACAATAAGAAAACCATTAAATACTTAACATATCTTGCCATGGATGGAGTATGAGAAGTTATGAAAAAAAGCTCCCGCAAACTGAGGTCATATCGTACAGTCAGATCAAAGAAGCCTTGCATACCAAGTTCAAGTCGATGGCAAATGTCAACTACGAAAGATACATTTTCAATCAGGTGATACAGCAAGATGGTGAAACGATGGATGAGAATGTTGAAAGACCTGATGTGCTCATCAAACACTGTATGCTTAGTGAATTTAATAATGAAGGAGCCATATGCCTAAGAGTCATTGATGGCTGTTTGTCAGACTCCCTTAGAAGACGCACGCTGAGAGAGACACTCAGTTTAGATAAAATACTCATGGATGCAAAAGCCGATGAAAGAGCAGAACTGCAAGCTGCTGATATGGAAGCTGAAACAGTGAAAAATGAATCAGTGCTGGTCATGAAATGTAAGTACAAGCACTCTACAGATACACATAAATCAACATCTTCGAAGAAAGAAAAGGTTTGTTTTTGGTGTGGGTTTCAATATCCCCTTGAGAACAAATGTCCAGCCATAGGACAGACATGCAAAGTTTGTGGGAAAGAGAATTAGTTCATAACAGTGCGCAAGGCGAAAGGCAAACCAAATGCATCAAAGCAAGAAGATAAAATGGATGCCGGATGCCATGTCACCAAACTCACTTGGACCGACCACGCTATCATCCACTTTACCTTCTCATTAGCACCATACACCACCACCAAGAACACAAACTCCTCTTAATGCTGAAAAAAAGGACCGATTCCCAATGGTTGGACACCCTCAACATTACCCTTCCTGACCCCGCTAGCAACGTCAAACAGATCATCGAGAACCTCTCTGCCTCGATCAACAAATGCGCCGACAGAGTCACCCCTATCAAACCTTTTATGTCCAGTAGAGTCACTAAACAAGCCAGCTGGCACACACCAGAACTCTGGACCATGAAACACAACCGCAAATGTCTAGGGAGATGATGGCACACCAGCAAAGATTCCAGACAGCGAACCACCTTCAAATCAGCCCTCAACAAACAAAACCAATGCCTAAAAGACACTAAAAAATGTGCCCTGGCAAACTGCATCCAAGCCAGCTCCAACCACAGCAAGGAACTCTTACACATCGTCAGAAAGTTCTCCTGCTCGGCTGCCACCGCAAACTCGATCACCCCACCCCAGGAACTCTGCAACACCCTGGCGGACTACTTCCATAACAAGATATTTACCATCTTCAGTAACTTCTAACCCCAACCTACAGCCCTTCACAACCTCCTCACGCCAACGGACGCCTCCCACAACTCTTCACTCAATGCATAAAAACAGCTCACTACACAGAGCACCACAAACATTATTAAATCCATCCACTCTGGTGCACCCCTGACCCCATCAATTCTTCAACATTAGGAGCAAGAAAGTTAGCGGCGAACACACCTCCATTCTCAATTCATCTATTACCATGGCCACCTTTCCAGATCAATGGAAACACTCAGAGGTTTGACCCCTCCTATAGAAACACTCAGACAAAGTAACAATCTCAAGACCTACGGCCCATCTCTCTGCTCCCCTTCCCCGCCAAAGTCCTCAAGAAAGCCATCAACAGACAACTCACTGAAGACCTGGAAAACAACAACCTCCTGGACAGCTCCCAGATCAGGTTCCGCACCAACCATAGCATCTAGACCACTGTGATCGCTGCCATAGACATCAGAACCCTCCTTGACTGGGAAGACGCAAGGCCCTGATGCTCCTTGACCTCTCAGCTGCGTTTGACACAGTATCCCACCACACCCTCATCATGAGAATCCGCCACATCGGGGTCCAAGGAGATGCCTTCAAATGGATTGCATCCTTTCTCACAGGATGAACCCAGAGAATCTGCCTACTACCCTTCACGTTGGCACCCAAGAGTATCATCTGCGGCGTCCATCAAGGTTCATCCCTTAGCCCTACCCTGTTCAACACCTACATGACACCTCTTGCCAACATCATTAGAACCCATGACCTCAACATCATTTCCTAAGCAGATGACACTCAGCTCATTCTCTCACTCCAAGGAGCCCCCTCAACCACCAGGATCAGCTTCCACAACTGCATGACGAGTGTCGATGAATGGATGAAAGCCAACTGACTGAAGCTCAACAAGGAGAAGACAGAAATGCTGAACTTTGGAAACAACATCTCCCTATGGAATAACACCTGGTGGCCTTCCAAAGTCAGACCCACACCCCCATCTACAGACCACACCCACAACCTCAGCATCATCTTGGACAGCAAACTCACCATGAAACACCAGATCAATGCAGTCGCCTTTGCTTGCTCTCATACCCTTTGCCGGCTCCAAAGGTCATCAGATGGCTGCCCATTGACACCAGGAAAACTGTGACTCAAGCCCTAGTCATCAGCCAACTCAGCCATGGCAACATGCTCTACACAGGAATCACCACCCAGCTACTAAAGAGACTCCAGATAATATAAAACTCAGCTGCCAGTCTCATATGCAGCCTCTATAAATGATCACACATCACCCCCCACCTCAGGAACCTCCACTGACTCCTCATTCAGAAAAGATGCGTTTCATAATGCTGATACATGCCTACAAGTGCCTCAATGACCAAGGACCAGGATGCATTAACCACCGCCTGAACTACCACCAACCCTCCAGACACCTGCACTCCACCCCCCTCTCTTACACTCCCCTCATCCATCAAAGCCACAGAGGAGGATGCTCCTTCTCCTACCTTACCACCAAGACCTGGAACGACCTTCCTGTCTACTTCCAAACAGCATCCTCTCTCACAGGGTTTAGAAAGGGACTCAAGGCCTGGCTCTTTGACTGGCCGCGGCATGATCTCGGTGCCTGGATACTCTCACGGGTGATTAGCCATGCTCCACAAATCCCGAGTGATTGATTGAAAAGGTTCCAGAAACATTCTTGCCACACCCACAAGGCCAAACAGCAATATCAGTTGTGGCAAGTACAAAACAGATGAAGACAATCATTGTCAAGCTCACCCACAAAACTCCTCAACATCATCGTCCAGTACCAGTGAAGAAGATGGATGTGCAATGATGATGTCAACTAATGGATGCCAGCCACATGTTGGGTTGGCTGTGGACAAGGCAGAATGAATGACAAAAATAGGTGGTCAAACATAACAACCCAGTTCATTTGGGTACTGCCACCAGATCACAATAAAGTTGAATGGGTACCCCATAACTTTCATCATAGACAGTGTTTAGTCAGTTAATATCATGCCAGTTGAGAAGTCCAAGAACCTGTCCCCTGTGCCACGACTTAACCTGTCAAACATGAAGGTATACATGTGGCTGCTTCGAAGCTGTTGTGAAGTCAGGGTTATTCAGAGAGACCATGGAATATGAAGCAGTAAGCGTGCAAGGGCCAATTCATGTACTTCCACGAACTTCGTGCAGTGCATGCTGGCTCAGTTTGCCACTGCTGCCGACATTGGACTGATATCTCTCAAATACAATAGACACACTCAGTCCAAAATTGTAAGTCAGTTTTCATCGCTATTCCATCACCTTGGCAAACTTAAAACAATTAAGGTGAGACTTCACAATAATGAGGACATGCGTACTATTGCTCAGCTGCACCGCAAAATTGCCTTTCATTTGAAAGAAGCGGTTAAGAACTGAAAAAACTGTTGAAACATGACATCATCAAGAGCTCCGCTGTACCGACGCTGTGGGTTTCGCCCATAGTGGTGGTGCCCAAAAGGGACAGTGGACCTGCAGTGGATATATGTGTTCTTTTGCGCCAAGCCAACAAAGCGATCCAGAGAGAAAGACATCCTGGTCCACATATAGCCGATATAATCATGCGGTTCAATGTTGCCAAAGTCTTCTCTCTCCTGGACCTGAACAAGGGATAGCTGGAACAGAATTTTAGGTTTATTACCACTATTTTGACTCATGGTAGTTTGTTCAGATATAAAATATTGAGGTATGGAGTGTCATCAGCTGCAGAAATATTTCAGCAGCTGGCATATTTCAGTGACTGGTATAATTCAGCCCGTGATGCACACTTTTAACAATAGTGATAACATATTAGTGTTTGGAGCAATGACAAAGCTCTTAAGCAAGTGTGCAAACTATATTTCAATGCAGGTCTCACTCTGAATGCAGCAAAGTGTGAGCTTCATGAACGCAAACGTAACTTTTCTGATTGTCAGGTACTTGTCTCCCACACAATGACACTACGCTGCAATTCTTCTTGGGCATAGCCAATTATTGCTCAAGGTACATTTATGACTTTGCCACAGTGAGTGCCTCATTACGTGAGATGACAAAATGGGATGTTCCTGTTCAGTGGTCTATAGAATGTTACCAGAGTTTCAAAAAGATAAAGCATGCAATTGAGAATGCAACAGAGGTGTGGCTTATTTTGACTCCAATCTACACACTAAACTCATTGTAGACGTGAGCCCTTGCTTAACACAATGGTCATCTAAATGCTCAGAGACATCGTAGCTTATCGTAGGCGAAGCTAATCTGACACAGAACGAGCATACTATGAACATTTTTGCGTATTTCTGTATGGAAAGCGCTTCACCGTTGTCGCAGGCCCCCAAGCGCTGCTTACTATTTTTGGGAACCCAAAAGCCAAGATGCCCCCTCGCATTGAGAGGTGGGGGTTGTGACTGCAAGAACACAACTATGTGATTTCGCACAAGCCAGGGAAAGATCAGATTCCTGCTGAATACTTTTCACAAGTACCTCTACACAAACACAGCTCAACATCCAAGACATTTGAAGAGTACATTGATGTAATTGTGAGGTCTGGTGCACCAGCCGCTCTATCCTATAGCTGCTATGAATGCTGACAAGAACATGTTCATTCTTCGAGACCTCATTTCAACCCAGTTGTGGAAAAAGAGCATTTGATCAGGGGGAAATGAACTTCAAAAGTTCAAAAATGTACAGGATGAACATCTTTAACCAAGGAAGGTGTTGTGCTGAGAGGCTGGAGAATTGTGATGCCTGTGAGTCTCCAAAAAATAAGAAACTGAACTGGCCAATGAAGGAGGTTGTGGCATTGTAGCCACCAAAGAGCCCTAATAGACTCAGTGTGGTTCCTGCCCCTAGATGTACGAGCTTAGAGAGAACTTAAAGAGTGCCATTTTTGCAACTGTCTTTCCCTTAAAGTGACCCAAAACCTATTGACCATGTCTGGTTTTCCTACCCAGGCTTGGTTAAGAGTTGCTGTTGATTTCTTTGCGCCCTTGGGCAACAGAAATCATCTCATGGTAGTCATTGATGAGTATTCATGCTTTCCATTAGTGAAGGAAATGTCATCAAACATTCAACCGTCAAAGACTATTGCATGACTGGATGACATCTTCACAGGATGGGGTATACCTGCCATTCTTAAATCAGGCAATGGTCCGCCGTTCAGCAGTCAAGAATTCAAGGACTTTCTTGTCAAGCTGAATGTCAAGCATCAGAAGAGCATGCCTCAGTGGCCTCAGGCCAATGGCGCTGTTAAAAGATTGATGGGCTCTCTCAAGAAAGCAGTTCAGCAAGTGGCAAGGGGGGGCATTGAACTTAGATAAGCCTTGTGCTAAGCTCTCCATGCTTATCACTCAACTCCTTACTCCACAACTGGTGAGAGTCCTGCCACCCTACTGTTTGGTAGAGCTAGTCAAACCAAGTTGCCACAGTGGATCAACCCCAGGATGCTGATAGGGTTCGGACCCTGGACACTTCTTGTAAATGCAAGATGAAGGCGTTCACTGATCGGCACCGCCAAGCTCAGGAAACAGTCTTCGATAAAGATGACTGGGTCCTAGTTAAATAAAAACAAAGGTGAAAAACGGATTCTCCATTTGATGTTGAATCTCTAAAGGTAGTGTCTTGCAAGGGACACATAGTGACGGCCCAGCATCCCAGAAAAACCATCACATGGGACTCATCATATTTCAGACACCTACCTCGACGTTTGTCAGCTTCTGCCATCTTTGTTGAGGTGACTCTACCTGACAATCCAGATCAAGAGTCAGACTCTGCACTGTTGGTGTCAGAGCAGAGTGCATTTAATTACTTTAGCAACACAAAGGGATGTTGGACGGAGTGTTGAAACATTTCAAACACTCACCCCCAGTCACAGATCTGGGTTTAATACATCGTTCTTTTGCTCACCATGCCACCCCAGTTTGGACTCAACCATATGCAAATCAGTCTTGACCCTGTTCCCCAAGGGAACAGTCCAGCCCGAACTGCCAAGCCAGGTCCTCCCTGAACCGGAAATAAACATCCTAAGACTGGTTTCAGGGTATCACCATTCATCAGCAAGGCTAGCTTGAATCCAGTGGCACAGTGAGCAAGGGACCCACGTCTGGGCATACCCAGCGCACTTATGGCGGCAAAAGCAAGGCAAAACACAAATGATGGACGGAATGCAGAACAAGCTGTAGTATGTTAAAAAATATTTTTTTTTGTATATTGAAGAGGCTACGTGACATGTGTTTGTTGATTTGCATTTTACTTCATTGCATTGTAATATTCATTTATTCCCATGATTAATCATTCAGCATACTCTGCAAACAATCTGTTACGTGTTTAAAACAAACACAGGCCAAGGAATACGAAAATTGGCGGGGCATTAGAAAACAATTAGTGTGATCCAAATACACCACTAAACAAGTAGGCGTATATGGCTAATTTGGTTTACAGGTGTTTTCTGCTCATAGTTTGAAAGTGAGCACCATGAAAACAATGAAAGGAAACAGTTACTCATTCAAACAAATCAACGGTGTGGGGACCAGCTACAGAGCAGCTACCTGCGAGAGAGTGAAGCTGTCTAGGGCCGGCCAAACACACATGCGCTGTGGGCTCTCTCCAGCCAACACAGTTGCTGGGCTGGAGAGAGCCTGCACAGGCTCCCAGACTGCCTTGGAACGCCCTGGATGGGCGCTCCTAGCCAATCCTGATGCTACTCTAAGCAGCATCAGGATGGGTTCAGGGCAGGCTGGGAGCCTTTGCCTGCCTGCAGCGAGACAGGAGGAGGCAGGGGAGCAGCGCAGGAGCGCAGCTAAGTGGGTTTTTTGTGTTTAATTTAATTCTCCCACCTCCCCCACCCCGCGTGCCGCCTCACCCCTTTGAATTTGCGCGAGCAGCAACTGGCCACGAGATGGCTTCTTTTGGAAGACCTGTATACTGCTTGTGCCTTTCCCTGGAGCGTGTTTCCCCAAAAGCAAGGCACCACTTTCTCCAGGGGTAGTCTAGTGCCTATATTTATTATGGCTTTCCTTTCCATTGTAAGGACTTTCTACACACACGCTATTTATAGCATGTTTAGAACCCATCTACAATTTTGCCAGCTGATGTGTTACTGCCACTGTATACTTTTGGTTTACTTCACAGGGAGTTTTCCACAGGAGCAGCACTGAATCAAAAGACAAGCTGGGACCGTCTCATGCCCAAAAAATGCACGATTAACAAGACGGTGACCACACATTTCAGAAAGAAGAGCTTCCGTTTATGGTCACAATACTTCAGCACTCAAAGTGAACTCTGAGGATTCTCAGCATTTTTGTTTTTGAACACACGAACCTCTGTCCTGAATAACTTTAGCAGCTGTCAGTCACTGTGCTTGGCGTATAAAAGCAGTGCTATCCAGCATGTGTTTATCAAGATTCACTGACAAGTGAAAAGAGAGTGTATCTGTAACAAGATGCAAATATGCCTAAGATGGTGGCACACTGATCCTGAATGCCTTAATTTGCAAGGGCCGAGAGACCACATACTTGGCAAACGACGCACATGAAAAATGGCTGGATCATGTTCAGCAGACAAAATTAAATAGTGAAAAACAAAGCAGAGCACTCTTGTGAACACTTAAACCTTTGGAAAACCAGATATTCTTGTGCACATTGCAACCTCACTTCAACTTTCCCAGAGCCCAGCCTCATCCAGGTCCTATGTGGGCTTTGCATGAAGAACTCCAACAGCGCAGCTAAGACTTCACTCTATTTTCTTTATGATACTGCAGGACGGGGAAGAAAGCGGTGACTGTGGACGTGCTGGGCACAGGAAACCTCTATGCTTGGACTCACTACTTGTTTGCTTGAGTTCCCAGGAAGTGCATCATGTTACTAGCCAGGAACAGGGACCTAACCAGTAACTGAAAGGCATAAAAATATAGCCACACAGTGATTGCCCATGTTCTGAAGTACTCCCACCCCCATGCTGGTGTCTAAACACGGGTGAGGCGAGAGAGTGGCCTGGGTGAACTGCCCTAAAGGTAACCAATCCGTGCATTGCTCTCATGGTGTTTTAGCAGTAAACAACACGAGAGAAACACAAGGATTGGTAGGGACAGGTGAACCAAGTGCTCAAACAGAGACCAGGGAAACTGTTCTGCGCTGGGTTAAGAGGGTCAAAGTGCGTATGTCAGTTTGGGCACTGTAAGAGACCTGGCCAGCCCGACATGCGCACTTTACCTAATACCTGCTGCCTGCTAATCAGCAGGGTTAGCCATGCCCTGCCCACAACACATGACCAAGAGAAGGCTAGCTGCACTGCAGTCTAGCACTATTAATTAATTTTAAAAAACAATTGCTTTTTTAAATTAATAGTAATGCATGTGGCGGCTCGTAGCAGAGGTAGGGGGGCAATGCTCCAACACCCCAATGAAGAAACTCTCCATGAGTTTGATCCATTTACTTAAGGGGCTCTGTACATCAGTGTAGAGGAATGTGCGGGCAAAGGCTGAATACTTGGCTGTTTCCATCCAGAAGTTAGAACATACCACTGAAACTGAGAGAAGTACTTTGTTGCCTTTGACTGTGTGAGAATGTGAATTTTCTAACATGTTTATTAATGATTTTCATGTTAAAATGTGTAATGAACTAACAAGTAAAATGAGAAACTTCTGAAATATGTGTTTTTCTGTTCTTGGGTAAGCAAAATTATATTCAGACGCTGTGGTTATTTTCCATGATTCAAAGCTTTCATAATAGGTGTTTTCAAAGCTTGTGTAGACGTATCCACAGCTACCCCTAGTGGGTTGCAGTGTTATGTCTTACAAGGTTGTGTATTAACTGAGCACTGCATAAGTTGAAATGCCCTATTGTTTGGATATGTTACTAATATCTGGTCTTTCCTCAAGGATGGAAGTAGACGGATACAGTAAAAGTTTCTTCCTGAGAACAAAATATTCGAGAGGCGATGACAATGGAGTTACAGACGAGACGGAAGAAGTAAAGATACATCGAATGAAAATGTTATAGTTAGGGTAGATTTGTTAAGTTTAGGTCGTCAAGTTAGTTGTCAATTGGCTGAAATGAACCCACCCCATTGAGTGACCAATCAGGAGTTGATTAGATTGTAGTATAACAACCTCTGTAGAATGATTAGAGCATTCCTTAGGAGTTTGTCATTCGTTATCCAATGCTATTCTTCTAGAGCAGACGAGGTTCGAGACTAGCTGTCGTTAGGCCCAAATCTTCTGACGAGATAGCTGATGGTGTCCTTAAGCTGAAGCTGATCATTTGCGGTTACTACTATTGTGGTAATGTATTTATTATATGTGAATTGTGTCTCTCTTGCTTTCCAGGTACCAGCTGCAACTAATGATTTTATTGCTGCACATTAATAGTTTTTTATATATCATAATCAAGTTAAGAGTTTTCTAAATTAATGTTAATAAATTCTTTTCACATGAAGCCCGACATGTAATGCTAATTTGTGGTTAGTTAGGGAATTAATCTTGATATGCTTATGACTTGTCCTGAGATCATTTGATGCTGAACTAATGTATACTTTGCCATTATTACCAGTTTTTGTATAATTAAGTGTGATTCTTTTGGAAATAATTTGTTTAATTGCATTAATTAGATTAAGATACATCCGTCGTTTTAACCAGCTGCAATTGATTTTATATGCTTATCATTTGTGCTTGAGAGTTATTTTCGTGACACTAGTGTTTTTAATATAGGGAAATAAATCTATGATTTTTCATTACTAAACGGGTGTAGTTATTGACTGAACCTTTACAATAATGATTGTTGTTGTTATTGATGGTCCTCACACCTCACATTGGTGACATCCCCTCAAACCTATGTTGCTACGATCCATCGTAATCTAGCGCTGAATCCACTATTTAGTACTGATAATAGCTAGGAATCAGTGGTGCGTTAGCAACTGTGACAAGGAGACCATATGTGTAGAGGACCTATTGTATTCAGTCCATAGCATCTTGAAGGGTCAGAGGGCAAGGCAGATGCTGTCAGGGTAACCCTGATTTGCCTCAGAATTACAAATTCAAAAGTTGAACATGTGCCTACTTGTTGCTTAAGTTCAGACACTTCCTCTTCATTGGATGAAGAACAGGTTCTCATCTTTGGATGATAATTAGACTTAATGTTACAATAATCTGGATGTCTAGCAAGGAAGCGACAGAGTCCTGGTTTTTAATGCATGTGAGTGGTGTTACGTTTTCTTATTTTGGTGAAGGCTTGCCAGTTGTAATCAGGACAGACCTTTTTGTAACACTTGCCCTAATGATCAGAAAGGGTACATAAATTAGCCACAAATACCCGCCTGCCCAGGTTTGGTGTTGTAATCTTGTTCAGCCTAAATTCATAATTACAGAACATTGCAGCTAGGAGGTTGGAGAGCCCTAGCCTATCAAGAACATGCAATTTAACATGTGACTTATACTAGTGCCTTTTGAGAGCTTGTGTTCTTCATTCCTGCTGTTTCATTGTGTGACTCAATGTCAACGTGAAGCATGTCGCCGGTCATTGCACCATTGCTGCACACCTATTCCTTCAGCAAGTTAATGTGTGTGTGATGTCCATGTGACAGCTATCACATCATTACACACCTTCTGAAACTTGAAGCTCATGTGAGACAGATGTGCTTGTTGCATCATCAATGCATACCTCTTTCTTCAACAACTGAAGCATCTATATAGATATTACTTCAAAACCCCCCCTCCAAGCAGTGCTCAAAAAATCTACTGGACCACTTGCTATGGCAAGTCATTTTTTATGTGGTTGAGCTATTTTTAGAAACGACCCTTCTGGGGGTGGATAAAGAACAGGTGTGCTGTTCAGACAGAAACACACACCTGTTCAGACAGAAACTGAATTAGCAATTAAGGTGCCTTTAAATCTTATTTTTGTCACATTTGTTCTGTGTTCAGGGGCAGAGGTCCGAAGTCAGTCTGTCTTCTTATAATGCAAATACTTTTCCTTGTGACTGCAGAGTTCCAGGATTTTGTAAAGTGAACTGACTGACCTGTGTGAAATGAAAGGCTGTGGGTATCAGGTCTTTTCTAACACACAACATTTATATAACTAAGTCAACTTATCAAACATTTCAAAATATAATTCAGTAGCTGTGAAAGACCATTTTTTGTACTTGTGTGATGAAAAAGAAAAATATTTTAATAGAATGAAAAAAAGTCAGAACACTTTACTTGGTGATGTGCAATGATAAATATTTTTTCGGAAACCTAATTTTCACAGATCATTGTTAATACACTATGTAGTTTTATCAGTAAAGCTGCAAGTTAGTGGGAAGGTTTTCGGACATTTCTTGGAAAGTTACTGTCTGTAAATGACAGTGCGCTGCCACATCATGCTTTAGTGATATACCTATTAAAAGGGAGTGTTTAAACATAAACTGAGAAACCCTCCTGCCCTGATGGCAGAGCTATTAGTAAACTAAGGGGCAAGTCATGCATGGATCACGTGTACCATATATGTGGGCTAGATTTATTATACATGGAGCAAATGTTTAGTGTATTTAATCAAACACAAGAGGACTTTTTAACAGCAGAAATTCTGAACTCGCATATTTGAAGGTGCACTCATATGTGAGAATGAAGAAAAAGGCGACTGTAAAATGCAATATTTGCATAGGATCACACACAATTTGAGACCAGTTTCCGGGTCAAGTACATTACAGTTAGGTCGAGTAGATTGTTAAAGCTACTCGACCTGCAGGTCTAGTAACGTTTTTATGATTTTTCAAGTCAGGTCTTTGAGGTTGAAGTTGCATCCTCATTGTGCACACCAGTCTTTAGTGACCTGATGTCTATGGAGAACTAAGCGCCACAAAACATTTCTGGCGTGCCCTGCTATGTACATGCATCACTGCCTCCCGTATCCCTGTTTTTCCATCTATGATTGCTGCATCTTATTGCAGACAGTGGTCCCTGAAGCCAGTGACCTCTGACTGACTCTGCCAGCGTTATGCAATGCAAATTAATCAGCAGCCTGATAAAGCTGTATGAATTTCAACCACTAAGAACTGAAACAGGCATGGACTTATGATGGTGAGAACACTCAAACACAGATGGTATGTTTAGTTACTGTACCATATTGTACCGTATCCACCAACTGATTAATTAGAAACTCAATCACAATGATACCTGTGTCATAAAATGTATTAAAGCTATGGAATCCAGTATTATAATATAATCAAAATCTTTTATCTCTTACTTAAAAGAATAGTAGTGCTTGGACATTAACTTGATTATGAGAGGGGCATCTGTTACCTGAACTAGACGTTCTAACCCATGTGACTTTCAAAAATAAAGAGACTTATTTAGAGTTTGGCAGAAAGGAATAAAACTCCCATGTTGTTGAGGCCATTGGTGTTTTGTTTTTCAAAAACAAAGTCCTACTTTGGGACTTTGTTTCTGAAAAAGAAAAATCTTTGCGGAGTGGCCACATGAAACATGGCAGCCTTTCCACAAAGCTACAATTCCTTTGAAGGAACTGCATGGCGGTGTCTCCTCGGAAGGCACAAAGATCATCGTAAAGCACAAAGATCACCACCAGGCAGGCAGAGATCTTTCAATATGGCAAGTAGTCAACTGCTAGTGTGGTGAAAGTTATGTCTTCTGCCACTGGTGGGATCGCGGGATACCCACCAACCTGTTTATAAGGCTATAACCCTTGACTGTTCACCTTTGCTTCCCCTGTAAATTCGAAACCTAAAGAGGAAGTACTTGACAATTCCGTGAACTTGTACCAGTATAGATGTTTATGAGGACAGCAGCAATACTTGTTGCAAAGATTGTCTAACTACCCTGACGTCAGAGAGGCACCAGAGAACTGGCATGACATGGCAGCAAACACAGAAATGTTTAACCACCACTTTTGATAAATAATTTAAAATCCCCTGAATAAAGATGCATTTTAGTGTAGGCATCAGCAGATGCAATCATGATCTTAGAATTCATAATGAGGAGGAAACTGTGTCATCTGGACTGCAGTGGAATTAAGGCTGATCTTTTGAGACATCAGTTCTTCAAAGTTTGTTTAAATGTTCTAGGGAAGAGACATCAACAACACTACAAACGTCAACCCTTTGAAAACAGGGAAGCATGTCATGATGATGAAATGTGTTCTATTTTTTCAGTTTGCTTTTCTTTTCTTTTCTTTTCTCCTCACATTCCCAAGCCTTACCTTCTACCTGTGTACCTATACTAAACTTTCAAACAAATCCTTGGATCTTATTTCAAACATTCATCTACTATTAGTTAATGATAACACTGTGTACATTATTATATTTATTTTTCACTTATTTTTATTATAAAATTTGCAAGTATTTTTAGTATCCAGAGGTCAGCATACCAAGTGCTTAAACATTGCAAATTTATGTAGCAGGCTACAATGGTAATAATGAGAAATGGTTTACTGGTGGTTCAGGATGTTCTTCAAACACTGGTGGTCCATTGGCACTTGCCAACTAACATGGGGAAATGTAGGTGATGCATTTATGTCACAGTCACCAACAGGCCAAGTCTGAGAAAAACGTTCTAGAGTGACCACAAATCTAAAACTTATCTTAAGTGAACAATGTCAATGTGTCAGCTTTCAAAGCAGGAAGTACACATTCAAGGTTCGAACCACGCAGAGATGTAACTTTACCCGTCAAATCAAGACCAAGAGAGATCACATGCAGTGTTCAATGTTTTGGACAAAATGTACAAAAAGTTTGGTAATAACTGAAAAATGTTCAAAGAAAGTTCCAAATGAATTATAGGATTGAATAAGAGGAGATATTATGGGAGCTCCATTTAACTGCCTTTAATTTCCTTACAGAATATATGAGCAACAGGCATTGTGATTAATTAATTACCCTCTAAAGGAAATCTAATACTATATATAGTTTGTTGGGAGCGGACCTAACTACACAATAATAAAAACCATGTGGTTTGACAGAAGAGACTGGACTGTCTTCGTTTTAAATCAATCTGTACAATGTGTGATGAGTAACACTATGCAAACCCATTCCTTACGCAGCAGTATTTTTCATTTTAATCAGTGCTTTTAATGCTAGGTTGGATGAGTTCTGATGGAGGCATGGCATTAATGGGTACTTGGATGTCCCACAAAATATTAGAAACTGTTGATACGAGATCGATCAAGTAATAAAGGTCAACCAGAACAAGTACTGCAAGCCTTTCCATTTTCAAAGGTGTTGGGAAAAAGGTTCCAGTTAAATCTTCTAACTATTAGGAATCACTGCAAGATATCTACTAAGATTTTAGATGCTGGGGAAAAGCTGAACTCAACAGACTGTCATTTCATTCAACAAAACAACTATGTACCATATTTGCCCCCTAGGAACAAAATCTTTCCGTTTTACCTTCAAGGATTCTGAATTCAGCTATTCAGTGCACGCCCTATTCTTCTCACCGGACCCTCTTCTTCCACAATGCCATTTAAGATTTTCAATTCTGTGGACTGCTCTCACAGGGTTCTCCTCTTCCTCAGAGACCTGAGGTTTGAACCATCTTTTGCTCATTTACCTTTTTCTACTTTGTAAAAGAATGCCAGCCCCAAAGCCTTATTCTATTACAGTACTTGTTATCTTATCTAGGCCTTTGTGAAATTTATGTATGCTGTCATAGTGTTGCGTAATTCCCAAATTCCACGTTAGGCACAAGTGAACTTTTTCTCATTTTAGATATCAGTGTTGCATGCCATTGTCAGGGGGAGACTGGCCCTGTGCAAAAATGTTTCACTGGGAGTCATTTTCTCCTTGAATGAGACATTTTCTCCTCAAACCAGTCTCACTTCACTTTCTCGAGGTAACTTTTGGGAAGAAAAGATACTCTTGATTGCAGAGAAATGATTTCATGTCATATTAACAGATTCATAAAAATTATCAATGTTTCACAAAAATAAATTTCAAAATGTGCTTTGAGAATGTCTCGATCTTTAGATGATCACCCACTCTGATTGTCACTCTTTTTGTCTCTTAAGGATATACAAACCCATTTACAGTTTTCCTTCCAGAGCCCTGGCTTTACCACTACAAATCACATGTGCAGCCCTATGTCCCATTCTCCTCCCAAGAAACCCAATATTTCCTCTAGGTTTGCAGCTGACAGACTACTGACCCTGCAGCATCTTTCCCTGTTCCAGCACCATGAGGATGTCAGGCTTCAATGTCCAGTACCTTGGAACCCCACCTCCTAGCTTTCTGTTTTCACAACTTACCCATGAGAATTTCCACACCAGCAGTGCTGTTCCTAAGCCAGGATCCAGCTTTCACCACATTCTTGAACTTGTCCAGCAGAGGTGGGTGATGTAAGAAGTGCACCAGTAGCCTCATGCCAAGCTCCACAGTAGTTGGGTGAAGATGACTTTGTACAAATAGTAGAAACCAATCAGGTCCCAGCGACATATATATCTCTTCTTGCTTCCTAAAATGTATGCATTAAAAAAAAAACAAATTCAGGGAACTTTACCTGTAATATGTTATGAAGTATCAGTCGTTATTTTATAAACTTTCTTTGTAGTTCACCTGAATGATGTGAGAGTCTGTATTCTACAGATAACACTAGTAAAATGGATTAACCATCTTCCTAACTATTCTACTGCCTTAGGACAATGTCATACACAGATAAACTTTAGATCCTTGCTTTTGTCATGGAGTCAACCACTAAATAAACATATTTTCATGTACAATCTTCTTATTCTGGAACAGACTAGGATAAACTGTGCAAGGTGAATCAAATATTACTTCTCCAGTTGATAGCACCAGAGAACAGCCAAGGGCATTTATCTAGAGTTAGCCTTACAGATTATGTCAAGCATGAGAAATACAGGATGAGTTTAGAAAGGCCACAAACTCTTCCTAGAAGGAGAGACAACTGGATACCAATAATAAAACAATAAGACAAGGTAATACTTTCCACCAAAGAGGAAAGTCATCTTGATAGAGGTCACTGACTGTAAATGTATGATAAACTGCAGTCTTCATCCCTAGATATGGGTCTACAAGGAGAAAACCCAATGACTGGATGTATAAAACAGGTCAATCCCCTCTATCAGATGTTTAAAGAAAATTGATAGGGCCAATTGACAGGGCCTCCACATTTAAAATATTGATAGGCCAAATGCCTATGGGATGCCCAGGAATAAGAGTGTTATTTCCAAAAAACACACATTTGAATGATAATGGGGCTGTGACTGCTGTCTGTATCTTGAGCCAACAGTTTGAAAATTTATAGAGAGCTGACCTGCCACCAGTGTCCAGTGCCCTGGAAAGGGGTTGTAGAGTGAGACCTCTCTGCAAAATCCATGTGGCATCGCTGAATGCTATGCCACTGCCTTTACCGTACAGGTAATGACTCTAGAGCAAGATACAGAGCAGACAGCAAACTCTCAGACTTTATAGCCAATCCCTTCATAGAGCTCTCGGCCGAAAGCCATGGTCAAATGCCATGGTGATATAAGTAGATCCTCAATCAGCTCTGACTCTCCTCCTTCTTGTAGAGCTTAAAGGAATTACTTTCGGAAAGGGCTGAAAATACCCTAGTGTAGATTACAGATCAGGTATTTCATAGGGAGTACTTCTTCATTGTTTGAGAACTTCATTTTGTGCCACCTTCTCCTATGCTTCCTTGCTCAGATGTGCTTGACCTATCCTCTCACAGCTGCGCCATGCAGACAAAAAGGTTAAAGGGTTTAGTGATACCAGGATTCTTGTATCTTTAACAGCATTGGCAAATGTCCATGTATAATGGAAGAGTAACTCTTCTGGTATGAAAAGTGACCTTCACATAAAGATATCACACCTGTAAACACCCCTCAGCTTTCAGAAGAAGTTACCTGTGGTTCAGATTGATAGAAGCGTTTACGTTATCTGTGCTGCCTACATTATGCCCAGATTCAGCCCAGAGCTCCCTGTGCAATACAGAGTCAAGGTTTACTTTGCAGAAGACAATCAACCAGATTAAAATAACCCTTGGAAACTTGTGTTCCTGCTTATAAGAGACACAGCACTATTGCCCTTTTTGAGCATGGTCAAGTTTAAATTGCATATAGTTAGCCTCTCTGTAACGGCACAGACATATTAGAAAATGAGACACTAGAATGGTATGCTGTCTCTTCAGCAACTACAGGACATATCATGCCTGATCAACTTACACCAATGACAGATGGTTGCCATCTGCACAAAAGACTTGTAGCATCACCATAAGTAACTGCTGCCTCAGCCAGATGGTCCTCGCTGATGCTTTGCTGCAAGCTGCAGAGATCAAATGGGAACATTAACCAAACTACAATGTGATCAGACATCAAGCAAGTGGTCAAATACATCATATAGAAAGGAAACGTAAAAGAAGAGATGAAGGACATCAAGATTTTTGAAAGATATCAATGAAATGGTGAAAGTTATCATAAAAGAACAAAAAGATAACACGGAAATTGTGAATCACATCAGCCATCAGACAACAAGATAAGGATATTTGGAGAAATGATTAAACATTAACAATGTGCTGAAAACATGAGGGAGAATAAATTTACAGACATCAGACATCAAGGAAACTGCAAAATGTGATGAGCAAAATGTATTAGGAGAACCTTGATAGATATCGGGTAACTGGAATAACCACAAAATGGCATCACACACCAAGGAAAATTGTTCATTATTACAAGAGAAAGGTAAGCACCAGATATCAAGAAAATGTTACAATAATATCTTTACAGATGCACAGTGGGACAAATGTGTAGCCAGAAGTACATATAGACAACAGATAAAAACAACCTCCTTATTATGCAAACATACAGAAAAGTACACATATTGTAAAGTACAGACAGGTACACACACATATGTCCGTACACCAACATATACCTGCAGATGCATGGTACAGATGCACATCTGTAACTATATATCTGCATATACATGTACCAACAAGTTCATATAAACTAAAATCATACACCTACAGATCTATGAATAAACATGAGCCTCTAACAGCGAATTAGCCAAATCAGACCCTTGTCTGAAACAGAAACGACTAAACCTCTTGGAAAGTCACTACAGACCAAACTACCAGCCCATACCAAAGGGAGAATATGTGCTACAAAAACTGCAATAAATTAACACAATGGGACGTAAGATAGCACTACAAAATGAACACTACATTATAAAGATATGCAAGCTAGCAAAACAACATGTCAAAAGGTGTCATGACATAAGTTAACATGACACACAGCATGTTTTAGAGTTTGGAGGAGAGTGTACTCAGTTGTAATGGCGACAGAGTGCCCTCTTCACTAAACTGAAGGTCTCCCTGCCTCATTTAGAGTCAGGCAGAGGTTCATTATGTCGACGGTGGAAACTTCTCTGGCTCCACTGCTGACATAAACCTCCGACAGCCCGAAAGAGCAGGGGCATATTTCTATGTGTCCACTCACTCTATTTAGAGTGGGCGAACAAAAGGCCAGTTTTCAGTGTCCAACAGTGCCAGGTAAAACCTGGTAGTAAGAGGCACTGAAACTGCAAAACGCCCCACTTGTCATGGGTAAAAACTTCCACGATGAGGGATGAATGTTTTTCCTTATTTTTCTAAAAAAGAATCCCACAAACTATTTGAGTTTGCTGTGTGGTTCTGTTATGTTGATGAACTTGCAATGAATGAACAGCTTTTCTAATTAGAATTTGTTATCTAGAATATCCGACCCAGTAATTGAATTAGAATTTGTTATCTAGAATATCCGACCCAGTAATTGAATTAAATGTTTATTAATTGATTGTGATTGATGCAACTGCAGAACTAATGAAAACTGTTCCTATTTCTCAAACAACTCTGTGGTTATTCTGTATAATTCTTCTGGAGTGTTTAATGGTAGTTGCTCTTATAAGATTGAGATTCTACAGACAATTTGGACAACCTACATTGATTCTGTATTGCTATCATTATTTACGTGACTTTAGCATTGTTATTAAAAGGGCAATACATATTTAAACTTTATTAATTTGGTGTGGTAATTCATGACCACATAGAACTTCTTACTGCATATTGTTATTGTTTATGGCTGATGGTTTTCATTGTTTGATTTGGTGATCTTATTATTCCTGTCCGAGTCAAAAAAATTGCATCAACCTCTGAAGGTAGTAGATATCACTGCTCTATTACATGTCACCTATGCCTAATTTAGGAGGTTACATACACACAGAATGTGGTAGCAGAAGATGGTTTCGTCTCGATAGGAGAGAGATCTTCTAAGGTTTTATTTATTTGTGAATGGGTTTCATCTCAATTGGTTTTGCCAATGCTTGTTTAGAGGAAGTTGGTATGTTTCCAGTGTTTTTGAGTTTTAAGTAGGTTTTACGCTTGCAATCCTTTGGCCAATCAAAGGTGAATTGTGATGTATGAGTGAAGTAGGGAATTTGTGTACTCCAAAGTAGTTGGGTAGGGAGTTTGCATATGCCAAAGGGTGAGAGTAGGGAAGTCATCATACTTCAAATGAGTGTGGCGCTTTGTGCTCAAAAACTGACCACATGCTTGTTGTTGTAACAGACCCTGTGAAGTCTAAGACTCCGGAGTATTGTACAAATGAATAAGACACTTGTTTGTTTGTTACTCGTCTGCAGTGTTGGTGCAGTTGTTTTCCTAGTGTGTGTTAAGTGAGTGCTATTTTGACAGAAAATAGGTGATTCATGAATGCAGAAGGAGGATCTGGTATTAGTCAAGGGTGAAATTTACAGGGCAGATTTTACTTGTGCATGAGAGAAAGCCACAGCCGGAAGAGTAGTAGTTTGTGCGAAAGGCCACAATTGAAATTTCCGTACAGCTTCCAAAGTGATAGTCCTACCTGTAGTAAGCAGACAAGTTGGTTTCTGATGATTTTTTTTTGTTTTTTTAGTGTTCCCAATATTTTGCAGTTAGTTGTGTGAAACGAGTTTGAAGGATGAGCCACAAGGCTTTGTCAGCTGCTGCGTGAGCCATCACTGGGTCCGCGCTGGGATTGGTCAGTTGGTGAAAGGAGCCACGCACGGACTGGTGGACAACCTTGAACAGCTACTGATTGAGAGTAGAAGCAAAATGGATTTTGGGATTGAAATACTTCCTGTTCTAGATCAATGTTGTAGTTTTAAGCCCTATTAAAGGTAAAATACTAAAATGTTCAAAGCATTAAAAAGTGTGATAAGAGGAGATGCTTCATTCCAGATTCAATAGGAGAAATTACTCCACCAAAATTTACACCAGCATATATAGTAATTGAAGAGAAAGGTCCATCAGCATGTATTTAGTTAAAACAGCGGTGTAAAATAACAGAGAAAGAAGGGTGCTCAGCTTTTCCTTCTCATGGAAGTTTTAATATGAGGATTTTAGAAAATATGAGGAGAGTACTTTATGAATTAAAGCCCCCTCCAAGACCAGCACAATTTGAAGCCTCAGCTATTTGGGAGTTATTAGCCAGACTACAAGAGAAATTAAAATTTGAGAGACAAGTGCGCACAGGTGACAAAACATTGCTAGAAGCCCAATGGGATAGTGAGCAGAAGTTTTGGAGAAAAGAATCCTTAAAAGGGATTGCAATGTTTCCCGCAATTTCACAAGAGAAAGGGGACAGTGTCAGACCAAAGACAAAGAAAAAGAATTCTGAAATAACTAAGTCAAAGTCAGATGAGGCTAAAAGATCATTGACTTATGACAGTGATTCAGATGATGATGAATTTACAACACAATTATTAAGAAATCCCTCTCCTCCATATGCAGCAGAAGAGGCAAATCAAGCTGCTGGTACTAGTCCAAGTGCACCTCGGGTTGTGGTAACACAGAGTCAAGTACAGGTCACAACTTATGTTATTACTGTTACAGTAACTCAGACTCCTGTGATTTAAACTGTAGCTCAACCTGTAATATATTCTACAGTTCCTGTTGTTAGTTCTGCACTGAGTGTTGTAGTTCTGGTGGCACTACAGATTATTCAGATATCAGTGATGGTTCAGGTGGAGTTTACACCTAATTCAGTAACTCCTGTGCAAGTTGTTAATCAAACTGAGACAATGCCAATATATACTCCAGTAACAATACTGCACTTGAGTTCCTCAGTATTTACAGGTCTGAGTTCTGGAATAATTTACTTGAGTAATCAGAACACTTCATCAAGTCCAGAAGCATTAACAGTTCCTGTCACAATTGGTTCAGTTGTTCCATTGTATGCTCAGGGATATAATGAGAGCAATATGCAGATTTCTTATTAAGTTATTGCTCCTATTTTGTCACTGTTTAA
The DNA here is from genome assembly GCF_031143425.1 of Pleurodeles waltl. Lineage (NCBI taxonomy): Eukaryota > Metazoa > Chordata > Amphibia > Caudata > Salamandridae > Pleurodeles > Pleurodeles waltl. Next base: position 1,445,741,188 of record NC_090445.1, read on the forward strand.
CTCAAATGCAGAAATGGAGAAACTCAATGCTACTGCGGGAGTTATGACTCCAATTAATCAGACTTTTGACAAAACAGCTTCGCTTATAGACGTAACTTGTCCTGTGATCTCACAAACTTAGATGTCTCCAAATTCAGTTCTAGTGTCACCTGAAAGAGTGATGGGTCCACCATGCAATACTCCACAATGTGTGCCTAGTGTGAATAATAATGGGTCTTTACAAGGCTTGACAACTCAGCAATTAACAGAATGGTTGGAGAAATGAGTGGAGCATCAGCAATGAAAACAATTGTTGAAGGGGAAAGAACACTGAATCTGGCAAGATTAAAATTAGAATTAAATGAAATGATTTGAGGGCACACTTAAATTAACTAGCATTGACTCATATAATCAATATGAGTTACGTTCCATGTGTAAAGATGTCACAAACGGAGCAGGGTTGGTGCATCAGAAATGATCAGAACTTACAGAAAAATATGACGTGGATATGGAGTAATCCGAACCATTAGAGAGAAGTTACAGATTAGAATTTGATTAAAAAGACATCGCAAACATGAGATCACCTGGAATGAAAATTCATATTAGAGAATTAATCCAAAGTATTTAAACATGGTGAGCATTAGATAAATGGGAAGGGAAATGGGTAAAGAAAAGAAAGCAGAAGAAAAGAGAGTCTGCGACTTCAAACTCTACTGACACTAAGCAGACCGATAGTCCAGTAAAAATATTACCAATGAGAGAAATTCCTGGAGAGAATTATGTTCATGTCCCTTGAAGCATGGGTGATATTTTGTCATTCACAAATGATTACCCGAAATTGAGAGGGAAGCCAGTGGAATGGTACCAGCAGACAGATAGGTTTGCGAAACTTGCTAAATGTTTATGAGAAGATTTAAATACTCTTTTAGAAATAGTGGCCCCATCTGATTTATGGATTGAAAGCAAGAGAAGTATTGACTGGCCAACAAGAGAGCCTCAACAAGATCCGTTTACAGGCGCGCCGTCCCCAGAAGTAATGAAAAGTTATTATAAAGTAATTGAATTTTTTAAATGGAGAATTTCCCATAAATATATTGATTGGCAGAGAATTGATGGGACAGCTCAGGAAGCAAAGGAGTCAATACATGCATATTATAAAAGGTTGTTGCAGGCATTCAAGCATTACTGTGGTACAGAGACAATTGAACCCAAAGACATGATTCATTTCATGTTCAGGTTTGTGCAGGGGTTGAGACCTGAAACTGGTAACATTCTTAAGAGTCATTGGATTTGCCAGCAAGCAAAACGGATTGATGAAGTATTGCAGTTTGCTAAATATTGCAGTGTCAAAATTGACATGAAACAGAAAAGACTGAAAGAAAAGGTGATGGTGATGTAGATTAGAGCAGCACAATTAGGGGTGCAGGGAGAACAACAACAACAGGGAAGGATGCAAGTGGTTCAGGGACAGGAGTGAGGAAGAGGACTAGGTGGTGTGGGAATTGGAAATTGTGTCTATTTGAATACTAATGTTAATACAGGTGATATGCAGGCAATGAAGAAAATGTTACCTTGTCATGCATGCAGTAGTTTTGGACACTGGAAGCGGGAATGTCCTTTGATGGTGCAGGAAGGTGTTGTGCAGATGAATGAACATAATCTTTTTTCCAAATTTGAGAGGACCAAGAAATCGGAATCCTAATGTAAATATTTAGAATATGAATAATCAAATGCAGATTCCACAAATGCATATTTCCCAACAGCAAGTGCCACGTTCTCAGGTACCACAACAGCAAAATCAACAGCAGATGCAAATGATGCCACAGCAGCACCAAATGCAAATTCCTGAACCTCCAATGGCACAGCCGCAGGTTATTGTTCCTCAGCAGATCATGGGTCAAACGTTAAGTCAAAATAGTCAACAATTGATTACACAATATCCCTTACACAGTGAGGATGAACGGAGTGATGAAATCATGAGTGGAAGTTCGGATGAGGAAGAATGTGTGCTAGCAGCTTCATCAGAGGTAGATCAGAGTGGCCCCTATGTAAATGGAACAGGTATGGGTCATGAACTTTCATTCTTGATTGACACAGGAGCTACACACACTAGTGTCAGAACTACAGAAGTTCCCAATGTGCCACTTTCTGTGATAACAGTACAGGTTGAAGGAGTAGCAAATCAACACTTGACAAATCTGATTACTGAATTGATTCCTGTTAAAATTGGTACTTTTGAAGGGATGCACAAATTTGTAGCCTATGACTCAAGTCCAGTATGTCTGCTGGGAAGAGATTTGTTGTATAAAATAAGATGTTTGATTACTTGCACAAATTATGGAATTGCCATTCAAACAAATGGTGAAGAGGAATCATACATACCAATTATATGTAATTTAATTAATGAAACATTCCCATTGATTACTCTTTTCACTGTGTTTACAGTACAGTACCTGCCAAATGACCTACAAGGTACAGTTATTCTAAAAGTGTGGGATCTTTCTGGAAGAGATATTGGTCTCATTAAAGGAGTGGAACCAGTCAAAGTCACAGCTAAACCTAATGCAGTTTCCCCCAAAACTCCCCAATATCACATGGCGCCAGATGTAATCAAAGGAGTTACTCCTGTAACTGCAGCAACAGGTTTTTAAAGAAGTGCTGAGCAGCCCATGCAACTCACCTATTAGGAGTCTGTAAAAACCTAGTGGGAGATTTCGCATAATTCAGGTTTTGAGAAACATTGATGACATAGTGGTCAAATGTTTTCCAGTGGTACCTAATCCAGCAGTGAATTTATTCCAAATTCCATGTGACGTAGTATGGTTCACAGTAGTGGACTTATCACAAGCATTTTTCTCAGTACCTCTACTTGGGGATAGCCAGTTCTCTTTTGTTTTAAATTCTGCAATTGTGAGTATTCCTGGTGTAGAATTCCCCATCAATATTTAATCATGTGTTGAAAAAGAATTTAGAATCATTGGAAATGCCTTTCCAATCTACATTGGCTCAGTACTTTGATGCCTTAATGGTTGCTTCAAAGACATGAAGAGCATGCATGCAAGATAATATTGCCATATTGAATCGTTTGGGTGAAAATGGACATGAAGTGTCTCCAACAAAATTACAATATTGTCAAAAAGAGGTGAAGCACTTGGGACATCAAATAGAGAAAAGTGCAAGGAAAGTGTTGAGAGAAAGGGTTACAGCTATATTCCAAATGAACCCTCCTGTTACTCAAAGAAATGTGAGAATGTTTTTGAGAATGGTTAGTTACTGTCGCCAATGTATTCCCAATTTTTCTGTCATTTCTAAGCCTGTGCAGAGATTGGCCCACAAACACATTACTGATCCAGTACTCTTCGATGAGGCTTGTAAGAAAGCTTTTACTGAGCTAACAGAGAGTCTGTTCAAAGCACCAGCTCTGGGAACGCCTGACTACAAAAAAACATTTTTGCTGTTTTGCCATGAACGCAATTGTTGTGTTTTTTCTGTCCTAACACGGGTACATGGTGGTGTAAATCATCCTATAACATATTTTTCAGCTACTTTGGATCTGGTTGTTGCCGCTTTACCAAGCTGCCTGAAACAGGTGGCTGAGGTTGGTACTAGTCCTGCCCAGAGTGAAAGCATTGTGAGGGGACATCCCTTAACTGTTCTGGTCCCTCACGCAGTTGAGATCTTGCTTACCAGGACCAAGACTTAATATCTGACAAATGCTTGGTTGACTCGCTATGAGTTACTGATTTTGGGATCACCGAATGTCACCCTGAGAAGGTGCAGAGTACTTAATCCTGCTACTTTGCTACCTATGGACACTGCTAAATTTGAAAATGCAAATGAAGTGGAACATGACTGCGTGGATGTTACTGAGCTGTTCACCAAACCCAGACCTGATATTCAAGATACTCAGTTAGGGAAAAATGACCAAATAACTTTTGTTGATGGTTCCTGTTAAAGAGACAATGTGGGAACATTGAGATCTAATTGTGCTGTGTGCACCATCTCTGGTTTACTCAAAGCTTCATGGCTTCAAGGAGCATTTTTTTGCAAAAGTGGCTGAATTGGTTGCTCTTACTAGAGCATGCTGTATTTCATCACAGCTTAAAATTACAATTGATACAGATAGCCAATATGGATTTGGAGTTGTACATGACTACGGGCAGCTGTGGTACTAGAGAGGTTTTAGGACCTCTTCTGGCACATCAATAAGAAACTGGGATAAGATTTATGAATTGTTGGAGGCTTTACAATTACCTGAGAGAGTCGCAGTTGTGAAATGTACTGCACATCAAAAAGCAAATGATTTTATCTCTATGGGTAATGCATATGCTGATCAACTTGCCAGGTATTGTGCACGTAATTGTGCCACCTTTAAAGAAGAAGGAAAAAATAAACCAGGTACTGATGTGACAAGTTAAAGTTTTCTGTTGACAATGGTTGACACTTGGGAAGAGGTTAAAAGATTACAAGACGAAGTACCAGAAGAGGAAAAAATAAATTGGATAAAATTAGGATGTAATCAAAGAGAAATTGATGAAATGTTGGTTCAAATAAAGGGCAGGTAGTTTTGCCAAACTGTCTACTGATACACATGGTTAGATACTATCATGGTCAAACTCACATCAGCAGAGATGCAATGATTCGAACAGTTAAGCAATCCTTGTCCAATTCAAAATTTAGACAAGTTGCAGAAGCTATTTGTCACAGATGCATTACATGCCAGCAAATGAACGTGGGAAAGAAAACTGTTGTCAATATGAGTCACATTGAAGATCAGGTGGCCTATTAAACAGAATGCAGATGGATTTCATTGAGATACCTGTGTGTGGTGGTTTGAGGTATGGGTTCGTGATTGTCTATATATTTAGTCATTGGATTGAAGCCTACCCTGCACGTAGAAATGATAGCCTCACAGTAGCAAAGCTGTTACTTAGGGAGCTAATACCAAGATTTGGGTTCCCGGCCTCTTTAGAATCAGCTAGAGGAAGTCACTTCAATAACGAGGTGTTAAAAATGCCATCTTCAGCCTCAAATATTGAGCAGAAGCTGCACTGGAGTTGCCATCCTGAAGCTTCTGGATTAGTAGAGCAAATGAATGGTACTTTAAAATCTCGACTGGCAAAGATTTGTGCATCTACTTCTCTGAAATGGTCTGATGCTTTACCTTTGGTTCTGATGAGCATGCAGAGCGGTCTGGCACTGGCATGTAGGTACTCTCCCCGGGTATTCCTTTTGGAGTGGTAAGTTTGGATTCTGGTTTTCCCTGCATTTGGGTCTCTCATTCACCCCGGTCCTGCGGCAACCCCACCGGATACCAGCATTACTGTCCATTTATTTTATATTCTGCTTGTCTTCTGCCCTGCCTTTTTCCCTCGTTTCTCCTCTTCTCTTTTTACTTTTTTTTTTTTTTTTTACTTTTTTTACTTTTTTCTTCCCTCCCCTACCTGGACCTTATTATCCTTGGCATCTCGCCCCTTCCCGCCCCCTTTAATCTCTTTTTTCCCCCCACCTTCAAGAGTGTGACTACAAGGGAAAACCCCACCCCCGGCTTTACCCACACCAGAGGCCATTTGCCCCTATTTCTGGGGTAAGTCAGCACTGCATGTGTGTTTGAGTGTTTTTCCACTTTTTATTGTATATTACCACCAGATTTTGCTGTGTTGTGTGCAGTGATGTGCCACCCTTCACCCTTTATAATCCGTTGTTTATTTATTATACATTACATACCTACCGTACCATCAATCACCTGTTCAGGTAGGCTTTTAGAATTCACTTAATGAGCACATCACTTAGTAATAGTGCTCCGGGATCCTAGACCCTGACGAATGCCCCTGACCTACCAGCACTTCGAGAGGGCAGAACCATGTTGGTCATACATATACCTTTTTAGACTCCAAGAGACATTAATCTCTAGTGAGCCTTCTTCCCCGATCTTAACCTTACCAACATGCACCTCCATTAAAGTTTAATTAATTGATATAGGTGACATGTATGGTATTTTTATTCTCACCCTATCTGGATCCCTGTTATTTATCCAGTAAGTTTAATTTCAGCACTCCCTCTTGTTCTTTTAACTAAGAGGTTGAGTCCGCCCAAGTAGTACCATCTTACTTGGGTGGGGCTAGGTGGTCAAATGATGAAGCAAGACACTATTATGTGTGTGAGACCACCTAGTCCGTAAGGGGACTCCCTCTCCCCCCTTATTCAACACAGACATCCGTTCTAGAGACACTCTCCACACATGCTCTCCTTTTTTCACGAACCATGACCTAACCGGTACTGACAATTAAGGGAACACTGGTCCGACTCCACCCTCAACCCCAATTATCCCACACCTTTAGTGGTTATATAGATTTCTCTTGGGAGCTTGCGTGGGATAGTATCACTCCCAGTACTCTCTTTTTGTGTTTTATGAGCAAGCAAAGTACACCTGACAGAAAAACGGGTTGATCGCCACATGAGATATTGATGGGCATATTGCTAGCTGTTTCTGCAAATGCGCTTTTAAGCATAACAGAAGACTTGGTGCTAGTTACTGCAAGGGCTTAGCTGAAGTGGTTCGCTCTTTGTCTCACCAGGTGGAAGCTACAGCTGTGCCAACCAACCCAAGACCAGTGTCACAGTCTTCGTGCTAGTGATTGGGTGGTGATCAAGAAGCACATGTGGAATACTTGCTTGGAACCAAGGTGGAACGGACCATTTCAGGTTATACTGGTGACGACGACTGCTATGAAGTGTGCTGGAATTCCAAACTGGATTAATGGCAGTCATAATGGTAAAGTTCTACATCCTTTGGATGATGAAGATTCAGTGTTCCTGAAAGCACCAGCAGAAACTGTACAGTCCTGAGAGAAGCAAGAGGCAAAGACAGAACAAGAGACTGCAGAAGTAAATACAGTGCAAACTGGTTAAGATTCATATCCAGGTACTCCTCTGAAAGCTGAAACTGAAGAGAATCTCAATACTCCTATCAGCAGAGACGGAAGTGGATGTAGCACGAGAGTCAAGTCTGAGCCAAAGGACTCTCCCAGAAGCAGACAATTGGGAAAAGAGATAAAGCAAACGTAGTATCTTGAAGTAGTCGAAAGTGGAGTTGAGTTCAATCAAAGCGATACAGATTTGACTCCCCCTGAAATGGCTGATGGTGCAGGTGAAACCAATAAGTCACAGAAAAATGTGTCAGATTTCTGCTAAACCAAGAAGAATCGTAAATCGTGTAGTGCCATCACTGTACAGAAAAAAATGTGAAAGGAGATAAATGGCCTTTCTTACATGCAACTGAAAAAGCTTATGATGTGTTGTCAAGCATAAAGGAGGAAACAGAAACAACAGAAGGAACAGATATGTAAGCCGAAGATACTCAGATCCTGAATGGGCGTACCTTGCAGCTGATGAGTGGAAACAGAAGTTTATGTCCTTTTGTTTTGAATGCGAGAATTCAGTTCAACATTTTTTAACTTTAAATCATAATTAAGCTGAGTTTTGAAAATACATGGTCACATGACCGAGAAAGATAATATATACTGAAAATAATAGTTAGTAACCAACAGATTGTGATCTACTAAAAGAGACATTCAAAACTGATTTTAACAAAGCTGCTAAACCGACTTTTGATTAATTCTGGAGTCCCTGAAAGTTGCTGTATATAATCGCAAAGAAAACTGAAGATTATTTTTGATTTTTGATTGTGGCTTCATAGTTAAGTCTATATTTCTATATTTTTCTTTTCTTTCGCTTTTGATTCTTTACAGGGCATGAGTACCAGTTTCAATAGAAACAATGAGTATAAGTATGTATGTGTTGGTTTGGCAGTTGCATGTGTGTTGTTAAGTTTGTTGTTGATCATAAGCGTAAGTGTTTTTGATAAAGCTGAAACTACTTATAACCCTTCTCTAATACTAGCCACTGCTACACTTACTGAGTTAGACAAGTTTGATAAAGATAAGGTACTTAGACAGTTCATAAGGAGATCTTTCTTCTAATATCTATTATCATTTGTGGTACGAATATGTTGAGTCTGTGGATATGAGAGAATTTTATGTGTGTACACAAATTCCTTCCTCAGTATAGTAAGGGATTACATATCATAGCTTACCACTCATTTATAAGATTAGGCGTAGTCTCTTATTAACAAGGCTTTAAAATCAGGAATACATACAGTATTTGTACGTGCATTTTGATCCAGTCTTTTCTTTTGCTCCAGTTAACCAACACTTGAGTAGTATTGCTTAAGCTAGAAGTATAGACATTGTAGGAGGTTTCTTTGAAACTATATTGACATTTGGTACGGCCTATGCTCACAGGAATAATTTGACGTGTATACTTTCAGCAACTGAGAAGGGTTTCATGAATCAGGCTGATGATAGAAGAAAGGCAATGAATGAGAAAATAGAGAAGGGTTTATTAAAATCCAATTGTATGAATGATGATGCATATAGTGTAACTAATATACAAAGAAAGCTTGCTTTAGACTATCAACATGTATGGAAGCTTTGTATATACAGGCCTCAATCCAGAACTGATACTAAGTTTGTGGGGGCACATGAATGCAGACATGTATTTCTAGGAATATATGGGACATTATTATACTAAATGGACAAGATCCTACAATTCCTGGTGTATACTATATTTGAGGTAGTAATGCCTATTATCGTCTTCCTAAGGGATGGTATGGGACTTATTACCTGGGAGTGGTTTTCCCTAAAATGTACCAGATTGACAACATAAATGATACTCATGAGAACTTAAGACCAAGATCTAAAAGGGCAAGCTATTCAGAAATGATTGGAGACATATTTGGAGCAATTCTTCCTTCCGTAGGAGTTGTTCTGAATGACACGAAGATTCAGAGATTGTCAACCATTGTGGACAAAATGTAAACAGATGTTTCTGAAGCAATTCTTCTTATGGATACAGAAATGGTTCTTCTGAACCTTCTTACGTTAGACATCCTTTTAGCAAAAGAGGGCGGAGTCTGTCAGATACATAAGGTGCAATATTGTTGCACTTTTATCCTAGACAGCAGTAAAGAAATAAGAAGCTGCATTCAAAATTTGACAAATATGAATTCTGACAAAGGCCCTGAAACAACCGAGTGTAAGGGAAAATATAGGCAAAAGTTTCACTAAAATAGCAAATTGGTTGGGAAATCTTGGTCAGGGTGCTGTGGTAATAATACTGAAACCATTATTAATGGTGGTTGTGTGTCTCATTTGTATATTCGGATTTTACAGACTGTATAAATTCATACAATTACAAAGGATGAGAAATCAACAGAGGAGGGAAGAAATTGAAATGGAAAAGATAAGAAGCGGATACTTTTGTGACTTGAGAAATTTTGAAGAATGGAGAAACCCTAATTCAAGATATACTAAACAAACTACACTTTTGAATTGTCTATTTATAGTAGTGTTCTTTTATGATGGCACATATTGCCGTCAGAGGAGAGATTGCTTGAGAGCAAACATTTTTAATAACATGAATAACCAAAATATAATAAATAATGTGTATTAAAAGTTCTATTTTAGAGACATTTGTGCTAGAGAGGTAAAATGCGCATGTTTGAAAATGTGGTCTACATGGTGTCTGCGCCCTCGAATTCTATGTGAAATAATAAATGACTAGGAAAATGTATATTGATGAATCACAACCACACGTACTGACATAAGATGATTAACATTGATGAGCAAAACTACTGATTTGAAATTATTATTGATTAATTGAATAATGTACTAAATATGGTTTCAATACTATAATCGTTTTATTCTTCAATTATTAGCATTAGTTGAAAATGCCTAAGTTTTAGTATTTTTCCACAAGTACAGTGTTGAAATGTTGTGCTGACTTTAGTGAAATTCTTTTGCATACATTGTTTATTAGACATCCCATAGAAAGCTCACAGTTGAAATCTACTGTTTTTTCACTACGTTCATTCTGTACTTCCTTGTGATAACTATTGAACATTTTAATAATCGGCCTTAGTTTCTGGTAGGAAGTAAGGTCAGCTAAATGTCATGCTCTGTGCTGTTTTCTACAAAGTTAATATTTTGCAGAAAATGCCAATCAGAGATGAGTGTCAACATGAACCTATCTGGAGAAGGAATGAAGAAAGATACAACTGAAGAAGAAACTTAATTCAATTGGTTGTTCATTTACAAACTGCATAGTGTTGTCCAGCAGAAGTCTAGATAGTGATTTTTGGGACTTTAATTAAGCAAGGTTTTAGGTGATGTAAGTTAGTTCCGTTCAGTTCTTTCCAGTTTCAGTTCTGTGCAGTTCTTTTCAGTCCAAGTTTGATTCTTCCTAGTTACTTATGATTTTACAAGTTCAGACACCTTAGGCCCAACTCTACTGAACTGTTGCCATGTTCCATGTTCCTGAAGCTGATCCCTGAAGACCTGCTGTTCCTGTGCTCTGCTGATGAAGACTCTGCTAACTGCTGTTTCCGTTAGGAGAGGTATAACCAAATTGCATTTGTTTTTCCTTTGCAGGTTTTCCCTTATAATTCAAACGCATATTTTTGTTAGCGCCATAGTAAGATGTTTTCCAAATGCATTTTTGTCTTATTTTTAATTTTTTTGTATGTGACAAAGCCCAAGCCCTCACATGCTTTTGGAATTAGAATCTGATAGCTAGGATGTCTGACCCAATTATTGAAGTAAATGTTTATTAATTGATTGTGATTGATTCAACTGCACAACTAATGAAAACTGTTGCTATTTCTCAAATAATTGTGTAGTTATTCTGTATAATGTTTTTGGAGTGTTTAATAGTAATTGTTCTTATAAGATTCAGATTTTTCAGATGATTGGACAGTCTATGTTGGTTCTGTATTGCTATGATTTGGTTTAGCTTATTATTTACGTGACTTTAGCATTGTTAATATAAGGGCAATAAATGTATAAACTTTATTAAATTGAAGTGGTAATTCATGAGTACATAGGTCTTGGTGCATATAAATTACTGACTCTTTATTGCATATTGTTGTTGTTTTTGGCTGATGGTTCTCATTGTTTGATTTGATGATCTTTTTACTCCTAAGTCAAAAAATTAAAATCGACTTCTGAGGGTAGTAGATGTCACTGCCCTATTATGTGTCACCTAAGCCTAATTTAGGAGGTCACATGCCCACTAGAGCTAATGATAAAAGGTCAAAGGATAGAGGTCAGTGACAATGGAATGTACTGGGGCCGAGGCATGCAGTAAACCAAAGAAACAGACACGTATGGCAGGATGATGGATGGACAGGTGAAGCGATAGACAAAGCACAGAACAGATCAGTGTGGACCAGGATAGATGTTAAAGTATACAAGATGAATGGGGAAGAGCAAAAGGTGGAAGGACACATGAGAATCTGTGGGATTGAAAAGACAAAAAAATATTGAGATGAAAAATAAAGCAAGCACTGGCAAAGCCAACAGGTTTTGCCTGAGCAAGAGATGTTGGTTTTGCTAATGTCTTTTCACCATGTTGTACAGCAGCGTGCAGTGAAACAAAGTAGAGGACTAGGGTGGAGTGGCGTGGAGTGGGGTAAACTGTCTTGGAGTGGTGTGGCGTACAGTGGACTGTCGTAAAGTGGAGTGGCGTGGCATAGATTAGAGTGGAGTGGACTGGCGTAGAGTACAGTGGTGTAGAGTTGAGGAGAGTAGAGTGATGTATGAGTGCAGCTGAGTAGATTACAATGGAGTGGAGTGGAGTTGCATGGTGTAGAGTGGTGTGGATTGGCTTAGATTGGAATAGCGTGGCTTGGAGTGTTGTGAAGAGGGGTGTAGAGCGGAGGGGTGTATAGTAGTACTGTGTAGATTGGCATTGTGTAAAGTGCCATAGAATGGGACAGAGTAAAGTTGCATAGAGTGGCACTGACTTGAGTGCCATAAAGTTAAGTGGATTAGAGTGCAGTGGTGTAGAGTGCAGTGGTGAAGGGTAGAGTGGTGTATAGTGTACTGGGGTGTAGTGAAGTAGAGTGGTGTAGATTAGAGTGGCATAGAGTGCAGAGCAGTGTATGGTGCAGTGGCATAGAGTACAGCGATGGCGAGTAGAGAGGTGTAGAATGTAGTGGTACAGAGTAAACTGGCATACAGAACAGTGGTGCAGAGTAGAGTGGCATGGAGTGCAGTAGCTTGAGTAGAGTGTAGTGGTGTAGAGTGCAGTAATGTAGAGTGCAATGGCATAGGATGCAGTGGCATAAAGTGTAGTGTCAGAGTGGAATAGTGCAGAGTATAGTAGTGTAGAATGCAGTAGAGTGGTTCAGTATAGAGTGCAGTGGCATTGACTAGAGTGGTGCAGAGTGCAGTGGCATACAGTAGAGCGGTGCAGAGTAGATTAGAGTGATATGGAGTGCAGTGGCTTAGAGTACAATGGTGAAGAGTAGAATACAGTTGCGCAGCGTGGTACAAAGTAGAGTGCAGTGGCTTACAGTGCAGTGGCATAGAGCAGAGTGGTGCAGAGTAGAGTTGTATACAGTAGCGTGATGTGGAATAGAGTTGTGTGGCTTATAGTGAAGTGGTGTAGAGTACAGTGGCATAGAGTAGAATAGTGCAGAGTAGGGTAGAGTGCTGTAGAGTACAGTGACATGGAGTACAGTAGTGCAAAGTAGATAAATGTGGCATAGAGTGCAGTGGTGCAGAGTAGAGTGCAGTGGAGAAGAGTGTTGCAGTAGAGTGGTGTAGATTGCAGAGGTGTAGAGTAAAGTGGCTTAGAGTGGCACAGAGTAGTGTAGGGTTGAGTGAAGTGGCCTAGACTGGTGTAGAGTGCAGTGGCATTGAGGACTGTGGTGCAGCGTAGAGTGGCATAAACTGCAGTTGTGTAGAGTGGTGAAGAGTAGAGTGCAGTGGTGTGTAGACAGTTGCATAAAGGAGAGTGCAGTGGCATACAGTGTAGTGGCATTGAGCGCAGTGGCATACAGTGGTGCAGGGAAGAGCAGAGTGGCATAGAGTAGAGTGGCATAGAGCAGACTGGCGTAGAGGTGAGTAGTGTAGAGTGGCACAGAGTGGTGCAGAGTAGAGGGCAGTGGCACAGAGTCAGTCGTGTAGAGTGCTGCAGAAAAAAGCAGAGTGGCATATAGTGCAGTGGCACTGAGTAGAGTGTCATAGAGGGCAGTGGCATAGAGTGGCATAGAATGGTGCAGAGAACAGTACAGTGGCATAGAACTGTGCAGAGTAGAGTGCAGTGGTGTGGAGTGCAGTCGCATGGAATGCAGTGGTGTAGAGAGGTGCAAAGAAGAGCCTGAGTGGCAGAGTGCAGTGGCATTGAGTAGAGTGACAGGGCAGTGGTGCAGTACAGAGTGGTGTAGAGTGCAATGGCTTAGAGTGCAGTAGCAGTGAGTGGTGCAGAACAGTGTGCAGTCACATAGAGTGCAGTGGTGTAGACGGAATGCAGTGCTTAGAGTGCAGTGGCATAGATTAGAATGCAGTGGTGTGGAGTGGAGTGGCATAGAGTAGAGCAGAGTGTAGTGATGTAGGGTACATGGTAGGGGGGGGAAGAAGCTATATGGAGGGGATAAGGGAACATAAACTCCTATATAGAGTGCTTGAACACAAATAAAAAAGTAGTTCCAAAAACAGAGAGGTGGATGGACACAAGTACTTGGTCCTTGCTCCAGGGAGGGCCAAACACAAGAAGAGGATGTGATCCCCTCATGCCAAGACAAATAGGGACAAAGGGAACGAGATTCAACATTAAAGCTAAAAAATGGTAAACTGTGGGTGGGCTCTAAGCCCACTGTGATTCAAGAACATGTCTTGCAGAGACAGCGCATGTGCTCGCTAGGCATTATCTAAAAAGAACAAGAGATGGACAGAAGCAAGCAGGAAGAAATGGAAACGAAAGACCAAGAGGTGGACAGCAAATGACACATATCATACAGTCCTACCTTTAGTTTCCACCGTTTCCACATCAGAGAATACCGCCAAAGAAATCTGTTTTTCATCCACTGAAGACGGGTGCAAAGTATAAACGAGAAGCAAGCCAACTCTTTAAGAGACAGTAAAGTGCTCAGTCAGGGGATACATGTATGTCAAAAAGGAGCAAACATTTGTGTAAACCTCATACCCTCCCCTCTTTCTCTAGCACAGACACACAACAAAATGTAGAAATATGTCTCATGTGTCTTTATCACGAGACTTTGAAACGGGCATCTCTCGGATGTGTGGATTGGTCTTCACTGCACCTCATCTCCCAGTGAGAGGGGCGCTTCACAGCTCCCCACGGTGTTAGCTACTACACAACACCATGACTTCACCCCCGAAGCTCCAGTCTAAAGCGCTCTACTGCTTCATCACAGCAAATCTGCATAACTGCAGGACATCTCATCACGATAATGTTAATAATATTATTAATAACAATAATAACAATGAGAATCATCATAATCATCATCATGTACGGTAAGAATATTATAGCTATTATGTTGGTGACTGAAATCGTTTATTGTACTGTGTTTTATTTTCTTAGAACTGGTGCCATCTGACGTCACAGCAGCCCACAGGGCACAGTGGCTTTCACTTAAGTGAAGGAAGCTGGTGTGCGGCACTCCAGGCACTGCTGCTGTGGAGCAGAAATTTCTAAAAGAAACTGTCCCTCTACAAAGACAAAGGTTGAGGCCGTGCTCAATGCACCGAATGTAGAACCTCTTAGGCAGCCACCGAAATGAGCCTCACCTGTCTGTCTAAGCAACAAAAATGACAGCATTCAGGGGCGAAGGGTAAATTAACTGGCTTCTTTGCGCCATCATTTTCCAGTGAAACAAATTATATTTTTTCTGAACGGTCCACAGGCTGCCTAAGGACAGCTGCCAAGATGCCCCATGTCGTATGAAATCTCCAGCATCTTCTGCCTTCAATTGATTGCATTCTGGGACATGTAGTTTTGATTTCGACATTGAAAATCACAAGTCGCATAGGGCTCTTGTCTAGATATACACGAGAGGCAGAAAGAGTAACACATCATATGACATGGCACGGTGCCACTTGCAGCCAAGGAGAGTGCCAAAGGCCCACTTACATATGGGATGAAATAAGCTCTTACATTATGATGGATACTGTAAATCACCTCGGATTTCCGTGATCAATATAGTCACTTTGTTTGTGAGCTCTACATGGTCACAGAACTCTTCAGTGACTTGCAATATCCTTATAATGTGCACAAGGGGGTACTTTATTCGACATATAACTATGATATAAATAATAATTGCAGCAACAAATATAACAATGACATAATGTTTAGGGCTGGTTAAGATTCTTTCACACGGATTTCTGCAGATTGCGGAGATTACTTCAGAAGTGAGCTCACACAATGGTTGGCTTTTCTACCTTATATGCCCTCAGATCTCTACTGGAATTGGTGAAGTTACAGGCACTGATGTATCTATATCTGGTGGCTCATTAGCAAACGTTTGTAAAAAGTCCAAAACTGTGCTGCTCCTATGCGATCTGCTACATTTGAAATAGATTTCCAATGTTGTTCGAGATGATAAAAATCTGATGAGCTACACCTCCAAAAAGTAAACATTCCGATTTCCAGAAGTACTCCTCCATTCCTACTCATGTGACTGTTCCTGGAAGGAAAATCTCCCTCAATAAGAGTGACCGAAACTCTCTTTGGATCTTTTCCAAAAATGTTCTCCATGGAGAAACTCTCTCCCTACACCACCCTGCTAAACTTTGACTGTTTAGGGGAACAAATAGACCTAAATGTCAAGCACTTTCCTTAAAGTGATTAGAAGAGAAGGCCTCTTATTTACCAACAGCATCATAAATCACAGATCCAAGCCCAGATGCGCAATATGAACCTTGAATGCCTTCAACCCTCGGACAGGGTAAAATCACTTGGATGCTCTTTTAAGCGCATGCGTCACCTTCGGCGTACACCCATGTCCCAGCCAGGCCCTAAATATATGGTAATCTGCCACATATGTGCTGTGTCTGCCATTCTAAATGCAACATATATAATATGAAAGTTTGAGGTAAAAAACTTGAAATTTACAACCCTAATTGCATTTCTTGTTCAACTAAAATAGATGAAGGTGCAACAATATTTGAGAAGCTGTCCTGACCTCTCCCTCTATTCACTTTCATCGCTTAGGGCAGCTAATCACAACTCAGACGTAAATGTGAGTTTGCGCCTCAATCAGGATTACAACATGCATGAAATTACCACACAAAACAAAACCATCGTTTTTCCCACACAAAATTGCCATGTGAAATTTTACAACATGTGTGCAAGTAAAACCACAATATTACAAGTTACACAGCTCTGAAAGAGGAACCATTGGGAATATGGAACAGGGGTGATAACATGCCGGGGGCGGGGGGGAACAAGCTTTGCGATATCTGTATTTCCTTGGGCAATATTACATCATCAAAATACTATCCAATCACAAGAGCCTTCAAGTTAAATGCAGGCACATATATTACCTTAGGATATCCTTCGTGTTGAAATATCCCTTCAATAAGTGGGTGAGGATCGTACAGATGATGGTGACTTTGGGCTTGGTAATGCTCGGCTCATTCAGTAGGAAGGTAAGTTTGGGCACCATGTCCATCTGATGTGCAGCTTCCGCATTATCACATCCTGCAGTCGTGCTGAAACAAAAATACACATTAGTAGCCTGAGGGCTGCATCACAGATCCTACGGATTCCTACTGGCTTACATGAAACATGCCTCCACCTTCAATCTATGTAAACGGAACACATGGAAGTGCGGAGTTAGAAAGGATGTATGAATCTGTAACAGGCCAGTAAACTTGTTTTATTACCCAACAGAATCAACCATTTTGTATCCCGACCTTTAGAAGAGGGTTCATCCTGTTTTCCTTTGCTAAAATCTTTCAGCCAAAAATGTGTAAATCCCAATTTCGACAATACTTACTGATCTTATACTTTCGCACATAATAACCAATAAGTTTATGAGCAGAAGGCATCTTTGTCTTACGAAACACGTTTCTTTTTTTATTGATTGATTTTGCTCAACAGTTACACATTTATACATAGCAGACGATTCCAGAAAGAAAAACAATTCAATTAATCTTCCGTGAAAAATACTACTCTTAAGGCACATAAAAGATACCAAATGGAAGGCGTAGATATGAAACCCAACCCATATCCTGAGGAAAGCAGGCATTGGCGCCCAAGAGGGAAAGGGTAGAAAAAAGACCGAGACAATAATGACACAAACCTTCTAAACTTAATTACCCGTCCCCGAACATTCTTGGGGCATCGACTCTTGCACCCAATTGGTAACTACAGCCTACACTCTAGCCCCCTCTTCTGTTTCTTTCACCCCTTACTCTTACAGAGATTTATTTCCATGTTATACACTGAGAACAGTCTTCATCTCCACATTGCAAAAATTGGTGGATCGGAGTTTATCCATTCTGAATCAATACACAGGTGAGTGACTGCCATAGCTACAAAAAGTAAATATGCTTCCATCCTCAGTGTCTCCATATCACCTAACCCACTAGTCACAACTAAAAGCATCCTAACAGATAATAGTTGAACCAGCCTGTCAAAAGTTAAACTTGGAATCCTCTTGATATCTTGCTTAAAGCCATCCAATTTGGGGCATGAATAAAACATGTGAATTATATGTGCTTGCTATGAGCCACACCTCCTGCAGTTGCTACTCACATGTCTACGCTTCCCTCCCCACTTGGCTACCCTTGCTGGCATATCATATAGATTAAAAAATGTTTGTAATGTTGACTTCTCCAACCTGAGGTTAGTAGCAGCAAGTTACCCAAGTCCAATGATTCCTGCAAACAGAGGCCCTCTGACCCAAATCTGGCCTCCCATCTAGCATTTTGCAGTTCTACAGCATCTAGCTGAGTCTCTGTATCAACAGCTGATAAATTACGCCAATCCTTTCCTACCACCTCAATGCCTCAATCAGAGGGATCCTTACTACTAAGTTTAAATCTAAAGTCCGTTTGATAAGAAAATCTTGCAGATGGAGTCATTTAAAAAAATCACCCCTGTCTCAACCAAAAGCCTCCAGTAGTTCAGAAAAGGAGTGAAGTTGGCCGTTTCCACAAACATCCCCTAAAGCTACAAACCTGCTGCTCGTCCAGCTGCCCATGATGGCATCCTGAAAAATAGGTGGAAAAATTTATGCTGCAGAAAAAGGAATATACAAATTAAATTTCACAAGACCGGCTCGTGGCCTGATCTGGTTCCAAACCTTGTATACTGCTCTCACAATCTTGAACCTGGTCTTTTTATAGTAACTTGGTTCCATATTTGTAACAAGGCATGCCTTAGCTTCTGATCCCAAGATCAGCTCATATAGAAGGAGACTCTGCTGGATTCAAGCAAGCTGATCTATCAGTGACCAAACCCTGAATATGCTGCAACATACAAGCCCAGTAATAAAAAGAAAGGATTGGGACCGACCACCCACCCCGTGATTGTGGGTGAGTCATGTATTTAGCTGCCCTCCTGGGTCTGCGATATCCCCATATCAAACTGTGAAAGACAATTTCAAGTTTAATGAACCAAGATTTGTTAATTTCAAGTGGCACAGTCCTAAACAGATACAAGAGTTTTTGGAAGAATAGACATCTTCAAAACGTTACATCTCCCCACTAATGATGGTAAATTCTTTCGAGATTTTGTTTAATATTCTGCCATAAAGGTTTCATATTTAATTCTACCAGCTCGTCCACCGATGGAGTGATTCTATTACCTAAATATACAGTGTCTGCCACAACACATTGTCACCAGAAGTTCATTTAGTGCACACCACCTGGGTTGCAACCTCATTCAATTTATAATCTGAGAGCACACCAAACTGCCTGACTTAAACCTCGGTCTCAGGAAGCGCTGCGGCTGGGTAAGTAGTAACTACCGCAATATCATCCGCATATGGGCAGTTTGTACTCAACCTGGCTAACTATGATTGGTTTAATGTGTGAATTATTCTCTAACTTTACAATAAAGGATGTATAGAGAAAATAGAAAGGTGATAATGAACAACACTGCCAAGTGCCCCTATAAATCTGTGTATGTTTCGATTCTAATACCATTATTCGAATCAGTGCCCTTGGGGCCACATAAAGAGCTTTAATAGCATTAATAAAACCCCTGCCAAATCTCTTCCAGTCTAATATAGCCCAGAGAAAGTTCCATGATAGCCAATCAAAAGCCTTTTCGACATCAAACAGAACTAGCCCCAAAGTGGCCTTTAATGCTTCAGCCATATCAGTAAGGACAATCACTCTTCTTACATAATCAACTGTACCCCATTCGGGAATAAAGCCATGCTGGTGCAGAGATATCGGTGAAGATATAACCCTGCTGAGTCAATTTGCCAGCACCTTGGCATAGATCTTCGTGTCAGCATTTATTAAAGAGATCGGCCGGTATGAACCAGGGTGGAGAGCCGGCTTGCCTTTCTTCTTAAAAATAATTATGTTAATCATTTCCCATGAAGGTGGCATTGATCCCATCTGCTCCTGCAAAAGTATCTGGAGCACATCCTGTTGGAGCGCCACAGAAAACATTTTGTAAAGTTCCAGCGGGAGATTGTACGTCCCTGAAGCTTTGCCAGTGTTGAAGGAACTTATTGCCTCAAAGGTCTTCTCCAATGTTATTGGGGGAAATCTAGCTTCCCTTAATCTTCTTTGCAGAGTCTGGTCGTATACATACCCTTCAATAAATCGACATGAGCACCACATAAATTACCAGAATCTTCTGTATGAAGACCTTGATAAAAGTCCAAGGAAACCAAAACAATCTCAGAGAGTGATTCATAAGTCAGTCACCCTGGATAAAGAGATAGCCGCCATACCATTTATCACTTCCTTCTGCCTAATCCGAGCTAATAATTTCCCCATGGTCTTGCCGTATTACTAACGAAACTGATGGCATTTCAATGCCATCTCTCTGCTAAAATGCTGAATGATCTTTGATTTTAATATGGCAATTACCTGCTGGGCCTCTTGCAGAGGTGCAAGCTCCTTATATAGCTCGCTTACCTCTTCTTGCCTTAACCTCTGCTGGTACAAGCTAAAGCTCAAGGCCTCTCCCCTGATTCTTGCCTTTAAAGCATCCCACACAAAACCTCCCAAAGCAGTCTCTGTATTAATTTCCAAAAGTGGACTTATCCAGGCATGCATATGGTCTACGTATGCTGGGTCCAATAACAACTTCCTATCAAAAGTCCTGGATCTCCTTGCCCTCAACATACCAATCCCTGCAACCTCAAGAACAAGAGGATTATGATCCAAGAGAACTCTTGGCCATATATCTATCTTCACTTGGGATGCCAAAGCAGTAGAGACAAAAAAATTGTTCAGCTGAACTAGCTTACAATGCAGAACAGAGCAGAACATGAAACTTGGATCAGGGACCCTACATTTATCCCAAACATCTATAAGACCTTGATCCTCAATCAAACATTGTAAAGCCTTGTAGACCACAGGCTTAGGCCCTGTGTACCAGAGTATGAGCTTGGGCACCCTTGACAGAAAGATGAATATTCAATTCTCCATACATAATAAAGGTGGAGGGCCATAAGGTCAGATCCACATTTAACCAGTCAAAAATGCCAGCCTCATCCAGGTTCGGGCCATACACTAAAAACACACAGTGAACCACGCTTCCCCCACTAGGAACTCTGTGACTGCCTGGTGGCCCATCTTATCTGTGGCTGTATGCTTGCTTAAGCACATAGCTTTATTAGCGAGGATCGCCACCCCCCCCTAGAGGTAAAGCATTGTTGCGTGGAAACCAATAATGAAAAGCCTGGATCATTATAATACTGCTGTTTCTTCCATGGGATGTGAGTCTCTTGCATACACAATGTCTGGTCTGATAGCTCCCATAACCACAGGCCTTGAATGCTCCAATCTATAGTTTTATCAAAGGACTGGAGACAATTTCTAAAACATGTGGATTTCAAGTGCATGAGTTTACCAATTGCATTCTTCTCAGGAAGGGAGGGCAATAGAGAGTCAAATATAACCTCTAGATGTCTTACTTTCATAACCTGACAAAGACAGTCATATCATTTGAGGCCAATTAATCAAAAGGATGATTTTGACATTATGTCACAGGAGTATTACTTGAAATTGTTCTGTTTAGATAGAGTGCAGACTGGGAGATCTCCTTCAAAAAGTACTATATGTGACTGAGGCTTTCTGCGTATGATGCCAACTCTAGAAGATGAACTCAGGTATTATGCACATACATTGGGAATAAGATATTTTGGTAACAGATCACCTACATCATCTTTGTCTGGACCAGGACATGTAGTCACAATAAATATAAGACATAGCTTAGATTCACCATGCAACACTCCAATGCCTTCTCACGGTTCTGATTTTATAATCTTTTTTTAACCGGGGCTACAGATGAAATAGAGTTGTTTGTCCTCTTACCTTGAAGATCTAAGAACATCCAGCAGATGTGAGAAGACTGCAAGGTCCAGGTTATCTGGAGCATTCAGCCACAGCTGAAAGAAACAATAATAAATATTTTGCAACCAGTCTCTGAAACCTAACTACATACAATAGCAGGGTAAGTGTATCTGCAGAACGTGAAACTCCATCCTGGTCATTATTTTATAGGGCAAACTACTAATACTCATTTTGAACACCACTGTTTTCACAATGAAAAGAGATAGAAAACCGATCCAGGGCTTCTCATGATAAACTGAAAACTGAGCATTAACAAGACCTATCTCATAGTTTGCCAGAGGAATCCCCATTCAGTTGTTTCTTAGATGATACAAAGTCCTGGACACCACGCAGAACATTCTAACATTATATAGAGTATACAACATGTAGAGTCTGTGGAACTCCACCCACATCCTTTTAAAAATAAAATGCTAAACAATACTGAGATCACCAGTCCAACATACATTTTGAAGATCAATTCATGAGATTCACCCATTAAGAATGTGGAACCAGCATTCAGCATCCAGATCCTCCTTTCAAAATGGAACCCATTCAATATCCTCTCATATCAAAAAGGCAGTACAACATCCTTATGTTACACTTAAATCTGATGTCATTTTAGATGTTCAATAAATAATAAGGGTTCTTTTGTTTGAAGCTCACTTCATTGTTGCCTACAGGTATCGAAACAGCCTCAGGATAGAGGGTGCTAGGAGTAACCATCTGGGTTTGCCCTTATCCTACTTTTGTAAAGGTAATAGTTTTTTGGGTACCTAGCACAATGTAGTTCACAAAAACAATATTTGGCAGGTATAGTAAATAGTATGCATCAGTTGGATCATTTGGTCATCAATAAAGAAACATTAGTGCACATAAAATTAGTTTTTAATTTTCGTTTTGGTTTCTTTGAAAAGAGTAAGAAGAGAATCTATAATTCTTTGCTCCAACATTGGGCATAGTAGACCATCAATGTCTTCATCTTATGATGGAATGCAACAGCATTAGCCATGTTTCTCTCCCTAAGGATATTCCGCCTGGAGTTTTCTCAAGCTTGTGAATACATGGGATGGATATGTTTAAGAGCTTAGCTCCTAAGAAGCCCAGCCCTACAGTACGATTAAATATTTTTTAAAATGAAACAGTCGAATAAAATCTAGTCGATACACATTATTGGTGCACAGCAGGCATGACAGTGAACACTATTGTTAGATACTGAAAGCGAGAACTGGTGAGTGTGGAAGGAATTGGTAATTTTGAAAATGTATTGCATTTAAATTTACTTAAAGGTATTACATAGTGAGAGAACACTTAGGCCCACATTACGAGTGTGGCAGTCTAAAGACTGCCACACTTGCAATGGCAGTCGGACTGCCGCAGACAGGGTGGTCATACCGCCCTATAATGACTGTGGCAGATGGGCCACGGTCTCACCACCGGCACCGCCAGGTTGTTGCCTGTCGACAGCCTGGCGGTCGCAATCTGCCAGGGCAGCGCTGAAAGCAGCGCTGCCTTGTGGATTACGAGTCCCCTTTCCACCAGCCCTTGCATGGCAGTCTGACCGCCATGCAAAGGCTGGCAGAAAGGGGATGTCGGGGGCCCCATGGGGGCCCCTGCACTGCCCATACACTTGGCATGGGCAGTGCATGTGCCCCCATGGACAGCCCCATAGTGCTTTTTGGGCAGTGAGATGCGCGACGGGTGCTGTTGCACCCAACGCACCACAACATTGCCGTCGGCTCGATTACGAGCCGGCGTCAATGTTGTGGTGAGTTTTCCACTGGGCCAGCTGTTTTCGCCCACTGGCCCAGCGGAAAACTCCTAATAAGGCAGCCAGCATACTTCCAGCACTGGCGATATGCTGGCTGCACCGGCTTCGGTGGTCTTTAAAAAAGACCACCGAAGCCGTAATGAGGGCCTTAGTATGTGTTCAAAGGCTTAGGACTTTGGTTATGGGAATTTTATCTCAAGCACAATAGAATTCTGTCTTGAGGTGTAAAGTGTAGTTAGGGAAAGTCAGATCGTAAATAGGGTCAGGAGAGAACCAGGAGGGTAAAACAACCCCACTCAAGAGAACAGGTTTCTAAGCTGAGAAAGACATTTCCATGTGCTTTCGTGAAGAGAGTGAAATACCACCTAGAAAAGTCCGGAATCGGGAGTGGATAGTTAGTTAGGGTAGTCTGTGAGAAGCTGGCACCGAAGGAAACCAGCATCACAACTCCAGGGCGATGTCTTAACTGAGGTATGTAGAGATCCACTTCTATTTAGCCAAGATGCAAGTTGTCTTGAATGGTCTGCTTTTTGCACATGCAGTTCCAGTTAACTGATATGTCTATTGGATTGTGTTCTCAGTTGGGCAGACAATGAAACTACTGCGGAAATTAAAGACAGCCATATTGTAACAGAGTCGATTTGGATAGTTGTTTATGAAATAAGCTATTATTTCATATTGGCAATTTATATGTAGGACTTATACCTCTTTGGTCCTACACTAATGGATGTTGACAACAGAACAGTGTCAGCAATTTATCGGGATCACTTAGCCTAGAAACTTCAGGGGTGAAAGTGGTTTGTTACCACAAATAAATAATCACCGTTTTAAATGTCATGGCTGTGAGGCTTTGGTCATGACTGGTATATAAACATGAGTTAGTAGTGTTGGTAATTAAGACAATTAGCTGTGAAACTATAAAATTTGATGCAAGAAAGTGGTCATTTCTGCAGAACAGGACAGAAAACACCGAAGGCCTGATTTAGAGTTTGGGGGAGGAGGTTACTCCAGCACAGATATGACTGCTACTCTGTTTGCCATATTACCATTCCATAATGGCCTATTGATACCATAATACAGTGGACGGGATGTCCGTCACGTCTGTGGCTGAATAACCCCTGTGCTAAACTCTAAATCAGGCCCTCTCCCTTATGTTACTAAGAATGATTTGGACCGAACAAAAGCTTGCATCATTCAGTGCAGATAGACAGTACATCTTCCAGGGGGACATAGTATTATCTAGAATAGGAGATAATAAGAAAAAGGCTACATAGAGTATGCATTAAGATTTCATCACTCAGTTCTGTCAGCAAGGGCAAACCTCCAGGGAGGACACCTCTTTGAACACAATTATGAGTCAGAACTCCTTTACTGAAAATGATCTAATCTCAAGAGAAATGTTTAATTAAAATAAAATTCTCTGGGAAGAGAGCAGCAGATCAGGAGTCAATAACAAATAAATGGTTCGGAGCCTCAGGGGTTTTAAGGCCAGGCTTGGTCAGGAAGGAAATGTGGATTCAGAAATAAGAGCCCAGTAAGGAAACTCAAGACAGAAGCTCCATTCTTAGACGAAATGGCTAGGTTGATAGATGAATTCCCTGGAATGGAGATCGAAGGAGCTGGTTCATTAAACAGGCTAATAATGTAATAGTGCTTGTTTGAGGTCTAGTTTAACTGTGTCTCATTTAAGAATACAGTAGATCTCCCTCTGGCTGAGGGATGGTTATCAATCTCTCCCTCAACCCCTCTCGAGAATCTGATCTTGTACGAAGAATCTGAATTCCTTGCAGTATTCAAGGTTGTGTTAGGAATGTGTCTTTAATGGAAGTTTGAATCATTTTTTTGACCATTTCTGTGGTACTCCTGTATTATTGTTTTCAGTGGCCAAATTGTGCTGCCTATATATACTAGGTAGCACGGACAGGTAATCATTTATATCAGATAAATGCTACAGCATGTTAATCTCTTCTTTCTCCTGTGGGTGCAGATCCCTTTCTGTGTGAACTCAGGTTTTTCAGTATTATACAAATATGTAAAAATAGCAGTAAGGGCACTTGAAAACGCCCAAAGGTTTGAGAAATGTTGGATTCACTTTGTGTCTTTCCTGTTTAAATTGAGAACTGCATAAACATGTTCCTAGCTGTAGTCTTTTCAAAAGGACATTAGTGGTGCTGAAGATATGATAACTCATTTTCAAAGGCTAATAGGAAGAAGATGCCAAGGTTTTATCATTTTGTTAAAGATGAGTTCATGGCCTTCATTCTAGCCTGTGGTAAATTGTATTGGGTTTGCATTAGAATGTTTGTCTTTGAATTCCAGTGGTGAATTTATATCCTTCTGTTTGCTTTCTGCCATGGCTTTATATATATATTCTGAGGTGTAGCGTCTTTCTCTGAATTGCTTCACTGCTTCTAGATCAAAAACGTTATCTTCACTATAGTTTGTTTTGATTTGCAACATTTTCAACTTGAGGATTTTGACAATGATTTTGTGTGACAACTCTATCTAACCAGTATGCCATTGGTAGACTAGTCTTTTCTATGTAGTTTCAAGTGAAGTGTGTCAGCTTTAGTGAAGATAGTTAAGTGTGTGATTTAAAGCTTGGTGGACAGGTACTCTGTCACTTTAAATCCTTCTCTAAATAAGACCCTAAGGCATTGAGTCTGGTCTCTAGAGATGGGGTATGTAGGTTTCATGTTATGATTGTTATAGTTCATCTTAACACACTCTTGCAATTAAGCCAACCATAACATTAAGACATTATTCTTGCATCTATCCCAGTATATTACATGGAGATGTGTTCAGAGAAGTTGCCAGTCCATATCCATTATTTTACTACCTGTTCCCATGAAGAGGTAGACATACAGTAGTTTTCCACTTCTAATCGACTTTCTGATTTTTGATGAAGTTGTTATGGAGAATAATGTCCTTGTTATGGAGAAAAAAAGTCCACCAGCTCCAAAATCATGGTGTTCTTTGCTGTGTAATGGGAATGTAAGATGCACGTAATGAACATTTTGAAATACCTGAAGACCATCAAAGTTATTTTATTGACAAGTAAAGACGTACTATTTCTGTGGGGGCAAGGATGCAGTTAAGTCACCATTAAATGTTTGCAGTTTAGTAAGAGTGTCCTAATGCCTTGAATATAAGAAGGCAAGTCTCTCAGAAAATGTTGGAGTTGAAGGTGTATGTGCACCTTAATTAGGGAGCAGATGCAATAAATTCAAGAAAGGAAGGGACCTCCTGGGGTGGGCTGGGTAATAGTTGGGGAAACAAGTTCCAATCACCAATGGTTACTGATATGTTTTTTCACTTCTATAGCAGTGGTATATAACTTGTGGTCTATGAACCCTTGGGGGTCCATGGCACCTATTTCGGGGGTCCACATATGACCTATGACCATTATTTTCCATCAATGATCATACGCATTTTGAGCTAAATAATTCTATAAAGATGGTTCCTCCTAACAGGATAAGCAATTTCATCAAGTAACAATTATACTTACTTGAAGTCTACTGGTATTGTCTCTCAAATGTATTTAAAATA
This sequence comes from Pleurodeles waltl, assembly GCF_031143425.1. Taxonomy (NCBI): domain Eukaryota; kingdom Metazoa; phylum Chordata; class Amphibia; order Caudata; family Salamandridae; genus Pleurodeles; species Pleurodeles waltl. The sequence goes on from NC_090445.1 coordinate 1,445,767,876, forward strand.
TGTATTAAGAAAATGGAAAAAGAATACTAAACATTTTAAAAACACTTGTAATCCGAACCTGATGGCTGCTGAATAAAATCAGCTTTGAATTGCTTGTGATTTTCTAGAAAATCATAAGTATCAGCACCCTCATAGAGCCAGTGTTCTAAGCACTCAGAGATCTATGCTTATATACACCAGCAGGTTGCCAAAAAGGGCTTTCAAGGCTGCACACACTCCCATGCACAGACTCATGTGGGCAGGCATTTAAAGACTCCAAGCACCAACACACCATGCATTGGAAAGGTAGCAAGCCTGTACTTTTCAGCAAAGCTCAAATACTTCCACAGGAAAGGAACCACTTCCTAGTAGGCAGAACAAACATTGGTATAATACACACCTGTTCTTCTAGCTTTTACGCAATCACTCTCTTTATCAACATTTGACACAAAGACCTTGTGTGGTCTCCAGCTTGGTCCAATGCACGCTCAATTGGTGCCCTGTATAAATTCTCACCCAGTGTCAACCAGTTACTACTTCTGTGGTGGGCTCTGATGCCACATGATCACCTATGAATTTGTGAAGAGAGGGATGAAAGGCAGTCTCCACTGACCCAGGTAGCTAAATGTGCATTTCTTGCAAGGTCTCTGCAGTGTCAGTTCCTACACTACACACACTTGACCATAAAGGTAACCTCAGAGCACTTATCATTGGACAACATATTCATATAGCATGTGCAAAAGGAAGGAAACACAAGCAGCAGACATGACTCTCATACATTTACCTCAAAGTCACACAAAAGAGCTTGGAAGGCAGTTGGACTTTCAATAGTTGGGGGGCCAAAGTTGAGGTTTGCTGTTCCCGTGATGGAGAAAAGCAGATGCAAAATCCGAAGGTTCAGTAGCCTTGATTTCTTCTTTAAGAGGAAGGCCAAGACCTGAAATGGAAAGAATGTCCAATACTGTCAGAGGTACTAACACTTGGAACCCAGCAGCTAGCAATCGTGATTGAGACACTATCGCTATTACATCTGTAGCTTGAAACACTATACCACTGCCACCACCACTGCCCCCACCAATGAATACGTAGTCTGTAATTGCTGTTGAGCCACTGTCTGTATTACTGCTCCTTGACACCCTCACAGTAACGCTATTGACTCGGTCTGAGTAACTTCAATGCCAGGTGAACCCTTATCACTTGTGTATCTTTTGATAAATCTTCTCTTATACTATCATCTCTGTGTCTGTAGACTGAAATCTATGCTGTAGCATTATCATCCTTGCATCTGCAGGATGGAATACTAACTATCATGAGTGGGTCTGCTATGTTATATGTTACCTGTGTACATGTAGACTCTCTGGACCAAACAGATCATTATGATATCAATAGAAGATGGTACCTTTGTGGTACAACGTCAACTAAGTGGTGCCTCACCATGCTCATTTTTCCTCAGAGTGGGAATAAAATTCCCTGGTCTGTTCAACAGCACAGGCTCCTTTCCTTTGTCAGTCTGCCGTATCACACCATGGATCCACAATCTATTTTGTCTCCGCAGGAAGGTAGCAACAAGAAAGTCTGTAGCGTGCATGACTGCAGTATGCAACTCACACAGAGTACTTGCTGTATCTCATACTGAAATACATGGACGGAGTAACCCGTCCACTGAACTCTAAAGCATGCAGTAATCATTTCCCACATAGGCTACACTGCACTCACACATCTTCTTCCATTCATACCCTAATACCATAAAGCTTAAGCTTTTTACCTCTCACTCCTTTTGTTTGTTTACACACAGACACAGAGACAAACACAATAATGGCACAAGGCTGGTTATTGCACGGAATTTCAAAATATTTTATACAAACCACATACCAGAGGCCCTCACTCTTTCATCCAAACACCCCTATGGAGTAGCATACTGATTATCCATAAATGCACGTTGGTGCCTCTTGGGGGATTTGAAGTGCTATGTAAATGTAATTGTAGTACAGTACAATTGTCAAGAGCAAGATCAGAATACATAATTGAACAAGAACAAAGGCAGAATAGGTGATGTAATAATACAAATGACAGGGGCATTGTAAAATGGGCAGAGACAGAATTTTTTTTTAATTACCTGATACCCAGCCATATGATTCATCAGCTGTCTACTCATAGCACTGCTACTCAGAACAGACAGAAGAACCTTGACTGCTGCATACAGAGCATGGTCATCACTTGCCATAGCAACAAGACCCAGCAGTATGGCAGGACCACCAATGAAGTTCAAGATATTGGCAGCAGGTTTGGAATGGAAGACACGTAATCCTAGAAGAGAAGGAATGGAGGTGAACAGATGGCATGAATTGAGGTAGCAGAATGAATGAGGCAAGGAGTGATTAGAGAGAGTGAGTGTTCAAAGGGGTCGATGTAGGGGCTTGACGAGTGGTGACTGTGTCATGATGTTAGGTGGACAACCAAGAGAATGCAAATGTAAGAGATTGTGAATGTTACAGGAATGTAGAGTCTCCCTCCATCTGGTGCGTGTGAAATTAGGCCAACAAGGTTCATTAGAAACAAACCAGAGATGGGACAAGCAACACCAACCTCCTCATTACAAATGTTGTCAGTTTCTCCACAAAGTAAAATCTGCCAGAGCAACTCAAGCATATTCTGATGATCCAATAGCTTAAGAGGCTGAATGCTGACCCCAAAGCAGACCAATCTCTTGACTCTTTGAGTAGCAAATATTCTCAAAATGTTGGGAAAATCTTTGTGCACCAAAAATAGAACTTCATATATAATTTCAAACAGAGTTCTATACATGAAGATACATCAAGATTACACTACTGAAAATCTGAGAAGAAAAGCTCTCATAACAGGTTTAAGACAAGTCTTGCAACTTCACTGTACTCAGAGTCTAGCAGGTGGTGAATGCAATGTTCCTCAACTGGTCTGATCAGCTGGTGATATTGGTGGAATAGCCCTCCAATGAATAACCTTCTTTTTGTACAACACAACTCACCTTTTTTAAATGAGTATGTTATGTCATGTCACTGTTATTATTTGCATCATGTACTCACAGTATAAAGAAGTTTTGTGGTGCTGAGAGATTCAACAATGTAAGGAGAGAAGAGTTAAGGTTTTAATAAAAGCTTAAATAAGCTTTCTAGAACAGCTCAGTTTTAAATTGTGTTTTATGTGAGCATAATTATTAATTGATTTGAAAAGAAATGAAGTTCATTCTACAGTGTTACAGCCAATTTATGATGTATTATAGCGTGGATGACAGAATGGAAGGCCAGAACTAGGCATCGTAAAATAAGTTGTCCTCCTCGGATGCCATCAGGCGAAGATCATTCATAAATGCTTGGAGACAGAAGACAGTGAAATACAGCATGGTGTGCAATACAGGTCTGACTCTTGCTATTTGTTCCAGGAGCTTTGCCAAGCATTGCAGGCTCCAAATAAGCATACAATTGACAAGTCTGCTGGCTCAGCATGAAGCTTTTTCATAAGGGGAATGGCAAACGCTTCCTCCAACTCAAAGAGAGGCCATTGAAGATTATAAGAAATGGGTGCCTGCCAAAGTTAGAAGAGGGGTACAAACAGGACGAAGTTGACCTTTCTTGAAGATCTTCAGCAGACATCTATTAACAGAGATCCCATTGTCAAACAGTTATTAACTGCCATAATCATACAGTGGAAATTGCTGAGTACTGTGAAATTCTAGATTTGGCAGTCAAGTCGGAGGGCGAACATTTAACTTTGTTAAGTTTGTTACATTTCAGATTAAGTTTGCTTGGAATGTTGCTTACCTTTAGGTTGATGATGTCAGTGATTACATTTCACAAAATTTGAAAGGATGGATTAGATGATTTATTATCATTAGAACCTTAAAATTCATTATTAATTTCCAGGCCTTCTTCTGGGGGATAATTCCAAAGACCAAAGAGCTGTCATAAAAGGGTCTTGGATTCCTAATGACAGCGGAGGTACAGTGTTTTTAGTAAAGAGAATGCGAAGTTTCTTCAGATGTGCCATATTCTTGCCTCTGTTCACACTTGTCTTTTTTTATCTTGTTTGACATAGTCATATTGTCTGTAAATCTTCATTTTGCAGGTTTTATGGATTAATTTTCTAATTGGACTGAGACATCTGACTGGCGAGCCCTGAAGAAATCCAATGGGACATATCTTTAACTTAATTACAAAATCTCCCAAGGAACATGATACAAGATGGTATTGGAGGGAGAGAGAGAGAGAGAGAGGGAGGAGAGAGAGAGAAAGGAAGAGAGAGAGGAGAGAAAGAGAGACAGAGGAAGAGAGAGAGAGGGAGGAAGAGAGAGAAAGGTGTGTGGTTGGTGTGTGGTTGGTGTGTGGGTGTGGGGTGTGTGTGTGTGGTGTGTGGTGTATGGTGCGTGTGCATGTGTACACATATCTTTTTATTCAAATGAGTTCTTCTTTGGGTTTCAGAAGTGAAAGTTTGATTGATAAGAATAAGATACATTGAATTGCCCAGAACAGGATAAACTTAGAAGAAAAGTGGGTCATTGTGATGTGAAAAGCAGATATGTATATGTGTTACCCATGGACATGCTCTACCTGTTCAAAGCATCAGGCATCTTCTGCAGAGTTCCACACGGCTTGGCATTCTTATTTGCCCTTTTCAATAACTGCATAAACTCACTTTTGAACATACACTTTAGAACCTTGTATACCTCATATTCACCAATGATATTGACTGCCTAACCGACTTTCAAAGATAGATGCATCATGAAATTGTACCACCCATATGCTTCACAGATACAGGTTCTGCTGAGACCAGGAAATTCACCCAAACTGCAATTTAATTGGCCTCCACCACGGGTGCATAATGGCTCCTTGACAAATTATATACCATCTTAGAATGCAAACTTGGCCTTGAGATCAACATTTTCACTAATAAGAGGCTCTACCGTCTAGTATTCTATCTTCACAAACTTGGAAATGTTCTGAAAAGTGAATCATACTCGGACATCAGAAAATGTATTATTCCACCAAACAAATGCAACTATTTAAACAGCTTCAACCTGACGTCAATTTTGGATTACATTCAGAATGTCTGCCCATCACACAAACCTACAAGTATTTTGGCAAGGAGCAGTAAAAGTTAAAAGCTCTTCTACCTGGAATTCTCTAACTGTGACCTGATTCCAGGAAATAAGTCAGACATTTTTGAGTAAGAAAAACACCAGAGAAACATGTTTCAGTGTTACATCCCTAGGTTCTTGCCTACTCACCAACCTAAGGGATTCCATTTGGCGGAAGAACACCAGCCCTCTGATAACTTAGCCCCCATCCCCCATTCACATGTGCCCTGAAATCACTTTCTGGCTCAATTATACAGAACCAATAATCCAATAAAGGGAGAACATTAAGAGTGAGGAACTCTGTCACATATCATCAAAAATCAACAAAACAGGCTTATAGGAAAGCCTTTAAATCACTGAAGGCCCAATATAAATGATTTAAAATTCAATATGTATCTGTGGAGATTCAAATAATTGAAGGTCATGTCACTGTACTTATCTAGGCTCCTACCTCATGTACTACACAATACACAATGTTCACACGCTACAAGACACAAATACATGTATAATTCTGGGTAAGGATTACAACTACGGTTTTCATCCCAAACACTTTTTTCTGAGTATGACATGTATATGAGCTTACTTCTTCAGGTTGAAAATGCTCCTAACATCAGCCTTTAGATGTTAATGTTGCCAACTAGAAATTTAGGAACACTAATTATATAACATTAGAAAGGAAATATATGGGCTCAGTGTTACAGTTCAATATTATAGGACAAATGTTGGATTTGTGCCTTAGCCTCCAAGAAAGATTTTTTCCTAAACTCTTTGAGGAATTCTAAGGTTTGGCAGCTGAAGGATCCAGTAAAGATGTTGCCCATCTCTTAAGGATAGAAGTAGTTATTTCTTCTGTCTGTTCATTTCCACATATGATTCAATGCCACATACAATACCCCCACACATCAGGTCACTTGCAATATATAACTAGCTGGGGTGTTACTGGGATTGATTATGTTCTAGCAATGAGATACATATTGTCCCTGAAAGATTGTGAGGTGATTCCAGGTCCAGCAGAGGCTATCATTTTTCAGCCATTGGATGAGTCAAAGACAAGTGGGCTGAAGACGTTAAATGTGTCCCCAACACTGCAAATCACTCTGTAGGCCAGGGTCTGCTTACCCCTTACTCTTGATTGATTAACCTGAGAACCATCTCTTCTCTTTCAGACAACAAAGGGGGTAGTAAGAACCCATGGACTGAATTAAAATCCCTGCCACCAAACCATGCACAGAAGGAATATAAGGAGAATTCAACATAGAACGGTAGAAAACTTGTACTGACACAAAAACCCATTGAATGAAAATTAGAACTCACACAGTGAAAAACAACTCACATACACATCCAAACAGCACTATGGAATGAAACAATTTAATGTACTGAAAGAAGCACCAATGTATGAAAACATAACTCCTGGACTCAAACAAAAGCATCATAGTCTAATACGAGAATACAAGTGCTGCCATTAGACCTCAGTCAACATTCACAAGGATGCAATAGACTGTTAAAAGAAGCTCTTAGGTAGGAAACGGGAATTCATGGCCTGAAACAGCAACTCATGGCCTGGAGCAAGAGTCAAGGTCTGAGAGGTTATTCACAGCCCTTGAGTGGAAACAAGAACTCCTGGATAGATGAAACTATAGAGAGCAACAAGGATCCTTAGACTGAAATACGTAGCCAAGGACTGTTGCAATAACCCATTAAAGGCAAAAAGAGTGAAGGACTGAACAAGAAGAAATTGAGTTTGGTAGAAAACCCTAAGCTTCCCGCAATATTCCAATGCTCTTTAAATAGAGACCATCAAACTACGGCGAGAAGCCTTGGCCTAAGAAAGGATCATGAACTAAAAAAAAAACAAAGTAACTGAAAAATGATTGAGGGGATAAATACCTTAAAATAACAGTTAGCTGTGTTACAGTATTAGCCTAACCTTGCACCACACAACCTGATGGAGTGTTAGCGTGCACTGTCTCCTTTGGTACCTACCCAGATGGCCCATTCCTGCAGCACCGATGGTACGAGCCGGGCCGGAAAGGTGCGCTGCCACATTCCTCGCTAGCAGGACAGGTGTCAAATTGTCCCGGGAGTCAATACCCATCTGCAGAGCATAAAGAAAGCATCAACGAGACATCTTTGAGTGGCCTGGCAATTCTCATGTGGAACACATAGTAGCAGCATATCACTGGCTCTTCTCAACAGGCCATGTCAGCCCTGCAGAGATAGGTCACCACAGAACATGTTCCTGTAGGTATCTCACTGAAGTGCATATTCTTATAAATAAGTAACACAGCACAAAGTCCTCTTGCAAGTAACTATCAGAGAAGAGAATAATCCTGCAACAGATATCCCCCAAAAGGAGATACATTTGTTCTTTTTTATATAACATAATGTGTACTCCTGACGGTATACCTCCCCAAGAGCACCCCTTCACTTACATACATACCACAGCAAAGCAAATTCAAAACAAGACTGTAGGGTTTTATCCTATAACAGTGGCATTTCTAAGACCTACAAATAGTAGGCATTACTGTTACACGTTTATATGGTACTCAATTTATCAGCCTTAGAAAAATGAAGGCGGAGGTAGCCTTGTCAGGATTCAAACACGTACGTAGCAGTCATGCAGATGTCTGCAGCAAGTGCTTAACTCACTAAGACGACTTGCAAGCCCGACATATATAGCTGACAGCAAACCAAATGACTACACATTTATCACACTGTTGCGGTTGTACCTCAAAGCCTAGCTGTAAATGCATCTCTCAACAAAATACACCTACATAAGTATATTACACAGCAAAGCACGCTTCTTCAGGCAGATCTCACACTAAAGCACACTGCTGGGAGCACTTATCAGACCACGTATGTATCATGGTACAGAACGAACTCAAGGTCATCTGTTTATGCTTGAATTGGCTACTTCCAGGCTTGTCCTAGTAAGCAATGGATCATGCATACAATACTTCGTCAGCAATCACACCCTCTGCCTAGGATCAACCTTTATTATGATTTAGGGCCATAGCACCATGCTTGCATCGGTTCTCTTTCTATCATGCACCTCAAGGGGTATTAAAGTCATGTATGTTTTACCCACTTTCATGTCATATAGACGAGATCATATTTGCTTGCTTTTCCTTGCCATCCCATGGTCGCTAAGTCAAGCCTGCAAGTCCTCCTACGACCTCATGGTCAAAAGGACAGGCCTCGGTCTCTCGCTTGCTGGTGCAAATGTTGCCAGTTCATGGCCAACATGTTTTGGAGGTCATAGGTTCTATGCCTCTACTGCGGTCATGATTCTGAGGCTTCCAAGCATGCTTCAATGACTTCCCTTGCTATCATGTTCTCATTGATATGCATTACATACCTTACTAGAATTAACCTAGGTATTAGCTGTTCATGCTTGCCAAACCTCTCTTCGTATCATGCCTCTCTGGAAACTAGGTCATGTTTTGTCACACTTTTGCAATAACCGGATCATGGTTATATGCCAACTCGTGGCGCCATGCTCCCTGTGTCACAATGTCATTGACTGATTCACTGACCTTGCTATCAGTATTAGTGGCCATAGCCATGGTTGCATTACCTGTTGTGCATTCATGATCGCATGGTCAGATCTCACTGTCATCCTCTTGCAATCATCAGGTCATGCTTCCATTACCCCCCTCTGTTTATCATCACACCAGTGTCACCAAGTCGCCTGCTCATCAACACTGTCAATATCATAGTGCTGCCGGAACCAGAGCTTGTTTGCATTACTTCTCTTACTACTATTGTTTTGGATTTTCCATACCATTTACCTCTTTTGCTATCATGCGTCCATCCACATCATTGTATTGCTCTTTAATTTCACCAATGCTTGTCCAGGAGGTGCTCCGAACACCAATGCCCCATGAGATCTTCTCCTCGGCAATAAGTGATATTGGTGCTATTGACTTCACACAACCTTCACCTGGAAGAGAATTCCATTCGTTAGCTTATGAATAAACACCATGTTCAGAACCAGAGTAGCCCCCTCGGTGACTGAACCATGAAGAGAGACTGTACAAGCTTATTTTCTATCACATTCTAACAGTTTTAGTCTTGTACGCATTGAGGACCAGTCTCTGCATGCATGGGTAAAAGAAAATGCACTTGATATTTTATCTTTACATTTGGCTCTTGCTATAAATAAAATTCATGTTTCTTTATATTTCTCAGTTCCCCTGGGTGCAGGGTCAGCCATATCAGACAAATCTCATGCCATAAGAGGGTATAGGTTGCTCACCAGGAGGAGATACCTATTGTGCTCGGCTGCCGATGCCAAGAAGCCAGCAATTTTTCTAGATTAAGGCCCTGAATATAAATTCAGCGGGCAGGCTTTTCCACCCACCAAACTCCCACGGTCGGGATACCGCCTATGAAGAACCCGCCCGCAGCTCCTATTATGAGTTTCCCGCTGGCCCAGAAGGTAACTGCCCGCAAAATTGACACCGGCTAGTAATTCAGCTGGCGGCAATGTTGCTGTGTGTCGGGTGCGATAGCACCCGTCCGCCATGTAAAATCCAGCAGAGAGGGTACTTGTAATCCCAGGGCAGCACTGCCCTGGTGGAATAAAACTGCTGGCACCATCAGGCCATCGGTCAGCAAAAAAGTGCCAGTGCCGGCGGTCCGACCGTGGTGTGTTCGCCACAGTCAAAATGTGGAGGCCGAACCGCCACCACGACTCTGGCGGTCCTAGGACTGCCATACTTGTAATGAGGCCCTTAGTCTGGTAGGTTCAGAATTAAAAGAGACTGGTACAAGGCTTTCTATAGGTTGGGCAAACATGCTACAATAAGCATGCAAAGACGGCTGCTGGAGCTAGTGTGCATTGACACTATACTTACGGAAGTGTGATCTGTGCTGGGACATAATTTTTGGATGGTTTGCACGTCCATTAGTGTAGAGAACCTACAAAGTTATGATTTTGTAAGGGGAAATGCAGTACAACCCTGAAAGACATAGGGCCATTTGGCCATTTGTACTAAAATTAGAGTCACAAAAAGCGGTCATAAATTCAGCACCTGCTTTTTGGAAATCGGCCTATACAGTAATAGATCACTTCACAAAATAGGGGAATGCTGAACAACTTTCCTAATTAATATTTATTAGGCAGGTTCTAATTTGGGGCCCACTAGGATTGGCTACAATCACAGTAATGGTGGACTTTGAGTGACTGCAGACCACCACTCCTGTGATTGCATGTAAAATAAAAACTTTTTTTTAAAGCAAGCTGATTTCCTCAAAGGAAACAGGCCTGCTATGCAAAATAATTTCTATTTAGCAAAACTTCAGGAAGAGTTGAACTCCTCCTCCCCAGCCCGAATTCGCCATCCTATTCTCAAAGGGATAGTAATGCAAAGAAGACCTATTTTTCTTTTTCGAATCAGTTACCATACTAACTGGGAAGTCTGTAACTGATCAATGGTTTACAACTGGAATTACAGTCACAAACCATACATAGTTTACCAACTCGCAATTTGGAACTTGCTCCTTCTAAACTGTGATTCACTACTGATTTCTAAACCCATTTTGCGATCTAAAAATGCGTTTCTGGATCGCAAAATTGGTTTAAAAAATAGAAAAATATGATTTGGTGGTTGCAAAACGTTTGATTTAGCAATTTAGATTGGATTTTCAACTAACTAACAGTTCATTTGGCCCAGTAGTTCATGATCTCTGACAGCGTATATTTTCTGTGAATGCATTCTGGTCTGATGATCTTAGGGTATTTCTGATGGCACTTAACAACTGAGATTCCTGGTTGTCGCTTGCTTACTACTATAGGGTGCCACCAAACAGACATTAAGGACAGCCTCTGTGCGGGGGAGAAGCTCTTCTCTGTGTTGAAGCCTAAGAGCATTTTCAAAGCTGTGGAAAAGTGAGGCCCTCCTCAAAAATAATTGATGTGCCTTCCAAGTACCTTCATCTCTCCATCTCATTGGGAGGGGTGATAGGGATGTGTGTCTGCTGTAGCGCTGCGAATCCAGTTGTACTCACCATTGCTTCAAGCTGTGTCCCCTAAATATGAAGGACCGATAATGCACCCAAAAGATTTCAAGCATAGGATTTAGTCATGATGGTTCAAGGCCCCCAGCTAGTAAAACTCCATGTCTTGCAAACATCCCCACCTCCGTATTACCTTGTAAATCCACTTTTGTACAGAGCTCACCTAAGTTTGTGCAATATTAATCCCCAAACATACTTATAGAAATGCATTTTCTCAATGCAGTTGAAAATCACGTCTTTTTTTGGTTTTCAGTAGAAGGCATATCCTTCAAAGTTGAGGCCTGTCCTATAAAATGCCTGATGAATAGTCTTCTTAACTCTGTTTATGAAGGGGGTCAGACATTTCAGTAGGTTAAACCTGCTGACATTTAACAGGGAAGAAGAGTATGCTATTGATTGTGAAATACAGATGTTTTGATAAGCACCAAAAACGTATTTTATTCCGCAAAAACTCAGAATAGGTGCTATTTATTGAACAACGTAAAGTCATATTTTATTTGGTGTGATAAATAGCACCTACCCCTTAGGAGCACTAATAACTAGGGCTATAGTTATTTGAATTCAGTGCCGAAGACCACAGACAGTCAGCGTATTGCCTCGAGGGCATTCAGGGTCGATTGAGTGACTGGGAATCTGGGCTGCTGCATTTTCTTGCCTCAGCATGGGATGACTTAAGTGGTAGGAAAGGCCTGAATGTGTTCATGTTTTTTTTACCAGACAGTACCAAGGCCATAAGATATCAGGCAGAATTTCAGACTGCAAATTTACCTCTGAGGTATCTCTTGGTGCTGTTGACAGATAACAGATACTTATTGTTACTTGACAGATAACAGATGTTCACTATTATCCACCTTAATGACACTCTTTTTATCGACCTCAAAAGATAGAAAGTCTAAGTGGATATGGGGGATTTGAACCAATCGCTATAAAGTCAAACACAGACCCTTACAACTGATGCATTCGATCATTGAGCCACCAGGCCCACCACATCAGACTACACTAGCTAAGTAAAAGTATTAAGGTATACACTTTAAGTTCTTTTGATGGAACAACCTTACTCTCGCTTTCACTTTAATCTGCCTAGCCAAGGATACGTATGAAACAAGAAAAACTATCAGTTTTTTCATTACTGCAGGAGAGCTGGACAAGTCCCCAGGGCTGTTCAATTGATATTGTTGCTTCATATTTCACAAGACGCTTATCATCCATCATCAGACATCTCCTAAATCAAAAAAGAGTGGACCAAACGTCAACTTTCATGGACTTTTTACTATTACAAAGTTTCTATTCTGTTTACTATTTTCAGGTCCAATATGCAATTTGCATACTCTTTTGTTTATAGTGTGTATTCTGTACTGTGATTTGTGCACTGATATGTCCAGTGACTCCATCCTCATTACCAATCAATTAGTTACAAAGATAAACATTGAACCGAGTAGTAATAAATATTGTTCTTTTGTTCTCTGATTACCTCTGATTTAATTAATAATTATTTCCTTGATGTATGCAACAATGAAATGATAGACATAGATTGCTCCCATCGATGCTGTAGTGTTACGTACCTACTATTACAGATGTGAGCACAGATGCAAAGATGCAGTCAGGACATGCACTGACTGAGCACCAGAAAGAGATGGTGCACATTTGGTGCATCTCATGAAAGAGCCCCTTGGAACGGATCAACTGATGTCAGGGACCACCCAAACATATCTCTGAAGAGGCATTACTCACTGCACCCACTGGCATGAGGATTCTCTGATTTCCCTTTAAAATGCTATTCATGATGGTTGATGTATGTAGTGAAAGGTGGTCTGGTGGCTTGAAATCGCTGATCAAACAATCACTAACACATCCAAGATTTGTAAAGTACGGCAAATCACCGGTGAGTGTCTTAAGGCGCTGAATTTTAGGCATGAAAGAATGCATTCACACTGATCGACTGTGCATGGTGCAGACTGAAAAAGCACCCTATAAATAAAGAAATGGCCCCCAGTGGTGGACCTTTTTTATTTGAGAAAACAGTGATTAAGATAAAAATAAAGAGCTGAGAAGCAAATGTCCTCCCTTGAACCTCGCAGTGCTATATTATGAATCGCTTGACCATACAAATGCTGACCAGTGACAGTAACACCTGACCTTCCCCTTATTTAGGACTCTTGTTTATTCAAGCTCGTTTAACAGACTGTGGTGGTAAATATAGTTATCTGGCAGTAGAGGTCTTGATAACAGCCTGGGAGTTCTGCTGAGCATGCTAGTTCTACCTCAGTGTGTAGGCTTTGCTTGTGAAACAGAGGATCGCTGCAGCATGCTGAGCCATGGAAATGTTTTAACTGCAAATAAACGGGTTGGCATTCTCCGAGGACTTATTACTTTCCATAATGAGACCTATTAGGTTTGCTCCTGCCAGGGCAGAGAGGATCAGATATGAAGCCGAGAGAGATAGTGCCTCACAGAGAAAGGGTACATTATCGTTTGAATTGACTGCGTTTTTTCTAGGGCTCTGCACAATTAAAAATCATGCCACAACATTCACCACATTTCCGAATTTTGCTTTTCACAAAAAAAGTAAACATTTAGCATGATGAGATTTTGCACGATTTTCACCCTCAGGAGACCGGTTCACGCAGAAAACCATGGTCCGCTGAAAACAGCCTCCTGCCAGTATGTCAAACAGTTTTTTTGTTTTGTTTTTTAAGCAGAGTATGCCCTCGTGTGACAAGGTGATGCAAGATCCTGGCAACAATATTTAACTGAAAATGCATATTATGCGAAATTTGAATTACATTTGAAAAGATTACACAATTTGCACACCGCTACTTTGATAATACTGCAAGGAGCGCGAGCTACTGCTTTGCATGGGCATGAGCACACTCTAGCAGCCACTAAACCAGGGCAGCGGAAGTGGAGTGGGCACGCGACTCCTTTGAACTCTTGCGATCGATGGCGGCCACGTGGCTGCTCTGTCTGCTCAGTAATGGATGATGCCGGCGTACTTTAGTTAAAAAGCTTCTTCATTAAACGCCGATACCCCTAGCCCACCTCTGAAGCTCTTCAGCTCTTGTTCTGCCTCCCTGTGCAGATTATTCAGAGATCATCACATCCCCCAAGGAGAAACTTCAGCACGGTCGTAAATCTCCACGAGTCGCTGCAGTATAAGTCCTATCCTTAATGGAAGTGTAACAGGTTTCTACTTTAGGTGAACTGACAGGCATCCATTATGGAGTGGCCAATGAAGCTGCACATACCGTGGTCCTGCAACCCCTGGAAGCTTCCACAGTAGGTGGGACCGAGTCTGTAAATCACTTGCAGAGCCTCAGCAGGGACAGGGTCGTCGAAGAGGTAGGTGGGACCCAGACGCCAGAGCAGAGAGGATTTCTGCTTCCATATTCTTGGAGTGGAAATGTAGGCGTAGACATCGAGGAAGGAAGTGGAATCCAGAGCAGTGCAGGTCCCCGCCAGAGGCTGGATATACTGGATCTGGTAGAGGAAGGAAAGCGTCTGTTAGAGTGAGTGGCGTGTATAAGGGCGGCTAGACCAGAACTAGGCATGTGAATCACAGATACATTCAAAGCTCTCCATCAATGTGCCACATGTCACCACAGAACCACATCGACCCTTTCAGGCCAGACACCCTGGTCATGTGAGCCATGATGCCCTCGTGGACGTACCAAGGTCTGCTGTGTCTGGAAAGTGACTGCACAAAGTGGACCCTGCTAGGTTGGCTCAAAACCATGGACAGCAAGATGCAACGTTTGGTCTGCATGAGTTTCTTTACAACATGCCCTTGACGAACACAGTGGAGAGGCTTAAGAAAACACGTACCCCTGAAGTGGTGCTTATGTGCTATTTGGATCTGGATTGCTAGATCATTGCAAACTTGTGTATGTTGTTGAAGCGTTCTACGCACATAACTGCAACCATCCCCTCCACAGCCGGTTGCAGTTCAATAGTTGGCTGTACATAAGGTTCCCATTCTACTGTAGGTCCTTCACTGATTTGACATGTTCCTGCAGGAGTTTGCCCTCCGTGTCTACCAATGAAGCTGTTGTGGTGACACTTCCAACTATTATCAGAAAGCAGGTTTAAGCATATTTTGTACCCTGGACATCTCTTCAACTAGTTCTGTGTCATCCCTAACAACTCGTCTATTGTGAACGGTTATGAGTCCAGATGCTAACACTTCTCCCATTCTGTCATGTTGCTGACAACTTTGAGCTACATTCTTCATCATCTCTATCATATTCACCACTTGACTGGTTGTCTTATTTGGTGGTCTTTGGTCTTGAGCTCTGACATAGTAAAACAGTAACATGATTGGGCACAGATTCACGTGTAGGTGTCATTCACTGTTGCCCCCTGCAAAGCTTCCTAAGATTTTCCATGTTGGTAAAAGACCTCCATATGTGGTTGGACCTCATTTGCAATGATGAAGATTTTCTTGGTGTAGCGAGGCATTCTGCAAGCAGGTACCTGCCTCTTGGCCATCTACATTCGTAAAACTGGCCATTGCTTGTGGAGTTGGTCTCACTCGTGCTGCTTGGTATTTTTACAGGCTCTAGGTTGCTTTCTTGCAGCCTTCTGCTTTCCGTTGCGGGCCTCTCAGCACACCTACCAGTGGTGAGTTTACAGCATGTTTTGACTGATGTTGTGTGTTGGTGTTAGTGTCAGTGTTTTGTGAACCAACCTCTTAGACGACTTTTGGGACTGCTCTTGTGACTTGACTTTCTGAGGCACTAGTTCATGTGGTTTGACCAACAGACATGGGACCATCATGCACTTCTTAAATGGGCAATGGTGCAAGTGCAAGAGTTGCTTGCATGTTATATTGTGCAACAACTTGTTCTTTGAAACTTAAAACTCGACCTTAACCGACGAGGAGTTCTGTTGTTAAAAGGCTGCAGTGTCCACAGAAAACATTTGTGCAACATTTGCATAGAGAGAGGGTCGGACTCGACCGGAAAACAGGACAGGGCCCCGAAATACAAGTGTCGTTCACTGATGAATCAGATATCAGAAACGTGTTTGTACAGACACTCTATCTGTGTTTTGCAGGGTATGGGAGACTGTATGCATTTGTGCTTGCAGCCAACATTTCTGGTTATATCAAAGAAATCAAAAGTACAGAAGGGACCACTAGACCCACAATTATTCCACACGCTGACCTGTCCATCCAGCCATTTAGGCATTGCTAGATTACCCTATTAACAGGCCCACTGGAATTATGAAGCAGGGGAGGACCAAATCATGCAGCCAGGGAGAGCCAAATTATGAGACTAGAAAAGGCAAATTGTGCGACATAATGCTGCACATTTTGTGATAGGATTACTTGTTTTTTGTCATTTTTACACCTCCTAAAGCTATCTGGGCATAGATTTCACCTCATTAGTATCTGTTTATAAAGCATTAAGCAACAGAAACATGACCAATCAGTCTTTTCTAGGGTCCTTCCACTGTGTGCACTGATATGTAGTTTTACTGATAAAACTATAGAGGAGACAAAGGTGGAAATCAGATTTCGCCCAATATTTAGTATTTGTGCATCACCAAGTAAAGTGTCTTGCTTTGCTTTGAGCCTTTTAAAATTTTTGTTTCCATCACACTTCAGAATTACAAAAAAATGTGCTTCAATTGTGCTGTCCTATCTGCTAATATGTTTTCAAATATTTGCACAGTTTATCTACAGGTATTTAAATGTTGTGTTTTGAAAGAAAAACTGCCATCCTACAGCTTTACCTTTAAAAATCCCTGTACCCCAACACGATTGTCAGACAGTCCACTTCATAAAATCCTCTAATCTTGAAGCCAGAGAAAGAAAATAATCTACATGCTAAAAGAATAAGCAGCATTTTGTCAGAAGACATTACGTGATATTTGATTTCTGCCTTTAAACCCACAGAAAATGAGACAAGGGCAAAACAAAACGTAAAGGTATTTTTATTGGTCATTCACTTTCTGAATTCCAAAATGTTTATTTTGAAGGCTCTGTGGCACCCCCAGCACCAGAGCCTATTGTCACGACCTACAAGATGGTTAGGGACAGCATGCTACTACTCTTCCAGAATATGTGGCAAGGGCAGCATAGTCTTTCTCTGACATGTCTCTGCCAGTGTCGCTTCATACCACATTTTTTTTTAAGTGATTTGAAAATAGGTATGTTGTCAACCAATTGAAAGGCACTGCAGTTTGCCGAACTTGGAGGGGTGTAACATTGCCGGAATTTAAATGCATGAACTGCTGATCATAGCTAATGTCAGCAGTAGTGCTAGGACAATTTTCAGAGTGGGGTGTCACCATTAATGTTATGTCAATGAAGTCAAAGGGATTGTGAAAAATCCAAGCGGCACACAAAAATAAACAAGTGTAGCAAATGTGCCATGCCCAAGCAGCAGGCGAGATGTATGGGTGTACTATGTAGTTGAGGGTGCATTTGGAGCACTTTTATGGTTTCACACTGTCATTTACAAACAGCAAGTTTTCCATTGAAATGGCCATTAAATCTGCGCAGACATGCAGTTTACTGGTAAAATTATATAGCACAGAAACAATAAGGTGTGGAAATCGGGTTTCAGCAAATATTTACCTTTTGTGCATCACCAAGTAAAATGCTTTGATTTGTTTTGATCTTATTAAAATCTTTCCATCACAATTCAGAATTACAAAAACGTGCTTCATTTGTGTTTCCTAATTGCCACTATATTTTGAAATAGGTGTACAGTTAATTTACTGGAATATAAACATATGTTAGAAAAAGACTGACATCTTACAGTCTTTACCTTCTCCTCCTATACCCCAACAGGACTGTCTTCTAGATCACTTTTGCAAAATTCTCTTTGCAGTCAGCCAAAAGGAGTACACAGCATTTTCCGAATAAGCAGCAATTTGTAGGACAGAATAGTTTGACATTTGACATTTGTCTTCGAAGGGGCAGCAAATGTGACAGGAAAACACAAATTGTAAAGCTATCTTTATTGCTTATTCACCTTCTGAACTCCAGATGTTCAAAGGGGGCGCCTATGAACGTCAGCAGTGGCTTGCGCCATGCGTGGCCTGTGACTTTGTCTCCTGACCCCACATATGATGTTGCTGGTGATATTTTACTTTCCTTCTATGTTTTGTTCACTGAGTGGAACAATGAATGTGTTGTGGTTGGAGGGTTTTAAAAATATCTTTACTAACAGATGCATGTCTGGAATATGACACACAACTGCAATAATTTTGTTTTGTGATAGTGTGTTTGTTTACTTTATGTGTTTAAAGAACTATTAGTACATTTGTCAACATGTGTACATGCTTATGCTGTGTGGGGCAAGTGAGAGGGATTTAATTTCCTGCACTTGTCATCTTTGTCACTGGGCTGCACTCGCCAGGCATTGCTCTTGGCTAGACTCTTTCAATGGTCTGTGTTTGCGTGTCCCCTTGGCACTGTTGTGCCCATTGTAGATTGTTTTCATAGCCCTATTCCGACCATATGCTGGCCTATTACTGCATTGAACCCCATGTCTAGGGAGTTTGTGTATGGGTGCCTTGTTTTCTAATATGCTTCTAGGGGTGTGTTAGTTGGTGCATTCATCTATGTTGAATTCCATTAGCCTTTTCTTACATTTGCCTGCTAAGTCCTTGCTCAGTTATGATAGTCAATATTTCTTCACACCCACCTGTATGCTTGCACGAGAAGTCATTGCGCATTTTGTTTGCTGGAACCCTGCATTTTTATTGTGAATGTATAGTTTGACGCAGATTATAGCTTGAATTGGAGTTTCATCTGTGAACAAACAGTATGCTAAAGAAGGAAATAACCTCTACTAATATTATTCTAGCTCTTTGCTTCCACACAAATACATATCTATTCTCATGCTGTTTACTTGTAATCCTTCAAATACTGTACAATATTCCTTTAAAGCTAGACCTAGTGGCATTGCTAATGCTTGTTAATATATGCCATAGAGCTTCTCCAGGCCGATACATATTGCAACTTTCTCACACATGGTAGGAAGTAAATTACAAACCTTTGATGAACCCACAAATTCTCCATCAATGTAAGCGGAAACAGTGCAGGTCCTCTTCATGTCCTTGGTCAGCACCACTGCTAAGTGCTGCCACTGGCCGACCGCCAGCAGCCTGGAGACTTTGAACTGAGCCTTGCTGGGTGCAGGAGGTAGGTTCAAATCCAGGGTTTCCAGCTCCATCATGTCTACAATGGAAGAAAGACACGCTAAGGTAAATCAAACAGCACAAGACGTAGCTCCCGGTCCAATCATGATGTGCTGGCAAGAGGCTTAGGGCCCGGTTCACAAAAAGCATCCGCAGTCGTGGCGGAGGTGCCACAGTCGTGGCAAAGACTCTGTACTTCAGTTTCTCATTGCAGAGATTGGGCCTTCAGTGTGGAGCCTCTGCCACACCTGCGCAGGCTCTTTGTGAATCAGGCCCTCAATAGTCAACTCTCGGAAACACTCAGTGCACACATTTCGCAAGTAGTCAAGATTTACCTCACTTCACATAGCAAGTAGAAGTTTAAGCTTCAGATAGCAGAGACATCCCATAAGCAACAGTGTTGGCATTAGGTCAGAAGTTCAATAATAAGATTTAAAACAACAAAGTCTGAAATCAAATACAATAATTTTGAAAAATGAAAAAAAGTTAGACAAAAGTTCAAAAAAGTTAAGAAGCGAGCATGAGAGTAAGTGGAGAATAAACTGTCATAACGAAAAGGCTGGAGGAGGTAGTAGGAAGTTTAAGATAGAGAATGGATTTAAAGTAAGGGGTAGCTTGAGGGATAGTCTTCAGGCTATGCATGGGAGTAGTGGAAGTTAGGGATGGGTTTAGGGTGGGGTGAGGGTGAAGGTGGTATTTTGGATTAGATTTAGTGTAATGGTTTGGGCTGGGTTTAAGTAAAGGGGTTAATCTAAGTGATAGCACATTTCACAGCAATGAGAATGCAATGAGGTAATTGTTAGAACCTGGGTTAGAAGGTGGAATTCAAGAGTAGAGCAGGGATGTAGCTATCAGTAGTGCGGTTGTAGGAGCAACAATGCACAGGAGGGTGACGGGCCCACACCAACCCAACTGGGGGCTGTTTTTGCTACAGTATCAGGATATGTGGTCCAATATGCTTTCTTGCATTAGTGCCCATATCACCCTGACTATGCATTTTATTTTGTGTAAGGGTTAGGGTTTTGGAGTGAGAATTAGGATTAGTTTATGGAAAGAATAAGGTTAAATTTATAGGTGACGGAGTTGCCTTACTCAACCAAAGGGAATACCTCTGTACAAAAAGGTGCAACATCTAAATGTTTGGTTTCCAAACATAATGCAAGTTTTTAGGTATGTATTAGATTTCAAGCTAATCCATTTCAAACTCTTGTATTCTATTATCATTTCGAACTTTAAAAAAACTTATTTTCAACCACACCAATACTACATGTTCAGACACAACAGCTAGCCAACATTACATTATTTTTTTCTGTTCATACCTCAAAATGCAGAGCAATTTGTGGGCTTCAGATTTTGCTTAGACTCATTCAACACAATTATTGATTAGGATCCAGAATTCCTCCTAGTTTGGGTGATAGGTGTGGGACATCTGATTTACCAATTTAAAACCATACATGTTCACCATTAGCCATGGAGACGCAAGCCCCAACGTGTAATGAAACTCCATCTCTGGACAGAAGAGAGTCTCCAGGCTAGATGGGTTAATATTCTATCACAGATGGGCCTTGATGATATGTTCAGCAAGGTAAAATATCTGAAACACCTCACCTACTGAGACCATTCTTAATCCCCAAAAGTGCTTTGTGATCATAGCTGTTGATGTCCTGTATTTTCTATCTACGTGCTTTCACATCAAAAATATCAGTTCTAAAAAACATGATTCTGGATAAATATTGAAGGCAACAAAAGATACAATTTTATTTGCTGGTAAAACCCTGTAATAGTCGAATGACTGCGCTGTAAAGCTGCACAGCCTGCATAGAAAAATACAAAAATCAAATAATGGACTTTAACACATTTTTGAACACACCTCTGGTTACGTGTCCCTGCTTTGAACGTATCAGCATGGACAGACCCTTAAAACGTGGAGATGAGAAGAGGATGCCATACATACAGCACATAATGTAAAATCTATGACAATGTAGAATCTATAGAGCTCTAACCCAATACTTCCTACAACAGATAATGAGTTCATGGCTGTTGATGAAAGAGATGTGTGAAGGGCAATGAAAAAACTGGATGGATAGACTCATTGATTGAACAGATTTACTTTCAACTGACTATCATATGTCTCTTTTAATTAAGTGCCCAGGGCACCAATGTGTTGAAAAATGAGCCAATGGCCTTTGATGGCATAAGTAACTTCAATCATGGATGAATCAATTAAACGATCGAACCATTGCCAGAGTAATGGTACTCTGCCTGTGTTATTAATTTATGGACTGATTGTTAAAAAGATGGTCAGGTTTATGGATTGTTAAAATGTGGGTTTATTTAGAAAATTAAAATATAATTATTTAAAACACGTACATTGATTGATGCTTGAATGAAGAAAGTAATAATAGATGTGTTTTGTCAGCATGAGAGGAACCATGGATAACATGATCATATGGATAATTTAGAGAGCAATGGCTGAGTAGATGATAGAATTGATGCAGTATATCATTGGTGGTTTGGTGGATGAATTGATGGAATGAATAGTAGCTGGAATGATAGATCGAATATGGACACATTATTGATTGGACTGAGAGGGAATTATACATGACTAGGCGATTGCACCTTTGACAAAAATGCTAGGGGGATGTAGTGATGGATGAACTGATCATTGTGCTAATGGAACAGACAACAGATTGGACTAATGGAGAAATTTGTAAATAGCACTGATGGTTTGATAGGGAGAATGATACATAGAATTGTATTTGCATTAATGGCAAGAATGTTAACAGATGGAAAAAGTGACCTGTGGTTACTCAAATGGCTGGGTATGTGGTGTAATGATTGGAAATAATGATGTAGGAGTTGATAGTTTAAAAATTGAAAGAGTGGTAGATGAAATTATGGTTATATTGCAGGTTTACCCAAAATAGGGGCAATGGTTACCTTGATGGAGGAAATGGTGAATGGATTGTTGGTTTGACTAAGGAATAGATGGATGGATAGATAGAATGATGGTCTGATCTATGGCTGGGTTGAGGAAAGTATTCTTTGTTTGTGTTAGGACTGTTGAGTGGTTTGATTGGTGGAATAATTGATAAAACAGATAAAATGACTGAATGTGTGACAAATTAATTGTTAGATTGGAGGTTGTCTGGTCATTTTTTGGATTAACTGATTAATTGAACACAAAATGATGTGAAATTATATTAATAGAGTGATTAACGGATGAATTAATTGATTGACTGGTGTTTGTATTCATCTATACACTGTTGACTAAATCAGTGAGTTAGTTCACTGACTGAAGAATTTAAGGATTCATGAATTAATAACCAGTCAGACAGATTTTTTAACTGGTGGGGAGGCAGTTACCCTAACAGACAATTGAACAGCAACAGGGACTAATGGTGTGACTGACTGGTTGATTGATGGTCAGTTTGACTCATTTTCAGCTTGACTGATTAATGGTCAGATTGAGGATGAAATGGTTATAAGACTGTTGCATTGATTAACCCAAAGGGAGAAGATTGACAAACTGCTGAGCAGATTGTATTGATGAATTTAAGAATTACTTTAAAAATAGATACAATGATGGATACACTAATTAATTGTAAGGTGGATCTATTTGTTGACTCCTGCCTTATATCAGTCACGTAAGTATTATACAGCATTTTACTCTTTAGATAACAACAGGATATACTTTAACAAATAATATCTCTGAAAATTCATCTACATTTATAAATAGCATGGTGTGCACCTTATTTGAATATAGGAAACAGGATTTTGTGGTATTAATTATAAACACTAAGGAGATGTTTCCATGCCCTTTCTTCTCCCACGTGTGGCCCAAATAAGTAATAGATCTGATTCAAGAAACTCACCAAGGAGCTGGAACTCTTCCTCCTCTGTGGAAATGACCAAGGAATGGTCCGAAGGAGAAATGTTAATGGAGAGACAGACAAACTGCTGCTCTGCCCTAGACATGTGACGGACCATGGTCAAGAACCGGATTGGATGACCTTCAGACGCCTCACCAAACCTGCTGACTAGGAACCAGGAGGAGAAGCTTAGTCCAAGGGGAGGGGGAAAGCTGCGTGTTCCTGCAAACACAAGAGAGAAAGAAAGCGTGAGCAAAAGAAAAAAAGAATTTGGAGGCATGGATGTTTTAGGTGTGGTCATTTCATACACATACTGTTCATTTTTCAGGCTTCACATTTCCACCAGGGTCATGTCGTAGAGGGGCTTCCCCACCTATTTATTCAGGCACCTACCATTTCAAGAGCAGATATGCTGAA
The DNA here is from genome assembly GCF_031143425.1 of Pleurodeles waltl. NCBI lineage: Eukaryota > Metazoa > Chordata > Amphibia > Caudata > Salamandridae > Pleurodeles > Pleurodeles waltl. Next base: position 1,445,791,426 of record NC_090445.1, read on the forward strand.
GAGACATGCTTTTGGTGCCCATTGTGCAGTTTTGTTCAAGTAAAATTCAGAAATTCGATATGGAATTGTTTTATTGGTACCAATGCTGCAATTAAAGCAATTACAAGACAACTTAATATCGTACTTCTGTAAAGTCTAGTCTTTAGTGATGTTACCATGTAACTGTTCTGCAACTGAACCAAGACCATCATGTTTCTCAAGGGCCTCCCTTGCATTAGTAGTCTAAGGAAATGCCTGGCGAGTTACAGGAAGACTGCTGATCTGAAACACGGAGCCACACACTTACAGTGCAAAATCTGGAGGCACTATCACAAAACATGTTAGAACTTGGGTTTCTAGTTGGCAGAGTTATGCACCCTGTCCAAATAGGGACCACAATCCTAGTCAGGGTAAGTCACAACACAATCTAAATCATCCTGTGCTCACCCTTTGGTAGCTTGGCACAGAGCAGGCAGGCTTAATTTAGAAGGCAATGTGTTAAGTTTTTGTGCAATAACTCATACAGTAACACAGTGAAAACAAACTCCACACCATGCTAGAACAAATAGAAATTACTTATCTGAGTAAAAAAAGACCAAAACGACAAAAATCCATCCAGTGGAAGTTGAGATATGAATTTTTAAAGATTAAATGTGAAAACAGTGCTTAGAAGTCACAAGTGGTCAAAAGGTTACTTGAGGTCAAGAGGGGCCAGTGCAAATCTAAAATCCAGGCCGACATGATGGAGGGTAGGTTGGCTACAGAACCCCTGCAGGGTTAGCTGAACAGTACATTTGATGGAGGTAAGTGTAAACGTTGAGGGCATGATGCGTTGATATTTTTCAAGCAGTCAGGTCACTGCATTGACGTCGGGCTCCGTGAAAGTGAATGCAATGTGTTGTCTTCAGGCTGCCCAGAGCATCGGCAGTGAGCCACAGAGGCTAGGAATCTGCTATTACTGGGCAGCCACTTCTTCGATGTCGGGGAGCGATGCACCAATTTTTCTCCCACACTTGAGCCAATGTGTCAGTTTTTTGCAGAAAGGAGCTGCAGAACCCACTTCTGAGGCTCAGGGCTTGGAGGGGCACCTCAGGCAAGGAGAAGATTTGCAGAGAGGAGTCCAGTAGCACCAGGAGAGTTTCACTCAGTCTTTGATGTCCCTGAGACTGCAGGAGAACAGGGTGTGCAAGCCAGCAAGCCCTTGGAAATCACTCTGGTGGGAAGGCAGAGTCCTTCCAGCAGGATCAGAGAGCAGCAGGGCTACAAGCAGAAAATCCGTCTTCCAGAAAAGCAGCCCAGTTGAGTCATTTGAGCAGCACAGCATTCTTCTCACAGAGCTTCCGTTCCAGGTATAGACGTGTCTGATGTGAGGGCGTCAGAGATCCAGTACTTATACCCAAAAGTGCCTTTGAGGTGGTAAGACTTAAAAGAGTGGCTTTGAAATGTGTCATTTCCCTTTCAGCCCAGTCCTGTCTGCCTGGCTATCTGTGGGGTGTTTTCAGTTCTTTGTGTGGGGTCAGGCCACATCCCTTTGAAGTGTAAGTGGGAGCACCTTCACCCTTTCTGCCCAGAAAGACCAATCAATTTGCAGAAGAATGCAGATGCAGTTAAGTGTCTTGTGTTTGTGACTGTCTGAATGGAATGCACAAATGTAGCTGTCACTCAGGCCAGTCCAGAATGTACAGGCGGTAAGTAACACAGAGCATGTAGAGCAGAGACAAGCCTACTTTCTGAAAGTGTCATTTCTAAAATAGTAATGTTAAATTTGACTTCACTAGTAAAGAGAATTGATCATTACCATTCCAAAGATATGAAGCATGATGGAGCTACTCTTTTCTGATCAGGAATTACAGCTTAAAAGTATATTAAGAAATTCCAAATGCTAGCCTTTGACAGGAGCAGTCCTCACAGCAGTGAAAAACGACTTTGTGAGTTTTTCACTACCAGGGCATGTAAAACTTAAACGTTCATGCCCTGCCTTTTAGATTCACTGCACCCTGCCCCGAGGGTCATATAGGGCATACCTTAGGGGTGACTTATATGTAACTAACTTATATGTTATAAAAGGGGAGAGTAAGGCTTGGCAAAGGGTTTTAAATACCAAGTTGAGGTGAAAGTAACACTGCACATAAGGCCTTGCAATGGCAGGATTGAGACATGGTTAAGGGGCTACTTATGTGGGTGGTACAATCAGTGCTGCAAGCCGACTAGTAGCATTTAATTTACAGGCCCAAGGCACATATAGTGTACTTTACTAGGGACTTATAAGTAAATTAAATATGCCAAATGGGTAGGAACCAATGCTCCCATATTTAGGGGAGAGAGCGCAAGCACTTTAGCACTGATCAGCAGTTGTAAAGTGACCAGAATCCTAAAATCAGCAACAATGAGATAAGAAAAATTGAGGGAGGCAGGCAAAAAGTTGGGGTAATACCACTCTAAGCTGGTATTAAATCCAAAATATTAACTGGCGATCTTTATAAGTGACACAGTTACTACACGTTTTACAATATTTATGTGTGATTCCTCTCCAACCGTACTTTGCTGGCAGATCTTTTTAGTCTAATTCCAGTTCTGTAAATCTATGGTACTGCAAAAATGTGCATTTATGCCACTATCGCAAATATTTGGATGTAGGTTGACACTTAAAATTATCTTGTAACTGTAGCAGAGTGACTTGGTCCGAAGTATATTACCAAACCCATGGCAACATGGTTCCTATGTGTCCCTTTGTTTGGCGGTTTCTCCTATATGGAACTTTCCAAAGCACGGACCTGACCCAACCCAGCTCAGGAACAGACAAATGATGACCCCATTCCATTGACTGGTTGACCAGCAGTCTTCCATATTGCTTCAGAAAGCATCCTGTAGTCCAGGACAAAGATGGGGCAGTCCTATGACTCCTGGATTCCACTGCTTCTTTGGGTCACTATGTACAGAGCAACTTTCATTGCACCATGAACCCTGTCTGCTCCTGGTAGCTCATCTCCCTGACTCTTCGTCATAAGGTAGCTTCGGTGTTTTAAATAAAGTGTTTGCAGAAAGTCATATCTAAAAAGGTTCAAGTGTGATATTTACAATGGTGTAACAACTAATACGGGTGTTACAGACTCTACTGCAAGCAAGGAAAATTGACCCACCTCACCATATGTTGGATGTTAAATATTATAATAATCAGGATTTAGTGGGCCCCTCAGGTCTTTGTGTCCTGGTTCCACTGCACTTGCTCTGTCATTGATAGTTATGCAACCAACTAACTATACATATCACAATTTTGCACATTCCTCCCAACAATTATTGGAGTAATAGTATTACCCCCACAACCATATTTATATGAGAATATGAGTGGAGGATGCAATAACAGATAGAGTAGTGTGAAATAGAGGCAAATCCACAGAAAGTGACAAAAATTGACACAAACAGAATTGCAGGAAGTAAGCCTGAGATTCAGTCATACTGGCCAACATTTGAACTCATCAAAGCAGAAGATTTGGTGTGAGAAGTAGGAATATTCTTCACTCCCCTTGACTTCCTTTGAAAACTAACAAAAGGTTAATAAATGTACACGATGTCTAAAAACAAATAGAATGTCTCCCCTCTCAACACAGGAATCTCTACGAACAGCCAGAGATGGGCAGTTCATATTCAATGCTCCATAAAGACCAGAAATGGTGCAGGAAGAGACAATGACAGGAAGCGGCAGTCCCATGTGTCATGAAGACAGGTGTGAAATTCTGAGTGACACTGAAGCAGTAAACCAAATATTCAGATGCAAAGTGAAAAAATGAACGCAACTTGATGACAAGAGATACAGACATTCGTTATCCGAATAAAGAAAGTGACAGATATGCAAGCAGATGTGCAGATGATAAGCAAAGCCACTATTTGCTATTAAGACAGGAAGTGCAGGCCAAAAGTGACAAAGGACAGAGGCACAGATAAAGCAGAAAGTAGCAAAACACTGTTAAGGAAAGGAAGTGTCATGCCCAACCTGACAACACAGTTATTGATCCAAAGAATGGCAATTAGTAAATTAAAAACCTTGCTTGAAAACAGGAAGTTTAATTTCAGGGAGAGTTTAATTTCAGAGACATAAAATGGCAGACCAGAGAGATTCAATGTGGCACTAAACAGGAAGGGATATAAGAAGAGAAAACAGCAGTGTGTAGCATGCCGCATGCGCCCTTTAAACAAGAAGTTGTACAGGCAGAAAATTATGCACAAGTGATAGAGTTCTGCACCGAGCATTAACTCCGAATTAAAACAGGTCTAAAGTTTGTAATCTCAGCCATCATTAAAAATGTATTGAGATGTCCAAAGGGCATGTAAAGTTTTAATGGCTTTTCTTCTTTTTTATGAAATCACTTATTTTTGCTAATGCATCTGGTTTGAACGTAACGACTAAGTGAGGTTCTTAAAGGCACTGCTGATGGGGTCAGGCCAGCAAGGGGCTCGTCTTTCTCTGCTGCCACCTGGCAGGAAGTACCTAACCACAGAACCATTCTGCAAATGCACCCAGGAAGGCAGTTCACCTGCTCCATGGTTCAATTACTATCTGCTGTCGTCTATGATACAGCATATTTTTGACGAGATGTATAAAATTATAGAACTAGTTCATAAAATGCTCCAAATAACCACATGCAGTGTAGCTCATATAACCAATGTACAGAAGGTGCTTTCTTGAAGGATCCTGTACACACACGTGTACCGCAACAAAGAGATTTTACAGGTCCTAACCAGTCTTGAGACGCCTTATGAAAATGTTGCCACTGACCTTGTAATCAGGCCCCATTAGTGACCCAGAAGCACCCAGTCCAAGTCCAAATTTTGAGGACAGTCCACAAATCTAGATTGCTTCCACCACTGTCTCAGCAACAAGCAGTTGAACAGACTTGAACGGACTGGAGATGTGCTGCATAATTCATGGCCCCATGTCCAATGAGTGCAGGCCATTTATGCATCGAGGGCTATGCAAAGGACTGTCAGCAACAGCCTCCCGAGCTCAGTGCAAGCAGATTTCCCACACAAAGGATCAGTGACTGCCTGGCTGGATACCCTAGGCAGAAGCAACGGAGCATTGTGCGCATGGTGAAGCTGCTCTGTCTAATACCGTCTCCTGCCCCACGAGGCATATGGCCAGAGCAGGATCTGAGGAACACAGGCATCAGCTGCAGGTCTTCTCTGTTGGGGTCATAGCAAATGCTCTTTTTTTGGTGTACGTAGCACTATATGGCCGGACGCAAAGGCTGCGCTACGTTCTCTACAGTTTAAGGTAACTGGGCTGGAGAGGTATGTTTAGTTCAGAGGTAGGGCAATCTGGCCTTTTCTCCAGACTCTGGAAAAAATCTTTGTCTCGACAGTGGAGTGAAGTTTGACTGTTAGGGTCTGAATGTGAGAGAGTCATGCAGCTGGTCCCGTTAACCTTTCTTAAAGGCTCACAGTTTTCCCTGTGACACATGAAATATCAAGGTCCAACATCTGCTTACATTCGTCTTCATACACTCTTGCAGTCAAGCACAGAGCCCAATACATAAATTCAAACATTTGGGAAGAGCGAAGAAGGCGGTTTAGAGGGAAAAAAAAAGGATTCGGTGGACTTTAATGTCCTCATTAACTTGTGATGGCAATTTTAAGAGTGAGAAGGATAAAATAAAATCAGATTTTGCTAAAGACATCAGGTGTTTACTGTCTAACCATGCAGTGTTCACTTTTTGCATGTTTTTCACCTGCGCACTGCACCTTCACATATTCATGTTTGTAGCACCTGTACAAGCAAGATGCACCAGCGGAGGTGCAGTGATAGGTCCATGTGATGCAACATGAGACTTGTGGCACAAAGCCACATCGAGGACAAAGAGGAAGATGGACCGGCAGAGGTGAGGCGCAACATAAGACCTGTGGCACGACGCCACACCAAGGAGGAAAAGGAGAAGAGAGAGTGGCACGATGCCACAACAAGAAATGAGGAGAAAGAAGAGAGGAGTGTGACAAACCGGTCACACCACAGATCGACTCCATTACAGGTGTGCAAGCGGAAGGAAGTAGAGTGACACAACTGAGGACTCGTGAGAGCAGATGAGAAGGTATCCATCAGCACAAGACAGTCACCGGGGTGAGCAGATGTCACTGAAGACAGCTACGCGGGTGGACCCCCACGCTTCTCAGTGCAACCGTCCTGTCACTTGTCACCAGCTGCTTGGCTGCGATGGCATCCCTGTCGCCAACCGCACAGGCCACACAAGACCCGCCAGTGGCCGCGACGTCCATCAAATGATCCTTCCGCCGACGAAGACGCCACCACCTGTCTGATTTGCAGAAGGATGAAAAACGTCATCATCATCATGATGAGGTGCATCGCCCAACCACCGAAGGAGCACAGCACCACCTGAGTGGAGCCAGTCAGTAACAAGAACCGACGCTGACAAGCCATGTCTGGAAATTTAGAAATTTACCATCTGAACACCTGCCATGAGCCCTGTGAACCAGACACCTGCCGGTGAGAGCAGACCAGATAATTTGGACTATCCACCCTTGGGGTTGCACAAGACTTGGACGTGGCACTGTTGGGAGTTCAGAGTGACTCCTTTGGAGTGACCTACGTTGGCCCACACAGCCCACGCAGCCCCATGGCACTCCAGGGGCAAGGGCCTCCAACGAATTCCTGTGAGAGAGGAATCTCTCTGAGACAGAATGCATCTGAGACAGCTCCACGTCAGGCATCAGGAAGCACGGAGGTCTCATATTGAGGGACTGGTCACCTGAAGACTTTGCACTATGGTCAGAGCACCTGAATCCTGGAGGCTCGAGCAAGCTGACCCTGCATCAACCACCCTTGTGGCTCCATGCGAGACTTGGATGTGGTCTTGTAGGCTGTTCCTCTGCAACGTCTTTGCTGGGCCTGCGATAGGCCGGCACAGTCCACACAGTCCCGTGGAAGCCCGCGAAAGGGCCTCGAGGAGACTCCTGCTAGATGGAGTTCTGGCATGAGAGGGAAGACTGCCGCTGCTCTGCGCTGGATTCCCAGGTGCACCAGGCCGTCATGTCATATGCCGTCCAGAACTGTGTACAGTGGACTCCCCACTGCTCCAGATGCACCCACATCAGAAACTGTAAATAGACTTTGACAACGTGAGCCCAGGCGGGACCAGACCGACAATATCCACTGAACTGTGAGGTCGTGGACAAGCGACTGAAGTATCCGGATGTCATCAGCACTGCTGTTTGTGTCCAGCACAGTCTGGTTGAACAACAGAGGCATGTTGTGATGCCGAGTGCCCAGCTGCACCTATTTCATGCCACAGCTCAGGCGGACCTCCTGAAGAGACTCTGTGTATATGTTTTGTGCCTTTTGTTTCTCTCCCACGGGTTGGACTTGGTTGTTTCGTTATTCAGTAAAGTTTGGGGGGGATGTAGTGCCCTGCTGGACACGTTCTAGTGTTTCTGCCAGCCACTCTGCTGAGGGCTGGTCTTACCTCTACACCCTACACCCACCCAACACAGGTGTCACCAGTCAGGTGACCCTGCCAATAAAAAGGGCCGGGCACACGTGCCCGTGGCCAGTTCCCACTACCCAGCTGCTGAGTCTGTGTCTATTTTTTCAGTAGCAGGAGGGCCTATGGCCCCCAACACTACAGCACTCTGAAGTGAAGTCTGTTTTTAGTTCGTTTTCTTATTATTGACTATAATATATTAATCAATTGGTCTATAGGATGTTTGTGTTATTCACAAGTGCAAGTACAAACTAATTTATTTCTCGTGGTTAAAATTCACGTTTACCTAAATAATTAAGGTTATCTTTAAAAATATCCCAGAAGGGACCGCTGTACTTGCTAATGTTGATATAATATCCAGGTTCCTAGGTGTATTGGGTTACCTTGTAGTTTTGTTCCTCATCCTAAGGTATTTGAGCACATGAAATATATAAATGGAAATGAGTGTCTCATGTAGTCCACTGCTTGGTGGTCACCCTTTAGCAACACAATGTAATGTGTGCGTTGAAAAGACTGCAAAACGCAAGGTTAGTTGAATTAGGCCACACATACTCATATTTTTTGTAATTTCAAGAAATTACGCTAAAAAGAATTACGCTAGTACATCCATGCCAAGTTGTGATAGACTGCCCTGTTCCTTTTAAGTATTGTACCTGGTGCCCGCAGAATTGTAAAATGAAATGAAGAAAGACGCTATTTATTTAGTTTAAATGACAAACCATAAAAGATACTACAAAACAATGTATACACGTTTAAAATGCTTTAAACATCTTAAAAGCGTGATTGAAAAAGTTTGTAGCAACATGTTTTAATTTCCAAGTTCACCAGGTGATAAATTGTTTCTACATTTGTTTTAAACTTGATTTTGAGCAAAAGTGAAAGTACAGGTTTTCTTCAAGTGTAAGGCAAACACATATTCTACATTGTCAGTACCGTTAAAACAGACAACAGTAGAGATTACTTCTGGTGCTATTCATCTAAGCACCTGATTTTACAAAAAATGGGAGCGGATTAAAAGTAAACATGAAAAAAACACGCTTGTGCTCTAATGCAACAGAATTGTGAAAGCTGGAATGTGTCAGGCCTCAGCTGGAGGGCAGCAGGTAAACTTGATACGATTTTTTAACAGATGACACTGATGAGTGTTCATACTGCCAGGAGTCGCTATAATTCAAAACTCTTCCAGCAATTACTTTTTTCTTTCCACAATTGTTTGTAAAGCGGCCTATAAGTCAATCGGTTTTAAAAAATACAGTATTAGCAAAGCCAATAGGTCCGACGTTTGGCTGTCAGCCTTTTGACTTTATCAATGTTTCTTTTGTAAAGCTTTTTTTTAAAAAGCTTTACTGCTCGGGACCCTGCCAGGCCCTCGTCATTATAAAGAAAAGTCCAAAAGCAAAAAGAACTACTTGTGTGTGGATGTGCTCCTTGTGAAAGTGCAGGATGCCACCCCTCACAGTGAAGTCAGCCAATGGTTGAACTGCGCTGACCCAATTCTCCATGCTGCAGTTTTTCTGAAATTTAAATGTGAACGACAAACCAACAGACCTATAGATAAATAAAGCAGGCGGAATGCCCATGTAGGTAACTATATTATAGGTATTACGCCAGTAAAATCAAAACGTCTTGGCCAACATCGGAGCTAATTAAAGAAAGTCCAATCTCTCAGTCCTTTGGATAGACAGAGAACAGAGTGGAAACTGCCACGCCCTCTTTAAAGGTCAAGCCCAAGACGTTCTCTACATTTGCTATCCATACATTATATAGAAAGTAAAACTGCTGCTAGCCTCAGAAACATAGCTTTAGTATAGTCAAGGGGCAAATCGAGATTCATTTCTTCCCTGGAATTTCAATTGCCCTCAAGATCATTTAACGTTTTTCTCCAAATAAATTGATAGATTCTTTCCAGCTCCAAACCACTTTATGGTCACTAAATGGATGTTCCATGTGTCAAGGGCGGAGTAACCTTTGCAGCTGTGGATCCTTGCGGTCATTGCTGAATGTTTCCAGGCCACTAGGGCGACATCTTGCAGAACAGAGCAACCAGTGACTGTAAGGGCTGTGGCCAGGATGCCCATGCAGTCTGAAAGGAGCTATGTTTAACAGAGTTGGATGGCAGGCGAGATGCTTTGATTTTGTTACGTTGCCTGTTGGACTTGTTGGTGCCGAGTACTGTGAACAAATTCAATGAAGCAACAATTTTTTAGTAATCGGATTGTGTGGACTGTTACTCGGTCCTTTTGTCCAAGTAAGTTAATCAGACATTGTGATCTCAAACTCATCAAGCATTTGCAATGCAATCGGTCTTGCATTTACTCCAGTTAGAGCTATTGGTGTTGTAAATTCCTTACTGGACTTTCTTGCCACACAAATTGAAAATGGAAAGTTAAACATCTGACATAAGTGATGCGATTCAAATCTCCATGGCCACCATGAGCACCAAAGAGCTCACAGTCAAACATATCAACAATTGTGCAATTATCCATGTAACAGGGGTCAGTCTGAAAGGCGGTAATAAAATCTCCTCAATGAAGGACAAACAGAAAGCATTTACCAATGATAACAAGTGATTTTTGAAACGCAAGCCCACGAATGAATGAAAGTGATGGATATAAGGTGGGCGTGGTTAAAAGCTTACAATACTTACAACAGATCAAAGCCCTTGTGTGCTCGACCTTAAAATGTTGAGGAGATCGTGGCAATGTTTACAAAGGTACTTTTTATGGAGATGGATCCTGTGATCTTACTGAAATTATTTTTGAAAGCACATTGGGTTGGTTTGTTATTTCAGTGGTGAGCATTGCATAGTATGTTTATTTGGGATTATAAAATGCCATGTGGCAACATGCTCCTTAAGTGTCGATACCTTTTTATGGTGTTCACAGCTGAGGGGTATGAGCTCCATTAAATATACTCATACTTCACAGGAACTGAGACATTGTTATATTGGTTCAATGTTTCCTAGCACAGAATACCCACACAGAATGTTCTGTATTGACACTTATTTTATCTCAGGGCCCCAAAAAAATAGCATATTGAGCAAGTGTTGCATGATATACCCCTACTTGATGTCCTGTTCTTACTACAGACCAAACTGTTGCATAAAATGTGTCTGCAGCACTACACACAATCTATGGTGACTCGATGTTCATCATTATTATTCAGTGTTCTCTTCCCTTGATATGGTGTATTATTTTCTCTCAGAGGCCTTTGGAAGGCAGGCAAAACATTTCCAAGCATGCACATTGTATGGATTCACCAGATCCACCAAACTCATTCTAAGCTTTTTCTGTTATTTTTAAACTCTTACCAGTCTGGAATACCATGACACTTGTACCATGGAAGGGTATGCATTTCCCCATTCTCATCTCTTTCTCTCAGCGTTATAGACGCTGAATGAACAGGACGTAGCAAATGGCACTGAATCATTAATTTAGGAGGTTAAGAATGCCTGTGGGGGAGGCCAAGACATCAGCTAAGAGTAAAGGCTAATCTGTGGTTGCAGGTTGGTTTTGGTAATGAATGATATCTTCCACCCTATGTGTTTGTGCTTCCCTCACAGTACAAATTGTACTCTTGCCTCTAGCCAACCCTGCTCTGACACGGTCAATGAAATAACCTCGGAAAATACAGGACAATGCAATAATGGAGTTAATTGTCTGCTTTCTTTAAAATCAATTTGCAATTTGAGGGCACGTTATACGCCAGATAGTAAAACTATCTGTGTTAAATGGCTTTGGCAATAACAATACATGAAGGTGGAGTAGCTCACACAGGCACTATTGTTCTTGCGCAATCAGCATATAATCTGCATAGGAATAGATGACTATCCCGACAGTCCACAAAGAAACCTTCGATAGAGTGTTTCAGTCTGATCGTGGGCAAACTGGATGGGCAATACTGGCTTATCATTTCTGCTGCTTGTCAATAAGCAAGGCCTCATCTATAAATCTGTGGGCCAGCAGCCAAAACCACTTTTACCACCATGTGTGTGTCCTGCTGAATCTCGAGAAAGCCACCTGTCATGCCGACATATTATCCGATAGAGGTACCTGCCTCTGTGGTGGAAGTGTCTACTAGGAGAAAACAGTGATGACAGGTCTGTCATTCCACTAAGGTACAGCGGTATAGTTGGCAAGTGTGTTTGTTCCAGAGATGGCAAAATTAGGAGGTCTTTATTCGGAGAAATGACAACTAATGTCCCTGATGCATTAGCAGTTTTCACACAATATATGGGAGGTATGTCTATTTATTTTTGTCCAGAACTGCTGTCATTCACAAGCTAGCCCAGGATAGAATGGAGATTTGGTAGGTCATCCTTTTTCTTACTTCCGCTAAATGGCTGCCATAGTCAGGAGCAGACAGGAATCAAGAAGCAGTAGGTCACATATATTTCAAGGGTACAGTTAGTAACACAGAGCCTTTTTAGGTAATGATATGAGAACGGCTTACCTTGTCCTATTCCACCTGAGAATGAATGTTCAGCATTCATGCCCAGCACGGTGCCAACAGTGGGGAGAAACAAACCTCTGCAAATAATGAATGAGCATTATTAGAGAAAATTGACTGCCTGGAAATCACGTCTGTTCATGGAAAGGAGTAAATACATCACAAAACACCAGGAAACTGCAAATGTATAGCTAAAGCACAGAATACCATCCTTTATGTTTTGACACCATAGAAAGCTCTTGCACAGAGCCATATACACAAACATTACAAGACACTGTCAGTTTGATAGCTAGGTTGTTATGAGCCCTAGTTCAAGCACTAGTGTGACATCTTAGGGCCTGATTTAGATATTGGCAGAGGGGTTACTCCATCACAAAGGTGACGGATATCCCACCCACCGAAATCTACATTTTATCGGACATAATGTGATTTAGAGTTCGGCAGGCAGGATATCTGTCACCCTTGTGACAAAGTAACCTGTCCTCCAATATCTAAGTCAGGCCCTAGGTCTGTTAGCTGCCCGCAACACTATTCAACTACCTTCAACAGAGTCTGCATCTTCCATAACAAAATTCACTACCATTCTCATACACACACTATTGTATAGTTACTCCCTGCACTGCATTTATTTAAGTCAAAGCCATAACCATAAAAACATTACCAAAGCCCATAGGTTTGGCCCTTGTTAAATGCATGCACACAAAGACATATGCAGGCACTCCACATTGACACTGCTACTCTCACATGTGCATATACCTCATGCTGCATTCACATAGCCCTCACTGTGCACTCACAGAGGCACAACTTTCAACCTGTGGAGCACTTACACAGCACTCACAAAAGACAATGTTGAGCGTGCTTTCAAAGAGGCACAGCCCTCACAGTGCATTCACAAAACATGGTGGCTATCCTGCACCCAAAGAAGCACACTACTCACACACTGGTACAAAGCTCACTAGGAAGGAGCAGAGTAGGGACAGATGGTGGCATAGGAGGTGAAGGTTGAGTATCTGGTACATTTATCCACTAATGTAATTCAAAGCTTTTGAGATAAGCTACCCGATAGCCTGAATACCCACTGAGCTTATCTAATCTCCCATCAGCCACAATTGGACCAGTACAGATAACACTGCAGACTATGTGAGTTTGATCTTTGCGGACTTTTGTGGGGAAGAGCCTTGGCATCAAAACAAAGTCCTACTTGCCTTTTAGGTCGTAGTTTTCTTTGTAGTGCTAGTATACATTAAAATAAAGAACAAAATAAAATGAACTAAAGAAAAAATATGGCAACTAAATGTGTAGGGCAGGTGATTCAATAGCAAATTAAAAAGTAAATCACTGGTTTACCATTTTGGAACAGTAAAAATGACAGAATATGCAGAATAGCATTTCAAGATGGTTGTATGGTTTTGAAGCTTGAAGCCGTAATGCTAGGTGTTCTGGGTAAGACAATTTCTAGTACTCTCATTTCTCAAACAGCATCAGTCTGCATTTGCAGGTGAGATGCTGGGGGGTGAACTAAAGGAAATATCTCCTGAGGTCAGACCTTAGTGGATGCAGAGCAACAAAGAATAAGCAGGCAAAAGACTATTACTCAGAGTCCTTAGGAACAGTGGATGTTAACTAGACAGAGCCAAAAATTAGTAACAAAACCAAAGACGGAAGAGGGCTAATCAACTGCTAAATTGCATGTATACTATACTGAAGGACGGAACCAATATGTGAATAACACCATGCCTAATAAATAACTGAAGTGGGCTTAAATAAAGCCAATTTTATCAAAGCAAGATTACATATTATCTTTGAGAAACTATGAGGCGGGTTTCAGTGTTTTGATTCACTACACTGACCGGAATGAAACACACACACTGAAAAGAATCTCTGGTATGCAACTCTTAGTCTAGAAAGTACATTTATTAAATCACTCTGCAAGTCTCATAAAGAAAGATCAGTATAACTGAACGTGCACGTTTAAAAATGTGCGTAGCAATACAATGAAAACATGTACAAAGAATATTCTAAAACAGGAAATATATATGCAAAGATACAGATATATAAAAATATATTCATAACGCAATGCAAAGCAGATAATAGGAATTAAAAATTAATCAGCATGGGGCACGATTGAAGTCGCCTCATCTTTCTCCTGCCAACAACAGGTCGTTGACCCCCAAGATCGACCGTGAAGAGAAAAAGATCTACCCTCACGGGAAAGATGACAGGCATCAACGTCCCGATCCTGCCAGAGGACTGTTCACTTCGTGATCTACCTGGTCTCGGTCTCTTATATATCTTAAATAAGCCAGAGGAGATGTGTAGAAAACCCCTCCCGCTTTGCAAATTGTTGTTAAAAAATGCTGGCTACTTCAGGTCAATCTTGAAAGGAACCTGTTGGAGCTGGCCAGGATCCCAAGGTGCTCTTCCAAAACCAAACCGTTCCCTGCCGTGCCATAAACCTCATCCTAGTACACTCTTATCTTCCTGCCTCCCCCATGTTATTCCTTAGCCCTTGATGAGAAAGAACATGCAGACATGTAGAGTAAAAACATGAGCGAAAAACACGGTGCATAACATGTTGTGCATGGAAAAATACTTGCCGCTTCTGCACTTCTAACATTGCAGTGGGTAACGCTAATTTAAGCGTGAAATGAAGTCAATAGGCAAAATGAAGCTGGTGGTCACTAATGTGACGATGTGCTGCTAGGCTACGTGCAACATGGAGTCAGTGATCAAAACGCAAACATCATTACACACAGCTAAACCTGTCTTTTGTTGAGACCTAAAACACACTAAAGTCAATACAGAATATGGAGCAGGAGCACATGGGGTATTTAGATCGCATGAATTAGACATTCTGCATTTAGACATGCATAACCTTAAATACCTCCTCCAAAATGGGGACTTCAGGGCTTCCCACTTATGGGACTTCTGCGAAGCACTCGGACCCAGACCACAAGTCTATTTCTGCCATTGCTGAGGACTTGAGCTACACCTATCTTCACAAGGCAGCCTTCATAAGGTTTATTTGTATCTCTTCTCAACATTTTTGAAAGTTTCCTTCTGTTGTATTAAAGTTGCATTCTGGGTCCCAGAAATGGCATGAATAACATAAGGTAATCTCTGGACACATCTGGAATTGTTTAGTCTTCACTTGTCCTCAATTACAGGTACTTCTCTCTAATGAGTGGTAGTTAGCCTATAACTGTCAGAGGAAGACCTTCTTTTCTTTAGGGCCAACGTGGAGGCTGATGTGTTATATACAGCACAGATGTAGCTGAAGCCTGTGCTCTAAATGGCAGAAAGTCATGGGAGGAGAGATAAGTGTTTCCCATAAACACTTCAAATCACCATTTTAAGCACACAGGAAAACACCCCTACAATGATTTCACAGCTCTTAGACAAGGATTAGAAGTTGCAGTGTGATGGCCTAAGTGTGAAGGGTCGACCCAGACATGGGCCTGTGCTCACTGACACACAGAAACCAAGCTACATCTCAATTACGAGGCCTTAATATGCTGAAACTGGCCGAAGATGCTTGATGGCCGATCAGAAGGGACCTGGC
This sequence comes from Pleurodeles waltl, assembly GCF_031143425.1. Lineage (NCBI taxonomy): Eukaryota > Metazoa > Chordata > Amphibia > Caudata > Salamandridae > Pleurodeles > Pleurodeles waltl. Next base: position 1,445,806,906 of record NC_090445.1, read on the forward strand.
TTGGCAAGATTGTTTCTATTGGAGCAGGACCAAGGCTGATTGGTTTGTTCGTATCTGAGGTGGTCCAGAGAGCAAGACAAATTATTGACTGGAACATGTCTACATATAATTACAGTGGCCCAGATGAATTCAAGCATTCCACCATTAACTTTTTGTTTTCTCAGTACCAACGGTATGTCCAGGCATGGGTTCCTTGCACCCTGTTCCACAGGAACCACGTTATACCTCACTGATGAGGTCTAATTAGGCCGAAACCTTTCTGACATTGCTTTGTTTCTCACCACTTTTTTATTTTCCTCAGAATGACCAGCAGGAGCCTCAAATTAAATGGGGCAAATATCAGAAATTATCCCAGTGGCAGCTAGTCATGGAGTAACACACCATTGATTCACGAGCTCGAATTTCAGTACAGGTTAACATCACCTCTTATATTAACCAACAAAGTAAAGTTCGGTGGGTATTACATGGGATGCTGAACAAAGGTTTGGGGTACATGTTAGCTCAGTGGTTTTCTTAGCCGTTTTCAGCCTACATATGTTTATGCAAATTTTACAGTGTAAAATCAACAGACACTCTGCATCATGCACTCTGCAACCTAACAATGATGGCGAAAGCAGGTTGCAGTTTTGGGACCAAGTCTCTGGACCTCTTCCTTTCTATTTGACAGAAACCAACAATATTGTGTTTCAGGGAAGTTGGAAAAGCTGTCATCGTCATAGAAGATTAAGTGATTCTGTCCTGATGGGGTTAGTATATTTCTTTCACTTTGTAATTTTGCTTGCATATATTTATTTTCCAGTATGTTATGTCTCAATGAACTTTGGCCTGTGGCCTAAAGCCCTGCAATTCTGACATATCTTACGCTTTGAATAGGGCTATATTTTGTTATCAGGATAACATGCTTCAACATGAGCTGCGACAGCTCAGAAATGTTTAGAATTGTCACATATATTTTAGTAGAGGTTAGACACAGGTATATGGTCTTGTGGACAAGTATAATTGTTAAACATTTTCATACACAACCATTAACACCAGGAGTCCGATCACTAGAACATATTTCTCATTAATCCTGGTGTGAAATATTGTAGACAGGGCATCAGCTCTGACTTCGAGCAGAGAGGATTGTTCAAACCAATGGGAATAGCTCCAAGGCCTTTCTTTGTCACACTGCAGCCTTGGCTTTCAGGTATGAAGGCTCTTTAGGTCGTGTCAGTATATAAACCTATATGTTTCTGTGTGCACGCTAACATGGGGGTTGAAGGGCAGGCTGAGGACACTCAACAAAAACGTTTCTGCTCTGACTGGCTTTCCATCTAAGGGATCCTCCATTAGGTAAGTTGTGACGGAGAGGTCATCGGACAGCTTCCCGTTTCCTCTGCTCCACACAGGGGGTGAAGCAGGTAGGTGCACCGCCTGGGGGCCAAGAGGGACTACCAGAAGTGACCGAAATCCTCAGCACACAACAGTTAGTCACATACTATTTTAACACTTTAGGCTCAGAAGCAATTTAGTTTGTGATGTTTGTTCTACAAATACATCACCTAAATAAACGTCATAAAAGATGTTGAGTGCCTCAGTTAGGATCGATCATACAAGAGCTTCTATATAGCTTAAAAAATCCTCAAATAGATTTATAGAATTTGACAACTAGGCGATTTGTTCCATCAGGGAGCTAATTGGACTCCCAGCTATAAAAGCTTTTCATGTTCGCTGAATAAGGGTGTGATACGGGGCTAAGAAAGGCAGGTCAGTACTCAGAGGAACGCTGTGGTGACTGTGCCTTTGGATCCTGTGCTATGTCCAGCCTGACCTAGCGACTGGAGGCCTTAAAGAAGAGTCTTAGACCTGGGCACTCAACCACACAATGCACTGCAGAAGAGAGGAGGATGCAAGACACAAACACAGAAAGAGGCCAAGAAAGACGTGGACTATGCCTATTTTGTTGGCAATATACTTGTTGACACTAGAAATGTAGATAGAGGGCTTGGTCATTTGACAGCCAATGTATCCTACAATCGTATCATTAATCTCCAAAATTAGACCAGAAGAAAACCCACATAAAACTCCATTTAGTTTTTTTTTTTTTTAGATCTTCAGAGGCAATTTTTAAGCAGGTGTGAGAAGACTAATACTCAAACACTCCAGTCTGTGGGTTTTAATTATACTTAGTGCACCCAATATTAAAGGGAAACTCTGTGTCCCTGAGGTATTTCTATTCTAAGAACATCTTCCAGTATTACCGAAAGTGCTCCCTGGAATACTGTCGAGCTCAACATGGTTTATAGACAGCAGGATGAAACCTGATGATGAAGCATGCCACTAATAGAGTGAGTGATGGTCTAAAAAACAACTGAATAGTTTTCTCTTGGGTTCAGTTCTGCTCCAAATTTTCGGAGATTAACAATATGGTTATAGGCTACTGTTATGTGTTCATGAGTGGCTAGGGAGACAGTATCCTATTTCCAAAAGTAAGTTCTCACTCCCCTACCAGGCTAAGTTGGGCTTTCCTTGGGTTAATATGTTCTTGATTAATCAGCCGGACATCTAACTGTTGATACCACTGTCTTATATGGAGATATATATACATATATATCATTTTTTTTATTTTTTTTATTTTCCCCATTAAATCTTTTTTAATAGATTTATAAAAGCAATTATATTTCTTTAGTAATCGTTCTTCCTCATCTATTAAAAATGTTATCTTTTAATTTGATACTGAGTGTATGTATTGATGTCTCTGTCCCTGAGCACCCCTAGAAAGGTTGTAAGTACTTGTATAATTTCTACTACCATTGGGTACTCTTAAAGAGGTCTTCAGGCTTGCAAATGGCTGTAGAACTCTGGTTGTGACGCTGGGAATGCTAAGCTAAAGCATGTTAAACCTGTTGTCTCACTCACACCCCTGCAATGCAAACACCTTTCCATAGCAACAAGGTCATTTTAGAACTGACAATGCCAAGCCACTGAGTTCAAAACACAAAACATGAGGCTTTGGATGTGCTCTCTTAAACTGCTGGCTTATTTGAGTAAGCCTGCTTTAGCCATTAGCTTGAGACATTGTCAATCATATCTTGGATCGGCCATTAAGAGTATTTTAGTCTCGCTATCGTTCTTTGGGTGTATATTTTTTTATCTAATAATACGTGTTTCTGTCTAAATGCATAAGGGACGATGCACTCAGTCATCAAACATTTTGTTCTTTATCTCATACATGCATCGTATATAAAAAGTAGTCTTCTGCTATTTCTTTAAACTTCAAGAACCATTGTTTTCATTAAGGAAAAAACAACATGTTAATTCCTAGGGACGCCAGACACATGCTTCAAATGGTTTTGAAAAGAGCAGTGACTATTTGGTGTCCCATGCAATGCCATTGAGGAATAGGAGCAACTTATATGATTCTGCAGGTCTGGCAGATCCCAAGTTACAACTGCAGGGTTACTTCTAAAATATTCAGCATGAGCATGGATTGGCAAAACCAATGGTTCTTGGTTAGAACTGCAAATGCAAACCGGATCTATTGGATTTGGCACTGCTTGCTACAAAGGGAACCCATATTTTTGTTCTGAGTTCGAGGTCAATAGTGAGAAACGTAGCAATACACAAACTAAATTAGCATTAGTCTTACTAAAAAAAAAACATTGATGCATCATGAACCTAATGTTAGATGGTCTTGGTTGAGTTCACCTCTTTAATAAAAGATGTGACAAACCTTCCACAGCATATGTAAAAACATCATTCGGGTCGGCCAATGAATGACACACACACATCCTTCCTGGTGAGGGCCACGATCACTGGCCGACACCAGGGAGGGGGTTTAAAGGTTATTTTTTTTAATCCCCGTGGGAGATGCGGAAGAGCTTCAGCATCTCCCCCTCCTGCCCATCTGTGATGTCAGCATGCCTCGGACGAGGTAGTGTCCTCTCCCCTCTCCGGTGGGGGAAAAAAAAGGCCAAACCGGACTCCCCAGATGCCAGGGAGGCATCAATGGAAAGGGGAGAGTCTCCCCTTTCCATCGATGCCTTCCTGGCACTGTTTCCTGGCCATAGAGTTCAGCGTGGCTGAGATCCATGGCCAAGAAACAGCTGTAGGCCCCAGGGATCTTGTTTCAGAGGGGAGGTAGGCCCCCGTGTAAAAAACTGTAAAAGAAAAAAATGGGATCAGCATCTCCTAATACCGGCCAACCCACGCGAGGGGGGCCTCATTTTCTTTTAAAAAAGAATGGTTTTCCCTCGGGGGTGGTGGGCGATGACGCCACCCCAATGGATATTAAAAAAAAAAAAATGTAAATGTTGGGGTTGGCCCCCCTGACAAGGCCCGACCCCCTATGGGGGCATATATATATATATTTTATTCATACATGTGTGGTTTGCCTTGGGGTTGCAATCGGAGCCAGGGAATGCACACATGTATAAAAAAAAACTTAAATATATATATATATATATATATATATATATATATATATATATATATATATATATATATAAAAATATATATCACTTTTTTACAAGTGTTTTTTTCCTGGAGCCCTGATTGGCCCCAAGGGAAACCACATGTATCTATTTAAAAATATATATATATATATGTATATATTTTTTTTCTTGAAATGGATTCTCTCTGTATAGAAAGAGATCTGAATTCGGTCCAGTTCCAATTTTGACGCTATAAAGTAGCGCAGATGGTTTATATGCCTGCTGCAAAAGTAGATATGTATTTAGCTGAGTGGATTAGTAAAGCCAGCCGTTACCTGAGTTTTAAAGCAAATTAAATGTATGTGCGAGGGGAACTATGGAGAGATGAGGGGCACTTTTGCTGGGTGGTAGAGAGGGAATTCGAGGAGGAGGTCTTGGGAGAGCGAGCCCCAAAAATGATTGTCGCACCAGGTGCCACCAGCGCTAAAGGCTGTGAAGATGGGTGTGTGTGTTAAGGTGAAGTAATAGTGTGTCTTTTTTGTTTTTTTTCATTGTCTTCAGAGAATCTGCTGATTCAGGAAAGAAGTGAAGGTAAGGTGACTGATATTTACTGATGCACACATCACACACACCCACGAAAATTTTTGTGACCCTATCTGCCTTCTACACTTTTCCTGTTTTTCCAAAAAAAAAAAAAAAAAACAGCTGTATTTTGGCTAATTTCTTGGTCTCCTCCAGAGAAACCCACAAACTCTGGGTACCTTTACAATCCCCAGAATGTTGGCAAAAAGGACACAAATTTGGCAGGGATAGCTTATGTAGACAAAAGGTTATGGGGGCCTAAGTGCGATCAACCACAAATAGCCTAAAAAGGGCTCAGCAGTGGGGGGGTAAAAGGCCCAGCAGCTAAGGGGTTAAAGTATGTTTTCTTTGTGAGGTTCTCAGAAGTAGTCCATTTTCTCTTTGCTTTGTCCCTGTCCACATGTATGTACCGATGATTTTGCATTTTTATTCTGTGCCAGCTTGTAAGGGCCAGTGTGCGGGTGGAGGAGTTGTTTTCAGTACCGCCGGTCTTTGACGGAACCCAGACACAGCCAGCACACTGACCCTTGTTAAGCTGCCACATCTGCCAGTGCCAGAGTGCCTAACAGGCTAATCCAACACTGATCCTCAGTTCAACGTCTTATGACTTCCAAACTCTTTACCACACCACAGGCCCCCGCTGCATTCCCCCTCTCGCACCTTCTGTCTGTTCCAGCTTTCCTTAGCAGCTCTTTCTGCATTCAATGTCTGTGCCCTGCTTTCAGCTGTTGTTGAGAATCTTTTTAGTCATCCTTGACTCCTATCCTCCCTCAGGGGTAGTTTATTCACCCCCGAGTTCCTGAGCTGCATTTCCTGCACCCTCTTTATCTCGCGATCATAATCGGGCCTTGAATGTAATCTGGCACTGCTTTTCATACAGCTGTGCTACTGCAGTGCATTAAATCCGATCAATACTTCTGTTCATCCATGTAGGGGTTCACCGGGCGGCTGTGAGAGTACTTAGAGAGAGTACTCAGTATGTAGGGCACAGCAACCTGAGCCCTCCCAATTTCAAACTCTACTTTCGCACACCAATGAACATGGAAAGATATTACCCTCAGAGGGAAAAGTTCTGGGCAAAAGACTGCGACCCTGCAATTTCATAGCTAAGATTCAAATAACTAAATACTGGGCCAAGATATACAATTCTTGATTTCAAATGAACAGACTTAAGTAACTCTAGTCATCAGAGTAACAGAGGATTTGTGATATGTGCCCAGGATTTGTGATATGTGCCATTTGTGATATCAAGATGGCAGGTGAAAACCACTTGCAAAGCCCTCTGTCTCTCCTTCGCTCCTCTTCAAACACCTAGAAGTTCATAGTAACAGTGAAGGGCTGATTGAAAAAAACATTTATACATAAGGGAAGTAGTACTACATGCCTTTGGGAATCATCCCAAAACGTCCAACTCTCTATTGGTAAAAGTGCAAAGAGGGCAAAGTGTTATATACCTTGGTTTTACAATTTTGTTCTAATTTTAAAGCTTTTGGTGCAAATTCTCAAAGATAGGTAGGAGTACATAAATAGTACTTTAGGAGTAATATTTTACATTCTCCAAAATTACTTTGTGAAAAGGCCTCAATATAATAATTCTGCCATACATACACGGCACAAAGCAATTCTCACCTCAGCCATACGGTTTTACACATCTGTATATCTATACACTGAGACTTATGAGCATAAGCATCCCATCTCTCACATCTCGTTTTACTCTATACCATTTACGCAGTTGCACAAATGTGATAAGAGCCCAACTCCAGTTGTCACATACAACATCGAAACACTTTCCACATAGGCCATATTAGAACCTATTACTCCACTATCCAAGGACACTCACGGAGAAGCATACTATCCATCTCCCAATGCACTCTGAAGCCTCATTAGGGGAAAGCAGCACCATATACAGGCACAAACTGCAGTACAATAGTACATGGATGCAATAGACCAATTCATTACAATACCATTTGTAAACAAAAGCATATGTAAAGGAAGTACCCGTATCCTGTGGCAGACATATGGAACTCTATAAATGACGGTGCCTGGGTGACGGTGTGTGACTGGAAGCTCCTCGGTGATGTCATTGAGACCAGACTCACAGCTATTTGCAGGGACCTGGCTGGTGGTCGGGGTTGCTGTGGGGAGTCTGCCTCCTGCTGCTCTTCCAAGTTCATTAGTGTCTCTGATCCAAGACCAGGGTCATTCTCTGAAACAAAATGGAAAACTAGATATTTTAAACAACCCATTATGAGGGTTTTAGATGGAATCCATAGCGATAAAGTGGAATTAAGAACTATCCCCTGGACATGCCTCAGGGCCAACATCTGAATGACGCTCCTTCTCTCACATCACAGAAAAACCTGGAACAGTCTTCCCACAGACCTCTGGACCATCACCTCACTTCGGGACTTCCAACCTCCAGTTCTCCAACTAAGGACTGCTAGTCCCAGGACAATTTCAACTTTCTCCATTACATTTACTGCTGGTGCTACAACGACTAGGACTATCCCACCTATATCTACTAGTAATAATACAGGCACTAATACTATTACTACATCTGATACTACTAGTATTACAGCTATAATTACTACTAGCATTACTAGAACTAACTAGTATTACTACTACCACTTCTGCTGATACTGTGCTACTGAAAGTATTGCTTCTGCTGCTATTTATTACTAGATCTACGGTTCATATTATGCATGACTAAATATCTTCTTAAATTTATTACCAAGATCAGAGCACATTTTATGAAATGCAGTTTGATGGGAATCCTTAGATTATTTGACCTCCATGTGGAATGGACTATTCTTGATTGAGGGTAGGGTATGCCTCGTTTGGTTGAAATGTGAATGGCAGCAGGTGTAGGGTGAGAGGGATGACAGGAGATTATTAGTGATGTTCCAGAGCAGATCGACCCAGACAATCGAAGGGATACAGGTCCCTCGAACAGAGTGAATTTTACACACTCATTAAGACCACTAACTACAGTTGGGACTTCATTGTGCACTTTCTTCAAGGATTATCTTAGCTCTGTGATATCTGCTTTGTTCTCTTCTCTCAAATAGCTTCTGAATATCTAAGAGGCATAAGGACTGTATTCCTGATAAAGAAACATCATGAGTCCTCTGCAGGACATTTCACCTAAACACCATATCTATACTATGTGATATTGTGCCTTGGAAACGGTATCTCTTATCGCATCTTACCAATGTATATGTGTGTTATTTAGGCTTAAAATGTTTTGGTTTTAATTAAATGGTCTTTCTTTTAGATTAACAGTCTTTAGTGAGCAAAGGCATGTCAAATAACGTGCATGTGTACTCAAGGCAACAATAAAGTTCGCTGTCACGCGGGAAACCTGTGCAGGCTGCACGTTTGCTATTGATACTGATGGGCTTGGACGAGTGGAATTTGATGAGAGTACAAATAAAGTTATCTGCCCCTGTGTCACCCCAGATTCTCCAAGGATTGGGCCAAATAGTGTATAGGGAACCCAGACAGTCTCCTGTCACACAAGACAGCTAACTTTTATCCATTGTTAATTGTGTGCGCAACATTAGTCACACAAAGATATCGGGCATTGTTTCCATATTTTGAGACTGATGCTTTCAGTTATGAACACTGTAATATGTTGTTTGTCTGGTTTACAACTTTGCTTGGACAGTGGTACTGCCAGTCTAAAGTAAAATAAGAAATATATAAAACGTACAGTACCAAAGTACCTTAGGTTTCATTAGTGTAAAGGTACCAGAATCAATGGAAATGTCCAAGTGTCTTATCTATATGCACCAAGGGTATCAAACATAGGTCTGGGTGGTGTGTCTATGCCAGATTTCCAGGATATCCACAAAAATGGATTTTTCATGCATAACAGAAGAGGTGTACTTTACGGAGCACACTTTCACCCTCAACGAGGTCCCTCAGTGCTCTGGCAAGTTAAACTATGTGGTACACAACTAAACGATACGTGATAAATCAGCCTTAAATGAATGAAAGGCTTACTGGACCAGAGCAAATAAAACCTGTGACTGAGGTTGATTAAAACACACATTGCTGGACTTAAGAATTAATCCACGTACGAACTATAATGGAGTTAATTTCTATGGTTCATGGTTATCCTGAATATCTGGCTGGGATTAAACCCTACTTGACCAGTGTTGGACTTCTCTGATTTTCTCCACACAAAAGCTTCAACCCTGATTTTCTTTGTTAGTTATGATAGACCTTTTGCAATGGTTCCTGTGTTTCTTCAGCATACGAAGATCATGGAATGGTAGCTGAAAGGAATCATGCTTATTATGTGTCAGCCATATCTTCCCTATAAAGGCATCACTGCAGAAGCCAGAGGGGTCAGGTCAACCAAACACGTACACTTGCTTCTGAGGATATATAGCAATCTTGATGTTAGCTAATTGTGGAACTAGTTAACAGTAGGAGATTATCTTCAAAGCATTTCATGAACATCAATGTTTCCAAAGAAACTGACTCTTTTTAAAAGATATGGTTATATATAATTGACAGTTTTCCCATCCAAGGCATCAGCGGGCATTATTCAAAAAGGTATTTTCAACCATAATTGTGCATTTACAGTAAAAAATAACCTGTTACGTCTCCGAGGAATTTGTAAAATGATTTCCCACCATGGAAGTGCGCATTTGCATAGGCAGAATAAGAGTCGGCAATCACATGACATTCCCAGTGGTAGAGATGAAAGCCTGGGCCCCGCCTAGCAAGTATACATCTGGGAACGTTTGTTAATTGGAAACAAGTTGCAGTGTAGATGTAAACCTTTGCCTGTACTTTTACGTTTTTTTGTGAATTGGGCCCATCATGCTTGGTTGCATCCTTTAACAGTTAAATTTGAATAAACACGAAGTCCTTTCATAGCCTCCTTCCAGCTGTGGTTCGTACTTTACCTGTACTCCCCTGTGAGACGCTGAAAGCTCCTTCAGGAGAACAGGACACTGAATCTTGTTGGGATACATCGGAAGAGAGTGCAAAGCCAAGGTAGTGTCTGTAAACAAAAGGATATCACTTGTGATACGACGCTACACAAACATATCAAATCCAAACATTAAATGGGCCGCACATCGTGGCAGTGAAAGAGACAATAAAAGTAGAAAAATGCAAGTAACGCATTAGAAATACAGAATGTCAGGAAATTCTCTGGATATTGACACCATCAGATGATGAATTCAAAAAACCAACTCTGAATGGAAAAAGCGATAGGGCAGATCAAAGGACCACTAGCTACTGACAACCGAAAGTGAAAACACAAGAGCCCTTGAGCACTGACAAATCAACAGAGACAGCCCTAGGGATAATTATCCAAACGGCATGCAAAAACAGGCATTTGCAATGCAATAGGTCTCACAGTTTCATGAGTTACAGCCATTGGCATTGTCAAAGCGTGATTTGACAGATAAAAATGAGAAAAACCAGAGAAGGGAGGGAAGAAAGCTTAAAAACAAAAATGAAAGGATGCATACTGAGACAAATGAAAGAGCAAATATAAAAGATGAAAAAAAGAACGAAGGGAAGAGAAAAAAAATAGTGAAAGAATGAACGTCTGATTAAGAAAATAGAGAGGAATGAAACAAGGAAAGAAATAACCAAGTTTTTGCTAGTTTGAAAGAGGAGGTATAGCAAGAGGAAGAAGGAAATTTTTCCAAAAAAGGAGAGGAGTAGAAATAAACAGTTGAAAGACAGCAAAACAGTTAAAGTGTGGATTTTAATAGCTGGAAAGAGAAAAGTGGGGGGAAAGAAAACACTACGAGTAAACAGAGTAAGGGAAAGAATGGAGTGGGATGGGTGAAACAGACCCTCCTAAATAAAGATGGCAGCTAAGAATAGATTTAATTGGCTCCCCCACGTCCTCCAACAGAAGTCAGAGTTTGGAACAGCAGGGGACACTGTAGAACAGCCGGAGGTGCATAAGCAGAATTGTATGTGAACCCCGCAATATTGGGGTCTCTTCAGATCAGGATTCAGGGTATACACAGTGCTATGTCTTGGCCCAGTGCTGGAATAACAGAAAGGCAGCCGGTCAGGAATGAGAACCAGAGCGGCGTGTAATTCCTGGTATTGCAACAATGGGGCGCTGCAGGTTAGGGTTGAGGTGCACTGACAGTTTTATGTGGGCTGCAGTACTGGAATAGTAACAGGCACACAAGGTCAGAAATGAGGTATGTTAATGGAGCAATGAATGGATCCTAGTATTGGCGTGCCAGTATTGCTGAGTGTTAGCCTGGAGGTGCCCTGGTGAAGCTGTGAGTGGGGCCCAGCATGGGAGTGCCATTGCCTCTGAACCACAGAAGTGAGGCGAGAGCCTTAGTACTGATGTGCACTGAATGTTAAAGTTGATGGATTGTAACCAAGATAACACCTTGATTTATAGCCTTGTTTACAACTAAGCTCAGAGCACGAATGCTCTGCAAATAAAAAGGGAAGCTTCCCTGGAGAGGAGCAAGAAACAAATTTAAAAAAAAAGTCCCCTACAGACCAGATAAGCAGGACGCAGTGTAATTATAGAGTAGTTGATCCCTGCTCTAACACAGAAGAAGGAGGGACAAAGAGCCATGACTGACCACTAGCAAGCAAGGATTTTTAAATGACACAAACTAACAAATGAAATAGCTCACAGAAGTATACTTAAAAGTATACAAGATGTTGTACGCTTACGCTCAACCTTAAACACAAAGTTCAGGGAGCACGACTCAATGTAAAAGCAATAAACCATTTCAAGAGGCCATTGCCTCATAGAAAACTCAACAGGGTGTTGATAAAGGCTATTGGTATATTCCAGTGTTTTAAAAGTCATACAATAGGCTGCCTGGTATCTTGATGGGCAAGGGATAGTAAGACAAAAATATGAACTGTTAAAAGCAGACCAAACCAAAACAACAAGTGCGAGATATTCAGGTAACAAACTGATGTCACTAGTCAAAAGAAAAACAATGGGGCAAGCCAGTAGATAAAAACCAAAAGGCAATCAGCAGATGACAAAAATAATATAAAGAGCAGATCATCAGCAAACATGCAACTAAAAGGGTAAACCAGAGAGGGTGCTACGCAAACAGACAAAACCAACAAGGTATAAAAATGATCCTCATCCGATAGTTACAACTAATAGAAAAACAAAAGGCTCATCAGGCAACGGAAAGTAAGAAATGTTGAGCAGTTGACTCGCATGTCAAGTGTCACCAGGCATGCATGATGACCTATACACATGTGTCATCAAGCACGCATGTGCCTACAATATGCTCTTTTTATAATTTTGAATGGGCAGGCAGCAATTTGCTGCCAGGTCCAACAAAAATTTAAAAAAGAGGGAGTAAGGGGTTGGGGAGTTAACCACAGGAGAGTGAATGGGAGAGTCAGCGGTGGAGGAAACAATGGGGAGTGGATGGGTTCAAGGGAACAATGAAAGCGCTTGAGGCCGGCCTTGGAAGGTCAAGGATATATTTAAAATGTCAGGGAAGGCTGAGCAAAGTAGTGGATGAGCTTGATCGGTGGGATGAGAGAGCAACAGAAGTAGGTGGGGGCAGTTGATTGGGGAGAGGGAAGCTGCACATGAGACAGAAAGCTAGACAAACCACACTCTCTCATTGATCGCAGAAAGAAAAAGAAAAAACAGTTCTCTAAATGTGAGCAGTAGAAGGGTACAAGTCTTCCAATCAAAAGAATGGTAAAGACTAAGAGGCTATGCTCCAGGGGAGCAAACATAGAAGAAGGGCAGGGACAAACACAAGATGGACAAGGGAAGCGAATGAATTGAAAGCAAGCAATTAAGAGTAACGACAAAGGCAACCAATGATAAGCAATGGGTTGGCCAAAGATCGCTGTACATTTTTGGTGTAGTCTACAGTTGACTTTTGCCTATCAGACAGCTTAAAGCAGTCTTGTAAACAAAACATAAAAATATGGTAATCAAACGACAAACATAAGTAGAGATCAATGAAAAGCACTGTTATCAGGCAAAACAGGAAAAAAGAAGAGATGATCAGCCAACAGACAAAGTGAAGTGATCAAAGAAGGCAAATGAGCCTTCAGGCAATACTAAATAAACATGTAGGGGGTTATTTGCCCGGGGACTCCACACAGAGCTGTGTGTGACTGGTCAGCCAGCAGTCAGCAAAAAGCAAGAGCTTAAAAGTGTATTCAACAAACTAAATGAGTGAGAAAAAATAACGTGTTACTTCTTTTTTTATTGTTTATGTTTCTTTACACATTCTATTTTCATTGATTTTTTGGGTACACCTTTTCACCTTGTTGTTACTTTTTTCATATTTATTCTTAATACCTATTTTACCTACCTTTTTCCTTCTATCTTCACCTGTTGCTTTACATTCATACTCCATTTCCCTTAACTTCTTTCATTCTGCCTTGTACAAACAGGTGATGGTCTTCTGAGCTATTACAGAGAAGGAGAACAGTTCTAAGGGTGTTTTGAAAGTGAACCCTTCCTGAAATGTTTCAGCTAAATGCAGCATCCTAGCTGTTATATTATGTGGATTTTATAGCGCCTTTTCACCAATGAGGGTATTCTGGTGCTTTGCAGGTATGTGGGCAGTTCTCTGGGGCCTTACCCAAAGAGCCAGGTCTTCAGATTTTTGCAGAAGTTAAAACGCAATCAGGAGGCTTTAATGTGGTGTGCGGCGTCCTTTCATGCTTTAGGAAGAATGTATAAGAAGGCATGACTTCCTGATCTACTTTTGTGTGTGTGGCATGTGTAATAGTGAGAGTTCAGCTAAACAGAGGTGCCTCGTTGGTTGGTAGAACTGCAAGTGGCTGTTCAGGTATATTGGAACTGTTGTTATGCAGTGCTTTGTGTGTGTGTGTGTATGTGTGTGTAAGAAGCATGAACTCTACACAGTTATATAAAGGGAGTCAGTGTAGTTCCCTTACATATGGTATGACATAAGACTGGCATGGGAAGTTGAGGACTAATCTGGCTATTGCATTTTTTTGTGAGCTGGTTGGTGATTCCCACAAAGAGGGTTTTCCTGTATTCTAGTCTGCTGGTATGAGGGCTTGGGAGACAGTTTTCCTAGTCCTGCTAGGTAGCCACATGAATAGCTTTTTAGCATCTTCAGGGTGTAGATGCATGCTGTGATAATGGTGTTGATCTGGAAATGTCCAGTTTTCTGTTGACAATGATACAGAGGTTTCTTGCTTGAGTGCTGGGGTGGGTCTGAGGTCGGTAGGCCACCAAGCAGAGTTCCATGCCGAAGCCTCTTTTCCAAAGATCACCATTTCGTTATTGTCGGTATTGAGTTTGAGGCAGTTAGACTTCATCCAGGTGGCTTCTTCTATCATGCACAAGTTGAAGTTGGTCCTAGTGTTGGGTATTTTGTCCAAGGGGGACAATATCAGTTGTGTGTCATTGGCATAAAAGAGTATGTCAATGTTATGTGCATGGAAGGCGTCTGTCAGTGGCATCATATGTATGATAAAGAGTCAGGCTGAGCGAGGAGTCCTGCGGGAATTCACAAATGAGATTCCGGCTTTTGAGGAGTATGGTGCCATGCTGATTGATTGTGTCCTTCCAGTAAGAAAGGTGCTGATCAATTGGAGGATGGTTCTTTGGAGGCCGACCCCATGAAGCCCTCGATCAGGATGGGGTGGGAGGCTGTGTTGAAGGCTGCAGAGCGGCCCACTATAATGAAGACTGCAGTTTCTCCTCTGTCATGGATCATCCGGATGTTGTCTGTTGCTGTGATGAGGGCTATCTCTGTACTTTGATTTGGTCTAAAGCTTGACTGCATGGTGTTAAGGAGCTGATGGCTGACAAGGTGGTCAACAATGTGTCTCTTGAGAGCCGTTTCTAGTATCTTGGCCAGGAATGGCAGGAGGGAGATCAGTCAGTAGTTAGTGAGTGTGGCAGGGTCGGCTGAGGGCTTCTTCAGGAGGGCTGTGATGGCTGCATGCTTCCAGGCTTCTGGAAAAATGGCTGTGTCAATGGAGGTGTTAAGAATGGGGGTGAAGGCTTTGCTGATGGGGGAAGAACCTTTGTCGAAGGTGTGGCAGGAGCAAGGGCCAGATAGGGTCCCGGAGTGGATGGTCTTTATGATTGATGTGGTTTCCACTGTGGTAATAAGGTTTTTAATGATCGAAACCAGGAGGCTGGAAGCGCACGGGCAGGTTGGCAAATAATAATACAGCAACCTGGAGAGCATCGCCATCTTAGTGAGGAAGATGCGTGCCATAGTAGGCAAGCAAAGTGAGTCCCATAAAGTGACGGCGAAGCGCTTTCCCTAAATTGCACTCCCGAATATATTGCAGCTTGTGGTAGACCAGAATACCCAGCTAGCAAAATGAGTGAGGCGCCCATGTCACATCCTCAGGCCAAGAGTCCCGGCGGCACATGCCATGGACCATCAGGAAGACAAGTCTTACTGCGGTTTAAATGGAGGCCTGAGCAAGAGCCAAAGTCGTCCAGAAATCTGAACACCTGTGGCATCATTGTCGACCCATCCCTGAGATAGATAGGAAGGTAATCCGCATATAGGGAGACTATGTGAAACTGCCTGCGCCGGTATATTCCCCATTCTTGGCCCATTTCCCTGAGTTTTGCCGCCAGAGGTTCTATGGCGACAGCGGATAACAACGGCAACAGCAGACACCCCTGCCGGGTGCTTCTATATATGTTATAGCTGCAAAAGATCATCTGTCTTAACATGTGCAGTAGGGTGCGAGTAAAGTCACCTGACCCAGTCGCCCCAGGCACTCCCCAGTCCTATCCTCGACATGGTGGCCACCAGGAAGTCCCACCTCACAGTGTTGAGGGCCTTTTCGAGATCCACTGACACCTTCATTGCTGCTGGATCTGGAGGGTGGAAGGGAGTAAAGTCTACGTAGATTTTTAGATGTGCTACAGGTGGGAATAAACCCGTTCTGATCTCCATGTATGAGATTAGTCATATGAGGTAGCAATCTGGTAGCTAGGACCTTGCTGAGAAACTTAAAATCAGTATTGAGCATAGACAATGGCTGAAAGTCTGTAACCCTCCTGTCAACCTGTATGGATTTAGGCAATGGGACCACCATGGCCTCCCGGGTCGAGGCTAGTAGAGCACTGTATGCATAAGCCTCAGCATACATCTCCCATATGCCAGAACCCCAGTACACACTTTATAAAACTCTGGTGGCAAGCCGTCAGTACCAGGAGTCTTACCCGTTGCTAACGTTTTAATGGCCGCCTTGACCTCCTCCACAGACAGCCGCGCCCCCAGTGTGTCCCTGTCTGTCTCAGAAAGAATACTCCCCGGGAGGGAGGCCAAGAAGTCCTCCCTTTTGTCAGACATGCGCACCTGTAAGGGACAGTACAGAGATGTGTAGTAGGTCATGAATTCAGTGTTTATCTGGATGAGCGAGTAAAGTATAGTACCTTCCATGGTAGTCAGTCGGGTAATCGGCGTCCCTCCTGCCCCAGCCAGGCCAACAACCTCCCGTCTTCCCCTCTTCTTCATGCACCTGGCTATATATTTCTTGTAGTCATGACAACAAAGGTGCTCCAGCGCCACATTGTACAGCTCTTGGGTCTCCAGCAGCTTCGCCTGTGAGTCTGAGGTACCGTCAAGTCGTTGTCCTACTTGTGAGTCTGTCCTCTAGACGTGTGATTTCCCATTCGAGGTCTCGCCTAATGCCCACAGTTTGTCCCAAGTAGTGCCCCCGTATTACCACTTTTAAGGCCTCCCACTTGATACCCCGACAAGATGCTGACCCGGGATTCAATGCCAAGTATTCAGTCAACCTATTTATCAGCACCTCCCGATAGGCGTCGTCCTCCAATGCAGCGGACTGCAACCGCAATGTCGGGAAAGGCTGGCGAATCTCTGCCATTTTTAAATAGATCAACAGTGGACTATGGTCAGAAATGGTCCGGCCCAGGTATTCCGCATGCGTCACCATACCACTAAGGGACGCAGAGCAGAGGATATGGTCTATTCTTGTGTGCACTCTGTAGAGGTGTGAGTAGTGTGAGTAGTCCCTACCAAGTGGGTTTTGAAGTCACCAGACGTCAACCATGTCCCATTGGGATATCCAGGTCGTCATAACCATTGCCACCTAAATGTTGCTGCACCTTGCAACAGTGGGGTTGATCGGTCTATAAAGGGGTCTAACACTCTGTTGAAGTCACCCCCAATAAGGAATGGATCATCAGTGCATGGTACCAGCCGGGCAGACAGGGAGTGCAGAAATTGGATTTGGTCTTTCTTAGGGGCATGTTGGAAATGGCCCTTTTTGCAGGGTTATCCCCAAACTTTTTGCCTTCTTCCCCCTATTTTTTTAGGTCTGTTTTTGCTGGTTTATTGTCTCTGTGCACTTTAACACAGCTAATCAGTACTAAAGTGCAAGTGCTCCCTATAGAAATTGTACTGTTGATTGGTTTATCCATGATTGGCATATTTGTTTTACTGGTAAGTCCCTAACAAAGTGCACTACAGGTGTCCAGGGCCTGTAAATCAAATGCTACTAGTGGGCCTGCAGCACGGGTTGTGCAACCCACATTAGTAGCCCTGTAAACATGGCTCAGACCTGCCACTTCAGTGTCTGTGTGTGCAGTTTTAAACTGCCAATTTGACTTGGCAAATGTACCCACTTGCCAGGCCTCAACCTTCCCTTTTACTACATGTAAGGCACCCCTAAGTTAGGCCCTAGGTATCCCCATGGGCAGGATGCAGTGTATGTTTAAGGTAGAACATATACTAGTGTGTTTTATATGTACTGACAGTGAAACACTGCCAAATTCGGTTTTCACTGTGCAAGGCCTATCTCTCGCATAGGTTAACATGGGGGCTGCCTTTAAATATCCTAAAAGCGCAGATTCCCTTTGAGAGTAGATAAAAATATGGAGTTTAGGGTCTCTGAACTCACAATTTAAAAATACATCTTTTAAGTGAAGTGGGTCAGTTTGACAGTTGGGCTGTTTTGCACCTCTCTAGACAGTGACACAAAAGATGGTGGGGGTGTAGCCTGCATATCCTGATGAGCCCTCTGAGCTAGAGAGGAGGGAGGAGTGGTCGGTCACACCTGAAAGGACTGTGACTGCCCTCACACAATGCATTCTCCGACCCCCTGGTGTGCGTCTGGGGCCTGGATTGGACAAGGAATGATCTTGCAAACACTTGAGACTTTGCTTTGAAGTTTGCTAACTTCAAGGGCAGAACTGGGTATAAGAAGAAGTCACAAAACCCCAGGCTTTTAGAATCTTTCTGGAATCAAGAGGAACCTCTGCCCATTAGAAGAGCTGAAGGAGGAGTACTGTCCCTTTGCTGAGGACACCGCTGGTGAGGGTCACGAAGCGACCGTCCTGGCCCGCACGTTGGCTTGGGCCTACAAACGACAGCGCTTCTGCAATAACGCCGCCGCTGCCTGCACCGTGACCTGTGGACACAGCACGTCGCACTGCCCCACTTTACACCGCAGCCCTGCTCTCCCCGCCGCCACTGGACACCGTCACCGAGCCGCTGCCTGCACCTTGACTTGTGGGCACCGCATGTCGCATCGTCCCGCTTCGCACCGCAGCCCCAACGCCATCCACGCCAGCGCTCCTGACTTCATCAGCCTGGAGTTCGATCTGCAACGCGTGTGACCTCAAGGGCCCGACAGCTCCTGCACCGACTCCGGAACCAATACCGCAACATCAGTGACACCGCTCTCCGGAGCTCACCACAAGGATCACAGCGCCCTGCAAATACAAGGTACCGCTTGCGGGTCTTCCCGACACCGTAGCTGGCCCGCAATGCCGCAGCCGGCCTGAACTGTTGGTTTTGTTGATCACAATGCCGTGATAGCCCCAGGTGGAACTATTGACTTCAAGGAACTGTAGTTTTGAGTAAATCTTGCAGAATTCATATTTTTCTTACTGTATGTTGGATTTTTATTGTAGTTGGTATTGTTTTATATAGATAAATATTGGCTATTTTTCTAAAACTAGTGTGGTGTCCTTTTGTAGTATTTTCACTTATTACTGTGTGTTATGTGCAAATGCTTTACACATTGCTTCTGGGATAAGCCTGACTGCTTGTGCCAAGCTACCAAGGGGGTGAGCAGGGGTTATCTGAGCAGGTATCTCCCTTATCCTGACTGGAGTGAGGGTCCCTACTTGGACAGGGTACAAACTGACTGCTAACTAGAGACCCCATTTCTAACAGGGCACAAATACTTCCTAGTACTAGGGGTTCACCATGGAGCGGCCCTCTTCCAATACAGAACGGCTATCTTTATCCACGTCTACTGTGGAGGCCTCAAAAGTTACCCCTGCTTTCACCCAGATTGGCATCCCCCCTTGCAAAGGCAGAGAATGTAGTTGCAAATAGCTGCCCATGCCAACGCCTGCGGAGGCGGTCCGCGTCTACCTGGGTGAGGTGTGATACCTGCAGCATGGCAATATGTCCCCCCCTGCATTTCATGTAAGAGGGAAGTTTATGGCATTTCGCCAACCAGCCCATACCCCGGATATTCCCAGACATTATTTTAAAGGGGAAATGTGCGGTAGGGATACCACCCAATAAAAGCGTCAGGTAACATAATCCCTGCCCCCCTTATCTCGCCACAAGGCACCTCAATAATGTGTTGTGCTCCCTATAGTGACCACGGGCTAAAACAGAAAGCAAACAAACCCCAACTCCCCTCCCCAAGAGCAGCCAAGCAACCGCTGGCCACCCAAACCATAAAAACCAATATGTAAGTGTGCATTGTCATCATCCAGCTGGAATGACCTGCAGGTGATCAGGGGGCCTGTAGGGTCCCGTGGACTCTTTCGCTTCCCATGGCGCTGGGAAGGCTTGTGTTCTGCATTCTCTGTTCCGTCAGTACCTGCATGATGTGTCTCAACCCACACCCATGCTTCATCTGGTTCTTGACAGAAATGGGTGTTGCCCTCCAGCATAATCTTAAGCTTAGAGAGGAACATCAAGGACTACCTGATTCCCTCCTCGCATAGAGCCTGTTTCATCTCCATGAATGTGGCTCGTCTGGACGGGACTGCCGCCGTGAAGTTCGGAAACAGAGTGGCCAGACCGCTCCCTATTTCAAACAGGCCTGTCTCACTGGCCTTCTGCAGCAATAGGTCACGGTCCCTGTAGGATCCGTTTGGTGAGTTGGGCAATTTGGGACTTAATTGCTTGGTGGGCAGGCTGTAGATCCTCCAGGACTGCCTCTGTGTCTTTCACCCTGTCAGACAGCTTTTGATGGTCTCTGCATAGGTGCCTTAGTTCGGCAGATTCCTTGCCTATCTCTGGACTCAGAGACAATTTGGTATCCTCAATTGCCCCCAGGATTGTGTTCAGGGTGTCTTGCATATTGAAGGGCACCACGTCCTCACCTGCTTCTATGTCCATCCTTGGGCTATCAGGGTTTTGGGCCAGCATGTGCAACACCTGCGATTTAGGTCTGGGTTTCCCCATGGTCAGCATGTGTCGGTTAACAGGTGAAACCTGGAACCATCGCACCCACACCTAGAGTCGGGGCAGCAGGGCCAACCTCACAATGCAGCAACCGCCAATCCCTCACGGCATAGTAGAGAGAGCCCCCAAAGTGAGCCAGGAAGCAGGGGCCAATCTGGTGGGTACACCAGTCCTAGGGTATAGGCAACCCTGGCGTCCCCACGTCTCATCACAGAGGGCCAGGTGAGCCTCTGGGGGCACTTCACTCCTCCGTCTGTCCCAGGTGCAACATGCAGGCCAGCAATCTAGTGGGTGTCAGCAGTCTGCCACTCTACAGTCTCTTCAGCCAACTTTCACCCAGCACCCTCTGGACGCAGTCCAGACACAGGAGGGCCAGCCGACACCAGGAAGCCCGAGGCCTACGGCCCCCACAAACCAGCGCCACCAGTTTCCTCTCTCAGCGCACTCCTCCAGTTGTTGACCATCATCCCCCAATCACTGGACCAGGGGGGCCCCAGTCATCGCTCCCTCACCAGGGGAAACCGGGGCCCCAGCTCAAGCGTGCCAATGGCCGAGCCAACCCCCCCATGCGTCCGTCTTCCATGCTGGGGGCAGACCATCGCCCCAACACCCCCTCTGTTCGGGCCGTCCTGCTCCAACCCTTGCAGGGCCTGTCCCCACAGCAGCTCCAGCGGGGCTATCGAAGGTCCCCCCCCCAATGAATCGGGCCCACTTGCGCAGACCCGAGGGAGCCTGCCGACTCGCCCCGCACTCCTTCCTCACCTCCTTGTTGCAGGCCTCGCTGCTGGCCCTCCAGGGAGGGCTCCGGTTCCTTCTCCCGGGTAGGGAAGGGCTCCCCGCACCGCGGCAGCACCCAGCCGCCCTGAAGACTGGAGCACCAGGCAGGCCCAGGCAGTGGGTCTCCTCGCACTCGTCCTCGTCTTAGGCCTCACCACTCCATCCAAAGGGCACATTCGTCGGCATCTAGGCGTGCCCAGCGCCCCAAGGTCACATCGCTTGACAGGTCTGCTCATAAGCGAGTCCCTGACCCAATTCTGTGCAGCAGGGGCCCCCTTCGTCGGGTCTGGGACAGGATATTTGGCAGACAAACCTGGAGCTGTTTTTTCCTTAGTCATGTTTTTCCTCTTTCTCTTCCATTTGACTGTTTTTGTATTTCTTCCTCTGGATCAAAGTCTGACGAGGAAAAAAAACTGCTGGTCCCCATAAATTACTTTTGGTGGGCCCAACTAGCAACCGCACGCGCAAATTAACCACTGGCAATGCTTCCAATATACTAACTCGAGAATTTCTGTAAATGTTATCTTTCACATATTGAACGCGTGTAAAAAGTAGGCTGGTGAACAGTCTGAAGTGAATTATATTCATACTGCCTGCATTTTATTCTCACTCTGTGGATAAGGTATATTTTAATGCAAACCAAAGTGAATTATCTGACGATGCTAAGTAAAGCCCTTTCCAATTCCATAACGCATTGTTAACGTTTTTGAATTATATTCATGGTCTAGATGTATATAGCCCTGAAAACTCTTACATTAACTTATGTTGCACAAATCTGGCTACCTGAATTGTGCTTGTTCTTATAGACAGCAGAATCCTAGAATCCACCACTTCGGAAACACTAAGGCCCTCATTAGGAGTCTGGTGGTCTTAAGACCGCCAGACTCACGGTCGTGGTCAGACCGCTGCGATCGTGGTAGTCCGACCACCACATTACGACCGTGGCAGAGTAGCACGGTCCGACACCGCCAGGTTGCCGCCAGTCGACAGCCTGGCGGTCTTGGCGGTTGTAATCTGCCAGGGTGGCGTTGCATGCAGCGCCACCCTGGTGAATTAAGACTCTCCAATCCGCCAGCCTTTTCATGGCAGTTGGACCGCCATGGAAAGGCTGGCAGAATAGGGGTACCGGGGGAACCCGCCAAACTCGTAATGAGGGCCAAAGTTTGCAGCTAGGCTCAAAGCTGAGTGGGGTGGTTACTTCTGTCACCACAGTGGGTGGGTATCAGAAAGTGCACCAAGCCCTACCAGGACCTTGCTCTCTGCAATTCTGACCGCCGGAGGAGAATGAAAGGAGAAATGGTCCCTCAGCTTCTGTAAGCATAGATTATTAAACTTGGATTCAAAGATCCTGTGATGACTCTACAAAGTCACAGCTTGGTTGTACCAATAATCTAAAAAATGGTATGCAAACCACTCAATTCACAATATTTGAACGTAATTGAGGAAAAAATGTCTATTGTGTACAGTAAATATTACAGGGACACGCACAACTTGTCTGTTGCCCATCTATGATAAGAAACTAGCAGAGAGTGAGGCTGCTGTGTACTCTATTTTTATCAAGTTAATTGATAAGAAACGTTGGAGATATTTTTTGTAATTTCTTTTATATGGCTCGAATCAATTCAAAATAAACACTTTTTTTAAATAAATCAAATAAAGGGTACGTTTTGATGTTAGGATATTTTGCTAAATGCTAGGCACTGGTCGATGAGCTTGAAGTTGTGGGTGTCTTCTACTTTCCCGTCAGTAGTTAGGCCACAAGTTTTTAGATCTCTCAAAAAAAAAAAAAAAAAAGACTGATGGTGACAGTTCAGCTAATCAATGTATTTTGCACATTGCATTTCCTCTAGCCCTTCAAGAGACTGGACCCTTATTACATCACTGGAGAACCATTTCACTGCTCAGGGTAAGATGCAGCATAGCTCCATTAAAGCCAACTCATTCTCACTGTATCCTGCACCTCGAAGAGGTCAGAAAAGAAAGAAAACTTTTTTGGCATGTAAGCTTTTCTTAGGCCAACTCTATAGGGCTCCCAATTCTATTGTTGAGTCAAAAAGATAGTTGGAAAGTGCTAATTGTGACCAACAAAATCTGAGAAAGTTGATTTTGTGAGAGAGACACTCAGCAAAAAACACCTTTAGAGGTGGAATTATCATGTCTTTGCAACACAATTATTTTCAAGCAAAATTTTGAAAAAATAATACAACCATGCGGCTTTGAACTGGTTGTTTCTAAATGCAAAGTGTTGCAACGTCACCATTTTTTTCAAGGTAAATTTAAGTGTCACCCATCACTACGTAAAAATATGTGAAATCCATGGAGGGCATGTATACGCTGATGTTGCTTATAGTATTAATGCTTTCCACCACTAGTTTGAATGTAAATGCTACATTAACAACACCTTCCCTGGGTTTATGTTTCATGACTATGAAATATGCGTCTGCCTGATCTAAACTTGCAGTGTTTCCTGTGTAAAGTAGATGGTAAAGTAAACATAAGTTGTCAGGAGTGAAAAAGACTTAGGTACGGATTTAGAGTTTGGCGAACAGGGTATTCTATCATAAACGTAAAGGACTACTATGTCTGCCAAATTATCGGTCTACACAGTGGTGTAACATAGGCCACCGTAGCCTCGCGGTGCAAGGGGCCCCCTCTGCAAAAGTGGTGAGTGCCAGCAGGGGAGGGGAGCCCCTTCCATGTACTTTCCAGGGGGGCTTGGCATAAGTTTCGTTACTCCACTGGTCCACACACCTCATTTAGGAACAGGTGGACTTTAAGGTTTCTGCTGAGTCCCTATCGGCTCTGTTGAAGGAAAACGTCTTCAGGAGGCATAACATAGTACGGGCCATCGGAGGAAGGACACTACACTACCCACACAACCTATTTAGAGTGGAAGGTGTAATGTTTTTTCCTGTGCATGACCACCCGGAAAATCCTGGGAGACAGAAAAGGACAGAAAAAAAACGAGTGAACCCTGGGAGAGCACTCTCAAGTTGCGGGGCTCATTCGTTTTTTGCTTTTCTGAAACAAACTCTTGATGGAGTTTGTTTCTGAAGAACAAAAATTTTTACGTTTTGAGAACCCTTCTGAAAATAACCAATAGCTGGCCCCCCAAACGTTTTGTATAATGGAGGGAACTGCTGTGATGGAGCTTCTTTCAGTGTACAGAAAAGACCGCTGGGCCAGCAGTCATCTCCAAATTTGCCAGGCAGTAGTCTGTCAGGATGGCGGAGGTTGTATCTTCTGCCGCCCTGATGGAGAGAGTCCAATCCATCAAACCTTAAATCAGGCCACTATCTTAGAAGAAGCATTATTTTGGTTGTTTAGTGTGCATAATAGTACAGTGAGAGAGAAGTCTGACTACTATACCTTACGTTTTATTACAGAAAAAGACTCGCCTGATGACTTTACTCTAAATTAGATTACAGAAAATGTGGGTTAATTCACATTTTATTAGATTACATAATTGGAGCTCTATTTTTACTTCTCACTGTATTAGATAACATTAGATAACTCTGATTGCCTACTAGACATGAACACTAAAATGTATTTATTGGTTTACAAAATTAGATTGATGTCATTGCTTTACTTTAAATTAGATTTCAGGAAATGACTGTGTTTGTCTTCATTTTCAGTAGATTATAGAAAACCATTATGATTATTTTACCTTATTAAAGAACTGTGATTACTATAATTTACTGGATTACAATAGAAAAAAACACTTTTGTCAATTTATTAGCGTTACATAACTGAATAAGGTCCTGCTTACTAGTTTGTCCTGTATTAGGTCACATAAAACATCTTGAATTACATTTCGCTGTATTCGATTTCAGAGTTAGGTTACCTCGCATTACCTGATAGGAAGTAGTTACATAAGATACTTTCGCCAGAGATTATTCCATTCTCAATACCTTTCCTTGGAGTAAGGATTGAGGTTGTGCATCTTTGTGGAAGTGGGAGAGGTGAAAGATACCAATAAGCACTGATGAAGGCAAAGGAAGCATACTCCATTGTGCATGATGGCATGAGGCAGTGGAAATGGACACTTTGGGGGCGATTCTGACCGCGGCGGTCGGCGGTCGCCGCCTGCCAAGCGGTTCCCGTCAAAAGACCGCGGCGGTCATTCTGGCTTTCCCGCGGGGCCGGCGAGTGACTGCCAGAAGACCGCCGGCCGGCCCAGCGGGAAAGCCCCGTCAACAAGGAAGCCGGCTCAGAATTGAGCCGGCGGAGTTGAAGGGGTGCGACGGGTGCAGTGGCACCCGTCGCGATTTTCACTGTCTGCAAAGCAGACAGTGAAAATCTTTGTGGGGCCCTCTTACGGGAGCCCCTGCAGTGCCCATGCCATTGGCATGGGCACTGCAGGGGCCCCCAGGGGCCCCTCGACACCCCATACCGCCATCCTGTTCCTGGCGGGCGAACCGCCAGGAACAGGATGGCGGTATGGGGTGTCAGAATCCCCATGGCGGCGCAGCAAGCTGCGCCGCCATGGCGGATTCCCATGGGCAGCGGAAAGTCGGCGGTACACCGCCGGCTTTCCGCTTCTGGCCGCGGCTGTACCGCCGCGGTCAGAATGCCCGGCGGAGCACCGCCAGCCTGTTGGTGGTGCTACCGCCAACCTCCGCCCTGGCGGTAATTACCGCCAGGGTCAGAATGACCCCCTTTGTTTTGAGGTGTGGGAAAAATGTGAAACACGTTGTAATACGAAAGAGAAGTGCCACTACAACAAACCTAAAAAGGGCATGTTATTTGAATCACGCACTAGAGAACTGGGCACGTTAACCACTTTGCCAATGTCCTGAAGTCCCTTTCAGCGGCTACTTTAAGAGTGAGAATAAGTTGAGCTACAAAGCCATTGACTTTAGACCTCGCCCCTTTACTTTGTAATTGCAGAACAGATTAAATGTGCTTTGAAAGGTAAAACTGAACACCATTTTAGTGTTTCAAAATCCTACCTAATTTATTGCGAGAAAATTAAGCTACGATCGAGCATAAATGATTCTAAAAGTTAACGTAATCAATATTCGTCCTTTCTACCCCACCCCATTAACTCTTCATCCTTCTTTCAGTCGCCACTTGAAATGCACAGCTTTCTCACGATGCTCTCCTGCAAATGCCTGGACCATCAAATCTTTACCACGAAGAAACAATCATTTTAACGAACATCATCTAGTATTTCCATTTTTAAAGTCTATTTCCTCTCCACAAAGCCCCCGAGCCAGAATATTAAATACTCTCAACTTTGAACCATATCTCTAGTCTCATCGAACATCTAAAGCCAAAGAACTCGACCCTTAAAAGAAGAGTACCATTCACACTTATTCCTCCTTCCAAATATCTATCCATCCATACTCTCCCCTTCCATCTATTCATCCATTCACGTTTTTCCATTCCTTTCCGTTCATTCACCAATCCAGCGGACTGTTTCTTTCATCAATCCAGATACCCATTATTTCACTCAATATACCCTCTTAATAACTATCTTTCCACCCCTCCATCCACTCTTCCTTCCTCCATCTTTTCAACCATCTTTACTTTCTCCAAGCTATACTTTCTCTTAGCAATCTCCTCACATTCCAATTGATCCTTTCACCTTTCCCCTTTCTTTCCTTTCACCCGTCTACCCATCTTTTTACCCCTCTCTCTATTTATCCTTTCACTCTGCTATACATTTATTCATCCTTCCTTCCAGAGTATCTCTCACCTTTTTTCCTTCTTTTCCTCCACATTTTCTCCCTTCCTTTGACAACATCCTGACAGTTCTGAGCATTGGCTTTCAAACAAGGAGGCAGAAGAACCCCTTGGCACCGAGTTCACCCGCCCATGGGGTCCTGCTTAAGCTGCTAGAGCACGGGGGGAGGGGGCTTCACAACCCCACTGGACCCTTGTCCAGCCATTACACCACCCTTTGCCCACCAACATCAGAGGTGCTCTTGACCCTAAAGAGAGCAGGGAAAGAAAATATAGGTGTGAATGGGTGCGAAAAGGCACCGAAGTGAACGGCAGTGAGGCCAGAGTAAAGGTGTGCTGGGAGCAACAGAGGATAGGGCAGCCTCGGCAAGTGGGTTTTACCCATACACACATTATAATGACCCTCAAGGTAATGAAGTTCACAGAAAGTGTATAGACTTTCGCAGTACTTACTTTGTAAAAACATTAAGTGCTGGGACCCAACACTTTACGCAGAAGTTCGCTGCCAGTGCTACTGAATGTCGGGGTGGTGAACACAGAGGCTGCGTAGACTTGATGCCACCTCATGCATCTTTCACCCACCAGCTGGCACTCCCAGTTCGTTTATCTCACTGTCTCAGGCTCTTGTCCATCCAAAATTTCTTTGTCCCTGTTTTTCTGTCTTTCTCTTCCTCCTCCATTCCCCCTTTTGTGCTTTTCTTTCTTGTACTCTTGGTGAAAGTGTTATTATGACAAATAAGTGCCAGTCCCCAAAAGCGAGTACCAGTGAGCCGAGTTCCGAACCACCTGCTCAAATAAAGCACTGGACTTTGGTTCATGCATAGATCTTGTGATGGAGGCACTGGAGTCTTGTAAAGACAAGTGTTTATCGCGCACTGCAGAGCATAAAGGCCATCTGAATGAAGACCGGCGTTCGCGTGTTTCCCTGAGTGCTGATCAATAGTTACAATATCGATTATTCACACTGTTAATATTTATGGCTGGGAAAACTGAGGGGGAGGGGGTCACCTTGAACTGCATCTACTATTTACAGTAAATTTAATTTTTCTTTATTGAATCTTATAATTGTAACACATAAGGATGATTGTTGTGCCCTCTTCAGAATCGCACTACATGGTGTGAACTGAAGGACCACGTGGAGTGTGTGTTGGAAGAGTGACACTTGAACAATGATAGAGAATATTGCAATCAGAGTGTTTTTTTCCAGCATGTCCATTCCAAGAGGGGCCTTCCCTCAGCAAACACATTGATACCAGACCAACTTGATTTCGGTCAACCAGAATCCCAGTACTGTAAATGGCACTTAAGCTTCCAGGGGGCTACTGGACCATGCACAAAATAGAAATGGGCTAAAAGAACACGGTACCATAACACATCAAAACGTAACATAACATAGTGTCAGTCTGTAGTCTGGGATACTCACAGCTGCCCAACTATGTACAATTTACCCGCGCATCTTTCAGATTCAAAATTTCAGGATATTGAGACGTCCTTCGCATTAAACAGGTTTCACTATATTTAAAATATACTCCTAAAACCAAGAGTTCTCCAAAAACTATGGTCAGACAAACCATGATGTTGGCTTCAATAAAACTGGTCCACAACTTCAGCAAATAACAGAAATGTTGAAACAGAGGTGACCTTGTCCATCATATTGCTTTGTCCCCGGTTGTGGTACAGGAAATATATCCATGTCTAGTACACTAGGGCCCCCAGGTTTCTACACCACGGCCATGGCCCATGGCATGGTGTAGAAACCATTGTCATGCTTACGTTTTAAAACGTTCTGTGCTGCGGGATGGGGTCTACCACCTTAACAAAGTGCCACTTACTCGCAGGTTCGATGTGAGGACTGTCAGCTGCAGGACAGCAACCACAGCCACACTAATGTAGTACAGCACAGAACAGCAGCGTTCAACCAACTACCACAGTGCAAAGCCACTTCTATATTAGTTAACTAGCTCACCACTGAAAAATTATGCCCCATCTCTGCTGTGGTGGAGAATGTTTTATATATTAAAGTACTAAAACTACGAGATTTTGTTCAACTTCATGCAGTTGTGCAAAGGAAATTAACTGTATACACGCTTTCCTCATTTAAAGCCATTAATGCAAAAAACAAACGAAAATGTAGAAAGGATGAAAAAACATACGAAATTGTGGAAAGAATGGGTAAGAGACCTATTTAAAAAAACATTATTATGGGGAAAGATTACACAGCTCTGTGTTCTTCCCGTTTAAGAAAGTTCTCCTAAAAACATGGATTTTTCTGATCCCATAGCAACAAGGAGGATACTACATGATGTGAAATTCAGCTAATCCCTGTCACAGGGCAGTGAACAGACCCTTGACTATGTGTACTTTGTTAGACTACTAAGCAACTCATTGTTAGACTACTGAGCAACCTATGATTCAATTGACCACAGAGTAGACCACCTTAGTCAACACATACCCAATTCAGTACGCTCATGTGTGGTTAAAGAGTTTACAACACAAGGGGGGAAAGCATTTGCCATGCACTAGGTCTCGCATTTGCTTGAGTTAGAGCTATTGGCACTGTAAATTCATAACTGGACTTTTCTTGTCACATAAATTGGTCAACCCTGCCTCATATTTTCATCTTTCCTGCCATGTAATTCCAGTGGCCCTGCATATAACTAAAGCACTTCCATTTAAAATGAAAACGTTGCTATTTAGCATCCTAATTTAAATCTGTCAGGCTAATTCTAATAAAATACACTTTCACCCACCATCAGAGTTGCTGGCTGGCTAACACAATTCCCCCAAAAAGACACAAGACAGCCACAGAGAAGAAATAAACCAGAAGGGTCACCCCAACACATCAAGAGTGTTCAAACAATCATAGTGTAATAAGGATCTTAAGTTGGCCTGAATTGTGATCATAATTGTAATTCGGGGAGGTTACTAAAACATATACAATTATCATATAAACCTTTGGCAGAAATAAACTTTTGGCATTAGATTGTAATGCTCAGAGCAGCCCCTAGAGGGCACCATAACAAAAATATAATTTCTAAAAAACATGGTCATGTAACCATATTGTTGGCTCTTAGAGGACATAACCCCGTGAAAAAATACAGGAGAAAGTAATGCAGTGTAACCCTGTACTTAGCCCCTAGAGGGCATTTTCAGGGCTAGCAGGCCTACTGCAATGATATTACAAACAAGGCCTTTAAAACAAAACTTCTCCCAGCTGTATAACAACATTTGTAGCCACGAGAAAGCTTAAGAGACACTCAATGGTGGGAGAGGTTATTATTTTGGGGTCCCCACTAACCCAGTTTGGGGACCCAGAGATGATGTAGACAGGAAGAGCATTTTGAAGTCAGTCCTGTTGTCCCAAGACCACCACAAGCTGAGTTATGAGCAAAAATGTTTTGTAAAAGTAATGCCCTGCAAAGCATTATGGAGCAAGTTTTCGTGCGGTAAATATTTTAGTATGTGACTGCAATGTTCAGAACAGCCCCTAGAAGACACCACAATAAAAATAGCATTTGGAAGAAATACAGTCAGCCCTTTAAGGCATAATCACATGAAAAAAGAATGGGAGAAAGTAATGAAAAGTAACCATATATTTAGCCCCTAGAGAGCATAGTGCATTACACATTTTCAAGGCTAGCAGGATTACTGCAATGATATTACAAACAAGGCCCATAAAACATAACTTTTCCCAGCTGTATAACAAAGGTTCCAGTCATGGGGAAGCTCACAAAGGTAATGAATGGTAGTAAGGGTTATTATTTTTGAGATTATGTAGACAGAAAGAGCAAATTGTGGTCAATGTTTTGAAGGTGGTCCCATTGTCCTAGGAGCACCACAGGCTGAGTTATGAGCACAAATGTTTTGTAAAAGTAATGCCCTTCAAAGAATTATGGCACAAGTTTTTGTGCCATGAATATTTCAATATGTTGATATGGCTGTAATGTTTAGAACAGACCCTAGCGGACACCACAATGAAAATAGCATTTGTAAGAAACATGGTCATGTATCTGTATAGTTAGCCCCTAGTGGGCATAACCACACAAACAATACAATATACAATGCAGTGTAACCATATATTTAGCCCCAAGACAGTATAGTGCATTACGTATATTCAGATGTACCTGGCGTATAGCAACAATATTACAAACAAGGCCCTTAAAATACAAGGTATTCCCCGCTGTAAGACAAAAGTTCCAGCCATGCGAGAGCTTAAACAGATTCTGAATGGTGGGAAGGGTTATTTTGGCGTCCCCACTAAGCTAGTGTGGGGACCCAGTGATGATGTAGACAGAAAGATCATGTTGTCATGAACATTTTGGTGGTGGTCTCATTGTCCTAGAGTTATGAGCAAAAATGTT
Organism: Pleurodeles waltl; assembly: GCF_031143425.1. Lineage (NCBI taxonomy): Eukaryota > Metazoa > Chordata > Amphibia > Caudata > Salamandridae > Pleurodeles > Pleurodeles waltl. Next base: position 1,445,838,142 of record NC_090445.1, read on the forward strand.
TTGTACAAGTAATGCTCTGCAAAGCATTATGGGTCGAGCTTTCCTGAGCACAGAGAATATTGTAGTATCAGCTCTCCCATTGTGCCAGGAGAGCCGCTTCGCTTTGAGGATTTCTGTTTTACATAACGCATCCACCAACTGTAAGTGTTTGAAGGGGAGAGCCACTAGAAATTACTCTGATTAGGTAACTGTGAACAAGGTGGCCAGTGCTCCAATACCGCCAAACAAGCTCACGGTGTTGTGCTTGTTCAGACTGTGAGCACCATACAGCACAAAGGGGAGAGACAAAATAAATAGTTCACCCATGCTGAAGTATATCAGCAATCGTGCAATAATCCATGTAACAGGGGCAGTCTGCAAGGCATGACAAAAACAGCCTCAAGGCGGAACAAAACGTAAAGCTTTTACCAATGACATCATGTGATTTTTGAAAGGCAAGCTCACAAACCAGGGAAAGTGATGGGCATGACATAGGCATGGTTAAAAGCCCCCATACTCACAATAGGTCAAAGTGCTTGAACGCTTTACCTAAAACGACACAACCCCAGATATTGTTTTTAACTAAGTGCTCATTCAGGTTTTTATGGTGTAAACCACTTATTGCTGTGCAGCTTTCCATTTATACTACAAGGTAGATGATACAGATAAAGAACATGCAATAAATAACATTTTTGAGTTTAGTCAGATGGTGGACAGTGATCGGACCTACATACAAGGAGCAGATCGGCTGCAACATTTTCAAGCATTGGGGTACACAGATTATGAGTGACATTTGAAATGGTGGGAACTGGTGCATTTTAGGGTTTGCCTGGGAAGTATCAATGGTTCCATAAGGAGGATGCATTCTTTGTAATGAAGGATGGTATTAAGTTCACAGTGGTACAAGTATTTATTTAGCTTAACCCAAGCAAGAGACCACTGTACAGAGAACCAGAGAAAGGAATAAATCTGGTTCACGTACATTGGTTGGGATGAAGGTCTGATAATGGTCTAGTCTTGGCAGCAGTCACACAGAGGTCCCTTGCCATCGTGTAAGAGGTAGCAAATATTTTCTTTTTCAAAAAGGTTTTGCCCAAAGATCAGTACTTGACCATTGTTCTTCTATGTTACTGCTATTCTCCTGGCTTCTGTTATTTCTTCTTTTACTCTTCCTAGCATTTCCATGGAGAGAATATCGGGAACTTTTTACCCTTTAGCTCTATCGATCTTGTTATATATTAAATTGAACTGTGTGTAACTGCTCCACAAAAATTAACAATATGACCTCCACTCCAGCTATCTCAGCTCCAAAATTTGAACATTATTACCATGTACCTGTAGCCCTCCTGATTCCATCTTCCTCCCCAGCCTTCTCTCACTCCGCTGATTGCCCATAAGTTAAGTACTAGTTTGAACTCTTTACTGTCATTCTCTAATTACAACTTGTTTCATGCACCACTCGGTCACAAATCTGAAATAATATGTGTAAGGCACACACCTCTAGTCGGTACTGCCACACACCTTTAACTAAGTGCACTAGGGGCGGACCTGATCAGTGAACCCTAGTACAGTTAATGTGCTGCCCTCCCCAGGGCAGAAAACTAACTTATGCTTGCCCTGGTGACAGTATATTAGTAAAATACAGATTGTCTGTTTAAGCAGGAGCTCAGTCATTCACTGTGCAGGCAGTACCCATCTGCACTTCAAAGGGGGGCAGAGAGCAACAGCATCCAACTGCAGGGCGATCCTGGTGGGTCCCGAGACCTCTTTTTCCTTCCTTTCAAGGGATGCCCTCAAGGATGGACTGACTGTGCACCACCTCTTTCTGGCACACAGTCAACACACCCTCTGAGAGCTCCTCTGCCTCTCACCCCACATTTGTAATACAGCAAGGGCCCAAAGGCAACTTGTTCCTTCATTTCCATGGGGACCTGCTCCCATGCAAATGAGGGTCTCCGATTAGACTGGCGCCTCATACCATGCTCAGTCCTTCTCTGGACTTCCTTCTTAAGAAAACTCTGCCTCTTTCTGTAAAATCTCAACTTCGCTGTTCAACACAGATGCATGATCATTTTCCGTAAATAACCTTACATCATACATACAAAGTACAATTATTTACAGGTTTGAAATACACAAACATTAACCCCTTCGACATCAGCGATGTAATGGTTCCGTCCAGTGACACAACGCTGGGGCACCACGGACGTAACCATTACATCCTGGTACCAGCCCATAGGAGAAGCGCTAGCGCTCTCCCATGGGCCTCCCACCAGGGCAGAGACGGAAGGGGACTTGCTTCCCCTTCCACCGCTGACCCCCCTTCATGCCCCCCAGTGACGTCTCATGACAGCGCGCAATAGCAAGCTGACCCCATCAGAGGTCGCTGCCATTGCGTTGGGAGCTCAGCTTCCAGTGCGATTGAAAGAGAAATGCTTGTTTTTCTCTTCCGATCGGGGGTGGGGGAGATTGGAGAGGCATAAAAGGAAAGGAAAGGCTTTACCTTTCCTTTCATGTCTCTCTGAGCATTTCTGCAGCACGATCGTAAAGAGATCGTGCTGCAGAAATGCCCACTAGACACCAGGGAGTTTGTTTTTTTTGTATTTACTGATAGGAGGAGCGACCCCTTGGGCAAGGGTCGCTCCCCAGGGGGGGGGGTTTATTTTAAGGAAATTTCTTCCCCTCTTGGGGCAGATTGGCCTATATTAATTAGGCCCATCCGCCCCCAAGGGGGACAGAAACCTCTAGACGTGAGGGATTGTTTACAGGTTTTTTTTGTTGTTTTTTTTACATGTGGGGAGCGGCCCCCTTAGGCAAGGGTCACTCCCCTGGGGGGTGGGGGGATTTATTTTAGGCCATTTCTGCCCCCGTTGAGGGGAGATTGGCCTATTTTATTAGGCTGATCTGCCCCTCTTGGGGGCAGAAACCACTAGGCACCAGGTACTTTTAAAAAACATTTTTACAGATGGGAAGCAACCCCTTAGGCAAGGGTCGCTCCCCAGGGGAGGGGGGCAATTTTATTTTAGGCCATTTCTGCCTACCTTGGAGGCAGATCGGCCTATTTTTCTTAGGCCAATCTGCCCCCAATGGGCGGGCAGGAACCACTAGACATCAGGGATTGGTTTATTTGCCCAATTTCATGCAAGGGGAGCGATCCCTTAGCCAAGGGTCGTTCCCCTTGGGGACAATTTTATTTTAGGCCATTTCTGCCCCCCTGGGCGGCAGATCAGCCTACTTTTATTAGGCCAATCTGCCCCCAAGAAGGGCAGAAACCACTAAACACCAAGGATTTATTTTTATTTTATTTTTTACAGGTGGGGAGCGACCCCTTAGGCAACGGTCACTCCCCTGGGCGGAAAATTTATTTTAGGACATTTTTGCCGCCTTGGTAGCAGTTCGGCCTATATCTATTAGGCACATCTGCCCCCAAGGGGGGACAGAACACTCTTAGGCACCAGGGATTGGGTGTGTATGTGTGTCTGTGTGTTTTCTTTGTTTGGGGGGGCAGTTCCTTGGGCAAGGGTCGCTCTCCATGGGGGCACATTACTGTCAGCCATTGGGGGCAGATCAGCCTATTTTTGTAAGGCCCATCTGCCCCCAAGGCCAACTAGACACCAGGGAAGAATAAAAAATAAAAAAAAAAGAGGCCATACCCCCACCCCAAACAAATGTGGACAAAGTTTTTCTGCCCACCTGTGGGGAAGATGGGGCAATTACCCCCGATCCACTCTTGGGGTTGGGATGGGGGGGGATGTGGGGGGGGGCAGAAAGGCTACTAGATGTCAGGGAATTTTAAAACAAATAAAAAAATAGTGGGGTGGTGGCTACCAACCATGGTTATGCCCCCGCCCCAACTGAAGGGGATAAAAGTCTTTCAGCTCTCCCCCCCCACCCCAGCACACTAAAAGATCTTATCCCAACGGCAAGCAAGAGGACATTTCATTATTTTGGGTTTTGGTTTTACATTTGGGCCATGAGAGCCTGGCAAACTCTCAAAATCATCCCACTTGTAATGGTGAGGGCTGCACTTTTTGAACTTTGGGACGCTGCCATGTAGAAAAATCTACGAGACCTAGACACACCTGAAAACTAAACATCTAGGTGAGTCCAGGGTGGTGTGCTTCACATGCACCCCGCACCATTTTCTTACCCACAATACCCTGCAAACCTCCAACTTTGCTTTAAATCACACATTTCCCCCACATTTTTGTGATGGAACCTTCCAAAATCTGCAGGAATCCACAAAATTCCTACCACCCAGCATTGTCGCATCTATACCGATAACAATTGTGCCCCACTTGTCAGCCTAAAAAGGTTTTTTCTCAAACTGCCCTTCTGGACCCGCTTTGGTTTCCCCTCAATTTCGACATGTTTTTGGCTCTTCCTTGTCACTGGCACTTAGGCCCACGTACACAGGTGAGGTATCATTCTTATGAGGAGACTGAGGGGAAGGTTGGGTAGTAGGAAATTTGTGCAGATCCCACACGGAAATGTGGGAAAATTTTTATTTATTTAGTGAAATTTGAGGTTTGCTGAGGATTTTGGGTAAGAAAACACTGAGGGATCCACCCAAGTCACATCTCCCTGGACTCCCTCTGGTGTCTAGTTTTCAGAAATGTCTGGGTTTGAAAGGTTTCCCTAGATGGCTGTTGAGCCCAGGTACAAAAACGCAGGTGTCCCCCTCCCGTCAAAAACAGTTAGTTTTGCAAATGATAATTTTGATGTGTCCACATAGTGTTTTGGAGCATTTCCAGATGCGGGCACTAGGACTACCCACACAAGTGAGGTTTTATAGGGAGATGTGGGGGAATGTTGTGAGGAAAACGTGTTTTGTTGCAAAATTTTGAGGTTTGCAAAGGATTCTGGGTAACAGAACCTGGTGCGAGCGCCACAAGTTACCCCATCCTGGGTTCCCGTAGGTGTCTAGTTTTAAAAAATGTCCAGGTTTGCTAGGTTTTCCTAGGTGCCTGATGAGCTAGAAGCCATAATCCACAGCTAGGCGTTTTGCAAAAAAACAGTTTACATAAGAAAAATGTGATGTCTCCATGCTGTCTTTTGAGGCATTTCCTGTCACAGGCACTAGGCCAACCCACATAAGTGAGGTACCATTTTTATTGGGAGACTTAGGGAAATGCTCGGCGGAAGGAAATGTGTTGCTCCTCTCAGATACCGGAACTTTCTATCACCGAAATGTGAGGGAAAAGGTGTTTTTTTGCCAAATTTTGAGGATTGCAAAGGATTCTGGGTAACAGAACCTGATCAGAGCCCCACAAGTCACCCCATTCTAAATTCCACTAGGTGTGTAGTTTCAAAAAGTGTATAGGTTTGCTTGGTTTCCCAGGTGCCGGCTGGGCTAGAAGCCAAAATCCACAGCTAGACACTTTGCAAAAAACCGATCAGTTTTATTTATGAAAATGTGATGTGTCCATGTTGTGTTTTGGGGGCATTTCCTGTTGCGGGCACTAGGCCTACCCACACAAGTGAGGTACCTTTTTATCGGGAGACTTGGGGAAATGCTGGGTCGAAGGAAGTTTGTGGCTCCTCTCAGATTCCAGACCTTTGCAGCACCAAAATGTGAGGGGAAAAAGTGTTTTTTTTGCCAAATTTTGACATTTGCAAAGGATTCTGAGTAACAGAACCTGGTGAGAGGATCCCAAATTACCCCATCCTGGGTTCCCCTAGGTGTCTAGTTTTTAAAAATGCACAGGTTCCGTAGGTTTTCCTAAGTGCCGGCTGAGCTTGAGACCGAAATCCACAGCTAGGCACTTTCCCAAAAAAAATTCATTTTTCAATGTAAAAATGAGATGTGTCCATGTTGCTTTTCCTGTCGCAGCCTTAAGCCTACCCACACAAGTGAGGTACCATTTTTATCAGGAGACGTGGGGGAACACAGAAAAGAAGAACAAGTGTTATTGCCCCTTGTCTTTCTCTACATTTTTTCCTTCCAAATGTAAGACCGTGTGTAAAAAAAGACGTCTATTTGAGAAATGCCCTGTAATTCACATGTTAGTATGGGGAACTCGGAATTCAGAGATGTGCAAATAATCACTACTTCTCAACACCTTATCTTGTGCCCATTTTGGAAATACAAAGGTTTCCTTGATACCTATTTTTCACTCTTTGTATTTCACCAAATGAATTGCTGTACACCCAATATACCATGAAAACCCATTGCAAGGTGCAGCTCATTTATTGGCTCTGGGTGCCTAGGGTTCTTAATGAACCTACAAGCCCTATATATCCCCACAACCAGAAGAGTCCAGCAGAAGTAATGGTATATTGCTTTAAAAAATCTGCCATAGCTGGACAAAGGTATAGACGAAAATGTGGACAGAAATTGCTCTTTTTTTCCCCTCAATGTCAATATTTTTTATCTTAGATGTTTTTTTCTTGAGGAAAACCTTCAAGGGTCTACACAAATGACCCCTTGGTGAATTCAGAATTTTGTCTACTTTTCAGAAATCTTTAGCTATCTCGGAACCAGCATTGGTTTCACACCCAATTCTGTCAGTAACTGGAAAGAGGCTGAAAGCACAAACAAATTGTACAAATGGAATATGTCCCAATAAAGTGCCAAACGTGTGTTGTAAAATGTGGTTTTCTGATTCAAGTCTGCCTGTTCCTGAAAGCTGGGAAGATGGTGCTTTTAGCACCACAAACCCTTTGTTGATGCCATTTTCAGGGGGGATAAAACATGCTTTCTTCTGCAGCCCTTTTACCCTTTTCTTTTTTTAAAGACATTTTAGCTGTATTTTGGATAATTTCTTAATCTCCTCCATGGGAACCCAAAACTCTGGGTACCTCTAGAATCCCTAGGGTGTTGCAAAGGAAGGACACAAATTTGGTGTGGGTAGATTATGGGAATAAAAAGTTATTGGGGCCTTAGTGCGAACTACCCCAAATAGCCCAAAAAAAGGCTGGCACAGGAGATGGAAAAGGCCTGGCAGCGAAGGGGTTAAAGAGATTTTTTTCATTTCCACTAACAACAAATCTATATGAATTAGATAACATATAAATTCTAAAACAAGCTGTATCTATCCGCCAAAGGTACTATACGTTATTATAACCTCTGGATTTTCTTATTTCCATTTCACTGTTGGCATTTTAAAATAAAACCTCTCACCCTAGCAATCACTGATGGCTTTACAAATGACAATGGGTACTTACATGCTAGTCTGCAGTTCCTAAAAATGCATCTCTAATAAAAAAAAAATTAAAAGCTTAGAATGTTGCGCTCTTTGCTTTTTGTAGTGGGGGCAAAAGGAGGAAAAGTGCATTAGAGTGCAGGCAGAAATATCACCAGATGAGTAGATGTTGACAGGATTATAGCTCATCTTTACTGAACCCATCAGCAGTTTTACCAACTCTGAGTCATTTCAACGAGTAAGTTACATGATTGTTTTACGGTGTACTAAGATTCCAGACCCAATCAAAATGTAATGGGGAAATAGATCCCTGGAGAACAATTCTGTATTACATCACGTTCGCGAACATTTAGACATATTTATGTATATTGTACTTTCATACTATTATTATCTGCTGTCCTTAGTGTGCTGGGATCCATTCACGTTTTAGAACAATTCATCTTAACTAAAATAGCTTCCATTTAGCTAACCATGAGATATCCTCTGACCTATCTAGACTACAGACTTTTATTGTACTAAGTACAATAGGAGACACGCCATTAAAAGCAATTCTCCTTTATAGCACGAATGCCCAGTTACATTTACTTGTCATATTCTACATTCTCACGTCCTGATGCATGAAGTATGTAGATGCATACATCAGGGCAACCCAACTTTTCTTCATGTGGTATTTTTTTTTGTAGCTCCAAATCCCCACTACATCAATGTCTGTTGTAACTGGTTTGAGTTCAATATTGGTGAATACACACATTTATGTAAAAATCCCTTATTGCACCAATAACTTGTGCCATATTAGTCTGCATTATTGCCTGTTAGGCTGGCCATTTTAAAGGATGGTGAAGATGTACAATTAGATAAAGAAAATAATTGATCTGTTTTATGTGATGGGGGCTCCATTGTGCACTACCTCGAGCCCCTTCTTAAGGACCGTAGTTGTAATGAAATATGTGTTTTTGACCACTGACTGTGTTGCACCACTTTGCACCTGGATTAGCTGTCTAGTGTTCACCAGTTGCAGACTACCTTTTGTATTCAGTTTAGCGGCCTATTAACTTTATCGTAGCATTAGACACTGCCATGTTAAAGCTGACCATACTTTTCTACATTGTAAACTGTGCATTCTGTCTTGTTTTCGTGCTTTTTCTCATTACGGCTTTGGTTGATAAGGATGTCCTTATACGGCAGGGAACGGCCTTGTTTTGATTTGACACCTTGGGATTGTGGCCAAACCCCAACGTGTTATTTTCAAAGCATACATAAACTAGCCAGCATGTTTGAATTACGAAATGAGGGGGTTTTTTTCCAGAAAGCTCCTTTTGTTGTGTTTTTTTAAGATATAAAAAGACCCAGTGCGACAGGGAGAGAGTGTGAGTGACCTCAATCAGGGTTCTTGACGTCGGACGCCTGATATCTTTCCTGTGAGGGTGAAGATCTCTTTCTCTTTCACAGTCAAATGGTGTCATTGTCTTGCTGACATGAGAAAGATGAAGAGCTTGGCAGGCCCTACGGTGATTAATTTTTACTTCATTATTTGCTTTACAGTATAATATAATATAAATACATATATTTGCTGTGTACATTGCAGTGGAGAATCATTTTGGTATATTGTCCTTTCATTGCTGTGACTATTTTTAAATGTGTGCTTTTAACATGTTAATCTCCTTTTAGGAACCTCGTGGTGAAATAATAATAAATGTCTTCTTTCAACTGAGAAGTGCATCCCAGAGATTTGTGTGAGCTTGATCATTAGGGAAAGCAAAACAGTAGTTTACCCTCTGTCTCTCATTTATTATTTATATTGTGACAATGTTTCATTTACACTGCACTGCCTTTGTACCATGTGGGTTCAAGGTGCACTACAGTTTAGCAAAACACTAAATAAGCCCAAATTAATGGAAAGCAATGAAATGAGTAATGGGTATTTCAGTAAAGTTTGGTTAGAGGGATCTCCAGATGACAAGATCATTTCTTGAGTGCGCTGTTTGGCTATTGCCATAAATTAGCTCGCTCCTGTCCATAATTGACTAATTTGTCACTATGTTAGGCAGGTTCTTGTGAAAGATTCAGGCTAGACTGAATGGAATCTGTGCTTGTAGTGGTGAATTGCTCTTGATGGCATGGGGCGATTTGGTGAAAGGACTAAGCTCTTGTGATACACAGGCCGCCGACACTGACGACTGATTTGATTCTGAGGAGTGTGCAGTTTGGGATGGACCCCAAAGAAGTGCATTTTCAGCCTATCCTTAAGAGGACCAGTGTTTGGAGCACTGGGCCAAGCCCTGAGGTGCTTGATTTTTGTTAGCGTGTGATTTTTGTTTGGTTTTTGATGTAGTTGTTCAGACAGAGAGAGTCCTGCACTTGGAATATGATGTCTGTATCTAGGGTCACAGACCTCCATTCATTTTTAACAGCGAAATCGAGGAATGGACGTTGATACTGGGAAAAGGAATTAAATTTTTCAAGAGATGAATTTCAGGGAATGGAGGAGCATGCAACTTATCTTGCGGATTGTACGAGTGATCATCTGAATCCCCAGTGAAGTATCCAACTTTCATTTGGAAGAAACAGAAAGCTTAGCATAACTTGCACCGGAAAGTACACCGGTGCGGCACCCTTACACAGCTGTAGCTTACTAACAAATAATGGGGTTTCATTTTGCATAATTACACAGGATTTTTCATATTTTTCCCACAATTTCGAATATTTACACGAAGCCAAACTATGCAAATTGCACACACAACTAAAATCTTTAGCGAAACGTCCTTTCCCTTTCAGTGCTCTCATGGTAGGCCGGCGTACAGAAACAAAGTTAAATCTTTTGTCTTTCATCTACAAGAAGACCTGAATGTTTTCGACATTAGGGTTGTCCTGTATTGGAAATACCAGGACATCGTTTGTTGTAATAGATTCAAATTGGAAAAGAGAGTTTGTCATCAATGCTTAAAAGTCCAATTGATATACTCTGACATTCGGTCAGATAATTGTCATAGTGAGCGCTTTATTGTAGAACAACATGCATCATTTGTCACTATTTTTTTTAACCATGAACGAATTTAGGGCCAGATGTAGCAAAATCCAATTTTGCGACTTGCAAATTGCGAGTCTGAGTGACTCGCAATTTGCAAGTCGCAAAATCGGATGCAGAATGGTGTCTCAGACACCTTCTGCGACTCGCTATGGCGTCGCAAAGACCCACCTCATCAATATTCATGAGGTGGGTCGCATTTTGCGACCCCATAGCGAGTCCCTGCACTCACAGGGATGGTGGCCTGCTGTAGTCAGCAGACCTCCATGTCTGTGACTACTTTTTAAATAAAGCAGTTTTTTTTTTTTCATTTTGCAGCCCGTTTTCCTTAAAGGAAAACGAGTTGCAAAATGAAAAAAAAAAACGAAACCATTTGGTTTCGTGTTTTTCAGAGTAGGCAGTGGTCCATTGGACCACTGCCTGCTCTGAAAAAATATTTTTGTCGACATTCACAAAGGAGAAGGGGTCCCATGGGGACCCCTTCCCTTTTGCGAATGAGTTACCATCAGTGTCACACTGGTGGTAACTGCAAGTTGGTTTGCGACCGCATTCGCGGTCACAAAGCAACTCTGAATTGCGATGCGAGTCGCAAATAGGAAGGGAACACCCCTTCCTATTTGCGAGTCGCATTCCCAAATTGCGAGTCGGTACCGACTCGCAATTTGGGAATGAGCATCGCGGGAGGCAGTTTGCATGGCGCAAACTGCATTTTTCGCAGTTTGCGCCATGCAAACGGCGTGCTACATCTGGCCCCAAATGTTACCAATTGTGCTAAAAATACATTTGCAGCAACAGACGCTTGTGCTCTTGTTGTTTGTGTTTTTCCAGCACCCGACAGTTACATTTAGTCATGAACAGCAGCATAATTATACAATATGCCAAATTGCATAGTTTTTTTAATTTTCCCTAACAAGGTATCACAAAAGTCACAAATTCATGCAAAATACTCCAGCATAATTTAAATTTCACACTATTTTACAAATATTCTAATCTGAAAAGTTTGGTTTTCTAATTACATTTGGTGATTATTCTGCTGTGATGCCTGTAATAGTTTTGTTGAGAAATAGTTGGACGATGCTGTCCACAGCCACTGCTGTACTCTCATGATACAAGAAAAACAGCAGATCCCAAAGCAAATTTGAGTAACTCCACCACTGTAGGCCCCAAAGTGGAATCTGTTTACCTGTGGGGGGACTTAGAACTAAAATGTTGCTGTGGATATGTCTGGTGTCGTGTCCATGCTTAAAAAAGGTAGCAGAGCTTGAAAATATGGCATGAAATGTGCCAGTAGAATGTTTTAGATAGTGGACTGTGCAACATGTCCATCAATTATTGATTCCTAGGGTGAGTTGGTAGCTGATGATCAAACTAGCTTATGGTCTACCTCTTTTATTATAATCTGAAAACAGGCTTAATGTGCAAATTCTGCAATTAATGTAATTGCTGGCATGTCTACTGTGGCGCAGCAAGGGTACCATAGGCCCCTTAACAATCAAGAAAAATTGTTCCCGGCTATTATTTGGATAGTGAAATACAACAATAAACAGGGCTCGGTGCGACTATGCGGACTCTGGGTCCCGGCGCTATGCACTGCTGTGCACCACTGCACCATTAATAATTACACTCTTGAAAGGCTGGTGTTCACCTTAAAAATGTTTAGGCTGCTTTTTACTGTATAAAGGTCTAAGTGTCCATGAGCAGGACATTATTGGAAATGGTAATTGCTAAATTTCTCTAAGGTTACTGTCACAAATGTATATAATACTTGTATAATAAATTCTATATGATCTAGATTTTCGAAAGATTCTATCAACATAGACAACATGGCACACACTTGGGAAGCAGCACCTACCTCAAGACTTCTGGCTCCACAGCCTGGTATGCGAGCTTCTCGAATACCCTCACCAGCGGTAGATGCAGCAGGTCCTGGCTGTCACTCATCGCTGTCCGACAGAAGGTCACCAGGCTGTGCAGGAGCCCGCCTTCACACATCAACTGGCGATTCTTTTCTGACTTGACCAAGGAGAGGATGTGGTCCACCACTGCACACTGGATCTCCTTTGAGAGCTGTTGGGGGAGCAGAATGCTTTGATTAATGGGAAACATGGGCCTAGTGGAATCATAGCCTTGGCCATGGACCAGGCAGGCACTGTATGTTTAGTTTCCTATGTATGAGTTGTCTGTGCTCCCAGCTGAGACATATCCATCAAATAGTTGAACAGAGGTGAGGAAGGGTTACAAAAGGGGAGGCTGAAGAAAAGTGGGTGTAAAGGTCCAATGCTAAGTGCCTGAGAATTGGGTGTGAAATTTACTGCAGCTGGTAAATTCCAAGAGTGAGCTATTTCCAGAGTGTATTGAGTCAAATATATCCTTTCTTCCTACTCTCCAGTAAAATGGGCATTTTCTTTTCTTTTTCATACCAAATTCAATGTGCATCAATATCTACTTAATATCCCCCCCCCATTACATTTAGGCAGCCTTGCTTGCTGAACTTTACCTGGGCAAAATTGTGGACAGTATGGTGTTTTGCAAGAAAATGGAAATTAGGAATTCCAATGTGTTGTGTAACAGTGGTTACCACACACATCCGATTTCAGCCCCATACTTATAATCGGGGCCTACAAGGAGGAGAAGGGTGTAACGAGGTGGAAGAGGTGAAGGGTACAGAGGAGGAAAATGAAAAAGGGAATTCAGGGCAAAATGGGGTAAGGAAAAGGTTGAGGAAGAACTGGGGCAGTTGAAGTGAATTGTGAAGTAAGAATAAAATGTGAGCCAAGAAGCGATAGGAAGTCTACAATAAAGGGAAAGGGAAGGAAAGAAAAGATAGGTGGGAAAGAGTGTGAGGAAAATCTGGAAGAGGAAAAGCAAGAGGAGACTAATGTGGTTAAAAAAAAAAGAGGAAATTCAATATGAGGACCTGAAAACAGAGGAACGTTTAGGGAAAAATGGAATCATAGAATGGAATGGGAAGGAGGAAATGGAAGAAAATGATTAGGATAATGTTAACTGAAATAACTTCTTATATGTACAGTTGCTAGCACGGTTATACCATCGCTTCTTTTCCCTTTAAATTATTAAAGATAATGGTCCTCAATTTTCTTATCTAAGATGGATGAAAGGTTATGTTATCCCTGAGACTATTCAGACCACTGAACTACAACACTATTTGTTGATCTTAAAAGTGCTCAGCTACAGTCACGCGAAGTGATCTAAGGATGTTAAACTAGCAGCAACTGTGAACCCACACCTAACTCAGGAGTAAATACCCACATCCCTGACTGCCTCCCTTAACTTAATACATTTGTAAAGTGAGGCGAGTATAGCCTTTAAGATGCTCCACATGGAGGCTACCAGCACAAAGAAGAAAATATATCCTAGCCTCCAATTATGAAAATAATTAACAGTGAGATGATGAGGAGGGAAGAGTATGATGATATGTAAGGCATTGGTCCAACCACCACATGACACCTGTGATATACATGAGGTAGCTATTGTGGTGCAATGATGCACCGAGGTCCAGAGGAGAAGGGAACTCATACTGCTTTGGATGGATAAACATTATTTGGATCTGCTGTCCGCTCCTATTTTTAGGTCTCGGCTCTAGACAGCGCACATGCGCTGTCTCGAACCAAAATGTGCTGTATCTACATCGTGGGCTTCAGCCTGCCCATAGCCCTCCCTTTTGCTGGCACCATCTTTGCCCAATTTTGCAGTATCCCCATTCGTTAAGGACATGCTTATTTCATACCTTTTCCGCTGTTTAGCCCTCCACAAGAGCACCGGCCAACTACTGTTTACTTACACAGCGGCCATTTTTTAGACATTGGCTAGGGACTTTTTTATTTTTGTTTCAATGGGTGACCGGTCCCGCCATACATTAGGACCGCTATTGTTCCTAATGTGAAGGGCTCCTCCCTTCTCAGCCACACATCATCTCCCAACACCCCGCAGCAGCCACACACAGAGGCTTTGCCTGAGGGATGCTGCTGCATGCATGGGAAGTGGACAGGAGCACCTTAATGCGGGGAAACAGGCAGCATTGTCGGCACCAGCAGCCACAGCTGGGGGAAAGGCTTTTAATTTTCCTGATGTTGCTTCCTTAGCAGCTGCAGTCTATATTCCTCCCGAGCAGAGCCAGCAGCAGCTCTAGCAAGCAGCGGAGATATTGCCTGCTTGCAGAAAGGCTCCACGTCAAGTGGGTGGTTACATCTGCCAGAGCTCAGCAGTGGAGGGAGAGCGCCGGTGGCCCAAGCAGGGGTAGGCTCCGCAAGAAAAGACACCGTGGATAAAGGCCTGAAGGGAAGAGTAGGGCGAGAGGCAGAGAGGGCAGAGGAGGCCTTCTACAGCCCCAGTCCCAGGCCTTTCAATGTTGCCTTGTCCCTTCCCAAGCTGCAGGGGAAAGCACGCTCCCATTCGGCTCTGTCTGGTAAACAAGTACATTCAGTTTGATTGTGCTTTGGCAATCCTTGGCAAAAACAGAAAGGATTATCCCCGATTTGTCCCAAAAAATTATCTAATTTCTGCTTCCTTCTATCATAGAACATGGACATGTAAGATTGCTGCATTTATTCGTTGTTTTTTGTTTATGTATTGTCCCCTCTGTTTGTCTCCTTGCACATTTCTTGCCCTATGTTTGTGCCTCTCTGCCCATTTTGTGCTCATTTCTTGCCCTAAAGTTTGTGGGCAGCCGGTATCTCGCACCCCCACCCACCATCCCGTTCACCACCCCCAACCCATTGCCAAAAACAATAGGTCACCCATTGCCGAGACATACTGGCTTTGCCATTGCTTGTTTTTAGGGTCACGCCTGCGTTGCATGCGCTCTCGCATGCGTATCGCAGCGAGACGCTTTAGTGTTTAGAAAAGGGCTCGGAGCCCTGTCGACATCACGTCAGTGTTTTTCAGTGATTCGTGGGCTTGCCTAATAAAATCTGCTTGCTTTCATTAGTCGAAGGCATGTATACGTCATGCCTTTTCCGGTGGCTAGCCCTCCTCAAGCGCATCGACCAAGTACAGAAAACATGCGAGGCTCGCTGTTTTCTGTCTGGCTCGTGGACTACTTTTTCTGTAATTTACTAGCACGATTTCGCTTGGCAGAAGGCGGGCGCTTTACAACGTTAATTGCACTTTTTCGGTTACGTACATAAACACACTTTTGCCGATAGGTGAAAAGTCGGGTTAGGAGTTTACAACGCTACTTGCTCTAACATGAGCAAACGGGAGACCCGTTGCATTGCAAATGCTTGTTTCTCTTGTGCGCGTGCCGGGTGTCACGCTCAGGGTGTGCTCTTCATGGTTGTATCAGACCCAGGGGGGCAGTGAAATACAGCAGGGGAGCAGTGCTGATATTTCAGTAATTTAGCGGTTGTTTGAAGGGAGGGAGGGCTGCTCTTGAGACAGCGTTAGAGAGAGGATGCGGACACAGCATAGTGTGGGAGAGACAAGGAGCGAACTCATAGGGCGTGAAAGTGTGACAAAGAAGGAGAAAATGGCGAATGCTGACATAGGAGGAGGGAAACGAGAGGCAGCGTGAGAAAGCAGAAGCCTAGGGAGTATTGCGAGAAAAACAGAAGAACATAGGGAAGGAGCACAGGTGAAAGTGCACAGACTCGTTGGGTGAGAGATATGACCAAACTGATATAATGAAAGAAAAAGCAAGTGTTACAAAGGCTAGTCGAGAATGATGGGCGCGTGATTAAGCAAAATGTCACTTTTGCATCATTTTGTAGCACAAAAGCGTCCTTACGTTTATTTTTGGTACAAGGACGCATAAGCTTAAGCACCACGCACAACCGCAGTTCGTGTTCTTTTGCTCCTATGCATTTGGTAAAATGTTACAGAGAATGTTGCTTTTGCGGTGAATTCATACTGGGAGTGGCGTGTAATTACGTAAAGTGGCGTAAGGGTGGGAAACTGGCATTACAAGTGTACTACGAATTTCCTAAAATTATCTGAATAATGCTGCCGTGAAGTAAATTTCTCCGGTGCCTGTTTCTTGCGCTACGAACTACTACAGCCAACATGCCTTCCCTTTGTAATGAAGAGTAGCATCGCACTAACTTTTTTTTTTTTGCTCCTTGTTTGATCGCACATCTCTTAGGTTGTTTAGGCAAGCGCTTAATTTGTGCCCGTGGTAGCAAGTGGTGGGCGCCGCGATCCATTTCTGAAGAGCCGGGCTTATTTTTTATTATCAGACTTCGAACAGGCTCAGGGAAGAGAAAGGCGGAAAAAGAAAGAGAAGGCAAAAAGAAAAGAGGAAAACAGTGACAAAAGGTGAACGCAGGGAGGAACTCGCAAGAATGGGCCAGACAGGAAGTGTATAGTGGTGGAAGAAAGAGGAATAAAGCCCTGGTATTTGGCAACACTGGCGGCATTCGACAAGTGAGTGCCTCAGAAATACATATTTTGTTTTACATTTTTTTGTTTTTTCAAATTAAGCCCTGATAATCAAACAACTTTAAATTACACATGGTGCAGACACAAATGTTTGTTTGAAACGCGTAATTAGGTTTATATAGGATTTTTTTCCTCATCGCAAAGCGGTCAAGACCCAACACCGGTCCAGGCGACTCTAGACCGTTGAGCTAGAAAGGTCTCTGAAATTCAAATATACTTGAAATGCTGCTGTCCATTGCGCCAATTGTTTGCGTTTTTTAATTTTTTGTGAAGATGCGTCACAGTAGGTGACATTCTACAGTGAAAACACGACCCTTTCGTCGTCCCCCGCAAACGAGGTCTGCAGACTGCAGCCCGCCCCACCTCATCGCCTGGAAGATGCAGGCTGATTCCCCCCGTTCACGTCAAAATTTCCAAAAATGTTCAGATTAATGCTAAGTGAAAGGCCAAGTCCCTCTATGGGGCATATAATGGAGCACAATTGATCCCGTCAATTACAGTATGGCAGGCCAATAACCACACTGACTTCTTTAGGCTGAAATGAGCTTTTTTGAGCGACAAGAATTCCGGTAAAAATGTGTTTTTAGCGAAAATCTAACTATTGGCAGGAAAGCAGCTTGTTTCACATGAAGCTCAATTGATTTTCATATATAAAAAGGCAGTTGTCTGGGGGGTGAAGGCGGAGGGGGGGGGAGCGGTATGTGACCACGAGGGATGGTCAGGGGCGGGGGATATGGACAGCAAGGTGATGAGCAGAGACATATATCTCATATTATGTATAGATATCTCCATCTCCAGTAGAAAGGACTGAACCAGACAGTAGGACAATATATACTGCAATGATGGGCAGCAGAAAGGCAACCAGGTTTGAGGTATTGCCCTCGACAGATCTAGCCAGGGCTGGTCTTTGCTCATATAACACCTCAGGCAAAAGCATATTTGCACCCTTCCAGATCATCTGCACCAAACTGGTGGTGGGAGCTGTTGGGGGAGAAAGAAGGCAGAGGGTAAATAAGCTTTTAAAGGAAGAAAAGGAGATCTAGAAATAGGCTGAAAGACAATGAGCATGCATCAGTGGTCTGGAATCGTGATTTCAAGCAATCTGGTAGGAAAGCACAATGTACCCATCTGAAGCAAGGTGACTTGGGCCCAGCTCGCCTATGTCAAAACCCAGACCTGGATCTCATCACTCGGTGATTCAACCACCACGACCTACTCTGTACACCTTAAGGAAGGGAGGATAATGGCTGGTGATTGTTCCTTTTGGCCATCAATCTTTCACTTTAAGGATAACGGTCAGGACCTGCAGACCGTGGGCAACTGGAACACAGGACTTGATGTGCTACAAAGGCCTTCAGAGGCACAATGACTCAGGTAAGAGGACCTCAAGGTACAGACACAGAGCTGGCCATAGGACCTGGAAAAAAGTTCAAGCACAGGGACTAAGAAAATTAGCACCAGGACTCAGTGAAGGAGTATCTGGGACTGAGACCATTTCTAGATTAGACCTGCAAGAGGAATCATGGGTGTCTGGAGTTTTAGATCCCCCTAATAAATGAATTCTCTAGTAAATTGTTCGGTACAGATTCTTTAAGTCGGGTATTGTGAAGTATTTGTCAGATTTCACTTGGTATTTTAACATATACGCACAGAACAAAAACACCCACACACACTACCATCTCTGTTTTAAAGGTCTTAAAATGGTTTATGTAACAAAACTACTGAGTTTTAAGTATCCCTAACAATCCACGCCCCTCCCTTTCCACTGCTCCTTAAGCCCCCCTCATGCCCTACTTCTCATTTAATGTAATTTAACCAGCGTGATTGTTGGAAAATCTGAAACACCTCCCTCCCCCCAATCTTACTGGCCAAGATACGCCCCTGAGAGTAATTAGTAGATAGGATAAAATGAAGGCTCAAAGAATTAGGTTTTTCTTGAGTTCATGCTACAAGGCTTGTGGCAGAGGGCTGGGAAAGCTGGGAGGAGGCCAGTAGAACAAGGTCAAGCGCGGCCCCAGGCAGCATCCTTAACGGGCTTCAATAAAACGACTCAAGCTACTAAAGAAAATGTCGGCAAATGGCTTGAGGGAGTGCAGAGCTTGAAATTCTGGTTGATGATGGGGAGTTGAATAAACATCTCAGTGAGATGAAGATACAGTGCTCAGACCACCATGGCACAGTGCTTTGAGATCAAGGTATGCCGTTTCTGCCAGCCGCTCATCCATTTCCAATATGAAATAATTAAATTGTGTTACGATCCAGCACAAACAGCCTCAGCCTCTAAGCAGTGATATGGGTGTGGGAGGAGAACAGGATCTTCAGAGAGACCCAGAGGGTCACCTTAATGGAGGAATTCCAGCTTAAAGGAGGTAGGTCCAAGTGTGAAGCAGGCGCATTTCAGTGCACAAAGTGCTGCCGCAGGAGAACAAACTGAACAGTAGTGCACTAGATTGAAAACTAGATACAGTGTGTAATACAGTTATGCGTTTACACATTGTTTAAGGTTTTTCGACTCAACTTCTACTTCTCACTTGCACCTATTTCATGTGATCTGGAATTTATGTTTAATATATAAATTCCTTTTGCATCAATCTCACAGGATGCACATAAGGCACCACCCATCAGTTAAGACCCCACCCCATGTACATTGGTGAGCAGACCAGTCAATGTGTAAATTTAGGGGTTCTGTGTTCTCACCGAGTCTTTCTGTAAAGCCCCATCGTTATACGTTATGACATTACAGAGATGTAGAAATAATAATGCAGCAGCAGAGGAGGGCCTACCAGTACACACAGAGAAAGTAAGAATAAACTCTGATAGGAGTCCGGGTGAATCAAACAAAAGTAACAGAGCAATACAAAAATTGTGCACATTCTTAGAACAAGCAAAACATCTAAAAAGCCAACTAACAGACAACTAGTTAACAAATTCTGGAAAAATTAATTATTTCTAGAAGATAACTTGCCATTGGAAGCCTACTTTTCAGTGACCACTCTTAGCTATGACCAGGTTAAGGATGCCAACAGGGCACATGTAGGGTCTTATACTGTGGGCAGGGGTGGCTCCTCCGTTGGGGCGGAGGAGCACTGTCACCCCCCACCGCCAGCAGCAGCTGTCAAACTTCTACGTTTATTATCGTTGTATTGTAGAAGGGGCGGGGCCACGGGCTTGCTGATCAGTATGGTGGTTATGTAGAAAAGAGACAACTCTTGAGTAGTCTTCTGAAGATAAGGTAGTTATCTGTGGATCTTATATTTGGAGGTAATAAATTACATAGTTTGGCCGCTTGAACAGAGAAAGATGTACCACCTATTGTCTTTTTCTTGTATGGTGGGGTTTGGAGGTGGGGTGCCAATCTTGGGCAGAGGTTTCTTTGTTGAATGAATTTGGTGATTTAATACTTGATGAAAAACGGTCCTGTTCCATGTATTGCTTTGTGGGTGATACAAAGCAGCTTGAAGGTGGATCTTCTGGCAACTGGTAACCAATGTAGGGCCCTCAAGGCAGAGTAGATGTGGGCTAGTGGCTTTACATTTAGGAGTAGTCTGGCAGCCAAGTTCTGATCAGTGATAGAGGACATTGGCATAATCCAGTTTAGACAGTATTAGAGAGATAGTAGCCTGCTGCTTGTGTGGAAAACCGAGGTGAGGGAAGATGCATCGCAGAGTTTTCATGATGACAAACTTAGATCCTGGTAATTTTTTCACTTAAGCATTCATTGTTAACTTGGAGTCCAGGGCAATCCCAAGGTTTCTTACTTCCTTAGATAGTTAAGGAGGTGGCCCCAGATCGTCCAGCCAGGAGCAGAGTGGGTCATAATTTTTCCAATCACATCATGTGAGTATTTGTGTTTTGGAAGCATTAAGTTTGAGATGGCTCCATGTCATCCACTGATCAACAGCTCTGAGGCAACTGAAGATTTGAGAGCTTGCAATGTGTTTGGGGCATTCCAATTTAAGGAGTATTTGTGTGTCATCTGCATAGTTGTAGCATGAGAGTTCAGATTCACGGATCATTGTCTGTAATGCCATCATGTAGATGTTGAAAAGCATGGGTGAGATGACTGAGCCTTGAGGGACCCCTGCTTTTGTGAAGTATGCTT
Organism: Pleurodeles waltl; assembly: GCF_031143425.1. Lineage (NCBI taxonomy): Eukaryota > Metazoa > Chordata > Amphibia > Caudata > Salamandridae > Pleurodeles > Pleurodeles waltl. Next base: position 1,445,858,786 of record NC_090445.1, read on the forward strand.
TGGACGAGAAAGGGGGAAATATAGATGACATTAGTTCTGTTTTGAAGGTAGGATGCGATACAGTCAAGTGCAGTCTCCTCTATGCCGGCTTTGCAGAGTCTTTGTGTTAGTATATCATGGTCAACTGTGTCAAAAGCAGCTGAGAGGTCCATGAGAACTAGTGCAGCAACTCCATTGCAGTCTATTGTGTTTTTAAGATCATCCCAGATGGCGGTGAGGGCAGATTCAGTGCCTCTTCCCGGGCAAATTCCAGTTTGGTAGTCTGAATGTATGGAGTTATCTTGAATAAATTGAAACATCTGGGCGAAAGCTGCTCTTTCTATCAGTTTGCCCAGGGAAAGGACCATCTGTAATCGGTCTATAGTTGCTGGGGTCATGTGGGTCCAGGTTTGAAAAGAATTTATAGTTTCTAGATCTGTGTTAGCAGTTGGTTGTGTTTCTAAGTGTTCAAAAAGGAGTTTGTTCCATGATCAATAGGTGGATGTATGTAAGGTCGTCGTGGGTGTGATAATATGCCCTTTGGATCCACAATTCTCACCCTCCACCATAGACCACAACTGGGTGGGATTGTCGCTCATTGCAAGGCCATGGAACTGTCCTCTACACGATAATGAGACTGCCGGGTGCCTTTTCCAGCTTTCTGTTAAAGTGTTTTTTCTAACATATTTTGTTAAAGCAGTAAAGCCATGACTAGATCTCAAATTTCCTAGTTCCACAGTCAAAACATACTTAACAGGGCCATATTTAGCAGTACATTTAGCAGTACAGTGGTGGTGCTTGTCTCTCCCAATTAATTGCCCACCTTGTTAGTGGCATTGCCATGTTTGCTATTGCACTCACTACCTGAACCGAGCCTAGTTCTAAGAGCTCCTACTGTTTACACATGAGGAAATAAAGACAAGTGGTTACTGGGCAATACCTGTGGTGGATACTCTTACTTGCCTTTGGTGTGCCAGGTGCTGAGATACTACCTGATTTCAATTGGACAATAACGTTTGCACACTTGACTTACCAAAGTTAGTGAGAGCTAGCAGTCAAGGCTTACTCCAGGAAGAGGGAGAGGTTTCGGAACACAGGCAAAGTCAGACAAGGGAATTTGTCTTCTTGTGTGACCATCGAGCCTGCCTGAACTCAGGCCCAGACCTAACACACGCCTACACTCACCTACTCAGTGCCTGAATACCCTCACGAGTGACAAGCAGCGCTCTACAAATCCTCCTTATATTACAGGAATCACACTCATTAAGGAATATACTACAAAAACTATTTTTAAATAGCGACTTAGCCCCTGACTTACAGGTGACTGTTAAGGAAGGAATCCACAAAAATACTCTCTGCAACTTATAGATCCCACACCCCAATAAACGTGTTCTAATAGCACAGTTTACACGTAGTGTTCTGCAAATGGTAGGGTCGAGAGGAATTTTACAATCTGAATTAAGAGCTGCAAACTTGAACAAGAAACTCTGCTTGTCTGGGTCAGGGAAAGAGCAGACAAATATGGGCGTTGTGGGGGGCGTGGACGGATGCAGCTGACGTTTAATCAATATGTGGGAAAACAAGCTTTTGCCCCTTCACTTTTCAGGGCTTTTTAGATTTCTTTCTATTCACATCTCACACGTTTAATGTCTGGAGAGAACCACATGTCTGCCATCTCAATGCGCTTAGCACCGAAAGTCTGGCATGGTCTCACCTGCAGGAAGTGCATTTATTGTGACCAGGGAGGGGAGGTGCTCTTCCCATTAGCGGACCTCGCGCGCTGAGCGGTGGCCTCTGCACCCTCTTAACTTCCCCACGGCGCGCTCGGCGATGACATCTCCCTTCCCGCACCCCGATCAGCTCTGGCGCGCGCAGTGACCATATTCATTGGTCACTAAATGTCGCTTCCTTCATGACTGCGCCACAGTCAGTGGGGGCATGTCACTCAACTGAGGAAAGAGGGAGATGTAACATTCTGGAGGAGTGACTCTCCGAAGGAAAGGCGAGCCAGTCAACGTAACAAGAACATTATGGAACAGAGAACAACAAGCCAGTGTGTCTGGGACCTAATGCAAGGCAGGAAGTGTGCAAGTTACTCTGAGTGGCACTAGTTTCATGATGGCCTTTCTTTTCCCGTGAGCCACTGCGTGTTCACCTGGACAAGCCGAGCAGCACTCTCGAATGCATGAATACTGATGTTTCTGGCCTACAGCGTGAATTCCCCTCACCGGTGACTGTCTGCCCTGTGACACCTTCCAAAATGGCAAGATATGCGATTTTACACGTTTCTGCTTTGACACTCAAAAGTTAGCGCTATTGGCGGCTTTGAGAATGTTCATAATAAATACCCCGACGATAAGAAAGAAAGAAAAAAAAAGATCAGAGAACATGGCTAAGGACAAAACAAAATAACATTTAAAGTACGTTCTTTGTAATGAGTGTTATGCATGGTGTACTGTTGCACGTGATGTCTCAGATGCAGCTGTGCGGCTGTGTCCTCAAGTGTAGATGTCACATCCTTCTCCCTCTATCTCCTAATCATAATCAACCCTACCCTCGCCACCCTGCACCATCTTCAAAACCAACTGCACCATGTACCAAGGATTTTGACTGGCACGCCAGTCTTCACATCCACCATTTCTTGCCACACCCACAGTCGGGACACTGTCAGGCAGGAGATTAATCCAAAAAAGAAAAAAACAAGGCCACAGGTAGTCTCCATTCATGCTCTCAATACCTGTATTAACATCCATGTATCTGTTAGGCCTGGTCCAACCCTAGTCTAATTTAAGAAAGAACTGAAGCCTAACCTCTTTAAAGAACACTGCATCACGATGATGTGACAGACCACAATCACTCCCAGAATCTAACTTCCACTTAAAACACCTATTGACTTTGTCCTTGAACAGCACTCTGCTGCCCTTTAGTTGGGTTTGTATTACACACATACATACATACTTGTACATACAGAAATATCTCAGAAAGTATGAAAAGTACCTAGAGCCCACAATAGACAGCTTCTTGGATGTTCATTTCAGGATCCTCTTAATGACCCCAGCGGAGGATGCAATGGGAGATTTAAGGTCTTATTTTTCTCTTGGCATCTCTGCTCTCAGGTGGAGAATTGTCTGACACATCTAAGGTCCATTTCCTTTCAGTGGGGATCCCTGTGATCCACTTTTATGAAATCAGAATGATAGGTGTGAAACTATGCTGTTTAGCCTTGCATGGCATTTTTATTCTGTTTTTCAGATACAACCCCTCAAAACAAGATCTCATTTCTCAAAAGAAACTTAGTACCCTGACGTTCTTTTATTTTTTTCCTTCATGTGAAGACCATTAACTATTTCCCTGCCTGCGAGGACCATGATATTGTTAATATACATAGGAAAAGGTCCACCCTAAAGAAACAGGCTGCAGCCATTAAATGACCAATGACAGAGCCATTGGGGGCTCCTCCATACATCGATAATTGCTTCACCCACAGCTAAATGAAGGGATCAACCGTAGGTTTGTTGGTTATGAGCCCAGCTTATTTGCAATAGTTCCCACAATCCGCCAGACCCTCGAAAAAGCTATTAGTTATAAAATCCCCTGAACACAAGATAAAGCCTTCAGTCTGTTCGAGTCTCTACATTAGAAATGTTATCCTCAGCATGACGTTAGTTACTAATATCAGATATTCTACATGACAGACTAGATGCTAGGACATTTTATGTACACAAACGTCAAACATACATCAACAGAACATCAAATTCCTATTACTGTGAGAGGCCTGCGTGTAATAGTGCTGGTCAGCAGTCATCACTCATGGGAGCCACGTCCCTAGGATGTTGCTTGCCCAAACTCACTTCTAGTATTGTACCCTGGAAACTTACCCCATTGAACCCACCTGCAATCAGTGATTCAGCAACTCCCAGGAACTCTAGCTTTCCAGCAAAGTCCTGGCCCCTTCACCATTCCCCTACAAAACAGCTTTCTGTTTTTCCAGTCAAAAGATGTTTTACCCTTAGCAGGCAGAAAATCCTGCAGACGGAAAACCAACCACTTGTGCAGGCCACTGACGGTAGTTATCACTTTGAAGAAGTCCAGGGAGCCATATCAAGCCAGCTTCTCATTACTTACTGCTGGAGAAGCATGCTAGGACACAGCGAGCTTGTTTGGTTGATAACAAGGCCCTGAACACTTTTAGTCTGATTGTCAGTGAGCTTCTTCAACAACTTCTCTAAATTGGATATAACTTGGAATTTACGTCCAGCAACATCAAAACTCCTGCCAAGTGGTCCAAGATTGGCTGAGACCAGTGGTTCTTCTTGGATGACAAGGAACATGCTGGGTGCTGCCTTGAAACTGCAGCCCTGGTACTGTATGCCACCTGCTACTGCGAAATGCTGTTTAAGAGGACACTGACCAGCAAGCGCATCAATGAGACCATAGGAGCTGCAGAGAATGCCTCGAAGCACTGAAAAGTGACGGTGAAGAGCCATACCAACAACAAAAAAAAGCAAGAGATCTGACCCAAAGAACAGAGACCGTTTCATTAATTCTTAGTACCACAGTCTCAAACTAGGCTAGCAGGAGCACCAGTGTTCCACCAATCTCCGACACAAGTACAGGTAAAAGGTAGTCGGGCCTCAGTAGTGTTCCAGCCTGACTGTTGTCAGCTGTGCTAAGGCTCGGAAACAGAGCCACCCTCTCATCTAGATCCAGAACGCACAGGGTAGACTGCAAGGTCTGTGCATGACTCTTTAGCCGATCCAAGTCTGAAATAAAATACAGACTTCTTTAATCCTTCACCAGTGAGAGGTGCATCCTTGATACCCAGAACCATTGCTCCCATGTGGCTATCATCTGCAGAATATGAGCTACTATTATCCATAGGCATAAGAGGCATTTAACCATCTCAAGGAGAGAGCAGAGGCATACCTGTATCTTGAACCAGAGTTGGTCTCTAACAATATGGACAGTCTCAGTAATTAGTTTTGAAGATCCTTTTGTGTTTCTTAGTTATTGTAGTTCTATTAAATGTGTAATCATATGATGTAACAAAGGTTGAAAACAGATACCATTCTCTATATTACCTGAGGTTGTTGTTCGCTGAATATGTTCGGAAGAAGTCTCACTAATGCACACACTGCCCCAGGGTGCACAATTTCAGGATCCGTTAGGTGTGACCTAGAGTGCATTAGAAAGATAGAAAGCAAAGGCGTGAGAACTTATAGAAAGGGAGTTAAAACACTGAAGTGGTTGTTTTATGTAATGTGTGCATTAATACAAAACGCATTGCATGGCACCATATGGAAAAATAAAGAAACAAAGGGAAGTCACAAGAATGATCCACAACAATGAAACACAGGACTCACCTGCTAGTTGAAGACTAGCAGCCAAAGGAGTAGTCATACTGACAACTAGTGCTCAAGACCATACAGTACATTTAGTAGAATCCACCGTGCTGCCAGGACCACCATCAACGGGACCAAAACCCCTGACTTTCAGGATCTAGTATGTCATTGGCTCCATCTCGGAAGAAGGTGAGGAGCAGCAGTGACTACAATTGTCATGTTGGCACTTCCTGATATTCGTAATGTCCACCTTGGATCACCCACAAGGGCCATCACAAAGAGATCTGCTTACACTGCAGCACAAGATGAAACCTCTTACTACCAGCAGAAACAACAAAGAAGCCCACATCCAATGACAACTTTTGAAATTCATGTGACATTCCTAGAAGTTGTATTACTTTTCTAATTGTAATGAGAGGGTATGCACTGCAGCACGAAGACAGAAGTACAGGTCTTCTGACATAATGCCACTCTTTAGATGATACCTCTGTGAGGCATCCCTGCCACGCATCTTGCCATGCTCTCCCCAGTTTGCGGGAGACAACTTAGGAAGAGTGTATACAAAACAAGATATGATTGACTGAAAAATGCGAGTTTGGCCATGTTTTTTGTCCAGATCATTTCAACTGCAGAGGTAGTGTGAAGGCTGGGACCAAATACAGGGAAGGATAGCTACTCACACTCAATGAATGGCAATATTCAGCCAGGGGTATTGCATTAAAGAGAAGTATATTCCTAAAATACGGTTGGATAAATGGAGCAGTTTGAGTGGTGAAGCAGGTGATAATGAGGTATGACTAGCCTTTATGGTTCTTGGTTTATTACATTGTACAATTTTACAATACCAGTATGTGTGATAGCTAGAGCTTGGGTAAATCTCCTGAAATTTAAGGCTATTGCAAGTTGTCACATGCAACACATCTTGTGCGATTTTGTCGCTCATGATACTGATTTAAACTTAATATGTCTTGTGAGGACAATAAAACTGAGACCAAGAGATTTTTTTTTTCCCCGACCCAGCCTATTGCCAGTTTGTCATATGAGTTTTGAATCCCAGGTATGCCCTTGCATCCGGTTTTTATACCAAACACATTTGGTGAAATATGGAATTTTTAATAAATTCCACAGGATTTCATGAACAAATATGATTTCATTAACCACTAGACATAGCAAAGATGGCATGGCTAGCAAATGTATGGTGTTATTTTAGCTTGTTAAGGGGAATGTTCATAAACCTGTATTATCATTCAGGTCTACAATGTCTGAATCTAGTTATTCAGTGTATTACTACTACAATGCAGAGATACAGATTACCATGAGGTGATGGACATTTTTTTGCAAATCAGTGGTGGAATTTCAATGCATTTGAAGTCTACAGTGCTGTATGTTGCTCTTGATATGATCAGGGCAATAATTCAATATTTCTGAAATAAAAACAACTTCTGTGCTGCTCGTTTTAGTCTTTTCCTATGTCCACCCGTTTTCTGCGGTCTTACTTAAAACAAACTGATGGCTTCTGTACCTTGGAAACTGCTGGCCGCAGTTGGATTTATTTAGTGCCTCAGTTTAGACATTCTTATTTGAAACATCGAGGTAGATGTTAGAGGCACCTAGCAACTTAACAGGTCCATATTAGCAAATCCACTGTTAGTGGAGAGATGTTCTGCTGTCTCACAGACACTTTTGGTTTTGGCTTATACCAATAAGGCATAGGGGTACCGTGAAGCTTCACAGGCCTGCATCGTTTGATCGTCAGTCATGGTAGAGTTTTTAGTAAAACATTTGATTACTATCTCTTGAGGAGATTTAAACAGAGATCTCCAAAATCAAATTATATTATATTATTATTATATATATATATATATATATATATATATATATATATATACACACACACACACACACACACATATATTTAGGAGACTGCATCCATTTTACATATGCGCAATTTGTATAATTTTCCCCAGGTAAAGTAAACATTGATTGATTGGTTTGTGCAAGGAAGGCTAGTCATTGAGTGTCTCACACAACTGGCTCGAGGCCAATGTCTCAAAGAAGGAATTTCTGATGCTAGTGTTATATGGTACTGGAACTCTACCAGCTGACTAGACTTTTAGGGTCCAGAGCCCACAGAAGACTTTCCAACAGTCTGGAAACGAACAAACATGATTAGGTACGGATGTGTGATGCGCTGGTTCTATCTCTCACTGTTCATTTGCCTCGAAGAAAACTTCCATAAGTTATGCAAAATTGTAAAAGCACACCAGTTCCACCAAGCAATTGTTTGGACTCTCTCTGCTGAATATCACCTGGTGCCTCGTCCATCTCCTGTTCTGTAACCACTTTCCACCAGTCAAAATTATATATATATATATATATATATATATATATATATTTTTTTTTTTCTTTTTCATACACTGAAGACACCCAGCTCATCATCTCCCTCACGAGGAAGCCATCTACTGCCAAGAATAACCTTCACACCGTACTCCTCGCCATCGCCAACTGGATGACAGCAAGCCACCTCAAACTGAACTCAGAAAAAAACAAGATTATCATCTTCGGTCCCAACAAGACAGCATGGAACAACTCATGGTGGCCCACCATCCTAGGACCAACCCCAACACCCACCACCCTTGCACGCAATCTCGGCATCATACTGGACTCCTCTCTCTTCATGACTCAGCAAATCAATGCCATATCATCCTCCTACTTCAACATTCTCCGCATGCTACGCAAGACTTTCAAATGGATTCCCCTAGAAACAAGAAGAACGGTCACCCACACCCTCATAAGCAGCAGACTGGACTACGGCAACACCCTCTACGCAGGGACCACAGCCAAACTTCATAGAAAACTCCAGCCCATCCAGAACGCAGCCGCACGTTTCAACCTCAACCTCCCTCGCCACAAACACATCTCCGCCCACCTCTGATCCCTGCACTGGCTGCCCATCAACAAAAGGATCATCTTCAAAATCCTAATCCACGCTCACAAAGCTCTCCACAACACCGGACGGGCCTACCTCAACGAACACATCAACTTCCACAACCCAACTCGACAGCTCAGTTCCGCCGACCTCGCCCTTGCAACAGTCCCCCACATCCAACGCACCACCTCAGATGGCAGATCCTTCTCCCACCTCACCGCCAAGACCTGGAACTCCTTCCCCACCAACCTACGCAAGACCCAGGACCTCCTAACTTTCAGAAAGCACCTCAAAACTTGGCTTTTTGAGCAGAACATCCCCCCCCCCCCCAGCGCCTTGAGACCCTACCGGGTGAGTAGCACGCTTAATAAATTTGATTGATTGATTGATTGATATATATATATATATATATATATATATATATATATATATGCTTTACTCTACCATAACGTAGCCGCAGTGTTAAATCGAAAGTCCTACACTGGGATGCCATACAGGAAGCACAAACACTGGAAGAAAGTTAAAGATATGAGCAATCAAGAAGAACTAATTAGATGTAGGAAGAAAATGGAGGATAGACTTAATAAATATGAATCTGAAATAGAATTACGGAAACAAAGAAAATTTAATCGGGATGAATTAGATTACAAAAATGGTACTGTGCTAACTTTTGCAAAGAGATTTGAACGCATCAAGGAACAACACTCTAAGGATATTAAATCAAAAATTCCAGCAATGTCGGAAACAATAAGTGAATCAGATATTGAAATCAGTGAAGAAGAAGAATCCGGAAATGTAAGCACCAGAACAACGTTGTTGGAAGAAATGCAGATTATATGTATGGACCAACAAACATCAAAAGGCAGGGGCCGAGGACGCAGTGTGGGCAGAGGCCACTCAAAAAACATACAATCAGACATAGAAAAATCAGAAGAGGCAAAAGAAAGAAGGAACTATCCTCTGCGCAACAGACAAAGGAAATAATAGAGGATGTGGAAAAGTATGAAGAAGAAAAATTAGTGATAAATCTATCTAATCACATATTAACAAAGGAAGAAGAGAATGTACTAAACAAAGGCTTGTCATTTTGTCCTGAACATCATATGGACAGGGTGGAAACTAAAACAGATACGTATAAGTTCATCAGAAAAATCAAGCTTGCAAAACATTTCAGTAAACATCAACCAAGATCCAGAGATAAACAAAACACACAGAATGATGAGGGCTTAATAATTGATCAAATAGAAGATGTAAAAGTCTGCTATGATTTAATGAACAACTTAGAAGACAACGAGATGACATCAAGTCAGATATTGGAAACAATGGGAGTATCAACAAATATTCATGAATATAGCCATTTTAAACCAGCTTCAAATTTTTTTCCTGTTTTAAATCCAGGAAATAAAGTGGATTTATTTTATGAAATGGTTATTAATGATCTGGAAAGATTAGAATATGTCAAACCTTCCAAAAGAGGTGAAAATCTAACTACATCTGAACGGAAAGCTTTACAACAATTTGCGGATAATCAAAATATCATTATCAAACCCGCAGACAAGGAAGGAAATATTGTGTTCCTCAATCAAAAGGACTATGTTACAGAAGCAATGAGACAAATAAATGACAAAGAGAGTTATGAAAAATTGAGAAATTATCCCACAAATGATATACAGGAGTTGATCACAAAGAAATTGGAAAAATGGCGTAATGAATGCTTGATTAATGAACAAGAATTTAAATATTTAAATCCAAGTTATCCAATTCTGTCTACCATTTACTTTCTCCCAAAGATCCATAAGACACTAGTTAATCCTCCAGCAAGACCCATCATTTCTGGTTGTGGATCACTGTTTGAAAACATATCCAGATATGTCGATCATTACATTGCTCCATTGGTCTCCTCTCTTAGTTCGTATATCAAAGACACGGGAGACTTCTTGCGAACAATAGATAACATTCAATGGCAATCGGGTTACAAGTTAGTGACAGTGGATGCAGTGTCACTTTGTACATCAATCAGACATGAAGTAGGACTAAATGCATTAAAGTTCTTTTTACGACAAAGAAAAGTCGAAGAAAAAAGCCACTCGGAAATGTTAGTGGAGATGGTGGAGTTATGTTTAAATAACAATATCTTTCTATTTGACAAAAAACATCTATAAGCAAGTGCGCGGAACTGCCATGGGCATCTCTCTATCTCCAAGCTATGCCAACCTAACCTTGGGTTGGTGGGAAAGGGAAATAGCATGGCAGGATGGATACTCTGAATATTTGGATAAGGTAGTATTATGGCTATGTTACATAGATGATTTATTTTTGATTTGGAATGGTACCAAGGAGGAATTTGCAATGTATTTTAAAATCTTGAATGAAAATGAATATGGTTTGAGCTTCACTTATGATATCAATGACAAACAGATTGATTTCTTGGACATTAGAGTATATGTAGACAATGATCAAATCAATACAAATGTATTTAGGAAAGTGACCTCTACTAATAGTGTCTTACATGGGAGCAGTTTTCCTCCAAAACCATTGATAAAGAGCATCCCGTTTGGTGAATTTCTAAGAATGAGACGGAACTGTTCCAATAACAAAGAAATGGTGAATCAATTCAATGTGGTACGGAAACGCTTTATGCGCCGTGGATATTCAAGAACAAACATTGAACTGAGTGAGAAAAGGGCTAAGAGGATGCCTTGACAGGAAACACTGATAGATAAGGATGTAAAAAGAGGAAGTGACAAGGAGGAAATGTGCCCTCGTCTAATTCTCACTTTCAGCAAAGAAAGTAAAGACATAGAATCCATATTCAGAAAACATTGGAAGATATGTCCAGCCATGGAGGGAGCACCACTGCAGAAGGAGCAGGGCTGCGTGACCTCACTTGATGTCGCGTTTAGTTCAACAGTTTAGGAAATACAAGCAAATCTGCTAACTCGACGTTGAATTCAGCCCACTGGAGGGTAATGTACTGTGTTTAAATATGAGGCTTGTGAAAATTACACCCACTTGGAAAAAACGAACTTGCAGGACTACGTATACCAACATGCACTGGCTGTGACTCACTGGAGGCCCATTATAGGGGAGTATTTAATGCTTAATCATGTGCCTGCAATTGACGTAATGATTTGCCTCGCATTTGGCCTGTGAACAAGGGCAAGGATGCCCGAAACGCGTCTGGCCTGGAGAGAATGAATTCCATGTCTGTTATCGGCTTTGCTGGATCCGAAAATAAACACAAATGAAACCTGTTGAGAGTGCGCCTCCGTCTTGGGACAACCTTCTTTGTGGATATATATATATATATATATATATATATATATATATATATATATATATATATATATATATATATATATATATGCTTTACTCTACCATAACATAGCCGCAGTGTTAAATCGAAAGTCCTACACTGGGATGCCATACAGCATCCACATCCATGCCATTTCTTTGATTTTTGCTACTTGATTTCTCAGGTGCTGAAACATTAACTCTGCGAGCTCTGATTCCCAGATAGACAACAGTTGGGTGAAGACTGGAAGACCGCCACACGCTCCACAACTGTGCTTCACTAAGTGTATGGATACTTTTATATCGGTAAAAGGCCTAGTCTATGATTTGGGGTACAAAGTTGGATACTGAACCCAGGAGTAATGATGTGCGACCATCCCAAAAAAAGGGAGATTCCTTGCAAATAAATTATATTTCCCTATAAAAAAAAATAAAGTGGAAGTTATTAGGTGTGAAAATATTGTTAAGCTGAATTTAACCATAAAACCGGTTTTCATCTGTCCTACCTTGCCGCTTGCCCTACCTATGCTGGTGAAAAAAGGCACCTTTCAGTGTTCTTCACCTCATAAATGACTCCCGGCTTTTTTGCCTGGGAAAGGTATCAATGAATGAGTAAACCAGGCAGTGAGCTGCCAAGAAATTTGAAAATATAAACTTAAATCTGGTATTTCTGAATTGGGAACAATAAACTGTGTATTTCTTCCAAATCTGTGACTATGTCAATTAGTCAGTTAGAATCCCTGTGAAGAGATTCTAGCTGTTGCCCTGTCCTGGCCTTCACTTCCCATATCCGTAGGGAGAGTTTGTAACCTCCACTCTACCATAATATAGATCATCCCCCTGCAGAAAATGAGCTGCCAGACTGAAGAACGTTTGCCTACATTCATTCCTCCTGCCCATAGATACTTCAAGAACTGGTTTGCCTGGTGAAAGAGACCGGCAGAGCCACGTTGACGACCTGGAATAAATGAAGCAGCGGCCTGCTGGGAAGCACTTCTGAGGCCAAGTTTTGATACACCCTTGCCTGATCACCACAGAGACAAACCCAGAAGCAAACAAAGTAGTAACCCTACCCGAGAGAGCCAATACATGGCTGCCGCCCAAGCCTCACCACCCCTAGTGTGCTGACTACTAAAATGGAAAACAACATGGTAGTCATTGTGTACCCTATGTGTTTTACTGCAGTGTTCACATTCCATCTGTCCTGACCTGCACTGTAGGTGTGCCAGAGATCCAAATATCTTCCTGTGAAATGAGAGCAATGGGTGGTAGCTTTTGTACTCTCCTACAACATGCATTCCATGTTATTCTACACCCTGCCATGGTGATGAAAGATTCATTTACCCAGATCTTTGGAGTGAGCTGCGTTGCCGCACTCTGTGACTGCTCACTACCCTTCTGGTTCTGACAAGACTCAGTGCTCTTTGTCACATCTGGGACAACCCTTATAGTAAGAAAAAGAAAACATGGCGAATACGAGTAGCCCTTCAATCATAGAAACTTACAGAAGCAAGGAACATGAACCATTGGGGCCCTCTGTGTTACATTATGCTACAAGAGGCCTTTTCCCTGAAGTATCCAGCTGACCAATGTCAATTGGACCAAGACTGCACATTGCTCTTTGCCTCTGCCTGACACCCTGAGAGTCTCTAAGTACCTACCCCTGAGGTCCTGGCGGCTTTAAAAAGTGTACTCCTGTAGTTGTGTAGGAACCAGAAGAGAGTTTTATAAACCTTTTCCTCAAGATCTTCAGCGTGAGCCACCAGAAAAGGTATACAAAAAGAAGTTCCACAGCTTAGGATATGATTTTGGCTTTGTCCTGGTCAAAGCACTTTTGAAAAAACATAGGTTAGTTGTGTTCTGCCTTGAACTTTTCTGTCAGAAATCTCCAGAGCAGCCTCTGGGCCAACCTGTTTCAGGTATCTGGCCTTCGTTTCATGGAAAGAGCTACAATTTAAGGGGTGTTTATTGTGCACCAGATTTCCTTCTCAAAAAGTGAGAAAGTCCTATTCTCTGTTGGGACTTGAAAGAATTGTAATTGAAAAATTATTTTTTTAAATAAAGTGAGAAAGTCCATTTCCTAAGTGTGACATGGAAACCTTTTTCAAGTTTATGACTTCCAGAGTTTCATTGGGACCAACCTACTTGGTGTATCTGACCCAGGGTCCATTGCAGTCAGCCTCAAATTGTGCCTAGGTCCCAGTCTAATTCTTCCAGAGGCTATCATTGATATTTAGTTCTTTTCAGCACTACTTCTAGTTAAAAATCATATATCCGGTTACCTTTATTGATTTTTGTAATTTGGTGCCATTTTGTTTATTAAATTTTACTTTATTTTTCTAATGTGGTTTGAAATTTTTATTGCTTGGTGTTTTCACTTTATTACTCTTTTGGTACTTCATAAACTTTCCACATTGCCTTAAGTTAAGCATGTCTGCTCTGTACCATGGCTACCAGGGCGTAGACCTTAGGTTACTTTAGTGACATAGAAGTTTCACCATGATAAGGAAAGCTATTATTCTGCAAGGTGGGCAGTTGCCAAACCTCAAGAAATAATACACTTTCTTACATTGGTGTTCAGCGGTGGGATCTAGGTCTTATTTTTTGCATATACTGACAGCAAAAATTTACCTTTCAGATTTTTAATTGGATTTGTGTGTTTTTGGTATTACAACTCTTGCATTGAGGGAGAAAATGATGGCCTTGGAAGAGAAGTAGACCCTGCAGGCACATGAGAGGAGGGCTAGCCACAACAGGGACAGACCTACTGACCCAGAACCAGGGGCGGTCAAACCATACAAAAGCCACTGTGGTTCTAGGGGATAGCGTACCTATCTATCACACACTTTCAATTAAAATAAAACAGTGCCCAACAGAAAATTCAAAGCAAGTGAGATTCTTATTAGATAATGATTTTAACATGGTATTAAATACAGTAAACAAACATTTCGTGGTTAGCATATTACACTAAACAAACACATAAAGACATTATATGGTGTACACAAAAACAATGGCAGAGGTCTTAAATTCAGTTATGTAGTCCACAGAGGATGGAGCCTAACACAGTCAATATTTCTTCACCCAATTTGCCAATTAAGCGTTGACAGCATTTCAACCCTCACAATTTACTGGGTCATCATCAAGACAAACATTATTTGAAGCAAAAAGAACAAAGATATTGTTAACCACTAAACAAAACACTCAGCCATCTGCCTTACAATTATGTCAGCAACTGATAGATTCCAAGCTCACTGTACCTGGAGAGCTTGGGAAAGTAGTAGATTAACATGGAGAAACCCCAAAGGAGGGTGCTTAGACCTCCTGCAGAAGGTTAAAGGTGAGAATCCTCTAAGGCCCGAACTTCTGACAAGGTGAAGGCATCCCAACCCACCTCTGAGTATAGGAAGGAGGGTTTTGGTACAGTAACTTAGACTGACTTTTCAATATAAAAAAACAGGCTGAGTCTAAATGGTTTGCCTGTAAGAGCAACCAAACTGTAATTCTGGTACTAGCCAATATTTCCAACACCTCATTACTAAGGTGTTGGAATTGCAGCTAGCCTAAGTATGAGTCCCAGATGAGGATGCATGCAATTGAGTCCCTAATTTTTTTAACATTATTTTTATTAAAAGGTTGATAAGCATACATTGCACACTATGGGTTTTTCTTGGCACAGAGCGATATAAACAGGACATGATCTTGGTATCCATCTCCATCCCTGGGAGACCCCAGCCCGATCCCCAGTCTTTAGAGGTTTTCCTCTGTGGCACTCTGTCCATCCCAGGTGGGCACATTATGTGCTTGTGTGGGGGCGAGGCACACAGCCCTCCCCTGCATTCATTCCATTTCCCCCATACCTTCCCCCATTTCGATGGGCACCCTTAACTCATATAGGTAGCCTTCTGTGCAAGCATACACTAGTCCTTGTCCCTCTACCAATCCTGCAATCCTGGTACTTCTGCAGAACCCCACAGTCTGGTAATGTGTCTCTTTGCGACCACCATGCCAAGCGTAACCAGCAGTCTCTTTGACCTTCCCAGACCTGTGGGTTCCCATATATTCATCAGGCATCTCTTCATTGATAAAGGCAGTTCCTATGTCAGGAGACTACTGAGACACACCATCACCATGGACCAGCACTGTCTAATTTAGGGACATTACTAGAGAATATGTATGAAGGACCCATCCATCCCGCATCTCTTAAGACACAGGCCATCCGGGGCCCTACCCATTCTGAATCCGAATGTACATGGCAAGTATGTTCTATGGAGTATTTTCAACTGAATCAGGTGAAACCTAGAGCAAATTCCTACCTCCCTCAGGGATGCTAGTGTCTCCTCCCATTCCTCCTCCTCCAGCTCTCCCAGATTCCATTCCCACTGCCGATTAAGATGTGGAAGTGTGTCTTGCAAGTTGTTGAGTATGGTTTCGTAGGTGAGGGAGATAGCTTTTTTGTGTAAGAGTTCCTCTAGTAGTCTACGTTCCAAGGGAGAGGGCTCGTGGAGTTCCGTTCCCTTAGGGAGGTCCGAGTTTAAGCATGTCGCACTTGAAAGCAGCAGAAGTATTCTGAAGGAGCCAGTTCATACTCCTCTTGCAGTTCACTGAAGGTCCAAAAGGCACTGTGTGGCCAGAGGTCACCAATCTTTGATATGCCAATAAGATCCCACTTTGGGTACCTAGGGAGGTTACCCAGGGGGCCCTCAGAATTCCAGAGCGGGGTGGCTTAGGTTAATCTTCCTCCCTAGTCCAGGGCTTTGTGTGTGGCGTGCCAGTAGCTGATGTTCATTGATGACGGGCCAAAATGGCGTGGCCACCGGGAGGAGGAATATAGGGCCATCAGGTATCCCCCCGGTAGTAGTAGCCTCCTATCGATCCCATAGGCCGGGTCATCTTTTAGCATGTGTATCCAGTAGTTGATCGTTGTAAACTGTGCAGCCCAGTGATATTTCTTCTGCTGGGGAAGGTGATCCCCCCGCCATACCACCCCCTGGTCAGCTTAGTCAAGGATCTCCTGGCCTGACCCCCATTCCATAGAAGGGCCTGTAGCTCACTATTTACCACTCTGTAGTAGTGTGGAGGAATCGTATATGGGGTATTATGTAGGACATATAAAAAGCGTGGCAAAGCCATCATTTTAAAGAGAGCGGCTCTTCCCAGCAGTGACAATGGCAATTTTCTCCGGTGATGTATATCTAGTTTAAGTCGTCCCAGGAGTGGGGACAAGTTGTGAGAGTCCACTCTTGATTTTCAGCTGCCTCTTGACCCACAATTCCTGACTGCTAAAAGATAATTTAACTTCCATCAACAAGCCCTCTAAAACACCTGCCAAATATTGACTGTAGGACATTGTCTTCTTCAAATTCAGGTACAGGTGATGTCCAGGGTTCAATGCCTTATTGCCATGAACACTCACAGAAAATAAAACATTCTCACAAACTACAGTTTCTATAAAACAAGGGCATTTGCAATATTTTCGGTTTAAAGAAAATGACAATGTGAGACATCAGTTGCTATGGATGACCAACTAAGATCAGATCCATCAGAAGACCTACTGTTTGAACTAACAAAGGATGTACACCAATCAGTTTTTCCACATTAACCAGGGAGTTAGTATAACTCCAAAAATGATCCTTTCATGGCGAGCCATATTTTACTCAAGAATTAAGATGTATCCAATAATAGCATTAAAATAATTTTATTCCACTTATTTAATTAAAATGTTATTCAGTGCAATGTCAAATGGGTTAGATTTTTAATAAATTATGCCAAGATATGTAAAAAAAATAATACTATCTCTTCATTGGGCTGAACAATTAATTGAAAGATACACACTTTTTTTTAGCATTAAGGTTGGAAAAGGTTGTTTCAATGTTGATTGATGCATCTGAAAGCGAATCAAGTAGTCCAGACAAATTAAGTAAGAGATCCTAATAAGCCATGTAGTAAGGAAATGGCACAGTAGCCTCTCAATAGCAGGTTGGGCCCCCTGTTCGATCTGGAATCCTATCAGTGGGGAAACTTACATGAGAGCTGACAAACTTCTATTAACTTCAGCAAAGGACATGTATGTTGCTGGATCGAATTTGCCTGACACTTTGGGAATTACAGGTACTTAAGGCTTATCACAGCCTTTTTCCTTTAGTGGCTGTGGAGGCACATCATACAAATATTGAGTATCCATACTTTGGATGCAACTTCAAACCACATTATGAAAGTATTACTCTGGAAGGAGTTGCTTTACCAATGAACTACTGTTGTGACTGGCGGGTCAATAGCAGGTACCATTCTTTGAAGCATCATTCAGTGAAATATGTTGATGAATCCTAGTCTTTCCCCCAAAAATATTTATAATGGAAAATCAATGAAACCAGATTAGACAAGCACTGGCAAAGCCAACACTTTGGACATTGGTGGTCAGTCTTTTGGTTTTGTGAATGTGTGTCTTATTATGCCATGGCTTTTGTAAAACTTTATTGTTGTGGAAGCTGCTGGGCCCTCACCATTGAAACAAACATTGGCAAAAAGCAAAAATATGTTTTGGTCTTAGAAAGGCACACATTGCCTCAGTAGTTTCTGGCACCAAGCAAAACTAATTTGTGTGCCAATATGCTCCTTGTGAAAGAGCAGATTGCCATCACTCACAGTGAAGCCAGCCGATAGATGGATAGAGGCATAGAATGAATTTTAATAAAAAACAAACGGTCTTGGTTAAGGCCAGACCTAATTAGGGGCCCAATTGTTAAAGAAAGTCACAAAAGTGCACCTATGCTATATGTTTTGCATTAGTGCAGATTTACATATTTCATGAATTCACATCAATTTACAGAAGTAGGCCAGGAAATCGCAGTCCTAGAAAAATCTGTGAACTGCATTTTAGCGCCAGCAAATATGCATGTGAAGATTTGCTCATGCAAAACATTTTGAGTGTTTAGAGTTTCACTTTCCCTTTAAACACTTTTTCCTTGCCCTAGAAGACGTTTTACTGCTGTCCTTGTCAGACGTAAATTTCCAACCTTTCCCAGTATGGAGAAAGATTAAGGAAGACTTTGTGAAACCCATAAAACATGCAAACTAGGAGATTTACACTGACTCAAAAGGGCATCCAAACCCTGGAACTTTTTCTTTCTGCTGCCTCCAGCCCAGGTATGCTGATTTGAAGAAAGGTGGCAAATTAAGGAAATTGCTAGCAGTCCAGCCCTACTATAGTATTAGCCCTCACATAATCAGATAGGCTATTATTAGGGCTCTTATACAATGAGACTGCTGCCATAATATGTCTCCATTCTACATGGCACTAAAGGGACAAGTAGATATTTTTTTTTACACGACAAATAGGTTTATGATGGAACATGTCCTACAGACAAGTAGATATTTTATTAAATTCCACACCCCTGCAAACCCAGAACTACAGATTTTGGATGTGCAGCAAATCTATGACCACAGCTCTGCTCTGTTGCTCATATTCATTCATGCTGCACTAGCTTTTAGATGTGCTTCTTTTATGTATCTTTCAAAGCAAAAGATATATGATCTATTGGAACAGCCATTTGTAACTGGAATATTTGCCCTGGGTAAGTAGTGTAGGCAGGAGTCACTCCCCTTTCTGTATCTCTTGTTTGTGGCACCAGCAGGCAGTGTCCCTATTGAAGTGGCTGAAATTAAACAAGTGCAGGAAGTCATTGTTTCAGAGCACTTGTATGCTACTGAGTCATGCCGATATTGTCCCATTAAATGTACTGAACACTCACTAAGAACTACAGGTACTCTCCCTTTGAAATGAAAGAACTGAAGATACTAAGTACCTGTCCATTTGCAGCATGGCCTTATTTGCAGCGAGTCCCCCTCTTTGCTCTATGCCCTGGGCCATTACTACGTGGCATCCAACAGGCAGTGGCCTCTCCATATTTTAAAACATCACATTAAGTAGGTACCTCACCCACCTTCCTCACACCTTGCCCTGCTCCTGTTAGCCATCGTTAAAAACCACCAGGAGTTCAATGGATGGCAGATGAATACCTCACATTGACAGCGCTCCTAAATTTTTGCTTTTAAATTCACCACAAGCAGACTCAATACATGTGCAAATATCTAAATGTAGGACTCCAAAGGCAACAAGATAATAAGCAGCCACATACATCGATGCACCAGCCATGCCTGGTCGAGGGCAGGGCAGAAGATAGATCCTCCGGGGTTCTCAGTCTCTTTAATGGGTGGCACTGTGTAGGTTGCACCTCATGCTCTGGGTGTCCTCTTGCAGGGCCTCCACTCCTTAGTTGCATGGAGGAAAGGATCGAAGCACTCTCCTTGCCAGCACAGCTCGGCTTAACTACTCTTCGTCTCACCTCGTTGGGGAGACAGGGTCCTATCCACGTTTTCTCAGGAGCTGGCTCTCTGAGTGTGCTACATTGAAGTAGCGGTCTCTTCTTCTGGCTCCTCAGACCATACCTGGGTGTCTCTAGGGGTAACTACTGCTGTTAGCTCTTGCTGGGGGTGGCTTTGTAGGCTTACCATCATGATTCACTTGTCCTGTCTCTTTTTGGCAGTGTTGGCAGGCAGTGGCTTGGTGCAGTGCTACTGTTTGTCTGAGAGACAGGGAGCACTCACTGTGCTTCTGTGATAAGGGAATGGCTGGCTGTTGTGGGGGAAGCTATGTGACTTTTCACAGTGAGTGGTGGTTAGGAAGACTCTTGTTCTGTTGGCTGTGAGCTTCTTTGGGTTGTGAGGGGTGCCCGCTTGTGCATAGCATTTGTTTCGCTTATTGGGGTCAATGATAGGTTTCTGCCCCCATTGCGAAGAAGTACGGAACTAGTCTATCAGGCCCTGCTGTAGCTAATGGGCTGTGTTGAAGACAAGGAGACAACTGAGGGGCTGCCAGGGCTGCAAAATACTCATGAGTGTGCAGAGGCTAACCCTGGGATATGGCCTCCTGCAATGGAGGGGCCCGCGGAGAGGGAGACTCGCTCTAGTCTCTGCACGGGTATATTCGGGGGAATAGGAAGTGACGCCGGACGACAGGGTAGGTCACAGGTAGGTGGGGGTGGGTCTAAGGGTGGGTGTTTAATTGGGGTGTGGGGGGAGGGATCGGCCTCTTTCCGCACCGACTATCAATTGGAACGGAAATTGGAAGGGAAGTTTCTAGGGCTTGTAGGTAGGCGGAGTTTATTTAGTCACCGGCTTGAGGTGGTAGGCCTTGCCGGAACGCTTTTCTGTGGCATTTCGCCACGATTGCTTCAGCGCCGTGGCAACAAGCCATGATGCTGAAGCGGTGAGGGCCACGCTTTGCATCATTGACGAAGCCGGCCGGGCCGATCTCCTCAGGCCTGGTGCGCCGCGTCAAGCCAGGTAGCGGCAGTAGTAGCCGCGTGTACTTCTCCTGAAAGAGGAGGTTTGGGGGGCCCAAAAAGCTTTAAAAAGTGACAGGAGGGCGAGCGCGAGGTGTGTCCAGCCCTCCCCAAGATTCGGAGGAGCTGGGCACTGGGCAGCAAGAGGAGGGGACAGAGGGGGAGACAGGTCCTGAGATTTTAGGGGAAGAGGCCCCTGGGGACACCCAAGAGCTGCCAGTTTTTGATGGGCCTGAACTGACCATAGTACAGGGGGAGCAATCTTTGCCTGGGCCCAGTACTGAGTGGGTCCATTTAGATCTGTCTTGTCCCAGGGGTGGTGCAGCACAGGTGAAGGGCCCAAGCCCCCAATTAAAAGAAGGGGCAAGTGTGCGGGCAAAGCAAAATGTGGGCCTGTTAAGGCCAAGACAGGGAGTTGACAGGCCAAAAAAGCCAAAGCAAGGGCTGGGGGTGGGGCCAGCAGGGCTAGAGCTGGGAGAACGGGCAGGGCAGGTGGGACCTGGCCGAAGCTTGTGATTTGGAGGCCAGGATTAAAGAACAGCGCTGCATTGTAGCAGAGACTGAAGCAAGGTGGGCCCAGCTGTGCAGAGATAGGGATGAGGCAGGGGCACGAGGCAGGCAGCTTAAAAGAGCAGCTGAAGGTAGTGATGGGATGGGGCCCCCACCTACTGGAATGGGGTTAGGCAGTTGGATCTGGGTGCCGCAGGTAGAGGACAGGAGGTGTCAGGAGGCTTGTGCGGCTGGAGGTCTGATTGGCGAGGAAAGTCCCAGTGGCGCATACAGCCACGTTGGGCGAGGACGGACAATGCCAGTGTCTGAGGCTGGCAGAAAGAAGGTGATGCCAACGGGGCGCAACACGGCCCAGCACGTTGGTCTGAAGCACTAGAGGGGTCTTCGGCAGTCTTCTCTACACCGCTGGATCATGGGTCACGCAGAGATGGTGTGCGCCATGAGGGCCCGGAAGAAATCTCGGCGAGTAATTTCCAAATGAAGGGTGGTGTTGGCAACAGGGGTGAGATGGATGACGAAGATGTGTTTGACCTCGATTATGAGGAGGATGTGGATGAGTGGGAGAAGGAGAGATTCGTGAGGCGGAGGAGAGCAGTGTCAAGGGAAGGGGGCAAGTGCGGCACAACCCCTTCTTCTGTTTCTATTTTGCAGGATCCGATGTCTGTTGATGGGCCACAGGAGGTGCGGCATGGCCTGGCACGTAGTCGAGGGTCGAGGAAGGTCGCACGGCCTTTGGGGGCGCAAGGCAGAGGTAAGGGGCAATGGTGGTCGGTTTGGGGGGACAGTGCTGGTTTCAGTGGTTCATGCACGCATAAATCCATAGGGGTAGGTGATTTCTCGGTTCATGAAGCAGCTATGGAAGGGGTAGTGCAGGCTGGGGACACGGCAAAAGTTAAGGAGGCCGTCATAACAACAGCGAATTAAACAGGTAATCAGATGTCTGGGGAGGTCACTGGGTCAGAGGACAAAGAAGGGGGGGAACACAAGAAGCGGCTTTCATACATGGGTTTGGCCATGCCTTTGGGCTCACATTTAGGGGAAAAAAAAAAAAAAAAAGCTAGGATTTGGAAACACAAATATGTGGACTTTTTAAGCTCCTACATAGGGACATACAGGCCAAAGAGTTATCCAAGGAAGAGGAGTGGGAGTTAGCGCGTAGGCCGAGAGTTTCAATCACGATGGATAATTGGATGTCAGCCTTTTTTGATTTTTGCCAGCATATACTGTGAGAAGTTCCCAGACAGGGCAATAATGCTTTTTAAGTATATGGATATTGTACGTAAAGCCCAGATGCATTTGGGGGGTTTTGCGTGGCTGAGCTATGACGAGGAATTCAGGGCTAGGGTGAGTGTCAATGCAGATAAACCTTGGGGTGATGTAGACCCCGAACTGTGGATGCAGTGGATGGTGTCAGCTCAGTCCACGGCGTCTACGCATACTGCAAGTGGCTTGCCTGTAGTTTACAAGCCTTTTCAGGCCCGTCCTGCCCAGGGAAGAGCAGGCATGGGTCAACGGACCCCGGTGTCCACAACAGGAGCATGCTGGAACTTCAATAAAGGCTTCTGTTTCAGACAGTCCTGCAAATTTAAACTGCTCCGAGTGCGGGGGTCATCATCCTGTCACACAATGTTTTTCCCTCTCCAGCCCAGTGGAGCAATGGAGGGCGTCCAAAGGACGAGGCATGCAGGGCACTCCTGCGCCAAAAGGATCCTACTTCAATTAGGCTGGAGGCCCTTCTGCCCTGGCTACATAGATATCCAGATAGCGACACTGCTTGTAAGTTAGCGTGGGATTTTCAGGAGGGTTTCCGGGTTGGCTACAAAGGTCCACGGCTGAGGAGATGGGCAGACAATTTGCGGTGCGCCAATGAGATGGCACAAGTGGTGCAGGCCAAAGTGGCTAAAGAGGTGACTTTAGGCAGAATTGCGGGGCCTTATTATGATTGGCCAAGTGTGGATTTGATGCTATCCCCTTTAGCGGTAGTGCCTAAAAAGGCCCCAGGTGAATTTTGCCTGATTCATCATTTGTCCACTGTTAATGACTTCATTGCACCAGAGGACACTAAGGTGGTTTACGCATCTGTAGATGATGCCATCAAGCTGGTTAGGGTGTGTGGCAAAAGTGCTGAATTGGCAAAGTGCGATATTCAGTCAGCCTTCAGGCTGCTGCCAATACACCCGGAGGATTTTGATCTGCTGGGTATACAATTTGATGGGGCAATTTATGTCGACAGAAGGCTTCCTAAGGGTTGCGCCATTTCATGTGCACTTTTCGAAGCTTTCAGTACCTTTCTACAGTAGGTTTTTGTCAAACAGAGTGGTCATCGGACGGTGACAAACTATTTGGATGATTTCCTTTTTGTAGGGACAGCCACTTCTGGGGCTTGTGGGAGGGCGCTGATGGCTTTTCAAGAGTTAGCTCAGCAGGTGGGGGTACCTTTGGCTCCGGAGAAGACAGAAGGACCGCAATCAGTCCTAACCTTTTTGGGCATAGAGTTGGATGCGAACGTCCTGGTGGCCAGATTGCCGGCACCTAAGGTAAAGGAGATGCTGGAATTTTTGGGCACTGTGCGAGTGCTCTGCAAGATTGATCTGCGGACAGCTCAGAAGCTGTTAGGTTACCTTAATTTCACTTGCAGGGTAGTAAGGGGAGGTAGGACTTTCTGTAGGCATTCGGGCTTAGCCATGTCAGGAGCAGTGCTGCCACACCATAGGATCCGTGTCTCAGTAGGTTTGAGGGAGGATATCAAGGTGTGGGAAACCATTTTTGGCAGACTTCAATGGTGTGTCCATGTTTTTATGCGAAGCCGATACAGTTTGGCAAGTACAGATTTTTTCTGATGCAGCAGGAGCCACAGGCCTCGGGCTTTTCTGGGATGGAAGATGGTGTGCAAAAGCATGGCCCACGCAATGGCTGCAACAGGGGAGAAGCATTGCTTTCCTTGAGTTTTTGCCACTCTTGGTGGGCTTGGCAGTATGGGGACGAGTTAGCCAATAGGACGGTGGTTTTTTGGGTTGACAACATGACAGTCATTGACCTAGTTAACAGACAGAGAGCGAGGGACCTCAGAGTTTTGCGCCTGTTGCGCCAGTTTATTCTTCGTTGCTTATCATTAAATGTTATTTTCAAAGCTGCGCACATACCTGGGGTATACAACGAGATTGCAGATTCCGTGCCTCATTCATAGTGGCAAAGTTTTTGCACATTGGCACCAGGAGCGTAGCAAGACTGCGGTCCCGGCAGACATTTGGGAGTGGGGCGTAATGATCACTGGGCTGGTGGAGATGCCCTTAGCGGAATCCACTCGGCGGAGTTACAGGCTGGCATGGTTGGATTTTCAATCCTTCAAATCTTATTCAGGCAATTTTTGGTTACAAAGACATGAGGAGCTAGAGTTACGCGTGTTGCGTTTTGTGCTTTTTCTGATCAGGGAAGGTTTGTCACCCACGACCATTGGTGGCAAGTTGGCAGGGGTCTCTTTTTATGGAAACTCTTTTTTGGTTTTGATCCAGCGCGTAATGATTTGCTGGGAAAGATGCTCTAAAGGCTGGGGCAGGGTTAGGTCAAGTTCGGGTAGGGCAGCTAGAGAGCCCATCACTTTTGAGTTATTGTTGGAACTCTTGCATGTTTTGCCGGTATGCTGCACTGACGAATACGAGTTGGCTTTGTTTCGTTTATGCATGGTGTGGATGGTTTTTGGGGCGTTTCGAGTGTCTGAATTGTTGGGTGTTGGGAGGGGGGTAGGTGTGAAGATTAAGGAGGTTTGCCTGCATGGGGATCGTTTGGGAATTTGGCTCAGGCGCTCTAAGACTGATCAGTTGGGGAAAGGGAAATGTGTATGGCTGGACAGAGGTGGTAATGTGGCTGCGTGCCCGGTGTGGGAATGCCTGAGTTTTCGGGGTGTGCAATGCTTGATGGGAGAGAGTGGAGTTTTTGTGCATAGGACGGGGGCAAAGCTTACTAGTTTCCAGTTGTTGCAGGTGTTAAGGATGGCCCTGAAGCGACGGGTCATCACGCCGTTGATTTTGGTACTCATTCCTTCAGGATTGGGGCAGCTACTGCTGCGGCCCATTTGGGTTGGGACTGGGCAAGGATTAGGGCAATAGGTAGATTGCAGTCTAGATGCTGCGAGCGCTACGTGAGGCCATAGAAAGGTTTTGTTCTGGACCCATGCTGGCTAGCTAGTTTAACACATGTTTTTGGGGGAGGGTTTAAATCTGGAGACAATCGTTACAGTTCTTTTTCTTTGCAGGGTGTGTGTCCGGCCCACAGAAAGACAAGATGGTCACATGGCTGGTCGGCCATTCTTTTATCCACTGGGTGGCGAAGTTTGCAGAAAAACAGATTTCCGGACGGGCTTTGGGACTCCCTAGCAGTCAACATGAAGTTTTCTGGTGGGGAAAAGGCAGCATGAGGTGGGGAAGTCTGCTTCTGTTTATTACTGCTAGCTTGCCGAACTGGGGGTGTCCCGACTTTCTGCTGATTCATCTGGGGGAAAACTACCTTGTGAAACAGTCAGGGCTCACACTACTGCAACACATGCAGAGAGGTTTGGAACTCCTCAAACAGAGGTTGCATGGCACCTGCAAAGGTATGGACTGAGTTTGTGCCTCGACGAGCGTGGAGAGGGGCAGTTATGCATGGAGCCATGGAGTGGGCTCGCAAAAAGCTTAATCGGGCTTTGAGGGTGTTCTGTTGGTCACATGGGATAAAAGTTTTAAAGCATGAGGATATCAAGGAACAAGATGAGGCACTTTTCAGGGCAGATGGGGTGCATTTGTCACAGTTGGGGAACGCATATTATCTGAAAGATTTAAGGTTACTGGTGGGGGATTTGTGGGGAGAAAAGATGTCGCTCAGAGAGCAGGCGTAAGGCAATAAAGTTGAAGTAGTGTGTCTTTTTTCCTTTTGGTGGGTCAGCAAAACGCCAAGTGGGTTTATGCTGGATGGCAGTAGATTTGGGAGGGTGGAGAGCCAGATGCAGGCCTGGCCACCCTTCCAGGGGAAAAACAAGCAGGTGAAGGATCAGAGTGTGGGGGATGCACAAAGCAAGTAGGGCATGAAAGGAAAAGGGGAGTGTCTAGGGGAGTGTAAGCTAAAATGCGGGTTTTGAAGTGAAAAGATGAGTGAGGAAATCTTAAAGGGTGGGCTCTGTTAAAGTTGGGATGTATATGTTGAAAAGTTAATATATCTATTATTGTTACAATCCTGTCCTAAATAAATGACCTTTTACACTAATGATTGGTGTCACTTACGTATGTCCCGATGGAGGGGCCCGCGGAGAGGGAGACTCGCTCTAGTCTCTCCGCGGGTACATTCGGGGGAATAGGAAGTAACGCCGGAGGACAGGATAGGTCACAGGTAGGTTGGAGTGGGTCTAAGGGTGGGCATTTAAAAGGGGGGTGGGGGAGGGATCGGCCTCTTTCAGTGCTGACTATCAATCGGAACGGAATTTGGCCACCCACCCACCCGGCAATTGGCAAAGGTAGTAGGGCGGAAATAACGACGTGGGGTTCTGCGGAAGGGAGCTAGTGGGGGTTAGTGAGTGTCAGTTAGGGCAGGTAGTAATAAAGAAAGTGAGGCAGTAGATGGGGTAACCTGTCCCTGTATCCTCCCTCGGGCTAAGGCAGAGTTCTTCCCCTTCACAGCACGATGGAGACTATTGACTGGTCGGGTGATGACTGGAGTGGACACCTGGCATCCTCCTCATACACAGCGCTCTTCTCCAGGGCAGCTCGGCAGGTAGGGTCAGACCCCCTTGTCGCTTATGTCTAGTCGTGGGCCCTAGGCCTGCATGGTGCTAAAATAACAGATACTAATGTCAAGGGTAAGTGTAGTGTTTTGGGCCCCAGGCCCACATGTTGCAGATAAGGACAACACAGACACTAGTATATATTCAGCTGGCTTCCAGGCATGTGTACCTGGCCCCTTTTATTGTTCAGGGTCACATGACTGGTGACACCTGTAATTGATGAGTGTGG
This sequence comes from Pleurodeles waltl, assembly GCF_031143425.1. Classification (NCBI taxonomy): domain Eukaryota; kingdom Metazoa; phylum Chordata; class Amphibia; order Caudata; family Salamandridae; genus Pleurodeles; species Pleurodeles waltl. The sequence goes on from NC_090445.1 coordinate 1,445,886,162, forward strand.
GGTGAGTGTGACAGCAGCTCTCGGGGAGTGGCTGGTACACCAGTACCATGGCAGCCAGTAGAGCCAGTCCTGCAGGACTCTACATCCCTCCCATACTTTACTGAAAATAAACAAGTCCAAGCTGTGGAAAATAAATAAACAACAAAATAAAACACTACTGAGTCCCTCGGTCTCATTAGCACTCGATAGGACCGAACAAGATTACTAGACAGGAGCAGCTAGGAGCACCAGCGCATCAATGTACGCATTTGTAAGTTAATCATACAGCTCTGGGCATGAACATGGTATGGGTGAAGTCCAGATCCTTCAACAGCATGTCGGATCAGTCACAGTTCACACATGTATGGTTTGTCAGTCCTGCCTGCTCTCTTATTGTTTAAAGTTGGTTTCATGACTTGTGCTACAAGGTGGCAAGATCTTTCTTGGAGTGAAGATGACAGGAGGGACATCTTAGCAACATGCCAACACTTCTATGGCATTTGAAGTCACTAGCAAGGATGCCATTTGTCTCAAGCAGCCGGTGCTCAAACAGGTTGCTGGACTGTCGCACAGTGAAGCGTGGAGCAGGCACATGTTTCATGCATGCAGGCGTCTTATGTTCGGTACTTCTACTGGGCTGTCTCCAGTGACGCTGATGCTCCTCTGTTGCTGGCCTATGTAGAAGTGTGTAGAAGTGTAGAAGAGGTGGAAGCTCTGAAGTGGTAGTATGAGTCCTCGCATTTCTTCACTCCTCTTGTACACCTGTGGTTGTCAGGATCTTCTGTATGACAGGTTTGTCACACCTTTCTCTTCTCTTCTCCTTCTCAATGTGATGTCTCAATGCTCTTTTTCGGTGTGGTGTCACAGGTCCTTGTCCTCTGAGTAGGACTCTACTCTTCTCTCCTTGTGGACTTCTCGCAAGTCCCGTCCCTTCCTCAGGGATCTTCTTGGTACTCCACTCACTGAATGGAAGGTTAGCTTCCTTCCACCTTCCTTTGCATTAGGACGCAGTGCTTGCAGCTCAAGGTTGTGCCGTTACGGCACCTGATGCCACCTGGGTTCATGCAGGCTTGGCAGGGTTGGTCACTCTGTGTGAAATTGCCATTGACAGGCCAACAGTGGCCATTCGGTCCTGAGGTGGCAGGCTCCCACAGCCTCTTGCATGCAACATATCTTCTCACTCTCTGAGTGCGCTTGAGGAATTTAGGCAGTCTCTTCGAGGGTGCCCTTTGCTGGTGCCTTGCGTGCTTGCTCTTATTCCTTGCAGTAGTGGCCGTTCACCATTCAGGGTGTGCAGTACTCTCTTTGCCCATCACAACTTCTTCTCTTCGCCAGAACTCCAGTGCTTGGCCTGCTCAGTCTCTGGAATCACCAGGGGACGGGGAGCCACTCCTGCTGCCTCAGGCCATAGCTTTGGTACTGGCTGGAGTATATGCCTGCTTGCTGATATACTCCCCTTTCTTTCCCTGCAGTTCAAATGTTTGTTCTCTCTGTTGGGCTCAGGGTGTGGTCCCACAAGCAACCCCCAAGGAGAAGCACAGGCCACGGAAGCCTCAATAATGCTATAGGACTGCGTGCTTCTCACCTATGGACGGGGCCTGGGTTGTATCTGATAGCCAGTTCACCCAGCGGCACGTTTCTTGCCATGCTTCTCTCAGTTGTCTTGGAGCTGGCAGTCCAGCCTCATCCGTGGCTCTGCAAGTTGCGCTGGGGTGCAGGTGCGGGGTCCTCTCATCGATCTATGTGGCCTGTGAAACAGGAGCGGGCTTTGGCTTCCTTCCTGCAGCAGTATAGGAGGCAAACAAGTCTCTTCATCCTCTTCTTGGCAGTGGCGGCATATGGCCACTAGGCAGTGTTCTCTCAGGCAGTCTCGGCTTTTCTTATGCTTTAGGCTGGTCCTGGTAGCATGCACTGGACCACTAGGGGCCATGCAGCTCTGTCCCTGTCAGTCTTGGCTCGCCTTCAAATGCGCGGTCCCAGCTGCAAGAAGGGCTGTTCGTGCTGGTAAGTTTGTGAGGGCCACTGTAATGTCGATGTGTGTGTCTGCCCAATTAGGAGCGGCCCATCCTGCTCCTATGGACGGATTCCAGCTCTTAGTAAGCCAGTCTGCTGCTGGAGATCCTCCCTGTCTTTGCAGTGGTAGCAGGCAGGTGGCGCTCCTCATGGCCATCACTCCTCATGTGGCACGGCAGTCTTTTCAGGACAGCGGGTGTTGTGCAGAAAGATGCTGCCATTGCTCCTTCCCCGCCATGGCAGTCTCTTGATTGCTGCAGGCCGCGTGGCGATTTGCAATGCAGACTGGGGGCTGGCAATTCAGGTACGGCACAGCAGTTCTTTTCATCATGTTAAACCCGGTCAGGACCACCGCATACAAGTTAGTCCGTGCTGGTGCTGCACAGGTGGGCCACAGCAGCTTTCCAAGCACAGCGGGTCACTCCTCGTGGGTGATACTAGTACAAGGTGCAGGTCTTCCCTTCATGCTGGTGTGACCACGATCATCTTTGCTGCAAACAGCTAAGGGCAGAAAGACTGTCTGCCGGAGTGCTTCTCTGCAGGTTGCCTTATCTCTCCCAGGCACCACAAAGTAAGCAGAGGATGCGGAGTTTCGAAGTCAGTTGGTGGGCCCTGCATGGAGTTGTGCATACGGGCCTCGTAGGGGGTTTCTGTATTGGCAGTGGTTGCAGTAGTGTGCTAGGTGTGTTCGGCCTCATCCGGAGGGAGCTCTTTCCTCTTCGTTTTGCCAAGACAGACAGTGTCAGACCTGCAGGGGGGCAGTTTATGGACACACGTCAGGCATGGGGGCATGGTTTTTTTGTGGGCCCGGTCCTACCTCAATAGGCAGGGGTGCATCCGATGTCAATGCTACTTTCTCCTTCTTCGCTGGCTTTGTGGTAACTTATATCAATTTACAAAGTACACTGTTTCAGAGCAACCACGACAACACCAAAGAATTTCAGGTATTTCAGGTATGGGTGAATTCAGAAGCAGAGGCCCTCATGTATCATCATTAGGCTTGCTCCACGTCAGACTGGTGCTGCAATGTCTGACGGGACCCTTGAGAGGTGCGAAACATGTTGATTTATTGGAGTGGAATAAGCAATATCTTCCATAGCCATTCCTTTTGTTGAGAGTATAGGACCATTGCCACCACTACTCCAATTTTGTTTTTAATCTTGACCTACACTTTCTTGTTCTAATAAAAGTGGTTCTTTTGGGAGTGTTAAAGCCAATTTTAACACTTTTTCTTTCTCTCCAGTCTTTTTTTCAGCTTTTTGTTTTTCCTCGAAATTAAGGCAAAGAGGCCCTCTCAAGGGTCCCGTCAAACATTGCAGCGCTAGTCTGACGTGGAGCAAGCCCAATGATGATACATGAGGGCCTCTGCTTCTGAATTCACCCATACCTGAAACCCCTGAAATTCTTTGGTGTTGTCGTGGTTGCTCTGGAACAGTGTACTTTGTAAATTGATATATGATGAAAAGGGAGTGCGTACACTGGACCATATAACCTCCCAGTTTCTTCTTTTTGCAATATATTTGTGGTAACTTGGCCTGATGCAACTCCTCCCCCATGAGGAAACACCATCCTCCCAGATTGGTGGTAGGTGGGGTCAGACCGCCTCGTCGCCACTGTAGTGTTGCGGACCCTTGGCCCACATATTGCAGATAAGGACGATGCGGACATTGGCATATCGTATATACAACTGGCCTTCGGGCACATGAGTCTGGGCGCTTTTATTGGCAGGGTCACCTGACCAGGGAAGCCTGTGACGGATAGGTGTGGGGTGAGTGGAACAACCACCCTCAGGGGGTGGATGCTACACCAGTACCGTGGCAGGGGCTAAAAATCCAGCAGGACTCTACGGGAGGGAACTGGTCACCGAGCACGTGCACCCGGGCACTTTTTATTAAAAGGGTCACCTGATTGGGTATGCCTGTGTGGGGTGGGGTGGGTGTGAGGTGGGTAGAAGTACTGCCCCTAGGGAGGGTATGCTTCATGATGTGTCCAGCAGGACACTACAATGGACAAACACCAATGTTTTAAATCTTTGATTACATGTAACAATTCAAACATGAGAATAAATTCAGAGTTGTTCGAAAATTGAGTAACTTGCATTTCCTTACTTACATGGAATTCTGCAAAACATTATGAGAAATTAGGCAAACTGCAAAACCAGAATTTACACCACATAGTAGTGTGAAACGCTTGCGTCCATGTTGGAGAAAATTATTTTGCAGCTTATACTGGCCCCAAGTGGTGAATGTGCACTATTGCACCCCAAACAGAAAGGTACGACTAAAAAGCATTATGAACACTGCTGAGCAGTATCCCATTCGGCAGTAAAACGCTGTTAAAAAAGACACACACTTTATCAAACTACCGTAAAATGGACACGGAGAAGCAACACAACAAGCATAAAAAGAACTTACTACAACAGAGGACTTTGGGGAGCTTGCAGCAGCGTGGATCCTAAAAATAGCCACAGTAAAAAGTAGAAATGTTCAACAGAAGGGGTCTCATTAGATAGTACTACCCTGCAGCATTGTCCCAAGAGGTAATACCATCAGAGAAATATCACTGCCACGTAGAGTATTTTTCCACCGGTGCGATAATACCTTCCCAGTTGCACGTTCCGCTTGGTGTAATTGGCAATTACAACACCTAGCCCCCATTCGAAGTTACAATCATCTGTCTCCCCTCAGTAATTGCACAGATAAATTTGTGCGAGGAAAGAGCACATCTTGTAATGCTGATTCGGACACAACCCCATGTTTCTACCAGACTCTACTGCATTCCCTTTAAAGGAAGGAAATACTTAGGTCATTGCTTCTCTCGTCAGAAGACTTATCTCGCCGAGCGAGCACCTTCTCCTAAGCTGCACTCTCCTTGAGACACAGATTCCTGGTCGGAAGACAGTACACCCTCAGAGCCCGCTTTTATAAGCTCTTTTTACGTCATCATGCCTTTACTCAATGCGTAAACGTGGTGAGGAGACCATAAGAAAAGACTGTCATCCAGTAAGACAGTGCGAAGACCATTCTGGAATAAAAATTCACAGATATATGTGGTTTTTAAATAGAGTGCCACGTGTACCCAGATTTTCGACAAGGCACAGTACTCATTATAATGACATACAATCAAAAACCCTCTGGATAGGAACCAACGCTACCAGCTTATTCACTTTCAATGACTTCCTAAGACTGACCGTCTCCAAGTCCCTCTCTGGTTTGGCATGAGCAGATCCTCTCCACCACCCAACTCTTCCCACGTTCCTCTTTAAATCGTCTTCTAACTCTGGACTAATCCTCAAGGGACATCATGCGCACTGACTTCTCACACAATATCCCGCCTTGACCACTGTTTGACATCTTTACTAACTAATAAGTATTGTATTGTATTGTACCATGTTATACCCTGTAGGGTGGTTAGATGAATGTTGTTTTAGTTTGGATCCTATGTGGGAAGTGATTCCATGTCATACGTGATGACAACCGAAGTGAGGTTATGGGACTCGGCATCCAGTAGCGTGTTGGATGATGAAGTCCAAGAGACAGTCGTGCAGTTTGAGGGTTTTCAGTATGCTGTTAGCTTTGAACAGCTCTGCTTATGTTGTAACTGCACTGGGTGTCGAATATGAGATCATAGAACGGCAGACCCCAGACCCTGGGGCAGATATGGGTGCAGGGCAGGATTAATGTTAGATACCACTGTTTCTCACTGTCCAAGGCCCCCAGGTACTGCTGTTTGCATTGGCTTCCCATGACGTCTCTATTTCCCTTAACTGTGCAGTGCCAGAGGTTGTCAGTCAATGATAACTGAAGTAGTTAGGGTTAGGCAGAGGTCTAGACTCAGACACAATTTTAAATAATAGTTAACACAAACAACAAAAATGAACGACCATGAAGACGTACTTCTTTGAAAAAGCATGCATAGTTAAAAAATAAACTCTTTCTCTACTTTTCCATGGGGCCAAAAACGAATCCAGTCCAATCCAAAGTAAAGCTATCAGACTGGTTTTCTGAGCCCGTCTCCATGTGGCCAGTACTTTGGGATTATTAATGTGCTGTCTAAGAGTTATATCTCCACTGCTGAAAGTCAGAAACAGACAGGGGGTTTGAACTTTTGTTCACAACGGCTATTGTGCCAAGCTTCACAGGCTCACACTCATGAATAATGGTTGGGGTACTTGGTGGAGGTAAATGGCAAGTAAAACAAAAGTGGAACAACAATATGTTTCCGGTCCAGGAGGGACCTAGCCTGGCATTCCAGGCTGGAGTGTTCCTAAGGGGAGCAGGGTCAAGACTGATTTCCACATGGCTGTGTCCAAACTGGGGTGGCATGGTGAGCAAAAGAAACATGGATTTAACCCAGATCTGTGACTGGGGGTGAGTGTTTGAAAAGTTTCAGCGCTCCGTTGATCCTCCTGTTATGCTGAAAACAATATGGCACTCCAGGAGTACTGGATTTTCATTGACCCGTATCTACGTAGTAAAGGGCTTACTGCAGTCAAAATATTCCAGTGTCATAGGATTGAAGGTCCTATAAGACTGGTTGGAAATGGTATCGTCCACCAGAAAATGCAATACACAATAACTACCTACTGCAATTGAGAAACTCTTAATTAGGTGGGTACATACAGGTTTGAGACCCCTTTTGAGGTGGATATCCAAAGTTTCAGGTGCAAGTGAAGTGAAGCAACCAACACAGGACCAACGAAGTTGCCAATTTCAGAAACCTGGGAGCTGTGATTAATGAAAACTGTCTCTCTTGGTTGGGCAGGGTGGAGCAGCGTTCTTTTGTCCCTACAGAAAAATGTGTCTTTCACACAGTGTGCATTGCCTCAGTTTTGGTCACCTGTAGTTTTCTTGGCCATTGTCGACAATTCTTTTGAACCTCTGTACATGTTCAGCATGGCTTGCCCCTCATGCAAACAATGTTGTCACACTCAGGGACAACACAGGCATTCCTGGAGTTTTGGCTGGCTTTTAATGGTGGTGGTGGTAGTGATGATGATGGGACGGGGGGTGGTTCCAGGCTTCTCCTGGCTTCTCCACAGCAGAAACTGAATATATAAGCAGACCTCTGTCTGGCTTGGTTCCAACTACAAAGCTGTAGGGTCACCAAAAGCTCATTGATATAGCTGGCTCTTTGTCCATTATATATTTAGTTACAAAGGACATGGGACAGGAGCTCACTGGTGGGGCTTTCAGAGCCAAACAGACACAATGCCATGGGGGCACAGTTTTTGCTGGCACCCAAACTGATTTGTGCTATAGCTAGCCTGGCCGAGGTCAGCATGTAGATTCAGGTCCAAATGTGAGAAAGAAACACAATAACTCCTTCATGATTGAGGATAATGTGGGTCTTCTCTTGAGCCTACGATAAAGCACGGCAATGTGAGCAAAAACACAGGGGCACCAATTGCAGTGATGTGACTGCCGAGAAGGAAACCTTGGAAGACATTTATTCTCTGCATGAAGAAAGTATGTACAGGGACACACACATATATATTCAGTACATCTGTGTACTTTGCATACCACAACGAATGTGTAAGATGGCAGAGCTGGTAGACCTCTTTCCTAAGGTAAAGGAACAGGGCTGTACCCACCCAGTAACCTCAAACCACACAGCACCTGCTAGGAGACCAACCTTCATACATCGGAGAGGTGTTTCCCTTGGATAATGACAGAAGAGCTCTTTAGGTGCCCCTCGACCAGGAAGTGTCTCAACTCTCTCTGGTGGCACCTCGGGCTTACTGCTCAGGAGCCTCTTGATCTGAGACCACCAACTGAAAATGTTGCAAACAGGGTAACGGGAAGTAGAAAAGAAGAAAGTTGCAAACGGGTACCGCTGTGGCAGGAGCACTGGTTGCAGTACCACATTGCCAGAATCACCGGACAAAAATAAATTGTGTAAAACATTGTGCAACCTGCCATGAGTCTACAGGAGCTATGTCATATGGCTGTGTAAATTATGTTTGTAATCAGAAAATATGATCTTGCCACACATACTTTAATTCTGTTTTACTGGCTTTTAATACAATTCAGATTTTTCTTTTAAATAATTACTGCTTGTGCGGAAGTCATTCGTTCAATGCATACATTTTTTTTTTTTACTTATCATGCAAGCTTCAATCTCTGTAGGATCACACCTTCTGCAGGATCCTATGTTTTATTGGACTGTGATGGAAGCATGAGTTTCATTTTATCTGCAGGCATCAGAACTGTAAAATCAATCTGCATTTCTTCTATCTATTTGGAAAGGCTTTCTAGAAAAGGTGGCCTTTTCCAGTTTTGTACTATTCATTGACATAGTAGCTAAAGTGATCTGTGCTTTAAATGAGTATGAGTACTGACACAATATGTCATCTGCTCATCAAATCAATCTCATCTTTTCCTTCTTATTGACTTTGCCTGCTTACACATGAATGTACGTGTACTGATTTGTTCTGTATTATATCCTATGGGATTTAGATATTGGTGGATGGGATTTCCATCACCGTTCTGGCGGAGTAACTTCTCTGCCACTATCTAAATGAGGCCCTCTGTGTCCCCCTTTTGGTTTTCTTTGTTTTCCCTATTTTAAAATAATGTTTTCCTACAGGACTATCTTTATCTCTTATTTTACTGTGTCTCTATGCATCCACCAGCATTTTTCGCACAAAATCCTAAACTGGTCATGCTTTCCACTCACTTTTTGTTCCTTTTTCATCTCTGCCTCGGTTAGCTTGGTTCTATGTGTGTCCTCTAATCTGTTCATCAGCCTGTTTCATTGCAAGGTCAATTCCATTTAGATATTGGATTGGACTGGATTCAAATTTGTTAAGCACAGCTTTACACTCGACAATCATCTTCATTGTAGAAAACAAACTACTGACAGGTACAGAAAAAAATATCAGTAACAATTAACAGAATTGGGAGGTTTTTAAAGTCCTCCTGATGGCATTATATGGACTGAAAGATTTAATCCCCCAAGGAAGCTTATTCCATGGTTGGGATCCGAGCAAGGACAGGGAACGTCCTCCAATTCTGGTCTTCACAGGAGGAACTGAGACTATCAATTGAGAATTTAGAACAAAGGTTATTAATTGGGTGATTAAGTTTAAAAGGTAAAGTAGCCCTGGAATTCTCTACAGAATAAAACATCCTGTGCATCAGACAAAGTTCGGTTATCACGATTATTGATTTTCAACAAAGGCTTGACAATACTCTTCAGTTATAGCCAGGACTGGAACACGACGAAAAAAACATTAGATAGATTTAATCTTGGACTACTCTTGCATAGTTCTTAATAAGTTTCACTTTTGAAATCTGCTTTTTAATTTTTATATACTTTCTCAAAGAGAGATGAGCTACCAACACACCACATTGGGATCAGATTATATCCAGTTGATTTAGGACTCAGTGAAAGGACATTGTGCCAGATAATATTGTCTTGTTTTGGTTCAAAGTGTCTTAGGAACCTACTGTTTCCCGCACTTCCAAGTAGTTACTAACCCCGCAGGGCGTTGTGAAGGGTAGGTTATACAGACCCCAGAGGGGGATCCAGTTTTTAAATGTGGGAATACTGTAGACCCCTGCAGGGCGTCATGAGGCAGAATGGACAGGATGTGGCATTACAGGGCTCCAGGGTGCCTGTCTGACACTTCTCTGTGTAAAGACGTGTGTCGCAGAGCAGCGAAGACTCGCCATGTGGCTGCACCCCCTAGTAGGTGGCGGACGGCACAGCAGCGTCCTAAATGTGGAAAGTTGCTCGAGGAACACCAAGGCACTCTAGCACCAAAAAAATAGGAACCTATAGCAAATAAACATCAGGTTATCAGTAATAACACAGTAATCCGACTGCAAGTATCAAAGCATAAGACAAATAAAGGTAAGTGTCACTGAGAGCAAGGAAAAGCCCTTAACTAGGCTGCTGAGCAGTGAAGAAAGAGGGAGCCCTGAAAAAGAATATGAACTATATTGGCACCAGTTGTTGTGGATTAGAAGATGCACTTGATGGACTTGGGAACAGTAGTTTTTCCTTGTTGACTTTTAAAATGGCTGCTTTAAAAAAAAAAAAAATTGTAATAAAGTGAAGCAAGAATAGCATAATCCTTGCCTCCAGTCCTGACACAGAACCTAACTTATGGGACAAGCATTAAAAAAACAGTCACATTTTATGGAGCTTACTAACCACCAACGCTTCTGCTGCATTGGCTGAAGCGATGTCAACAAAGTTGATTGATTTGCATCACCACCACTCAGAAAGGGTCTTCTGCGCTGGTGTGCCAGAAACCCTTCCATTTTCAGCCAAAAAGGTGCAATGGAAGTATACCTAATTCATGGATACGCAGACGGTGCGTAAACACTAAGTGATGATGTCTCAGACAGTTGAGCACTATTCCATTGGTTCCCAACAAAGTTAAGGATAAGACCTTGAATAGTAGCTCAATGCCTTCAGTTAGACAAACAGTAGAGACTCAAGTCTTAAAAGAGTCTACCCTCGTTAGCAGACATTTCAGATGGAGTCCTCCAGTAGTAAATCTATTCCTCACAATATGCCGACAGGTTACACATTCATCAACTAAACAGTAAATATATCCTCCAAATTAAAATAATAAAACTGAAGCCATACTACAGTCAACAAATAGCTAGAAACATTTCATGAATGTGATAAAGAGAGCTTACCTGTTTTCCGATAAGCTACGGGTGGACTCTTTCCTGGTGCTTTGGACCTCAGTGTACTGCTGATTGTGTCCCTCACGGTCACTCAGATACGCACTTTTTGTAGATTCATGACATTGGCATGTCTGCTTGATTTCACTGGGAGATGCTTCAAAGTGAAGGGATCCTAAGGCAATGGAGTTTAAAAAGCTGGAAAGTGCAAGACAGTTCTTCAGGGAAGTAGGGAAAGATCCGTCCGAATGTAAGGCCAGGTGAATAAAATGTTCAAAACTCCGCCTTTCGGTGAGGCAGTCCACAGTCCTCACCCAGTCAGGGACACCGAAGGAGCCCAGCAATTGCAGGTCTTCAGCCAGTTTGTCGAACAACCGCTCTCTCCTGAAGAACTCACAGTTGACAATGTCCTGGTGCAGAGCGGCTGAGATGCCACTCAGTATGGCCTGGATCAAATTCATGATGTGATGTGACTGGATCAAGGACCAGGCTGCACAAGGTGGATCACATAGTGCACCTTCCATGTCTGACAGAACTGACAATAGCCCATTAAATCCACTGGCTGTCCGAAAGGCAGAGCGGGCTTTTGGTATCCGTAGAACACGAAGCAGAGACTGAAACAGCAAAAGGAATTGGTTGGTAGGCAGCCAAGGCAGGACGTGGGCTCACCCACCATTTAATCTTTGAGCAGAAAATCAGTGATCACTCATTCAGGAATCTATAATCTATAGAAGTGTCCTAAGGTTACACAATAACCACCATCACCCAGACCACTTGTTGGAACTGAAGGATATATGCACTATTCCATTGGTTCCCAACATTTTGACTTCTGTGAACCCCTACTTTATCATTACTGGAATCCAGGGACCCCCCCCCAATGAGTTATTACTGAAAGATGGGGATCTAAATCTGTTAACATTATTTAATTAAATTTGTTAGCAGTCGCAGACCTCCTGAGGAGGCTTTGCGTACCCCAAGGGGTCCACGGACCACAGGTTGGGAACCACTGCACTGTTCCACTATTATCATTGTGCAAACGCATTGGACTGTTCCACTGTTGATAAATTAAGGGCAGGAAAGGGTTTACGCTTGTAAATGGATTAGGTCATTCCATACCTGCGTCCTTTACTTAGAATCTTTAGTGGTTGTTTTAACACAACATGCAGATTAACCTTTGGCTCTTATCTGGTGAAGTTTAAACTAATCATTAAAAGCTTTTATCTGCTGCCATAGCTATATTTCAATATGTAAAGGTATTAAAATGTAATATTTCGAACCTCTGATCATTTTTAGCTGTAACTGGTGCCCCCTTCAAAGTGACTTGAAATTACATTATTAATGTATTGTTTTCCAGTAATACATGTTAAAATCTGCATCCACCCCCCAACATCACTGTACTTCGTTAAATCTGATAGCACCTAGAAATCACTCTAATAATTGTCGCCTGAAAACACTTCCTAATATCACTGTACATTTTCTATCCTATATGCCCAATTTTTATTACACATCCACACACAATTGAAGTGTGCAGTCTGTATTCTGCATGCATACTTATCAATAACGATGTACAAAGCAGGTTTTATAAACTTCTCATAATGAAGTACACGTTCTAAATTAGTGCACGTTTTTTATTGTGCACACACCTACACACATCTTGTATTCGACGGACAACCCTTAATTGTAGGTGGTGTTAACATGATGCGCACATACGCATTCTTATACTGTAATATCAGCATGCTGTGCGCTATGCAATGTGCAGACTCTACGTACGATTGATGCACACTTTCTCTTTAGCACACACACATACCTTTAAAATCAGTCCACACCATCTTTTGGCGCACACAGCCTATTATGTAAACGTGGACTTTAAATCCTGAGCACATACACACACTTAATAATATGAATGTACAGATATTCAAGATATTCAACTTAAGTCATTCAAATGTGTGATTCCTTCTATAAAAAAATAAATAAAAAAAAAACACAACAGTACAAGAATGGAATGCAAGCCCCAGCAGCCCCTCAGGCGTAAAAGGGTGAGGAACACCCTACAGCGTGCCCCCTTTTATCCCAAGGCCTATGGATATCTCCAGAAATTGGTCTCTCAGGAGCCCGTAGACATTTTCTGCAGAGGGGCTCCAGCATTTTATTTTAAGATGCTGCAACAGGCAATTTCATGCAGTTTGGGACAACTAAATGGAGACAGCTGGAGGTGGTAGAGCCAGTCCACAGCGTAGCATTGCTTTGGGGGGCGGGGGTGTTTTACACCACCCTAATGTATTTTCTGATAAACAGTTGGGTACAGGTGCTTTCAGTCGGGTATTATGACATGTTAGTAGGATTAAACTAGGATTTATTACATACGCACAGACTAGAACACACACTCTCCCCCACTCTGTTTTGAACGTCGTCCAAAGTATTGGTTGTTTTACAAAATAATGTGTTTTCTCTCTTCATGCTCTTATCAACGTGCACACCTCTCCCTTTCCCCTTTCCCTAGGCCCCTCCCATGCACCTAAACATTATATGCCAGCCTGATTGTTAGAAAATCTGAAGGCACACCCTCCTAATCTTATTGGCCAAGCCACGCCCCTGGGAGCCAGGAGAGAGGTGGAACCACCTTCCAAGCCTTTTATTTTCGGTAATCTGGGTGGTAAGAAGTCGGGGAAGCCACCTTAGCAGTCTTGTCAGCTGGTACGTATTTAGGGTTTTGAAGAGGTGAATTTGGCTTGCCAGTGCAGGGCCTTAGGGATGAATCTCATGATTTTAAACTACGTTCACTGTTTTATAGAAGGGGCTCGTTACCTGGGGTAGTTTAAAGTCAGGATATTATTTGCCATTCGGAGTGTTGGGGTCAGTGCTTAATTTTTAAATAAACAAGTTCCAGGGCCCAAGGTGTTGCTCAGGAGGGCACTCCATGTTGTACTATTGACTGGAACTTCCATCACTGCCGCATGCCAGTATAAAATCTCTCCACTAAACATCACATTCCTATAAATGTGACCGTTTTGACAACTCCAGGCCACCTAAAGCATATGAATGGCCTGGACACTCTAAAAATAGTTTCCAGATGTCACATTTAGTTGGTTAAACGATGTGATCCCGATAGAAATAGTCAGATAGTGCCACCAAGTGATGGATAGTCATAAGTAAGTGCCGGTGTTAACAGTTAAGTGCAGGTGCTGAGCACCATATAACACTGGCACAAATTAAGCACTGGTTGGAGTGATGTGATCATATTCAGGATGAGCTGGGAGCGGTGCTTAATTTGAGTCTGTGGTTTCAGGTGGGGCCCACCAGCACTTACCTTTGGGGACCCTAAATTATTTTTCATCAAAAGACTCTGAAACGGAGCAACAGAGAAAAAAACAAAAGGGAGAAGGAAGGAAGAAGTGGAAAATAGAAAAACTCAGAGAGAGAGGAAAAGCAGATATGAAAACGAACCTGATAGAGTGAGATAAAGAGTTAGAGGGTGTTTGGTGCTGGATTAAACATGCAGGAGATAGAATGTAGACTATGCAGCCTTTGGGCTCCTGCATTTATTTATTTACAAATTAAGCACTGGTTGGGGGATGTGATTTTGAGTCTTTGGCAATGCTTATTGGCTGGGAATGGAAGACTGGCTTGGATGGCCTTGACGCAATCTCGCATAGGTATTCTCCCCACGAGAACAAATGTGATGTGCTGTGTAAGGATCAACAGGGGAAGGTACTACTAAGTAAGCATGAGTGATGAAAACGTCCATGCCCTTTTTGACTCTAGAGATAAAGGATGGGCTGGAACAGAACATGACCTAGAAGTTGCACCAGTCATCAGACAGCCCTATTGGCATACACAAAGAAGTCCAAGTTGAATGGGATGTTACAAGAAGAGTTGAACCCCGCAAGGTATTTTTTAAAAACATTTCATTTTGTTTTATTAAGTCATTCAAATAAAAATAAAATTAATCCAAATAGGTTTATCAAGCAACACATGATGATAACATACATTTTGTCTAGGGCATGCAGTGAATATAGTTACAAACATACAAATTCTAACACAGCAAATACGAATCCTGTGCTGGTCCCAAAGCTCTGTTCAGTAGCTCACAGCCGCCGCTATAAAATTTCAGTGCGCCGAACACCAAGGCAGTGTAGTCTTGAATGCATCTCTTGCCTCTTTAATCAACTATCAGACACTTTCTGCCCTTTTACCTCTCCTTTGAAGGTTCCTGCTTTCTCCCTTTGCAAGTGCTTTTGCATATTTCTCTTCCTATGTCCCCTTTGTGTGTTTTCCCCTCTCTTGCGCTAGGAAAATGTCTGATTGGGACAAATAAGTGCTAATCTCCCAAAATGACTGTCAGTGGCACCCACTGGCAACCACCAGCTCAAATTAGGCACAGTCTTAACCACACATTGTAGGCATAACATGTATCCTGATTTCAGCTAGTAAATGTGTATGCAATATTCTATGCTCTGTTTCTTATACTCTAGGTGTCCATTTCGATCATTTCCTATATCCTTTCTTTCTATTCTATGTCAGCCTATAATATTCTAAAGGGACTACATCCGTAGGGTCACAACACAGGTGTAAATGTACTCCAGGCCATCCTTGGAATATGTTTAGCACAGCACATTGCCACTCAAAGGGATGACAACACACTCCTTTAGAATATAATGGAGGCGGAGTCTTAAAATAACACACCTAGGGAACAATGTTAATGTCTTCTAGGGGTTGTGCCTCTTGTTCAAAGGTCATTCCAGTCGTGAAAGGTTCATTCCAAACTAATTAGCGGCATGCCTTATTTGGCCATAGATTAATGGCTGCCGAACGTAGCTATGAGGACAGCATTTGCGAGAGGTTCTTAAGGGAGCTCAGGGGCACTCACAGAAAGAGGCCATTTTTGTTAGCATTAGGCCACTTCCCCCATTCTTATCACTGAGGTATTCACAAACACCTTGCAATACAATTCCAACAGAGATTGTCTACGCATTAAATTCACAGATAAATAGTGCTGGCATACATGACACAGAAAGTGTGAGTCAGTGAACAAAAGTGTGCAGTTTTCAAAGAATGACTGAAAGGGATATATCTACTGTAGGAAAAAGTACATTTGGAAAAAAATATTCTATAACTTTCTTACGTTTACAAAGAGTACTACATAAATGGACAAGGGAGCTAGGTGTACTAGATTACAGGACTTGGCCTTTATATTGGCTAAAAGGGAAATCACAAGGAACTGGAAGCTCCCTAGAGGCCCCCGGTTACTTACATGCGTAAAAAGTTGTAGAAGTGGACAGGATGTGAAGGGAGAATATTACTGAGAGAGGCTGGACGAGGGATTGGCACCATGGATGTGGCCCGTGCCTGGGAAGCTTTAGTGGAAAGCCTTAAGGACCCGGACACTAATCCAATTGTAGCATCTCAAGGGGAGGTCTCCAAGCATGCCAACACCTGAACCCCACTCCTGGGACCTCTGCTTACCCCCAATCCCAACCCACCCTTCCGAGATGAGAATACAATAAACTAGACGAGTCTTCATGCTGACCTATAGGCGCTAGACCATAGTCATTCGTAACATGAAGGATGGTATTTTAATTGCAACTCTTGGACGGGGTGGGGATTGAACTTCATGTTGTTGGGTGGCGGTTCTTCCGTACGACTGTTTTGCACGTTACAACAGTTGCTTGATAATCTAGCTGGATGCACAGTATGCACAGAATCAGCTTTGTAAAACCCAATAAAATATGTTTAAAAAAAAAACAAGGGAATGTAGTGTAAGATTGGAGAAAACCTATGCATCATCCTTCATCTCACAAAAGGCACAGTTTGCACATGGGCTAAAAGGAAATATGTAAATTATGTACACTTAAGAAAATAGTCCTAGGGTGTGCCTATGCACGTTTAACTATGCCCAGTCGCAGTTCACACATCTTCCGTGTCATTTTACAGATAGTCCTCTTAGGGTTTTTCGGGTTGACAGTTTAAAGCAAGTGGTTAGAACAGGAGAGGGCAGAGTCAGGCTGGCTTGTAGGGCAGTCAGGCAGTGCCTCATGGGCTGGTCTGACTGGTCAGCGTGTGGGCCGTCTTTTTTGCGGACTGAGGGCCTGTTCTTGGGTCTTCTGAGCTGATATTTAATCTGAGCTGATATTTACTCTTTAAGCTCAAATCCTTACATTCCTCCTTGCAAAACTCATACAGAGCGTGTCTTTACAAGTTCAAAACTGACACCATTAGCAGGGGTGGAACACTGTTATAGCTATCTAATTCACTACTAGGGTCCGCCTTTTTTTGGTGCCCAGACTATTTTCTGTCCCAGCCGACGCTGGGCGGGGTCTTTTGGTCTTAGTTACTTCACAGGCTGCCGACCATCTAGTCTACTTTGGCGGGAAAGGAGGACAGTAGGAAAGGCTCATTGGAGTGCCAGCCGCCCAGGGACAGGGCACTCCATCACTCAGCTCAGGGACACAGTCCCTCAGCGAGGCCGTGGGTCCTCAACAACGATGATATGTAATAAGTCCAGCCAGGCAGTAATCAGAGACCCTCCGCCACGCGCCACAAAGGGTCGCTCATAACTGCGTCAGCGCAGCCTGTAACACGGTTACGCTTTAATCGCCTATAAGTTAGTATCCCCCCCAGCCAAAATCCACGGTACTGATGTGCGTGCCGAAGCGCTAACTCACTTAGCGCTAACAGGATTTATTTGCCATCCCATTATTGGATATTCCTCATAATTTTTGGTGTGTCACGCCGCAAGACTGCCGAGATAATCCAATTGCAAAGGCGTTAACAGCTAAATCTGTATTAGCGAATCAATCTGAATTTGTGTGTAACGCAATCAGCCTCCCCACGGAACTCATAATAAATTTGCCAGCTTATTATATTTTAACTGGGTTATCATTTGTCAGAATTAGTCTCGGAAAGAGCGCTGGATTTCGGGCCTAGGTCGGCTGGAAACGTGGGCTGAATTTCTTCTGCAGCAGACGATGGAAAGGCCACTGCCCAGTCACAGACAGAGACAGATTTGAGAGCCCTGAAGTGTGGTGTTTAATGGAGTATTTCGTGTGCAAGCAACTGGGTATCAGGGCCAAAAGAGACGTCTTGTTTTAGATAAACTGCTGGAGAACATTCCACTTTCCCTCTTAATCATTGGCCACGGAATACTCACTCACTCTCAGTCCTTGTTGCGCAATTGTAGAATCTCTCATCCCAACGCCCTCTGTTAAACCTGGAGCACAATAGTCTTCGTCCCAGGCCTTGTACCACGTGCTCTCTAAACTTCTGTCTCCTTTATATGTAATTATCTCCTATCTTTATTCACTCGCAATCCCAGTGTACATCCTTCCTTACTCCCCTTGTACAAAAAAGACCTCACTCCCACTCCTTGTTGAGATTACTCCCTCAATTTCAAATTAGTATAAAGAAATGTCAACATTTTTCTTACTCAAAATCCCTGTGCACGTTTACTCACTCATACTCACTTTCACTCCTTGTCTGTAAAATGTTCTCCCACTGCTAGTGGTGTAAAACACACTAAGCATTCTATGCACAACACTCACTTGCATTCCATGCATGTACACGCTTCCTATGTACCGCATCCCTCAGTACAGCATACTGCTTCACATTTACTTACTTTGCACAGTATACTCCTTTCGGTGGGTAAAATAGTTTCCCCTGCCGCATCCACATTTATAGAATAGTCCATTAAACGTACTCTGTGTGCACAAAATGACACTCATTTTCTTCCTGTTACACAGAATGCATCCTCACTTATACTCCCCCTCTGCAGGATATTCCCACGCTCTTCTCTCTCTCTGTACTAAATATTGCTTCAGCATATGAACTACTCAGTTTCATTCGCAGCTAGCAGGATGGCTCATTGTGGATGACATCTCATGGGACCTGCATATTTCTGCCGGAATGGCTAGTGTTGATGACATCTCAAGGGACCTGTAGATTCTGGGGAAATTCGATGCCACGTGCACTATTAATGTGGGTGTTACCTGAATTTTGCAGTGGTTAGAGCCTCCAAAATATGTGGTATGAAGCTAAATAAAACCAAGTTATTGGAAGCTAAACACTCTATTACTCTAAAGAGTACTCTCCCAGAGTCGCAGTGTATATTATCTTACTTCACTCGTACTGTATCTATAAAACACAACACCTCACGCTTTACTGTCCCAAAAATTACCCACTCCCACTACAAGGTTACAGAGGTTACAGAATACTTGACTGCATTGTGTGCGGGAACCTTCTTTGTTTAGATCACACCCACCAGGTAGCACAATCTGTTTGGTTGCTAAAGACCTATTCTAAGTTTTCCAAGATGCTACAGTGAGCTTAGTACTAGCCCACTGCTAATTATTTGTTGGCTTTATTGTCACTCTTTTGCTTGCGCCTAGTTTGTTAGCTTGCATCGTCTTGCCTTCCTCTTGTGTTTATTCCTCCCATACAGCATAGCTTCTGTACCATCCTTCTGGTTGTGTCCTTCCACTGCTTACTTTTAGGCAACTACTTTTTGGTTAAGCACTCCTTGACAGCGCAAGTGCTCTCCAGATCTCTCCCTTGTTTCTTTCTCCTCCCCTCCATGCTTCATGTTGCTCTCGCCCTCGTGCACTTTTCCCCTTGTGTGTTCATGTTGCTATTTTCCCCGTGTGGTTCTCCTCACATCCTGTATGTTGGTCTCTCTCACTTGTGTTTAGTTTCCAATTACTCCTCTACATTGGCAATACCAGTCTAACTTTTAAAAATATTGACTGTATACCAAGAGAATAACAGAAGAGGCAGCTTAACCGAACAGGAGGCATCAAATGTATGCAGATTGGTGAAACAGAGCTTCAGTGGTAGATGTGCTGATTTCAGAGGAGTGACATCTGTGACCTTGGGTCAGTGTTTTAAATGGAACGATAGAAGGGCTGGTACTCTGTATTTATTTAAAGCACTGCCTTGACAGTCTTGACAGGTCTTATGTCAGTCCTCAGCTCAGGACTGGACTCTGTCGAACAGATACGTGTAGCTGAATCTCCTCGGCCTTGACGGTTCCTTTTTGGTGCATACATTTGTGCACTCACTGATGGTTTTGAAGTCAGAATTGTTTATTTTGGGGTGGCCACTCAAAATTTGAAGTCTTGGCCTTGTCGGCGGGACCACTCAAAGTAGAGTGGGAAGGTTTGGTATGGACAACAGTGTTTTTTCACCTACACCAGTGGTGCCCAGTGAGGCTTCCCTCAGGGCTGGTTCATTGCCATTTTTTGGGCTATGAAAAGGATTCAAATGTACATGTTTTTTGGGAATCCAAGGTAGGTCCAGAACCATGTCAGAGTTTCTTGATAACTACATAAGAGTAATTATGTACAAATAATTTATCTGGAACTTATTTAAACATTCGTTACCCTGCAAGCCTGTCTTCCGCGCTGCCTGTTTATTGTCTTATATAAAAAACGACTTCAGTCACAACACCACATTTGGGTTACATAAGTACAAGACGTGTCTGGTCCTGGTTTGCCACAGGTGTGAAACAACAGTTCTCCTGTTTAAAACATCTCCTGCCCATGGAGTCTTTACTGTTACTGTCCAGGATTTACAATTAGATGTAGTCCTTGAGCTGTGTACCCATATAAACAAATACATTTATATTCCTAGAGGCACGGAGAGGAGTGGTGATGCACTGGGAGGAACCAGTAGAAGCAGGAGTGAGAAAAGGGCCACTTGATAGGGTCAGAAAGATATCTTCTAGACATTGATTTTCCATGCACTTGGTAACCACAGCAATCAGAAATAACGCATAGAGTTTACATCAAATGATGCATGGGAACTTAGTGGAGTGTTTACATGAATGCCTGGGGTTGGACGAGAGGAGAGCAGGTTAAACATTACTGGACTGTGACAGACCATGCGTGGCTCATTATACACAGGTAGTCCAGAGGGTGATGGGGGAGCGCTCTGTGCCTGTGACAGCGACTGTGGGGGAGTATTTGAGATGGTGCCTCTTCAAACAGGAAGCAATGCTATTCAAGCACTGTTTTGCATGTGCTTCCAGAAGTGGCAGCTCCAAGGTCGCAGTAGCTGTGATGGGGCGGTCATCAAAGCCATGACACCAGTGAATTCTGAGAAGCAGAAGTGATGGAGGTTGCTGCACTTTTGCACCCTATGATACGCTGCTCCTCTCACTGTGGCACCCTTCTGTTAGCTTCCTTGAGCTACAGGGTTAGTTAAATGGCTGCCTCTACTAACTGAACTCTATTCAAAGAGGCCCAATCTACATCTAAAGGCTAGATGTTTTTTAATATCGAACTTGAGGCCGTGAAGTGCTTGAGTCTGGAGTCGCAACTCCTTGTCCACCATTTTGGAGACAACACCTTTCGCCATCTTCTTGCCTACAACTAACCTATGTGTTTGGTTGGTGACCCTCCAGAAGTTATCAAAAGCACATGCTAACACCTCATGTTAAATTCTAATCAAGTCAGTTAGTTAAGGCACCCATTGCAAAGGTCTTGACAGAACGAGAATGTCACAGATTATGATCCTGGCATAGCGTTTTCACCTCTTCAACTCTGCAAGGTCGATGCAAATGAATTATAGCAACTTTGTAAAGAATGGCACTTGCTTTGCAGTGCTATGAAGTGGCAGAACCTGTAATACCAAGCGCTATATACATAAAAAAATAATGTATAAAGAAGTTATTCCCAGACTGCCCCAACACACACAGATAAAGAACCCTAGGAGACAGGATGTGGCGTAAGGGACAAAGCTGCCAACTTTGGAGCTGGGGAACACAGTTCGAGTCTCATCGCTGGATCCCCATCCTGTGATTCTGGGCAAATCACTTAATCTCCCTTTAATACTAAAAATGAATGTGTTCTTGTGTAATGTAACCGGTCCTCATGTAAAGCTTTGTAATTTCTTATTATCGAGTTCACACTACATAAAACTGCAAAAACAGAAAAATATATAAAAAAAAAGACCCCGCAGACATCGCAAAGAAACCGCAAGATGCCCGAAACCAAGGAAGATGAAGAAACAACATACCGCCTTGAGCGCGAAGTGGCAAGGCAAAAGAAAACAAAGGGGTATGGGGCAAGCAGCCAGTGGGAGGAGGGTTATTGGGTGGTGGGACAAGCAAGAACATGGCGTAAGGGGAGTGCGATTTAAGCAATATGGGCAAAGCAGTAGGGTGCCTGCACAGTGCCCCTGAGCCCAGCATTGTAAGCACATTGACTCACAGTAGCAGGAAACCAAGAAAAAAGTCCCCCAAAGAACAGATAAACACAACAAAGCATAATTATAAAGTAGTTATTCCCTGATCCCAAAGAGAAAAAGAAGGGACCAAGAGGCATGACTGATCACTAGCAAGCAAGGATTTTTAAATGACACTGAAATGGCTTTAAGCCCACAAAAGTAAGAATTCTAAAAGTATACAAGAGGCCACATGCCTACGCTCGACCTAAAAAGGGGCAACCGCATGCGCTTACCTGCTAATACATGTGTGCATGAAAAAATGACATGGCCACCAATAACAGCTGCATCACCTCACGTTTTACCTCTTTCCTTGCTCCTTTGGGTACGCAACAAAACATTGACAAAACATGCTGTTAACCAGTGCTGTACAGAATCTCCAATTTGCCCTAAAGGTGAGACCTATTGGGTCTGACAATGCTTGTTCTTATTTGTTTATAGAATCCTTCCTTTCTCGGTGCTAGATACTCACTCATTACAGACATAAGATTGCCTCACAATCCTAAATTCTGAATCCTCCCTCTCATTCCCTTTATAACTAGCCTGCCTTTACTTCTCTCATCTTGTATACATTATTCGCTTTTACTCATTTACAGTTTTCAAAATTGCCTTATATACAGAATACCCCTGCTCACGCTTTGTGGCCAGACTGCCACTAAGGTTTTCTGGATACTTACCATTTCTTCATGTTTCATGTTTAATCTTGCACACCTCACTTCCATGTGCAGTGGTTTCATGGTACCATGTACATTTCAGCTCACCTGCCTTTGTCCATTCAGTATACAAAGTGGCAAGATAGGATCAAGGATATTGGTGTAGATGGTACTTACGTTGAGGGCATCCAGTCTGAGCTGTGACTCCCCCTGTGTAGAGGAGCAGAGCACCCCGATGATGATGCTCATGTACTCCTCCGCGTTGATGACGGACAGCTGCTCCAGGATCTGAAGTGCAGCACCGCGGAAGCAGGCCTCATCTAGGAAGATCTTGATGTATGGGACCATACCATAATCTTTGAGGACCACTGGAAGATAAACGATACCCCACAGGTCAGGTGTGTTCCTACATATAGTCAATAGATGTAACGCCAAGAACTGTATATAAGTTTCTGCAAATGGAGTGTTCCTATATCAAAGCATTTAAAACGAAATAGCATTATAATATTGACTCTTTATACAGCAAACAGTAAAAAAAAAAAAAAAAAGGAAACAAGGGTTCTGTGAAAGACTATGTTGTCATTCAATATTTCTGTGACTGCGATAAATTCATAAGCGTTCAGTACCTTAAACTGGCAGTTCCCCTGTCTATTTGGTTTCCAGCAAGGACTCATCAGCTCTTCTGTTGGTTGACCTAGTGCTCCTCCCACCACCGAATTGCTGGGTCACAGTGGTGCTCAGGCCAACCTATTTAGCAAGCGTCACTGATTTTCCTAGTTCGGGTCTGCCATGGAAGAAGGTTAATCAAATGGTGTCTGTTCAGCAATTAGGTGTGCACGAAGTCTAAAGGCCTCCTGGGTAAATGTACTCATGCCACAGAGATACCTACACAGCATGTATAGTTCTCTGGCCATGGTCCTCTCCTAGGGAAGTGGAGGCGAGGGCTTCTGCTAATTTTGCGAGTGGTCAGGCCGCCTACGCATAAATTTTGCCTACTTAGCATTCAGAAAACAAAAGTCAATTGTTTCTTCTACCTGCCACGCCCAGATGTGCCTTACAGGAGAAATCAGTGTCACCCAGCAGTCTTGTGTTAGGCGGACCGCTGTATCAAACATTACAAAGGAGGTGTCAGCTGTGGCTCCACCTTCAGAAAGCTGGTGGTCGCCCCACTTCTACATGGCACAAAGTGTAATTTCAGTGATGCGGGTCTTTGCTAGTTCATAGCACAGATCCCTCTCAGCAAAACTCTAAATGAGCACCGCTGCTCTTTGTGTGTCCAGTTTTAATGTGTCTTCCACACAAAACAACCAACAAATATGCTTAATTTAAATAAATCGATGATCGAAGCTTACTAGCTTAGTGTTTCCTGAAACATATGTCCACATTGCCTTCAAACACGTTCCTTGGTATACTGCATTGGTGATTTATTCAATATTATGACTGAATAATTAAGAAAATATTTCCATGTTAGTAGCGTCCTCCACATCTGTTCGATCAATGCAAATGTTGTTCCCTCAACGCTTACTGCTGTTTCTAGCCGGCCGACATTTGGTCTTACCTGCATCACAAAGTAACAATCTTTTAAGCAACTTTATGGAAAAGGTTTACTTTTTTTTTTTTTTTCCATAAAGTGCACTTGATATTCAGGATCTCTTTCCCATAGAATAACATCAGCTTTAATCAAGTTTTGTTCATTTTTTGAGGTTCACCATTAACTACCTCTTGAACCTTGCAAAATATACCGAAGATGGCCTGCAAGACGTAGTGCCTATTCTTATACACAAAGCAATAACATGGTGAAAAATTGCTGCATTTTCAATTGGTAGGTAGGGACTACTTGGCACAAGAAAATGAGGCTGTAAGTTGGTTTAGAATTCTATACTAGTTTGTACACTTTAAGCGTCTACGACATGGTTATTTTCACAGATTCAATCCACACCGATATAGTGTTAAAGACACCAATTGCATTTGCCTCAGATTTCATCTTTCTCCATGGCGATGACAGTTTAGGAGAAAACAGTGCAACAGCCAACATGTGTTTCGCCTATTAGTGGCAAGCAAGCATGGCCCCTTTTCAAGGCTGATTGAGGCAACTGTGAGGTGTTGACACTAGTGACCCTAGAAGCCCCTTAAATCTTTAGTTTTTATAGGAACAAGGAACCATCGGTGCTTGTGAAGGAACTGAAAGTTACAAGCAAAGGAGAAAATGGTAGTCCCTAATATGCTGTGGGGAATGGTGAAAGGTCAAAAAGTCATATCCAGGCTTGGCAAAATGCTGATGTATAGCATAAGGTAGTAAATACGTGTGTATACATAGATAACTTCTATTTAAAGAAATACGGAACCGTCTGTGATTAGAAATGTAGTGAAGGACTTTTGTACCGGTGTTGATTAAATGATGTGTGCTGTGGTCCTTTGGGCGCCCCTATATTGACGTCTATGCACCGATGGTTTGCTGTTCATTTAAATACAAGGTACCTATGTATACAAAAAAGATTTACTACCTTCGGCTATACGCACACAAACAGCATCAATACCTATATCAAAGCGATTGTCAAACAGAGCTTATTTGATTTGAATAGATCTGTTGCAGAATGCAATGACAGTTGCAAGTGGCTTGGCGCCTTTAGAAAAAAAAAAAGAGAACATAACAATGGGTTTGGGAACTTTGGAGACCTTAACTACATCAGCAGTGGAGACCATGACCAGTAAAATTAGGCTTTCAATAAAAGCACTGTGCTAGGAGGGAAGAAGATATTGGAGACAGTGATGGGTGTAATCATCTTCTACTGATTTGATGGGGAAACACTACATTTTTACACGTATTTATTAATTTGGGTATTTAATTTCCATGTCTCTTTTTTAATGAGTTTAATTAATCCACATCGCTCAGTCAGAAGGAAGCATGTGTTAATTGCCTGAAGTGCAGCGCGCTGCTCAGCATGGCGAGCAGGTGCCACCAACCGTGTGCGCCTGAAGAACATGTGTTTTGCAATCTTTTGGATCAATAACCACAAATATTGAAATAACACACATTTCTGAAGGGCAGCAATCTGGTACTAGTCTTGCCTCACCAGCATTCCTGATGGATCCGCAGATAAGGGCTGCCACGGCCTGCAGCCTGACCACGGTCAGGCCCCGCTCGGACTCGAGCTCCAGGTCAACCAC
Source organism: Pleurodeles waltl (assembly GCF_031143425.1). Lineage (NCBI taxonomy): Eukaryota > Metazoa > Chordata > Amphibia > Caudata > Salamandridae > Pleurodeles > Pleurodeles waltl. The sequence goes on from NC_090445.1 coordinate 1,445,911,831, forward strand.
ACCTCTGCCTGCTGTGGGACACAAAAGGAGAAACACACAAACATGGAGCTTCCTAAAGGAGCACATCACAGATAAACTGAAAAACAAAACAATTCAATCTAGGCTTAGTGCTCTAAATGGAGCAGATAGTGTGTTTTGTCGTCACCCAACCCAATTAATCACAGTGTATTTAATTGTTTGAATCTTAAGCTCTACCTTCTTGTGCAGATCGCACCCACACAATGTTTTCGGGAGCATCTCTCTCCATGTATATTAGGACACTACTATACCGTTTTCCTAACGATCTAATAGTTTCTGGGTATTGTAGTCTTTGTCTGGGTCAATGGTCCCAATCAGACTAGTACACATGAATACAATTATTTGCAGGTGAAAAGCTTTCTACTGGAAACAATGTTGGAAAAAATGTGGAGTGAGGTAGTCATCCTACAATATTAATTTCAATAAGTCAACCATTTAGCGCAAACTTCAAATCTTCATTGGACAAGACTTGAGAAAATGACTACACCCAGGGGTGCCCTTTCCAGTACCAGAAGTCAATGCTCAGTGTCTCCTTAAAAATCGTAGCTGGATCACAGGTTGAAGTCTGTGGTCTAGATCACAATCAGTGTCACAAAAATTAGATGCAAATTGAGCAGCTGCTTAATTGTGATTTAAAATTAAGTGGTGAGCAATTGGTTCCCAATTACAAGCTTGCCAGCTTGGAATGGTACATAATACATATGCCATGCCCTTTTAGTAGGTGCACAAACAACACATGTGCACTATTTCTATCTGCAATTAGCACCAGGTTTCACCTGCAACTTACCATGGGAGAAAACGTGATTTGCACCCAGATTTTAGATCCTTTTGAGTGCAAATAAGAGTTCCCACCTAAAAAATTGTTACTAGTCTCATTGTGCTCCGGACATTTTTACTCATATTAATCTAAATTCTATGTCATTGTGATAGAAGCTAGAGAAGATTGATGAAAACACATGCAATGTACCAATATCTGCAATGCACTTTTTAGGCTTCACCTAGACAGCACATGCGCAGTCTCCGCGAGATGTGTTAACACAGTGGGTTTGAGCCCGCCCATAGCTTACCATCTGTTGGCTTCAACGTCACTCTCATTTCCTCTGTCCCCGTTTGTCACGGCGTGCAGCATTGTCTCTTGTTCTTGTGTTTGGCCCTCCCCTGGAGCATGGACCAAGTACTTGTGTTCATTCACTGCTCCTATTTTTGAAGCTACTTTTATTTTGTGTTCAAGCACTCTATATTCGTGCTTGTGTTTTCATTTAGTCTCCTTTATCCCCTTTCATGGAGTTTCTTTTTCCTTCCACTCCTACCCTTTACTCCACCCCACTGCACTCTACTCTGCACCACTACTCTAGGCCACTGCATCTTACTCAGCACTACTCTGTGACATTGCACTTTACACCACTATACACCACTGCACTATATACATTGTGCTGTTCTTTACACCAAACTACACCATTGCACTCTATGCCACCACACTCTACTCTGCACCACTGCACTCTGCAAGTGCACTCTATGCCACTGCACTCTATTCTGTGCCACTGTACTACACAGCACTACACACTACTCTGCACCACTCTATGCCACTGCACTTTAATCCACTGCACTCCACATCACTGCACTCTACGCCACTCTACTCAATACCACTGCACTCTATGCACTGTGCCCTTCCCCGCGTCACTCTGTCACTGCACTCTAAGCCACCACACTCTATGCCACTACCCTTCATGTCACTTTACTCTATGCCACTGCAGTCTACTCTGCACCACTGCTCTCTATTCTACGCCACTGCACTATGTCATAGAACTCTTCTGCAGCACTCTATGCCACTGCACTCTACTCTGCACCACTCTGTGCCGCTGCCCTTTACATCACTATATGCCACTGCATTCTATACTACACAACTCGACACCATTGCACTCTATGCCACACACTCTGTCACTGCCCTCTATGCCACTGCACTCTATGCCATTGCACTGTACTGTGCACCACTCTATGCCACTGGACTCTTTTCTACGCCATTGCGCTACACGTCACTGCTCTCTCCTCCACACCACCCTATGCCACTGCACTCTACTCTGCACCACTCAATTTTACGATGCCCTACTCTTTGTTACTCTACTCTTCATGACTGCACTCTATGCCACTCTACTCAACCCCATTGCACTCAATGCCACTCCACTCTTTTCTGCACCACTCCACATCACTTCACTCCATGCCACTCTGCTATTCACTGCACCACTTTAAGCCACTCACACCTCACCACTGCACCCTGCAATGCTCCACCACTCTACGCCTCTACACCACTCTACTCCGCACCACTCCACACTACTCTAACCTGTGCCAACAATCTACGCCACTCTTCTCTGCATCACTCTACTCTATGTCACTGCACTCTGTTCCACTGCACTCCATGCCACTTTACTCTGCACTACTATACTCCACTGCACCACTTTACACACCTGCACCACTCTACTCTGCGCCACTCTACACTCCTCCATTTTATGCCTCTCCACTCTACACCCTTTCACTCTATGCATCACCCTCTCTAAACCCCTCCACTCTGTCACTCCTCTCTATGCCCTTCCTTTTTACTCTACTCCACTCTACTCTTCTCTACTTCTGCCACTCTATACAAAATGACTAAAACACATTGACAAAGCCAATAGCACTTGCAAAAGCGAGACCTATTGGCTTTGCTAATGCTAGTTAACAACTGCATTGGTGATATTGGTTTATCTACTTCTGCTATATTAGAAGACAAATGGTTTAACCCCATACTCTAGGTTTTCAGTAACTCAGCTAAATCAGATGGGGAGGTGAGTCATAGGGGCAGAACCCTGTCGCCATCTTCCTCTGAAGGAAACATACACAACACAGTATTGTTCACTTTAGTGGACATAGTCAGACTGGCTTATAGGGCAGTCTGGCGGGGCAATGTGTAGGCCAGTTTTTGGGCTGTTTGTGGGCTTGTTTTATAATATGGTCGGCCTGTTTTTACTGTTGATTTCCCTGATATTACCACTACTTTGCCCGCAGCACGCACAAATGTAGGCAGTCTCCCACACCATGCAAAACTCTTAGACAGCGTGTCATAAGTTAACAATTGTCCTGATATGCAAGTGTGGGCCATTTTTAATTGTCTGATTCAATAAAGGGGGCCTCTTTTACTTTGGTGCCGGGCGTATTTTCAGTCCCAATTCGACCATGTTAGTGGGCACTGCCTCTACTGGCCTCTAAAGGGGTAAATTTTGCAATGCCTACTTACGGGGACACGCAGCCCTTTATGTATACAGCTCATAACAATTAGTTGTGCAGTGAACACACTGCAAACAAATATGAACATAAAGTCATGAAATACAAATCTCCACAGCTGCCTTTCTCACTGAGGACACAGACTAATACTGCTCTTACTCAAAGTTTTTTACCTGCATTGCTAACAACATAAACAGACATTTACCTGTCTTCATACAAGGACCAATGCTTACTAACCTGTTCTCCCATATCCGTTTTCTCAAGAGTTTAAAGGTCTTTGCAAGTCTTCTTCAGGAAGAGACACAGAATCCTTCACCAGCTTTCGTAATGTGCTCAGAGCCCTATGCTAATCATTCATTGGGGTACATACCCATGATGTTGCGGTCTTCCAAAGGGTCACAGCCATGTACATGCCTTTGTGAGGGGCACACACCATTTTTACCTCAACGGGCACAGCCTTGCAATCATCCTCATCACACGGCACTGCCCTGCTGTACGTGTTCTCAAGAGGTTTACACAAATGTACAACAGCGTGGTGTACCACATTGTTGAGGTTGAACATGTGAACCACAGATATGTTACGGCTGGAAAAATGACTCCTGAAATATCATTAGGGTAGAGTTAATGATAAAAAATCTACACCTACTTTCAGAATATCTCGGAATCGGTATTATGTTCCCAATAAAGCTGTAAGTAGATATTTGAGAGTCACTAATGAGTGATAAAACCATACAATACCTGCATTCCTAAGTGGCAGACAACTAGATATGTACAGTCCCTATATAACGAGGCAGCAAAACCTAGAGTGTCTGGCTTGTAAAGAGGTGGACAATCATATAGGACACCTGTCTTCCCCCAGGGAAAAACACCATATGCAGTATACATCTTCTTCAAGGGGAACACAACTGTGCACACCACCTGTCTACCTCAAGCAAAGCACAACTACGTGTAGTACCAGTCTTCCTAATTGGAACACAACTATGTACAGCACCTGTCTTTGTCAAGAGGAACACAACTATATATCATGCCTATCTTCCTCAAATAGAACACAGCGGTGTACAGCTCCAGTATTCCTCAATGGGAACACAATGATATACACTACCTGTTTTCCTCATTAGCTTTGCTTGCCTCCTCAGCTGGGTAAGAAGAGTTCCCAGAAGGCCAGAGTCACGGAAGATATCACTGAAGAGCGTGTCTCGTTGGGTGATGCGCAGTATGCATTCTAGAGCAGTGATGATGCAATGAGGTGCATCGTTCTCCTTGATCAAACCCTGGACCTTCCGAAGGATTTCATGAGGAATGTATGACAGCTCCATGATGATGAACTCTATGAGCTGGAAGAACAGGATTTGGACTGTGACATCGACCAGATGGATTCTCTCTGCAAGCTGGGAGATGGGTTGCAATGTCCACTCTAGGAGGAAGAAGTTGGCCTTGTCAAGGGACCAGATGGTGCGCATGGTGGTCAACATCTTCCTGCAAAGCCAAGAATCTGTGCTCCTCTGGAACACTGTCTGCAAAACCTGGAACGCCTGTAGGTTTTTCACACAATTTCCTGGAATAAATTATTGGACTAGATGAGGGTTGGGAAGCTGATGACTACAGATATGGACCAAACTGATTATAAACAAGGTACAAGCTATTTACAATAAAAAAGAAAAGATCCCACCGAGCATCATATCATTCAGGCATGTGCTTTGGTTAATACATTTGAACAATGTTGAACCAGATTGTATTGATTAATTCATGCAAGGTTATCAGGTGCTATTCATCTGTTTTCTTCTGTTGTTAGAAAAGCAATAAACTTCATATTACTATAAATGTCCTGCTATTATATAGTGCATAATACCAAATTATAACCCATCTCTATGCACTTTCATTTTTTGGAGGCACTGCCACTGATGCACATAGAAATCAAATAAATTACCTAATGCAATGTATGAATAAGTGACAGATATTTGTGTAGAGCATATTTGCCATTGATGCAGCCCCTAGCACTTGTGGAATGTCATGACCGCAATCGGTCTGGACTGTCTGGAGTATGTGATCCTGCACTGACTGGAAAGTCTGATTATGCACTGCCACATAGACCTATGATGTTTGAGGACAAGCTCAAGAAGGTGGTCTACCTCTATGCATAGAGTTTTTGTGAACGTGTTGGACATGCTTCACATGCTGTCCTAGCTTGTGTGTAGATGGTTGTGCAGTGCATGGCCTCCTAGATGAGGCTAGAATTGTGCGAAGAGGATATGCCAAGGGCTACAGGGTGTTAAACTATGGAATGTTCCCAATTGTATGGTTGTGGCTTTGTAGTTCTTGTAAACAAGAAGGGTTCTGGGAGAGGACACGCATGAATGTTGGCAGCTGGAGAAAGTAGTGAAAGTCTACTGCTAAAAGTCAAACGTTGGCAGTAGCATAGCTTTTGGCAATATGTGGAGGGTGCAAAGAAAATGAGATGGCATTTGGGGCACGTGGAGATGTGTGTTTTAGTATGTGTGCAAGTGTTACATGCAACATATATATTTCAGTAACTTGTGAGGCGCCACAGTTTGACACATGAGAGAGAGCCTGGATGGACATTGGACTGGGTGGCAAATGTCCTGGGTGGGTAGTGGCATTTGTGACCTATTTACTGGCTGTGAAATGGACTGGGACGGCCATCATCAACATGTGGAATGGATGCATTGGTGTAGGAGGGAAATGTTCTGGTGAGGGATTAGATTGATGTGATGTGGCTTGACTGTGAGTCAGACTCTCCTTCTCATTTTTTGTCAGTCAGTTTCTCTCTGTTCCCATCCACACAATGGTGATTCCATAACTCTGATTACTTGAACGGTACACCTTCACTTTGTCATTGCACTTCAATAAAGTATGATCTGGCTAGGTTGTTGCAGGAGGATCTGGAAATGAAGCAGTGATTGCGGCCTCCAAGGTCGAGGAGTGGGTGGCAGGTTACTGTCAATGGTGGATGGACTGGAAGGAAGTCAAGTGATGAGGGGGCAGGGGTTTTGGGCCTGATGAAGCAGAAAATGAAGGTTTTGATTTATTAACGCATAAACGTAGTGTGAAATAATCATGTGTGACATTAACCGAACTAATAAAGATTGTACGGGGACAAAATGTGCCCTCAGAGTAGTTTGCCAACATTTATACGCGTGCTTTATATAACGTGGTGTATTAGAATTGCACTAATCCGACATAATCATAAACGTGTGCTACGATTTGCTTGTTTGAAATGCGTTAGCTTAGCATTACTTTAGAGGAGGCTTTGGCCTAGTGGCCTGGTCTCACGGTTTAGATGTTCGTATTTTTTCCAATGTGCTATTAAACGTGTATTTCTGCTTGAAGCTGTATTTTTCCACAGAAACTGTTCACATGCTTATCTTAAAGTTTCGTGCCAGCCTGGCATATTTTCTCTTTAATTCAAGGTCGACTTGCAGGTGCGGACAATGGAGGCTCTGAAAGTGAGCTAATTGATAGACAATGTTGCAACTTGCGTACCCATCTCCAAGGATAATGTATGCTTAAGTGAAAGCTTGAGAACTGTCGTTTTTGATTGGACAATTTGAAGCTAACCTATGAACCCTCCAATGGGAGACCCTACTGGACTCGAACTGTTGTCTATAAAACCCAGGTGCACGAGAAGAAGGTAGCCATTGAGCCTTTTGCGGCCATTACCAGCTCGATACCCGCCATTTTGCAGACTTCGTAGCTATTATGGACCACTTTGCTGCGACGCCATTTTGAGAGACTTTGATGCTTTCTCTAATCGAGAGAAAGAGACTTTAATGATTCTTGCCCTAGAGACTTTAACTTTGATTTGTCCCTTTGCATGAAGTAGTAGTTTTACCTTGCCGCCGTGAGGCAATTGCCCCGTTCACCCCTGCCCCTTTGCCCCGTCCCATGCTGATCGAGAAACGGTACCTGTGAGACGAAGACTTCCTTGTATGCTGATCGTAATTGGTAAATATGAAAGGAAATTGTAAAATTGCATTGTGTTTCTTTTAGGTAGCCAACTGCTGATTTTGATAAGGTCCCTATCTAGGAGTTTTCTAAATTTATGTTGCTAAATTGTTTTTGCATGAAGTCCCACATGCCGATGCTAATTTGTGGTTAGATGAGGATTCCATATGTCGCACGATGCAATTTGAGATCTTGTTATGCTGACTAAATGTACGCAATTAGTTCATTACAGATTATCGTATTAGTGCTTTGCATTGCTATTATCGAATGCCTTGTGATTCAAATGCTACATAGATTACACTTGTTTCGACGTTATGGACAGCTATTAATGTTCATATATGTTTATCATTTGGTGTTGAGACACATTTATATTGTGCTAGCTTTGTTAATATAGGGAAATAAATTCACTAACTTTGCAATAAACTGGTGTGGTTATTCCTGGCTGAAAGGTCAGGGTTCGCCGAAATGTATTCTGGATTAATCATTAAGTGTTATGTTGATCAAGGTATTGCTTATGTTCGTTATTGATTATTGATTTGATGCGATTGATCGATTAAGAGTACAGAGAGTTCCCACTTAGTCAAAAGATTCATCGGCCTAAAGAGCGTCCGAACACAGGTAAATTGTTACTACGGTTCGCTCTATCAGTAGATGGTAGCAGAGGACGGTTTCGTCTTTTGGGACCCTGTACTATTAGAGTACATGGTGTTGAATTAACGGTTACGCATTTTTGAGGCCTCATTCGAGAAGTTGAATTAGATTTTTTTGGATAAAACTGATTGACAGAATGATGATGGGCTAGGTCCACCGCGACTTTCCCGGGATCTCGGAGCTTGCGAATGGAGAGAACGGAGGTGTGGAAACAGCGTTGGCGGTACTAGTGATGGTATGAGTGAAGTTAGGGTTTTGCGCTTGCACAGCTTATTGCCGCAGGGTGTGTGAAAAGGTTGCGAGGATTTTTTCTTTTTAGAGGATAGCGGAGGTGCGACTCCGAGTGTAGAAGTAGTGAAGTCGTCGAACTTCATAGAAACAGCGGAGGTGCGGCTCCGAGTGTGAGAGTAGGGAAGTCGTCGAACTTCATGTGCGTGTGGCGCTTTGTGCATAAAAAGGTCCACGTGGTTGTTGTTGAGACGGGCCCTGCGAGGTCAAGAGACTCCGGAGTATGTTGATCCATGTTGTGGTCTGGGCGGTTTAGTAGGTTGATCGGGCGTGGTCAACAAGTCGGTACGTGTGTTAGGGAGTGAAAGAAACTTCGACTTCGGGCTCTGACAAGATTCTAAGTGCACTAGAACAGATCATTGACAAGTTGAGAGTAGATCTGCAGGTCAGATTTGCTTGCAAACGTGGGGACTGAGAAAGACGGAATAGCGGCCGAGGCTAGTGAAAGGTCCCTAAGGTCCTGAAGCGATCGTGTTACCCTTCCTGTAGTAAACCGACAGATCTGTTTTAGTTTTTGGTAGCTCGCGATACATGCAAGAAGTTGTTACGGGAGGAGCTGAATGAAGGAAGACTAGCCGCGAGGCTTTGTCAGCCGCAGTGTGTGTGAGTGTGACGTCACTAGGAGCCGCGCTGGGATAGGTTGGTTGGAGACAAGGGTCGCGCACGGATTGGACGCAGTCCGTGGGGCTCGTTTGGAAGGGGAAAGGCAGGCGAAGAGTATTCCGGGAATTAAAGTCACCTATTGATTACAAATTTTGTGGAATAAAAGTGACCTATTGATTATAAACTTTGTGAAATAAAAGACGAGAAAATGAAATTCCTTAAAGCATTTAGGAGTGCGATGAAGGGGGAGTCTTACATTAAAGTGAGCGTAGGAGAGGAGACGCCGCCCGAAGGTACTCCAGCTTACATTGTAATGGAGGAAAAAGGGGTAGCTCCGTGTCTTTGGCTAAAGCAATGGCACAAACTGACAGAGAAACATGGGAGCGTAGCGTTCCCGATACATGGGACATTCAATATAAGGATCCTAGAGAATTTGAGATTCACGATGTATGACATGAAGGTGCCTCCGAGGCCAGCACAGTTTGAGGCTCTAGCGATCTGGGAATTAATGGCTAGACAGCAACAGAAGAATAAGTTTGAAACAAGGATGAGGAAGGTAGAAAAAACACTAGCGGATGCTAGGTGGGATAATGCGCAGAAGGTGTGGAGGTCAGATGTATTGCAGGGGATAAAATTGTTTCCTGCAATTACTAAGGAAGAAGAGGAGACAGGTAAGAAAGCTACCTGTAAGACAGACAGGAAGTGTTCCAAGGATAGAGAGGACGAGGAAAAATTGAGAAGAGAAGAGGAGTTAGAGGATGAGGAGTTAATAATGCAATTGCTGAACGACCGTCCACCACCTTATGCGGAGAATGGACAAGGTCCAAGTACCAGTTCTGCCCCTCCGGCACCGGTACAGATCAGTGAAACCCAGAGTTCAGGAGCGTCATCGGGATCTAAGGACCCGAGTTTACTGTTCACCCCGCAGATACCGCAGGTTAGGAGAATATATCCAGATGTGCCCATAATGAAACCAGCAGAAAATTATCAACCGCAGATGCCAGGGTACTACAGCAGTGACAATAGTGGAGGAATGGTTCTAGAACAAACCGTAAGGGGAGTACAGAATGGTCACAATCCAACAATGACACAGGCTGAATCAACTCAGTTTATGATGCCTCAAAAGCAGATGCAGGGAGGAAACGCACATGCTCAGATGACGGGGAGTCAGATGGGCATGCCGGCAATGATGTCCCATAATATGGGAATGAACATGCCTCAGAACATGGGAAATGGACAGAACCCAGACGCGATATCACTACCCATTACTGTAGGTCCACCGGTACCTTTGTATAGTCAGCCTAACTTAGGCATGAGCAGTCAGGGATCGATGCTGCAGAATGGGACCGAAAGGAGGTGCATAGAAAACACTCCAGGGATAACTCCTATAGCGGCTCAGCCAAATGGATCTGGATCCTTGATGGAGTTTAGTCCCATATGTGCTCAGTCTACACTGGTGAGGTCGAGTCCCCCACTGATAATACCTTTAACATCGAATACTGAAAAGTTGCCGCAACCATCAATGGCAGTCGATGTGAATGCTACACTGATGGGGGTAAATGCGCAACAGCTGACACAGTGGTTCAACAGCTTGAATTCCACACAAAGTTCAGCCAGTGGGAAAGGAGAAGATTACTTGAATAGGATGAGGCTGAACATGGAAGCACAAGAATTGGTGGAAGGGAATATGGGTGTGAATAGGTTAGAGTCCTACACGGAAGAGGAGCTGAGGTACCTATGTCCAAAGATCACGAAAGAAGTGAACAAGGTACATAAAAGTTTGCAGGAAGTAGCGGACAGAAACGGGATTGACATAGGCAAGACGAAACACTTGAGCAGAAGCTACAGGTTGGATTTTGGGACCACAGATTTTGAACACATGAGGTCAGCAGGCATGAAGACACACCTCAGAGAATTGCTACAGAGTGCACAAGTGTGGAGGTGCTTAGACAAGTGGGAAAGCAGATGGGTAAAGAGGAAGGAAAAGAGGAGGGACAGTGCTACAGAGCATAACGAGAAAAGACCGCAGAGCAGCGAGACAGTAACCATGTTACCAATGAGGGAGACAGCAGGGGGAAAATTAATACATGTACCATGGCACAGAAGCGACATTCAGTCATTCACGGATGATTTTCCCAAACTGAGAGAGAAGCCGATTGAATGGTATCAACAGACTGATAGGTTTGTGAAGCTTGCAAAATGTCTCTGGGAAGACCTGAACACTCTCTTTGAGATCGTGGTTCCGGCAGACTTGTGGGAGGATTGCAAAAGAGCTGTAGGTTGGCCGACAAGTGAACCAGAGAGAGACAGGGAGACGGGTGCACCATCACCTATGGTGATGAGCTTGTACTATAAAGTGATTGAGCATTTGAAGACGAAGGTTGCCGCGAAAAATGTGGATTGGCAGAAGATTGATCGAACTGCCCAAGAGGCTAAAGAATCGATTCATAGTTACTATGAGAGGTTGTTGAAGGCGTTTAAGAACTACAGTGGCACGGAAACAATTGAGGCGAAGGATATGCTTCATTTTGTGTTTAGATTTGTGGAAGGGTTGAGACCAGAGATAAGTCAAATGATAAAGTCACATTTGATTTGATGGCAGTCTAAACCGATTGACGAGGTCTTGACTTACGCGAAATACTGTAGCGACGAAATTGAGGTGAAACAGAAGAAGCTGAAAGAGAAGGTGATGATGATGCAACTTAAAGCAGCTCAGACAGGTTTGCAAGGTCTGCAAGGTTTGCAAGGGATGCAAGGGTTCCAACAGCAGGTACCGCAGCCGCAGTTGCAGGGAAACATGGCGTTTCAGCCACAGGCGAGAGGCAGAGGAGGTTTTGTGAATAACGGTCCGGATTTAAACACTGTTGTGACGGGTGTGCAGGCAATGAAGAAAGTGATGCCGTGTCACGCGTGCAGAATTGTAGGTCATTGGAAACGCGAGTGCCCGATGGTGGTGCAGGAAGGTGCAGGTGCAGGTGCAGGTGTTGGTCAGCAAAACAATGATGTCAATGCATTTCAGACAATGAGAGGACCGAAAATGAGAGGTCCAAGCCCAAATTTTCAGACCATAAATCAATTGCAGGGATTACAACCTATGCAGCCGCAGCAGATGCAGATGCCTCGTATGCAGATGACGCAAATGCAGCCGATGCAACAGCAGTTACCCATGGTACCTAATCAGCAAATGCAAATACCTTTGGCACCAATGAGTCAGCAGCAAGTGATGGTTCCTCCACAGGTCTCGGGACAGGTAATGAGTACAAATGGCACCGTACAACAGTTCCCATTACACAGTGAGAGTGGAATAAACAATGTATGGGAGAGTGAAAGCTCAGAAGAAGAAGGAGATTGTGTGCTTGCAGCATCCTTAGAAGTTGATCAAAAGGGTCCGTACGTAGAGGGAAGAGTAATGGGTCATCGTGTTTCATTCTTGGTGGACACGGGAGCCACACGTTCAACTGTTAAGAGCAGTGAAGTACCAAATTTGCCACTCTCAGGGAGGACAGTTCAAGTGGTGGGAGTAGCAAACAGGCACCTGACGAACCCAATAACAGATCCGGTACCAGTCAGCATCGGTAACTATCAAGGGCTGCATCAGTTTGTGATATGTGATTCAAGCCCAATAGCACTGTTAGGGAGAGACCTATTGTGCAAGCTGGGATGTTCGATCATGTGTTCGAACGAAGGAATAACAATCCAGACGAGCAGTGATGGGGAAGAAGAGGACAGTGTAGAGGGGGATGAGATGGAAACGGTCGATGAAGAGTATCCTCTGATTTGCCTTTTCCCGATGATAACTGAAGAAGATATTCCAGCCGAATTACGGGAGACAGTCGGAAAGGAAGTGTGGGACATGACAGGGAAAGAGGTGGGATTGATGAAAGGAGTGGAACCAGTGAAAGTGACTGTAAAGCCCAATGCAATCTTTCCCCAGACCCCACAATACCACATGCCACAAGATACCCTCATGAAAGTTGCCCAACTCATTGACGAATTTGTGAAACAGGGGGTACTAAAAGAAGTGTTAAGCAGTCCATGTAATTCACCAATAATGGGACTAATAAAGCCAAGTGGAAAGGTCCGACTTGTGCAAGACTTGAGGAAAATAAATGACATCATAGTCAAATGTTGCCCTGTTGTACCGAATCCAGCTGTGATAATGTTTCAGATCCCTTGCGATGCTGAGTGGTTCTCAGTCATCGATTTGTCACAAGCATTCTTTTCTGTGCCTCTTCATGAGGACAGCCAATTTCTCTTTTGTTTCAAATTCCTAGACAGAGTGTACAGTTGGTGTCGAATTCCTCAAGGGTTTTCTGAATCACCGTCAATCTTCAATCAGGTTCTAAAGAAAGACTTGGAAGAGTTAGAGTTGCCATTCGAGTCAACCCTGGTACAGTACATTGACGACTTACTGGTTGCATCAAAGACAGAAAGTGGCTGTACAGCCGATACCATTGCTCTGTTGAACCATTTGGGAAGGAATGGACACAAGGTGTCTCCTTCCAAATTACAGTTCTGTCAGAAGAAAGTGAAATACTTGGGTCACCAAATAGAGAAAGGGTCACGGAGAATAATGAAGGAAAGAATAACGAGTGTACTTCAAATGAGTCCGCCCAAGACGAGAAAGGAGGTGAGGAAGTTCTTGGGAATGGTGGGCTACTGTCGCCAGTGGATTCCCAACTTCTCGACTCTAGCGAAGCCTTTACTGAAACTGACCCAGAAGGATGCCTTGGATCAAATTGAGCTGAAAGGAGATGAGATGGATGCTTTTGTTGAACTGAAAGAATGAATGTGCAGGGCTCCAGCTTTAGGTATGCCTGATTACACAAAGCCTTTCACATTGTTTTGCCATGAACGTGATGCATGTTCTTTGTCTGTCTTGACTCAAGCCCATGGTGGCGTAAACAGACCAGTAGCGTATTTTTCAGCTACTTTGGATACGGTCGCAGCAGCACTCCCAGGGTGTTTGCGCGCCGTAGCAGCAGTTGGTATCAGCCTCACTCAGAGTGAAGGAATAGTGATGGGACACCCAGTAACAGTCATGGTCCCTCACTCAGTTGAGATACTTTTGACCCGCTCCCGAACGCAACACATGACTGGAGCAAGACTCACAAGGTATGAAACGATTATTCTGGGCTCACCGAATGTGCAGCTGAAAAGGTGCACTACGTTGAATCCAGCTACCTTGCTTCCTGGAGAAAATGCCGAAATTGAGAACGCTGAAGACGTCGAGCATGACTGCCTTCAGGTGACTGAATTTTGCACAAAACCCCGACCGGACATTAGGGATACTAAACTTGATGAAAATGACCAAATTCTTTTTGTTGATGGATCATGTCTAAGAGACGGGATGGGGATTTTGAAAGCAGGATACGCTGTATGCACTGTAACAGGGGTCTTGGAAGCGGGATGGCTCCAAGGAGTCTATTCTGCACAAGTAGCAGAACTTGTAGCCCTTACCAGAGCATGTCAACTGTCTGCATTGATGAAAGTCACCATTTACACTGATAGCCAATACGGGTTTGGGATTGTGCATGACTTTGGACAACTATGGTCACAGAGAGGTTTCCTGACTTCTTCAGGGTCCCCAGTGAAGAACGGGGAAAGAATAAGGGAATTGTTACATGCCATTCAAGTACCAGCTGAAGTTGCAGTGGTAAAGTGCAGTGCTCACACGAAAGGACAGGACTATGTTTCTCTGGGAAATGCATATGCGGATCAAGTCGCAAGATTTTGTGCCTTGAACTGTATATTACTCAGAGATGAATGGAACTCAATAAGTGAGCCGGAACTCGAACCAGCTGAAGCATTTGCCTTGAAGGTCGTAGATACAATAGAGGAACTAAAAGCACTACAGAATAATGTCAGAGAGGATGAAAGAGATTCCTGGATTAAATCACAATGTATAAAGAGACAAGACGAGTTATGGGTTTCAGATGAGGGAAAATTTGTTTTGCCAAATAGTCTCTTATCACAGCTTGCGCGGTTCTATCATGGGCAAGCTCACCTAGGGAGAGATGCCATGATAAGATTGTTCAAAACTGATTGGTTTAACCCCAGATTTCGTCAAGCTGCAGAAGCAGTTTGCCATCGATGTGTCACTTGCCAGCAGATGAACCCAGGAAAGGGAACAGTTGTGAACGCGAGTCACATTGGTAGGGCAAGCGGTCCTTTTAGTCGTATGCAGATGGACTTCATTGAGATGCCTGTGCATGGAGGTCTGAAATATGTGTTGGTGATTGTGTGCATTTTTAGTCACTGGATAGAAGCATACCCCACACGTAGAAATGACAGCCTTACAGTTGCCAAGCTATTATTGAGAGAGTTGATACCACGTTTCGGATTCCCGATCTCTTTAGAATCAGACAGGGGAAGTCACTTCAACAACGAGGTGATAAAGTTACTTTGCGAAGCGCTGAACATTGAGCAGAAACTGCATTGTAGCTATCGCCCTGAAGCATCAGGACTGGTTGAGCAGATGAATGGTACACTGAAATCAAGAATGGCGAAAATATGTGCATCGACAAATTTGAAATGGCCTGACGCATTGCCCTTAGTGCTAATGTCAATGAGAAACACTCCTGATAGAAAAACTGGATTGTCTCCGCACGAAATTCTCATGGGCAGGGCTATGAGACTTCCTGCAGTTCCCGCAAACGCGCTTTTGAATATTACAGATGATATGGTGTTAGACTACTGCAAAGGACTGGCTGACGTGGTTCGCTCTTTCTCTCACCAGGTGGAAGCAACCACCTTGCCACCGATCCAAGGTCCAGGACACGCACTGAAAGCAGGTGACTGGGTCGTAGTAAAGAAGCACGTGAGGAAGTCGTGTCTGGAACCCCGTTGGAAAGGCCCTTTCCAAGTGATCCTGACGACAACTACCGCTGTGAAGTGTGCGGGGGTTCCCAACTGGATTCACGCCAGTCACACAAAGAAGGTGTTGTGTCCCACAGATGAGGAAGTTGAAGCGCTGAAATTGCCAGTGCCTGATAAAACAGTGCCGAGCGCTGAGACAGAACAAAACCGAACTGAAAACGGACAGGCAGAAGTAGGAGAGAGAGAGATACTATTGGAGAACGAAGAGTGCGACTCACTTGGGGAAGACCAAGGAGAAAGTTCAGACAGCGACGAAGAAGCTGCAGGTGACAAAGAGCCTGAAGCAGCTGAGGGTAGCAAAAAGCCTGAAGCAGCTGAAGGTGACAAAGAACCTGAAGCAGCCGAAAGTGACACAGAGCCTGACGAAAGTAACGGCGACGAAGGGCTCGAAAAAGGTGAAAAAGCAGGAGAGCCTGATCAGAAGGGGGCTTTCCCAGAAACAGACGATACAGAAAAAGAAAAAGAGAACGTGATCGATTCCCCTGAAGGAGGGGACAAGGCAGAGCAGAACTAAAAAGTTCAAACCTCTACAGAAAAGGTCGCAGGTCCATCAAATGGACATGGTGCAAAAAGGAGATTAAGTATATCACCAGTAAAACAAAGGTCTGGAGAAGGTTTGAACGACGGAGAAAGGCCAAAAGTAAAAGAGAAAAGAAAAGAAGTGTCTGTCGTGGTACCAACCTCGAGTGAAGAAAAGGACTTGACAAAAGAGGAAAGTACCAGCGAGGCAGAATCGAAAAGAGAAGCAAAATTGAAAAGGAAAAGGATACCGAACAGAAGATATTCTGGTCCTGAATGGGCATATGCAGTCAATGACGATTGGACTGACGAGTTTGTATCTCTAAGCATCGAGAACGAAGAAGAGGAAGAGATACCAATAGAAAAGAAAAGTTTTATGGACAGTGTTGATTGAAAGGGTGATAAATGATATTGCTTGCTACAATCTAACGTGAAACAAACAACCAGCTGAGACATTGCTAAACCGGATGAGACATTTGCTAAACCGATAAAGACTGAGTTATTGCCGAATTGAGACACATGCTGCTAACCGATAAGTGACTTGGCCTCTTGAAGAAGACGGTGTGAACATTGCGCTCGCTCAGCTTTGTAACTGAATTGCTAAATAAGTATCATTTATAAGTGCTTCTAGCTCTCTGATTCTATACAGATCATGACGCAAAACAATAGAAAGAAATATTGTAAATATGTGTGTATAAGCTTGGTAGTAACATGTGTACTAATAATAATGGCAATTGTGCTTGGAATGCATGGAAAGGGTGAGAATGAGACTATTGCTGCTTCTACTATTGCTCCTGTTACTGTCACTGAACTAACTGCATTGAAAAGGCTAGCATTGGATGAGAGACTCTTGCATGATAGGAAAGAGCTTTCGTATAACGTTTTCTATCGCTTACTAACAGAATATGTTGAGACAATGGATGCGAAAGATTGTTATGTGTGTACCCAGATACCGACATCAGTGAAGGAAGGGGTGACATATCACCACATGCCTCTTACATACGGGATTACATGTAGTATAGTAATGTCTAGATTTTATGGTCAAACTAACATACAGTATTTTTACTCAAATTATGATGTTACCTTTGCTTATGTTCCTATAATAGCGCAGCTAAGCCAGACTGCAAAAGATTGGGATGCTAAAATTATGAGGGAATTTTTCGAGCCAATGCTACCTTTTGAAACGGCTCACGCTCATAGGGAAAATCTTACCTGCTCACTCTCTGCAGTAGAAATAAGCTTTTTAGATCGCACAGATGATAGAAGGGCACAAATGAAGGCGAAATTAGAAAAGGAGTTACATAAGAGGACTTAAGTAGATAATTATGATTTTGCTGCAATAAAGACACAAGGGAAAATTGCTTTAGATGCTTGGCATGTAGGGAAATTTTGTATATATCGAGGTGAATCTTATTATGACAACATTTTTGTAGGGGCGAGTGAGTGTAAACACACGTTTATCTTTAAGGCCAAATGGACATTCATGATGGATGGACTTGACCCTGTCATTCCAGGTGTATATTACATTTGTGGATAT
The DNA here is from genome assembly GCF_031143425.1 of Pleurodeles waltl. NCBI lineage: Eukaryota > Metazoa > Chordata > Amphibia > Caudata > Salamandridae > Pleurodeles > Pleurodeles waltl. Next base: position 1,445,929,544 of record NC_090445.1, read on the forward strand.
AATGCCTATTATCGTCTTCCAAAGGGATGGTGGGGGAGATGTTATTTGGGTATAGTGTTCCCAAAGGTTTATCAACTGGATGACCTATCGATGATTCAAAAGACATCTGGATCCCATCGTATCCAGAAGAGAGAGACCGCAGCTGCTGTGGTAGGTGATATATTTGGAGCAATGATTCCTTCATTGGGAGTTGTGCTGAATTCCATCAAAATAAGAAAGTTGTCTACTATAGTGGATAACATGTTGACAAAGTTTTCAGGTGCTATAATCCTGATAGATGCTGAACTTGCAGCAGAAAGAGCTATGACTCTTCAAAATAGGCTTGCTTTAGACATTCTTTTAGCAAAGGATGGTGGTGTTTGCAAAATGCTTGGTGCAAGACACTGTTATACCTATATACCTGACAATAGTGTGAAAATTAAAACTATGCTTGCTAATCTAACAAAAGAAAGTGCAGATTTGAAGGAACTGAAAGAACCAGGAGTGTGGGAGAAGGTTGGAAAAGGACTTGCTTCAGTGGGACATTGGATTGGGGGAATTTGGAATGGAATATTGCTAAAAATAATAGAGGGAATTTTAATAGTAATAATTTGTGTATTCGGAATTTGGGGAATAAAAAGGGGAATAATAATGATTATGGAAAGAATTAAAAGAAGAAAGGAGGAGAAAATTATGAAAAGAATGGCAGAAGAATACAAAGCGCAAACTAGGGGAACTAAAAGGAAAAGGGAACTGACAGAATTTTAATGGAATAAAATTTGTGGGCTTAATTTGTGTGATGACAAGTAGTCACCAGAGGAGGGATTGATGAAGCAGAAAATGAAGGTTTTGATTTATTAACGCATAAACGTAGTGTGAAATAATCATGTGTGACATTAACCGAACTAATAAAGATTGTACGGGGACAAAATGTGCCCTCAGAGTAGTTTGCCAACATTTATACGCGTGCTTTATATAACGTGGTGTATTAGAATTGCACTAATCCGACATAATCATAAACGTGTGCTACGATTTGCTTGTTTGAAATGCGTTAGCTTAGCATTACTTTAGAGGAGGCTTTGGCCTAGTGGCCTGGTCTCACGGTTTAGATGTTCGTATTTTTTCCAATGTGCTATTAAACGTGTATTTCTGCTTGAAGCTGTATTTTTCCACAGAAACTGTTCACATGCTTATCTTAAAGTTTCGTGCCAGCCTGGCATATTTTCTCTTTAATTCAAGGTCGACTTGCAGGTGCGGACAATGGAGGCTCTGAAAGTGAGCTAATTGATAGACAATGTTGCAACTTGCGTACCCATCTCCAAGGATAATGTATGCTTAAGTGAAAGCTTGAGAACTGTCGTTTTTGATTGGACAATTTGAAGCTAACCTATGAACCCTCCAATGGGAGACCCTACTGGACTCGAACTGTTGTCTATAAAACCCAGGTGCACGAGAAGAAGGTAGCCATTGAGCCTTTTGCGGCCATTACCAGCTCGATACCCGGCATTTTGCAGACTTCGTAGCTATTATGGACCACTTTGCTGCGACGCCATTTTGAGAGACTTTGATGCTTTCTCTAATCAAGAGAAAGAGACTTTAATGATTCTTGCCCTAGAGACTTTAACTTTGATTTGTCCCTTTGCATGAAGTAGTAGTTTTACCTTGCCGCCGTGAGGCAATTGCCCCGTTCACCCCTGCCCCTTTGCCCCGTCCCATGCTGATCGAGAAACGGTACCTGTGAGATGAAGACTTCCTTGTATGCTGATCGTAATTGGTAAATATGAAAGGAAATTGTAAAATTGCATTGTGTTTCTTTTAGGTAGCCAACTGCTGATTTTGATAAGGTCCCTATCTAGGAGTTTTCTAAATTTATGTTGCTAAATTGTTTTTGCATGAAGTCCCACATGCCGATGCTAATTTGTGGTTAGATGAGGATTCCATATGTCACACGATGCAATTTGAGATCTTGTTATGCTGACTAAATGTACGCAATTAGTTCATTACAGATTATCGTATTAGTGCTTTGCATTGCTATTATCGAATGCCTTGTGATTCAAATGCTACATAGATTACACTTGTTTCGACGTTATGGACAGCTATTAATGTTCATATATGTTTATCATTTGGTGTTGAGACACATTTATATTGTGCTAGCTTTGTTAATATAGGGAAATAAATTCACTAACTTTGCAATAAACTGGTGTGGTTATTCCTGGCTGAAAGGTCAGGGTTCGCCGAAATGTATTCTGGATTAATCATTAAGTGTTATGTTGATCAAGGTATTGCTTATGTTCGTTATTGATTATTGATTTGATGCGATTGATCGATTAAGAGTACAGAGAGTTCCCACTTAGTCAAAAGATTCATCGGCCTAAAGAGCGTCCGAACACAGGTAAATTGTTACTACGGTTCGCTCTATCAGGCCTAAGCCCTTCTAGGATCTAAACTAAGAACAAGGGTAAAACACTGTCACTCTGAATTGTTTTGACTATTTATGAGGGAGTCTGCTTGAGAATATGGTGCTGAGAGTGGGTGGCAAAAAAAAGTTGAGCGAGTTCTCTTGACTCCATCAAACGCGAGCCCCCCATTACAGCTAGTAGGGAAGACACGGATCCCCAGTTTTCTTAAATCACCTAACCTTACTTAAGCCTTCCTTTCCAAACCTAACAAGCACTGGAAAAGCGCTAAGAGATACTTTGAAAAAACAACAGGACTATTCATTCAACTGAAAAAAGCTTCGGAAAATAAACAAATGAGAAGTCAATAAAAACACACAGGGTAAAGAACAATTTAAAAAAACACAGGGAAAACACAAACACGATTGATGATCAAACATGCTGAAGTGAAAAAAGTGGCTTTCTTTCTTTATACAATGCATATATATGAGATAGATAATTTATGTGTGATGAGTCTATGGTCTCTCTGGCATTGTAGTGCATTACTTCACAGAAGGCAGAATGATACAGCAAACAAGCCATAGTATGAGATGGGCAGGAAACAGTACTATGGACGGAACCAGAGACATATTTTAAAGGATAGGTAACAAGAGGTGTTTGCCGACGGCTTTGCTGTCACCTAAAGTGACTGATGGAATTCAGTTTGTTAAGTAGAGACCCAAAATAAGGACAACATAGAAAATCGTTTTTTAAAAACACAAGGCTAGGCCTTTAGGAAAAACAGCTTTGCAACAAAAAGTGCATTTGTCACTACAAATACGACACACACATTGCCATCATTTCTCCCACAGGTTAAACTCTAAATTAAAAGGCAAGATCAGCCAACAGCCTTTGCTTTCGTGGAAGGCCAAAGGTAAAGGGTGGAGGTGTTATTGGGGAGGCGAAGGGTTTTCAGTTAGCTGTTTGTAAAGCAAAGAACACAATGTTTGCTCCGGCTCTATTTTATCATCTTAATTAACTCCTAAGTCAGCTTCCAAACCACTGCCAGGCTACAGCGCTTTAAGCAGGAACACAAAGGAAGTACAACCTGAATAACTGATATGTACTAAAAATAAATGATCATTTTTGCGAAATAACTTTACAGTTGATTGAACAACTGGGGAGTCTCATTAGAAGTTTGACAGCTGGTTCCAGTCCACAGCTTCTCCAGTAGAATATCTTCAGCCACATCAAAACTAAATCTATGGCGGAATTCGGGGATAATGCTCTGGAATGACATTATCCTGTGCAGCTCTTGTTTCAGGTGCTCAATGTTTGCCCCTTTTGACCAATGTGTTGTGTATATATCCTTTCAATGGAAAGCATGCTGAATTTAATCTATCACTTGACTAATTTCTTTGCCACAAATCAACACAAAACTTAGCATTGTGCCTAACAAAACCACTCTGGCCACCAGGAGATGTTTATGTTCTGTGCTGCTTCTCTCTAGGGTACAATTTAGAAGAAAGAAGGTGAAATCCAAAATTCTACTGCATGTTAAGATTAAGCAACCACAGGAGACTCACTACACTCTGCTTATTCCAAATAACCAGCTACCATGTGCTGATCTTGGATACTCCATTAGTGAGGGCATTTCCCAACCCGGGATGAGCATCTTTTCATTAGTCTGAATCAATATGAGCCTGTTAGACCCGACAGTTCTAGGGTGGTCATCTCCCAACTTTCTGCCTGCTTCCCTTCATTTTTCTGACCCTGTTTTTGCTGGTTTTAGGACTCTGCGCACTTTACCACTGCTGACCAGTGATAAAGTGCATGGACTCTCTCCCCTAAACATGGTGAAATTAATTAATTTCCAATTGTCATATTTAATTTACTATGTAAGACCCTAGTAAAGTGCACTAGAGGTGCCCAGGGCCGGTACATTAAATGCTACTAGTGGCCCTGCAACACTGATTGTGCCATCCACATAGGTAGCCCCTTAACCATGTCTCAGGCCTGCCATTGCAAGGCCTGTGTGTGCAGGTTCACTGCCACTTCGACTTGGCGTTTAAAACTACTTGCCAAGCCTTAAACTTCATTATTTCTACATATAAGTCACCCCTAAGGTAGGCGCTAGGTAACCCATAGAGCAGGGTGCTATGCAAGTAAAAGGCAGGACATGTACTTGTCTAATTTACATGTCCTGGTAGGGGAAAACTCACAAATTCGTTTTCCACTACTGTAAGACCTGCGCCTCTCATAGGCCTGTATTAGAACAGCCCTTATATACTTTTAAGTGGTAGATTTTGATTTGAAAAAAGCAGCCTTGTCATGTTTAGTATGGCCATATTAGTAATGGAAAATAACGCTTGTTGGTGAAGTTGGATTTAAAATTACTATTTGAGAAATGCCACTTTTAGAAAGTGGGCATTTTCTCTACACTTACTGTCATCTGTGCCTTACAGCCTGGCTCCAATACACATCTGGTCTGTGCTGATTGACAGCTCTCCTTGTGCCATACACCCAGACAGCCATAAACACAGGACACTCAGTCAATCTGCATTCATCTGCATACTGAATGGGTCTCCCTGGGCAGGAAGGGTGGGAGGGCTCTTTCTTATACTTCAAAGGCCAGTGGGCTGCCCTCAAATAGAGGACTGATAACCCCCCACAGGGATCCTGGCAGACAGGACTGGGCTGAAAGGGGAACGTGCCTTTGAAGTTTCCTCCACTTCAAAAGCACTTTTGGGTACATATACTGGGTCTCTGACCCCACCAAATCAGACACTTCTGGATCTACACCTGGACTTTGTCAGAGGGACTGCCTGGCTGCCCAAAGGACTCATCTGGACTGTTTTGCTGAGAAGGATTGCTGCCCTGCTTAATGCCCTTCTACCTGCTGGCCTCTGACTCTGCCTTCCCCACAAGGGGCCTTTAAGGGCTTGGATTGAGCTTGCCTCCTCATCAGAAGTCTCAGTGCCACAAAGACTTCACCACAGAGAACAAAATCCCAGTGTGCCAGAAACTTGATGCAACCCCTGCAGAAATCGACACAGCACCTGCCTTGCACCTGAAAATTCACTGCATCGCCTACTGGATCGACGCAGCACCTGCTCCTTCTACCAGCGCATCAAGGATTTTCAACGAATCGTCCCTGGGTGTCAGTGGGGAACCAAGGCTGCGCTCCTGGAAATCGATGCATCACCTTGCGGCTTGGAAAGAAACAATGCATCGCTTGTGCTGCGCCAGGAAATCTGACGCCGCACCTTATTTTTCAACACATCTCCTCCTCTGTGGCCCCGTGTGTTATTTTTGACACATCCCAGGTACTGTGTGTTACAAGGATACAACCACTGATTCTTAACGAATGAAACTCTTTTAAACCTTTAAAAAGTTATTTCTTGACTTGTACATATTGGATTTTTGTATTTTTAACTTATTTATTCAGATAAATATTATCTATTTTCCTAAACTGTCGTGGAGTACTTTTTGTGGTGTCTTCACTGTGTTACTGTATGTGTTCTTCCACACATTCTTTACATTGCCTTCTCAGTTAAGCCTGCCTGCGCCAAGCTACCAGTGGCTGAGCACAGGATAATTTGGATTTGATTGTGTTGTGACTTACCTGACTAGGATTGTGGTCCCTTCTTGGACAAGGGTGTATACCTCTGCCAACAAGAGACCCAATTTTTAACAGAGCCAATCACAGTTGACTCTTTTCTGCCCCACATTTCCTGTCAACTCTGCAGTCAATGGTAACCCTACACCTCTTGGTAACTTAGCAAACAATTATCCACTGAGGACTCCTTTGCTCCAACAAAACTTAGAAAGCTGGGTGATTTTGAGCACTATATTTAAGGTATTTGTTTACATCAGGGTAATGTAGCAGAATATGCCGTTTAGAGTTAATAAGGCACATCAAATGCACAGCCTAGCAGCAACATTACAATTACACACATTCAACTGAAGTGAGTACAACCACATTCATTCTTATAGGGGTGTAAAATCAGAGGCATTCCAATAGAGTGGATACTATCACAGGTGTGCCCCTGATGAGGGTAAAATTGCAAGTAAGCCATTAATGTGGCTACAACCACAAGAAAACCACCAGCGTGGGTACAAACACATACATTCCATCAATACAGACACAATCATAATCCTTCTACTTGTGTGGGTTACGTAGCAAGCATTACATACGTACAGGTACACTCATAATCAGGCCATTAATGTGGGCAAAATCCAAACAGTCATTAATGTGTGTACAACTTTAACAGTGTGGGTACAATCACAAGAACCCCACATGAATGAGAGTACGCTAGAGTGCCAGAATATAAAACAGTACATTGTGCCCACTGGCTGCTGTACCTTAGAACGTCAAATATCAAAAACATAATCCAACACTAAAATATTTTTCCAAACAGTTCATCCCTAGCATTAACTAAGTCACACTTCCCCACACTCATGAACCCAGGTGCACAGGAGTTAGAAAATTATGTACCTGAGTTTGAGGAAGTCTGGTTCTGGAAATCAGCAAGCTGTGGATGGGTAATGTTGCTGGCAACTTTGAGTTCGGTTTTCCCACACGTTGTGAGATAAGCCAGTAAATTGAGTAGCTCGTCCAGGTGTTCCGTCACAGCAGACATGGAATGCTCCTCACAACTGAAAGGAAGCACAGTATTTAAATCTTTTTCATTTAGACAAAGATCTGTACTACTAAAATACCCTCCTACAGTTTATCACGTCATCTTCCATTGTAAGAATGGACAATCCATCATACTCACAACTGCAACTTTAAGCTAGGCTTTGAAGTAAAGGAGGGAACAGGTTCACAGAATTATTGGAATGTGGACTCACAAAGTACTACATCTTACCCCACATTCAGCCACACAGATCCTATTAAAGTATTAAAGTACATTTTTCCTCAATTCTTGGATTGCTGCTTACTCCTATATTTCCTCTTTCTCTGATGCGCGCACTCATATCTCAAAATTCACTTCAACTTATCTGCTCAACCTTCTAATGCCTACTTAACTCTCCCGCTTCATTACTCTCCTATTCTCCACCTATTCATTGGAACACTTGCTCTACTCTTCTGTTCTCATTCCGACCTCCTCCTCTCTCTTTCCTGGGACTCCACACCTTAAATCCTGACATGAACCTGATGTCCTGCTCCCACCTGTGTGAAGCAGAAGAAAACAGAGCTGTGGTACTTGCCGAAGCAATATTTTCTCCAGCATAGGATAGCCTTCATTATCCTCGAACTGTTGGAGAAGAGCCATAGAGAGTGGATAGGAGTCCTTCAGGAAGCCGAGAAGCAGGACTGTCATCTCACAGAGATCAGGAGGAGGCAGAGTGTCCACACGAGTAGACAGCTCCTGGAAGGCCATTTTCAGGCAGCAGGAAGCTGAAGCAAGAACAGGTAAAATTAATTAAAAATGCAACACGTTTATCATCTCAACATCTTGGAAATTTGAAATCCTAAAACAAGCATTCACAGTCCGCTCTACTGATAAAGGGTTTGAACACGTGAGAAACGAGGCAGTGAAATGGCAACTTTCATACAAACTTGTAGGGGTGTGAAACTGTGGGCACGCTATCGCTTAGATAATCTCCATGACAATGGCACACCCGATTTTGTGGGGGTCGGGAACGGTGTTAACCTTAAAATCTGTGACGTAATGTGCCTCTAAACACACAATTCAAAATATCATTCAAATACAGTTAATAAGAGAGGACTGACACAAAAAGGAGTTTGAGATCAACAATCTAGGTAAAAAACTAAGTTTATTTAGAAATTTGAAATGCAATACAGGAAACAGGAAACAGAATACGCAAATGCAGCAGTAAATATAAAAATCAATCAAAGATACAGAAATCAATTGCAACGTAGTCTATTAGTTACAAAAATAATGCAATAATAAGCAAAATCAGGAAAAAATAGATCAAGTCCCAAATGTGCAGCAAATTTACAAAAAACGGACAGAGTCCCTAATGGCTTAGAAAAAAGTACTGTCTCACCCCCAAATCAAGGGGCAGCACGGTGTGAGCACAGACATCATAATTTCAACACATCATATGACATTATTCCAAAATGTCACATAACCCTACCATCTTTTCACTAGTCAGAGGTGTCAAAACAAACAAGGTGCATAAACAGTGCTGAATTTGAGCTGGTGTATGCTGGTAGGGGGCACCAGCAACTTTTTTGTAGGGGCTGGCACATATTTCTCTGCACCAGAAACCCACGGAGCACAAGAGTACAGATAGGAAAGATGGAGGAAGAAAAATACAGCAAAACCGTCACAAAGGGAGAGAGCAGGAGCCTGCAAGAGTGAAAAAATGGGCGGGTAGTGTCTGGTAGTGCATTAAACATTTGCTTTGGTATTTGGCACACAAACATTTAATTGCACTGTCCGCTTGCTTCTGAGCAGGGCTTCAGGTACCTGCACCCTTTCTTTCGCAAAATAATTATTTACATAAACCGTTGAAACTATTAGTGAATTAATGCAATACAGTGCAAACCGGAAGAGCCTCGGAAAGTAGCAAAAGGCTTCCTCCAGTGAGTTCTTCAACAACAGTATGTCATACAAAATAAACAGTGCACATCCTGCTGCATGTGATGTCAAGAAAAAAATATAAACACATAATGAACATCATGATGCAGCAGCCTGTTGGGTATTGCCTTATGTCTTGTGATCGTCTGTCGAGTCTCGTGCTTACTGCCATACCATGGGCACGAGACTCACCAGAATGCGGGGATGGTGCGTAGGTTATGGGAGACGGTTGGAGGAAGCCGGTGAAAGAAGAGAGGAGATCTGTATCGTCCTGATATATAAAAATAAACTTACCAATTGTACCAACCAATACTTTGTACAGCCCTTTTAAAAGAAATTGAGCTGAGGCCTAGTTTTGCCTAAGCCAGAAAACACATTAAAACACATCATAAAATTGTTGTTTCAATTACAATAGCTGCATTTTAATACAGATATGTGAATGCAAATATAGAATGAATAATATTATTAATACTATAATTCAAATGTGAAATGGCTTTCCCAGTACCTTACAACTGAGTCCTAAATATAGTTGTATCACACAAGTATAGGTGAAATAGTATGATTGCAATAATATTGTGGAACATAATATTCAAGGTAAGTATCATTTTTTATGATTAGGTAATGTTATTTTTTTTCCTGGTTGTGACCTATTTTTGAATGTGCAATATTTTGGGTTAATATGTATTTCATTTAATTATGTGGTACATTTATAAATGTTTAAATTCAAGTATTTTAAATTGTTATGGGTTTATCTGGAGTCTGGATGGATACTGTTTTAATGTTAGGACAACTTTAATAATTTATTTTGGAGACTTTAAACCTAAGTTGGTTATATTGTTTTTGAATTTGAGGGTTCAATTTAAAAATTATATATTTATATGGTTTATCGGTTATATTGCTCGTAAAGATTGGGGGCTTTGTATTTTGGGTTTTGTAATTATTTTATCAAAACGTGGCCTTTTGTATGGAAGATTAGTATATCCGAATCCCAAATTTGATTAAATCTCTGAAACACATTTAGGTTCAGAGTTGGGATATTAATTTTGCCCCCATTCCAAAGTATACACTTTATCCAATGTTAATAGGAATGGAAACAGTAAAGTATATCTTTTCACACCCACTCAGGTCCCACTGTATGATAGACAGTTTCCCAATTTTCTTTAATGGGACTGGAGTTAGAATGGTAAATGTTATTAACCATCCATGGCTTACCTGCATTTAATCCTTCTCCTCATTTGCACACTCATGGGCATATTAGCAACCAGCAATGACCATTTGGTTGTACATTCCTTAATAATTATCAACTAGTTTATCAAATTAGGCATTTGAATAGATTCATTGAAACCACAGAACAATAATAATGTGTCAGAAGAAGAAACAAACGATGTTTAGGGGAACACTGTACATTACATGCTTTATGATTATAGTGCAGAACTCAATACCAAGATGTGAAGAAATTGCAATCCAACTCTTCACAAGAAATCACAGCTGGGCTCTTACCAGCTGATTCCCAACAGATCACATGCTGAAAGTCTGAAGGATTTTCTCAGTTCCCCCTTTTTTTCTTTCATACCTCCCTCTAGCCTCTCTTCCAGATTATTAGCTGTCAGCACCTCCTCTATAATTTTCTTCCAGCTGACATAAATTCTAAATCAGTACTGCCCCATAAACTGTAAACACGTTGAATACTAAACCCAGGAAAACGTTCTGCCTGAGGCTCTTCAAATTTAACAGCTCCAAACCAGGAATCCAGTTGTCAAATATAAGATGAAAGACCCTTAACTTGCCTCAGAATGCATGTGCGTGCCTTTCCTGAAATTACAAACTACACGTCTTTGCTTTTAGGGAACACAGATCCCAGCACCATACTAAATTGAATACATAACATTGCATGCTACTCGAACATCCTAAGGCAATATCCCAATAACAGACTCTGAGAAAAGACAAACACTTGAACATATGACCGACTCGCACTGGCCTCACTTGCAATCTCATCAGGGCATACTGCTGCCTGCTTTAAAGTAACAAGTACCTGAAGCTTTTTGGCACACATGGCTATCTGAGTTCTCCATTTCTGAAACTGTGCCCTGCAGTCTACTAGTATATATGATCCCAAGTCCCTTTGTACATCTGCCTTCCGTGGGTCCCCTTGCAGCATCAAGCCGCTTCCTTATCTGCTTTGCACCTAACTGCCTAAGATAGTTGTCTGGGGCATTGCCACGGCAGTAACTGTCAAACATGGACAGCATGAACTGTGAAAGGAAGCTGAAGTCCATGGGCATATTGTAAGGACCTGCAGTGTGGAGGAAAACCCTTAAGGGTGCCCTCAACCCTTCTGGGGACTCACATTCAGCTCTAGGCCAAAGAATATCTGTAAGATATGGGAGACTCACGGTCCCTTCATCACATTCTGCAAGGAGGATCCATCATTTTGCATTATGCTACATCTGAAGTCAGCTCTGCCAAACTTCTTTTCTTCATTTGGCAGAGCCAAGTTAAACAGAGGAACTGAGGAGAATCCCTCCTACCTTCCACTGCTGCGATAATGCTGGGGCTTCACCTTTCCCCCTCCACAGCCTATACCTCTCTCTTTCCCTTCTGAAATCCAAATATCCTAGATGGAAAGGGGAGGAGGAGAGTCAGATGCTGTAGTTAAGAGCATTGAAAAGTTGACAGCAGGGAGCCAATCCGAATGCTTTTAGCCCACTGGTGCTCCATTATCTTCCATAGAGCTGTTAACATTCCAATACTGTCATGCATGTTACAGGATTGAAACGGTGTACAGCGGACTCAGCCCTTCATCCTCTGAAGGTAGTTAAAATGACTAGTATTGCAACAGCTTACATAGGTTACAGCAGGACGTGCTGTATATAGCATTTAAGGAGGAAAAATGGGTAGCAAAGAGAAATGTATATAACACGTTATTTCCTGATGCACACGGTTCTCATCCCTTTGTAATACTTCTGGCTTTACCTTGTTAGTTTTTCCTGATCATTTTACATGCCCATTATGAGCTGAACCAATCACCATTCTCTAGAACCTATTTCAAATTCAGTTTCTAAAAATCATTCAGGTGTAGGCAGGATACACATTGGTCATACAATCTTTATAACTTCAGAATGTGCTTTCTTAATGTTTATTAAATGCCTGGGCAGGGTCAGACTTGGGCACAAAATAGGCCCGGGCACCAAAATAAAAGTGTCCCACACTAGGGAATCATACAGCTAAAATGTGGCCCACGTTTGCAAATCAGGCCAGTTTTGATCTTGTAAAAACATTCTCAGTAAGTGCTGTGCAAACTATAGAAGATTGCATGGATGTGAGCTTGCTGCAGGCAGTGTTTGGGGTAATTTCAGGGAAATCAACAGTAAATCCCACCAACCTGGCTATAAACCAGGCCCACAAACTTCTACAAACCGGCCCACAGACTGCTCTGTCAGACCAGCCATGGGGCACTGCCTGATTGACCTTATTTGTCAGTCCCATCTTGGGCTTACGGATCTCTGAAAATTTCCTTTTTGAAATTAATGTATAAGATTTCAGTCAAATGCCTGGTGACTAAGTTTCTGATTAAAATACAAATATCTTGCTTTTCTTTTGGTGCTTCATATCAAATGTCTGTTTCTAAGCACTGTACATACGAGTGTTACTATAACTCACTGTATTGGTCCTCAATCGACTGAACCTGGAAGGACCGAAGTGGAATCTCATATTATGGGATCCCAACTTGTGATGGTCTGATCTCTGCAGAGCCTTATTTCAGTAAGCCATCTTGCCAGAAAGATTGGAATGGTTAACCTCATGAAACGTCTGCCATTCTCATTCTCTCCATATTAAACTGAGTACCACTGTGACCCCGGGGCCATAGAAGGCTTTGACAATAAAATAAAACAAAAGTTCAGGTACCAAGAGCAAATCCTTCAATCATGAATATACTCGAGTATACCAGGATGGAGTCTGTCGTGGGTTGCTTACAAACCAAAGAAACAAGGGATAATAGAAATTGAAAGCAAATAGGTTACATCTAAGAAATATCCAAAAACAGCCGACTCTGGATCAAGAGAGAAGGTCTAAGGCTTACCATGCAGGTAATGTATGGTGCTGGAGGTCTGGGCTTTGGACACTGCACGTAGCACGCGAACCGTGGCTAAACGCCACCCGATGCAGCTCCGCTCCCATAAGGAGATAGTTGCAACAATCAGCGACTGCAGTTCTGAGGTCTTCAAGAGTTCCTCTGCCCCCTCAGTCTGGCTGCAAACATTCAGCATTACCTGAGAAAATGGGAATCCAAAGAGATCTCTATCAGGCCCTCGGTGAGCTGGTGGTAGTTAACTGGAGGGAGAAACACTGAGTGAAGGAGTTAATGTGAGAGACAATACAGGCTTATTGTGGAGAAAACGACAATGTGTGTTTGTCAAGAAAAAGATAGTAAAGGGAGAAGATGGAGGGAATAGATCAATCCAGAAAGAGTGAAAGTAGTAAAAACTTAAAGAAGGAAAATCAAAGTATGTCTGTGAGTCTCTGTCTTTGTTTTCTGTGTGTGTTGTACTCATCAGAACAATGTCGGAGTCCCTCTGCTTGTGTTTGTCTGTTTCAGCTTCTTGTCTTTTCTGAAAGCCTTCTTTGCACATTGTGTATGCATGATATGGCAAAGAACAACACAGAAGTTTGCAATGAAGTGCACAACTGAATATTTCAACATGGTGCATTGCGCTTTGGTGTGTGGTTGAGTAGGCAGGTTGGTTGTCTTGTATAACACAATGCAAGAAACATCACAGGGGCGAGTTACATGATTTGCATGATGTAGTACTGCACTCTGTTGAATAAAGTGGCACAGAGTGTACTGGTGTATGATGCCATGATGTACAGGCTTAGCTGTGGTGGCATAAATTATTCTAGTGTGTGGTCAGTGGCGTAACGTAAAATGATGAGGGCCCGCCTACAGAATTCTGAAGAAGGGCACCTGATTCTCTCGTATCTCAGAGATATTCATTGGCTGTGGTGGGAATCCAGGTACCTTGAAGGGATAAGGGGCCCTTGAAGGACTGGCGGCCACCCTTCGCTGCAGGGTCCTGTGTTATGCCCCTGTGTGTGGTTCAGTGTTGGATGGTATCTAATCATCAGCAGAAAATCTCCATCATCCTTTGACATTGGTCACTCAAGAATACTTCATCATTTAGCAGGGCGATTTCATCTGGGTTCTGTGCTTCTCCCAGTCATGAACCATTCCATGTAAAAAGAACCTGCTACGTGGATCTTAAACATACAGAGCTCATTGAATTATTGAAGAAACAATCTATCTACTCCAAAGAACAATCACATTTCTGGCTTAGTTTCAAGTGTCACTTAAACCACGGATCCAGTTTAAAATAGGTCAATAAGAGATTTTGTTAAAAGACTGCACTTAGGTGACCTCTTTGGAGTTGGCTTTTGGCCAGCCAAGGACCAGAATGAGTTATAGTCTTAGTCCTAGATGATCGTTGGGTTGTAAAATGGTCATTGGCCACTTTTTCTCTGGACCTTTAGGTAAAAAAGACAAAGCGCCTGAATTAGAGTTTGGCAAAGAGGTACTCCATCACATATCTGATGATTATACCACCTGCCTTATTACACGTGTAATAGGATATGAAGGCACTTGTAATAAGGCAGAGGGGGATATCTGTCAGTTTGTGACAGATAACTCCTCCTCCAAACTCATGTGTGGAGGATGGGATGCTACATGAAAACATGAACGAAGTATTTCACAAGGATTTTTTAAAAACGTTTATTATGAAGGAATAAATAATTTTCCACTGTTCCAGATCAATTGTTTCAGCCAGCATTTGTTTGACTCTGGCAAAGCATACACAGAGTTTATTCAAAGCTGCAAACAGAATGAAATCAATAAACTTCTAGACTATTCGGATTGTTTTTCAGTGAATTAAGCCCCCACCTTACATTAGCGGCATTAAAATGATAACAGTGAAATTACTAAAGCGTAACAGATCTGGCATCACTCCACGAAAGGGGTGAACTATAATTGTTGCTATTTTTTCTTATACTTTGTCCAACATATATTTGAAAGGAATTTGAGGATTTAGAGGCCTAGTCTTCAAGGTTTTTTGAGCACCCAAAATAAACCTCAGTGTGCAAGACGGTGTCTATATAGAAATGTGAACTAATGTATGATTTAAAACTGAATGGTAGTCCAAGAATGGTATAGAAAAGCTCTAATTTTTCTTGCATATTCCCAATGATGTGGTTTAGTATAAAATCTGTGGGTATGCAGATATAATTTGTTTTTGGTGTAGCATGCCCAGTCCTCAAACTACATATTTTACATGTTCTATCCAAGAGAGTATCTGAAAATCAGGACTTTTGCTACATTTTTCACCCAAAGATCCAATTTTTTAATTTGTGTTCACAATAATAAATTTGTTTTCTTCAGGAATTTCCACTGTAGCCAGACATTTCGGCTCGGACTAACGCTCGGAAAAGGGAAAGCTACTCGGTCAGTGTAAGAGTATGGAAAATTACTCAAACTACGGGT
Organism: Pleurodeles waltl; assembly: GCF_031143425.1. Taxonomy (NCBI): domain Eukaryota; kingdom Metazoa; phylum Chordata; class Amphibia; order Caudata; family Salamandridae; genus Pleurodeles; species Pleurodeles waltl. The sequence goes on from NC_090445.1 coordinate 1,445,944,981, forward strand.
AGCCCAATAATTGGAGTCTACATAAGATTAGGTATTTTTTAATAAGAATTGGGTACTATCCTTACAAATGCCTGGCCATTTATCAACTGACATTACTGAATACCTTCATCATAAATGGCCAGCACTTACTCCTCTTGCACATAACTGGGGCTGATTTTCATGAAAATCTGTAGATCCATTATTTAAAGTGGAACAATTAGGCCCTTCTGTATTCGGGGAACTATGTATTGTTATGAAGTAATGGGAGAATGTCCGTAGGAATGGCTACCAATTATCCGTGAACTGATTGGACAATCAATTTGGGGATTTATTTACCGCAGGAGATTTCTAATATTTCTGGACCCCTGTGACTGCTACAACCTGATTCAGGGTGACTAATTTTAGAATTTGTTTATGCTAGCTGTCTTGATCTGTTGGTAAGCCCATTTGAATAAATAGTTCTGATTTCTTTAACAGGTCCTGCAAAACTACTCAAAGTAGGGAAGCGACATTTCTTGGGGGAACATCCCAGTCTATATTAATGAGCTGTTTCTAATCCAAAATGCGCTTAGCTTTTTTTGATTTGGCTACATTTTTAAACTCTTCCCATTCTCTTTCTATAGGGCCTCCATTCTACTTGTATGTAGGTCTGTACATACATCTTAGTATTTCTGAAGCATGAACAGAGCCGGCTAGTAATAGAAAGCTATGGGGGATACATAGGAAGAGGGGTCATAGTAAGACGGAAGAACTAGTGGAAGGAATTCGGCCTGCGGTAGTGTTCCTTTAGAGGTCACTTTTCAGTTTCTTTATGAATTGAGGCACAGTTCTTGCTATTCTGATGTCAGAAGGGTTGAGGTTCCAGATATGGGGTCCACAAACAAAGAATGGATTGTTTTTTGTTTTCTCCTTTCAGCAGTATTTGTCTCTAATTTATTTCTCATTTACTTTAGTTCTCAACACTTTCCCTCTCTTAAAAAATGTTAAGCATCTTTCCATGTTCCGAACATTACACAATGTGACTTTGTTATTTTTCAATTGTTGTCCATTTCTAATGTTTCCCCAATTAGCTTGCTTTTGCACCTTTGTTATTGAAGTCGATAAACTGAATGCTTAAGCTAGGTCTTTAAACACAGATGGACAATTTCTTTCACTGAGTGTACCAGAAAGCCACATCACTTTTTACCTCGAGTATTAGAAGTAGCTTTTCTGAAATCTCCTAACTATAACACCATTCTTCCAGGTTTTCGTTATTGACCTCTATGATTTTTTTATGATTCTTAACTTCTACTTATCTTTTCTATGATACCCCTTCTTTTTGGTGGTTATCCTCAACAATTCAGGGCTAAAATTGCTTTCAGGCTGAATTTAAATTCTCCCATTCACAAGCAATTACCACATTTCAGGGTACAAAAACCACAGTCTGTCATTAAGACTGCACTTCCATTGCAAAATGTTGACATGGACTATATTGTAAAAGCTCATTTTTACCAAGTTAATTCGAAAAAAAATGAAGGAGCCCATCATTCCTCTAAAAATATGCGGTATTTCTAGGGGTCACAGTAGCCTCCAGGCTTCAATGTAATCATGATTGTCGGCAAACAAGAGCCCATTTTGTGATTTAAGTTGTCTGCCATAGCAGCTGGTCAATGGAAGGATCTTGACCTCTAACTTTGAACGAGATTCTCAGTATTCTGCAAAAGCGTTGAGACCTTTCTCCTTAATATGTTAATAGAAATTGTTAAATATCCTTATTACATATTATTGCAAAATGCCGTTTTTTTTTGCATGTTGGAGCTAGTGGAGATATTTTCAATTTCCATGTTTTTTGTAGTTCTGTTAGTGGTCTGGTAGTCTAGGGACCTCTGGTCTGCTTATTTGCGGTTTGCATTATCAAGTATTGGTAACCATTCAGGTCCAATGCTTGTTCTCTGCTGCTGTTCTCCTGTAAAAAGATTAGATCTACTGTGTATATTTAATGCTGCAAGCCAGGGCTATTGGTTTTTCATCTCACCCCTCCTTGCAACCGTAGGTATCTCTTGGGAGGCCAAATCCTGGGGCAGTTTTGGTTAGTTATGCCAAGGCCTATCAAGTCTGCTTGTTACATGGTATCCTAGGGTGGAACTTTTTATGTTGCCTCCAAGTTCTTTCACTTCCAGTGGCCATGGGTCTTATCTCTCTCGCCAGTTATCTTTCACTGGGATATTTAAAATCGTATAGATAATCTCCATCTCGTTTATTCTGCATCCCTGTGGCTTTTCCACACATTAAAATTATTTTTCTCCCTTTTTGAGGTGTAACATCATGTTTTTGGTTAACTATTTCAGGCCTTTTAGATGACGGCACACTTTTAATCAGAACGGATGGTTTTGGCTAAAGTTAGGACAAAAAGGTGGAGTGTTGTGCAAATAAGATCCAAAACTACATTCTACCTAAACATTTATTTTGTTAATGTGGCTCAGGAAAGCATGAGTGTGCAACACCCCATTCGACTCTCAACTGAATGTGGTATGAATGCCATTGCCAGAAGTGAAAGGGTCTACCAAGATGTGCCAAGGTTAGCCCCAGACACAACCACCTCAAAGGATCACTCTCCCCGGCAATGCCACTCGACGTTGGCATTCATTTTCCCCAAAATGCAATGTTTCCCTCCAAGCAATAAAGCAGTTAGTATTTAAAAGATAAGAGCGCACTGTAAAGAAGTGCATCTAAATGTATGACACGGGTTACGCCTTTCATAACAGCTCAGTGAAATTAGCGGCTGCTGTGAACTGTGTGTCAAAGTTCGAATGGAGGATCGAATGACAACCTTCGCCATTCGACAGTTTAGCCCGCCCTTCCCATTATACTATAATGTTGAGAGTCTGTCTTTTTTAATTTCCTAGAAATTCTGCCTCAAACTGAGCCCGCCATCCTTGATGTCATGCAAGAGCCCAGGAATGAACTGCTAACAACGACTGGTATGGCACAAAATGACAGCCAAAGACCAGAAAATTGCTTTTGTATCAGTGCATCCAGAGTTTTTTCATAGACAAATTATTAATTTATTGGGCTTAGAGGCTGCTGTTCCTTAAAGGATAGTACCTTTCAAGGAGAGCCATTGGATCTTCCTAGGTGCCTTCAACCTGGTGGACCATAAGTGAATGATACGGTTAGTCCTTCATAACATGCTGCTTTCTTTGAATAGTCCTACACAATCTGCCCTGGAGCTTCCACTTGATCAATGTCTTATTATGAAGCACTTAAAAGGCATGCTGTGCAGAGAAGCATGTTATTCTTTGAAAAGGGGCTCAGGGTCAGTGGTCGCAAGCCGGGAGGAATGGGATCCCTGGTCCAGAGTGTTGCGAACTTCCTTCAAATCAGTATTGTGTGGTTTGTGCTTCTACTGAAAGTTAAACGTAGATTGTCTTTTCTCTTAAATTGCACGTCACAAGGTGAGCAATCGTATCCTCCTGTGATTGGTGCATCATTACCTACATGTCCATCTTCCACCGATCCAGTCCTTACATTTTAGAATCTCCTTCTGGCAGACCCTATTCCCTAGCCGACTCAAAATACTTCCCCCAATACAGGCATTACTACAAAGGGAAAGTATGCAATCCACACATCCTGTCATTTTTTTCTACAGACAGATTCACTGGCTGACTCAGATAAGAGGGGTCTGTTCGATCTTCTGCATTATTGCTTTTTGGGGGAGTAGGTACTGCTTTAGTGTCCTCCTTTTTCTGGGTTTCAGCGTGCTCCTGGTCTTGCGTTGGCAGTCGGGAAGTGTGGTTTGTATTCATAAGCTCACTTTATGTTTGTTTTGGCACAGAGCACCGAGTTTGGCTGCATTTCTAGCCCGCATTACACTTGGCGCCAAGCTCCTCTGGTTCCTGTTAGGGGGCAGGCCTGGCCATTTTTGCTGTGCATGACCCAGCAACGCTTGCAGGTTTTTTTCATTACCTGGGTTGCTTAGAAACCAGCCGACAAGTGGGAAGTCGGTTGGCTTCATTTCGGCATTAGTGGTGTCAGTGGTGTTGTCTTGTTGTGCATTATAGATTCTGCCCCTGGGGAGGCCCCTGGCCAATCTGGAGACGCCCCCTCACAGCCCTCGATGTAGGAGATGATTGCTTTGGTGGTGAAGGCTGCTCTTTCAAGCCTGAGAAGGCTCTCCTGCTCCTAAAACCCCTTGAAGGCAGTATTCAGCTGAGGCTTTGGGGGACTTTGGTGATTTGGAGGTGGAAAACAGAAAAGGGTGTTTCATACAAGGAGCTGAGCTTTCTGAGGTCCTGCAGCATTTTGCACTAATTTGGATTCTTCAGGGGTGGATGTGGCACCTGAAGAACATGACTTTTTGGCACAGTATTTGCAGCCAGAACATGACTCTGTACCTTTGCATGCTGCAATTAGGAAGATATTGCAACATGAATAGAAGGACATAGATAAGTCCTGTTTTCCTCGATTTTAGGCCAGGCAGTATCCCATTGCCAAGTTTTCAGAGGTGTTTCCTGCCTCGGTTAAGGTCAATAACCTTATGGCAGGTTTATCCACCCAGGGCAATAATATTTCTGAGGATGCCTCTCCTCCTGACGCTGTGGATAAAAAAGTGGAGGGGCAATCAAGAGGGCTTATGCAGTAGCCAATTCTGCAGCGAGGGCAAACGCATATTCCATTTACACAGTCCAATCTTTGCTCAAAGATTTTGTGTCCTTGGCGGACAACGTGGCTGAAGGGTTGGACTGTTCGGTCATCCTTGCTTCAATGCAACAACACGTTTGTTTTCTTATCGGATGTTCCTTTTAATTCTTTGTGTTCCTCAGCAGCTGCCTCAGGAGCGGCTGCTTTGGCCTGCCATCATTTTTGGATGCGTACATGGAGGGCTGGTGCTTCTCATAGAGCTGTTTTGCTGAAACTTCTTTTTGATGGGGTTAAGTTGTTTGGGCAGTAATTGAAAGATATAGTCAAATAGACTGCAGAGAACAAGAAATTGATTGCGCCTATGAAATGTTTTCCTAGGGGTAAAGGGTTTGCCAACAAGAGATCTTTCTCTTTTTCATCCTTTAAGGGTACAACTCAGCCCTTTTGGGGTAGGGGTCATGGCCAGGGGGACCCTCACTGACAAATCCCAGCTTTAGCGCTTGGCAGCTGGTTCCTCAGGTACCGTGCCTCCAAAGTCCTGACTATCATCTAGATGTTCCAGTGGGAGGTCAGCTGTGGCATTTCAGAGAGACTTGGGCTTCCACTGTGTCAGATGCTTCAGCAGTTCAAGTGGTATCTGGCGGTTATGGTTTGGAGCTCACAGCCGTTCTGGAGGATTTTGTCAAGGTTACCTAGACCTTGAAAAGACAGGCACTGCTGGAAGGTGCACAGACGTTGTTGCTAAAAAAGGCAATAGTCCCAGTTCTTCAATCAGATTGGGGTCGGGTTTTTATTCCATTTTGTTCCTTGTGCAAAAACCTTCAGGGGACTTTCGTCCGGTTCTGGACTTGAAAGACTTGAAAAGGTTTTTGATGCACCAGACGTTCAAAATGACAACCTTGCAAAGCATGTTCCCTTTGCTCGAATGGGGGAATTTCTGGCATCACTGGATATGATGAACGTCTACCCTCATGTGCCAATCTTCCTCGGGCCCCAAAGGCATCTACGCTTCACAATTGGGAACCACCATTACCAATTTTAAGTCCAATCGCTTGGGTCGCGTTCAGCTCCAGGATGCTTTTACCGAGCTCTTGCCTTCCTTGGTGGGTATTTTAGATTCTGCTAGTTTCTGTGTATACCCATATTTAGATGACTGGCTAATCAGTTGTTGTTCTTTTTCCATGGCCAAAGACGATGTCATGGAAGTGTGTCACGTTCTGAAGACCCATGGATTTCTATTTTCTCTGGCCAAGTCCAACTGCATCCAGTAGAAACACTCCAGTTCATCGGGGCTCTGTTATGTATGGACAGGGTGGTGGTGTTTCCTTCACCAGACAGGGGCACCAGGTTTGTGACTCATTTTTCAAATCTGTTGAAGCTTCCTCAGGTGTCATCCCGCCTGTGGTTGTGAAGTCGAGAAGAAATGGCTTCAACACTGGACCTTGTCCATTGGAGCTGTTTACATCTGTATCCCTTAGTTCACCATATGTTGCACCTGTGGAATCTCATCGTCCACGACTTCGAGGCATTGGTTCCAGTTTCTTCTCAGATCGGGGTGGAGTTGCACTGTTGGTTGGTTCCGGGGAACTTGCAGAAAGGCTTCCAGTTGGCACATCCCATTCTGCTTGTCATCACCTTGGACACCAGCAAAAACGATTGGGGTGCAGTTTTTGGGGACCTCAAAGCCCAGGGCCGGTGGTCCAGTCTGGAGGCAATCAATTCCTCCAATTAGAAGGAATTGTCTGCTGTAAGGGCTGCCTTACTGTGGTTCCATCCTCTGATACAGAGGTGTGCTGTTTGTGTTCAGTCAGACAACCAGATTGTCCAGGCCTATATCAATAGGCATGGTGGGATGGTTTCCTCCCTTTACAGATTGGCCAGGGAGATTTGTGCTTGGGCAGAGCTCAATCTTTTCTCTTTATGGGCAATCTATCTTCTGGGGAAGGAGAATGGGCTTGTTGATCAGTTGAGCTGGTCCTTCCCATCTTCGATCTCTCGGTCTCTCACTCCCCTGATCTTTCTGGACATCACTTGCCGGTTCGGCCTTCCATGGTTGGACCTGTTTGTCATGAAAGAGAACTCACTCCTCCCTCAGTTTTGCTCTCTGATTCCAACCAGGGGGGCATGGGCAACGGATGCCTTCTCAGTCCGGTGGCCTCCCAGTCTTCTGTATTGTTTCCCTCCTTTCCCGTTGATCCTGAGGCTCCTTCAGAAGGTCAGGGAAATCGTGCCCAGGTTCTCTAAGTGGTGCCTGGTTGTGCAGGAAGGCCTTGGTTTCCCCTGTTGTGGGAAATGGTGGTGGCTCCTCCTTGGACCTTCACCAATCCCCATTGCTCCCCTCGACTCTATGGTCTCTCCATCGGTTGAATCTGGAGGTTTGGCTCCTGAACTGCTGAGTTTGCTGGCTCTGGGTTGCTCATCAACCGTGGCGGACTCCATTCAAAACTTTCACTAAGCAGTCGTACAATAGGCACTGAAGGAACTTCGAGAAATGGTCTTTCTCCAAACAGCTGTTGTCCCTTAGTTGTAACCCAGTCAGGTTATTGGATTTTTTGAGGGATGGCTTTGTGATGGGTTTGGGTGTCTCCACCATTCAGGCTCAGTGGGCAGATATTCAGGCAGTTCGGGGGAGGAGATGTTAACTCTTGCTCCTTTGGTTTCAAGACTGTTATGGAGTTTTTTTCTGCAGCGTCCAGTTATCCGGTCCTCGATTCCTCCTTGGGATTTGCCTTTAGTCCTTCATAGTTTGACAGGAGCTCACTTTGAGCCTCTGGATTTTGTGGACCTTACGTTTCGGCCGCAAAAGGTTGTGTTTTTGGTGGCTATTTGTTCAGAGCGCAGGATTTGTGAAATTGGTACTTTGCTGTCTGTCTCACCTTTCATTTGCTTTTTTCCTGATAAGGTGGTGTTACGCCCCAGTTCAGCTTTTTTGGCTAAAGCTCCTTCCTCTTTTGACTGCTCTTAGGATATTATTCCTCCTGTGTTTTACCCTGATCTGTTATCAGAGGAGGAGGAAGAGTGTTGTTTTCACTCACTGGATGTTCACAGGACATTGTCCATTTATTTGCGTAGGACTTCCTCTTTTCATAAATCTGACTCCCTGTTTATTACTTTTAGGGTGGGCAAATAGAGGTTCCCGTCCTTCTAATGCTACTCTCTCCCATTAAATTAAGTCTGCTATTGTGGGCCCGCGACTTGTCTGCCTGTGACGTCCCTTCTCAAGTGCAGGGTAGGTCTACTAGGCGGGTCACTGCCTCTTGGGCATCCTTTAAATGTGCTTCCTTGAAAGACATTTGCTGTGTTGCCAGGTGGTCCTGCCCTCATACTGTTCTGTCCCATTACAGGATCACCTGGGGGACAGTTTTTCTTCTTCTTTTACAGATCATGTACTATCTGCGGTAACGTCATAACTTTGGTTATGTTTTTTCTTATTAAACTCTTTCTGCATCTGTCACTCGCAGTCTGCTGTGTTTTGTTTCAGTACATATAATCAATCCATGTGGCTTGGGTATTTCACACATGTAAGGCCTGGATCAGAGAAGATGGACATGGAGGTAATGCTCTGGTTACTTACCAGTAATCTTCATTACTCCAGGGCCAAGTCTTCCCCAATACAGTACTGGGATTCTCCCCTACTACCCCTTTGGCGGGATTGACAATATGTGGTTGTTTTTTTCTGTGGTTCTGCTTGGTACTACAGGATGTGTGTATTGCCTGCTTCCCCATTGTAGTGGCGCATGGGTAACAGTGGCCATGTTGGGGAAAGTATTTTGAGTCAGCTAGGGAATAGGGTCTGCCAGAAGTAGATGGAATCTCACATGTAAGGACTGTATTGGGGAAGACTTTGACCTGGAGTAATGAAGATTACCGGTGTGTAACCAGAGTATTATTTGTGGTGGAAAACACATGGCCCGGGTTCTTAGGAAGATATTGCTCTCTTTAAATAGTCCCTTGACTACATTTCCTTTGTTGAAGGCTCAGCATTTTTTGAAGATATCTTATACCTGTTGTAAAGAGAATTGATGGATGGTTTATATCCTGTTGAGCTTCCCATGACAAGTACACACCTCTGTGACGTATACAATGAAATGCTACACAGCTATTATGCTACCCAAGAAGTGGATATTGTCCCACAACATCTGTTGGTGAATCCTGACTATGAAGCATTGAGAAATGGGAGAATATCCTTTCCTGTCTCAGTTCCTGCACCATAGAACTTCTGTAGGTCAACTGACGTTAGTAAATATGTATGTTTTCTAATCAGAGTCGCACCCACCATCGTTTCTGCCCTCTGCTTCACAGTAGCAACAGGCAAATGGGAGAATTGATGCGCTGGCACGCTGGCGTGCACGTGGAAGTTCTCTGATGTGAATTAAGTCTTGTGTGTAGGAGAGTATATGTTATAAATAGTTGAGTGTGCAATGATGGAATGTAGGTGTGCAGCGTGATATGCAGTTTAGTGTTCTGTATATTGAAACATATGATGCAACCTGGTCTGAATTGTGAAACACTGATGCAGTGCTGTGTGTGTGTGTGTGCATATAAGTGTGTGTGGCAGATGTGGCATGATAAATGATCTGTTATAAGGTGTGAAGAGTTGGGAGTGGTGTTATCTTGAGTCACCTGTGATATGTTTGTGGTGTGGTTTGTTGTGAATGTCACTTGAGTAGCGTGTAGTACTACCTTAGTGCGTGATATGAAGTGTAACTGAGATGAGGAAGCGTTCGCATTGAGACTTAGAGCTCTTTACCTGAGTGAACATTTCTTGCTGAGTGTAGTCCAAGTCATCTTTCAAAGGTGCCTGACCTTGCTGTCCGGTGTCAAGAGGAAAAGCGAAGAAAAGGTAAAGGCACTGCAGGCAGACATCTGGGAGGCCGCTTCGAATGATGGGGCGCAGGGTCTGCTGAGAGAGATGACAACAGATGCATCATGCTTATATCTGTGAGGTGATAGGAAACCTTGATTAAAATCGCTCCTAAAATTAATTTCATGTTCTAGGATTGTTATCATTAGGTTTGCATAACACAATGCCCTTGTACAATTTAATTACTCTAAAGCTTTGTTTTTCCTGTGCTTTCGAAGTTTGCTAGTAGTTGGTAAATATGCCAAAAGTGTCAATATCTACAATGCTGCAACAATACTAATCGCAATGTTTATGTTTACTGGTATTAATGGACAGGTACGACCCTACATTTTTATCTGGAATGGTGACCGCCATTTACTACTACTTACTCACAAATCTGATATAGTAGTTTGGTCTTCATCATAACAAATGCATCGAAGTCAATTGTAAATTTTATACAATTGTTCAGAAGCAAGTGGCAAGCACTGTGGCAGATTGTACCTTGTATTACACTATTTCAAATGAACTACAACAGTTAATCATCTGAGCCTTGATACACTATATACTCAACAGGGTGAGAAAAAAAACTAATATTCTCTAGCACAGGGATTCTTAGATAAATATGTCTTATGAATGAATTCTCCCATTTGTTTGCTTTCTGACCTGTAGTACTTGGACCTCTGCATTGTGATGAGTCTTCCTCAGGAGTCTCATATACTGTATGCGTTCTTTAAATTGTTTATGAGCTGCAGCCAGTAGTATCCACCTTTTAATATCAGACCAAATTCTTCTGGACAGTAATAGTTAAGCACTCTGAGCAGATTGCAGGAAATCTCAATGAAAAGCGTGTGTGTGCACTGCACAAGTTGCTTCCGTTCATTATGGTGAGAAGTGAACATATCTGTTTACTGTGTGGTGACAGGAATCCATTCTAGAGCTCCTATGTGTGAGTGGTACATAGGATAGAGGTTGGGGAAAGATTGTCAGACAGCAATGTGAATTGCAGGATTCTTCCAAAGCATTCATGATGTCCTCTAACGATGCCTAGACTTTGAGGTGTAGGAGGTCAGGAGTCAGGGGGCCCCTCTGAAGTGCAGGCCTGGTTCACTTAAGGCTCAATTCTTCCCCCAATGTGTTGTTGCCAACAGGTTCAAAGGTATGGGGGGTGGACAAAGCCGCTTCCTTTATTGCGACTTTGTTTTGGTTTTCTTGACAGGGACATCTTAAGCCCACCCTTCTTCCTGTGGATTCTAGAGGGCAAAGGGCCTCATTTAGAGTTTGACATAGATGTTACTCCATCACAACAGTGACCGAGTACCTGCTCCGCAAACTGATGGTACGCCCACCTCATTTAAAGTCATGTGGACTTTCAGTATGTCTTTGGCAGAGACTACTCCGTCTCTACTGCTGACATACACCTCTGATGGCCCAACAGAGCAATGGCCATTAGAGGTGTTTCCATTTGTCTTCCCACTCTATTTTGTGTGGGTGAACAAATGGCAGGTTTTCATGGTTTGCCATCACCAAGTAAAGCCTGGCAGTAAAAAGCAGTGAAAATTGCAAAAATACCTCCATGTCATGGGAGAAAACTCCCGCAGTGAGGGGGTGGAGGGGAGCGGAGAATCTGTCAAGTATATGGATGTGTGATTCACCCAAGATAGGTAATGGCCACATCCTAGGTTCCGATCAATACTTCTATGTTAGATATATACACATCCATACATTTTCTAAACATTTATTCAGTTATTTACAACAGAGTGTTCAGAAGGAAGGAATGATCACACAATGCAGCAATCAAGAAGAAGTGATGAGTGTATACAGAAGTACAACAAAACTCGTGACTCAAACTATGCAAGAAACATAGTCAATGAGTCTAAATGTACACAGGTTAACAGAGTTTTAATTTGACCTCTCTCATAAATTAAAAGTCACCATGAGAACTAAAATTCAATGTAGAAGACTCATATTCTGTAAAACAAAGCATATCAATGCACTGGGGACCAAAGTGTCTTTAACCGAATAACCCATTCATGAAGTGCTTTGTTCATGTTTTTGCCCAGGCTTATGCGCTGGCAAATGGAAAGCCACCATTAGAAGAAAAGTTTATTCGCCTACTGTAGATGCAAAGGGGTCACCCTTGTGTGTGGTACTCCGGTGGATCCTTATATGCAACTTAGGATATTTTCTGAGTTATCCCTTTCAAGTGAGGTTGGTTGAAACCAAACTTATTGGAACTGTCCTTGGGAGACCAGGAGGCCTGTTGAGAGGTCCTCTGTGGTGGGGGGTGGCACAGGCACTGAGCATTACTTCCGTACACACCTCCTGGGTCCCTGCACAAAAGAAGCAGCATGCTCAAGAGAACAGGAGGCAGTGTTTTTGCTTTTCCAGACTGCAACAGATGTGAAGTGCCAAGCAGTGCGAAGAAGATTGATTGTGAGCTAATCTGTCAAAGGCTGTAAGCTTAACTCTTCATAGGCTATTTGCAAGGTCGTCTTTAGGAGGGATTTAAAAATACAGTCTTCTCTGCACTTCTGATTAGTATTCTACCAAATGTATACTTTATATGCATTTGTAATTCTTTGCATTACTTAGCTTTGTGTACATTGTTTTTCCTTTTTAAAGGTAAAAGCGCAGGCCTGGTGATGATTTATTGAGTGTGAGAAAGATCAAGTTATATTAATAAATTAGTGGCATAGAAGTTAGCACAAGGTGCTGAATTAATCTACATTTAAAGGCCTAACAGAAAAAATAACATGAGATGTAAAATGTGCATGTTTGAAATATGGTGAACCATGTGGCCACCACTCGTATTGTGCACCATGTTTTAACATGAGAGTTTTGCATTCATAACAAATGAGGTGTTAATGTGAATTAATATTAAAATGTAGAATATCAGAATTGAAAGTACTAAATGAATATGAATTAACTGCATTTATGTTGAATGAAATGCATCTTGATAATGTAAGTTACATTTGTGAAGAAAAATAAATGCACATTTAAATTAGTTCTAACATGTTACAAATAATGTTTGCAATTAAATAATTTGCTTTGCATATGTACATTGTAAGGTGTGCAAAGGGTTATTAATGTATTAAATGTATTAATGTGTATTAAGGTTTTCTTAGCTTGACTAGGCATGAAATTAATTATTTTGCCGTAGTAATGGAAAATCATTTATTTATTTTGTCCCCTCTGACCTGAATTCTTTCCCTAGGTTGCTAATGTGAATACTGAATGTCCTATTGTATTGTAGGGAAGAGGCATGTTTTTGAAACAACAATGTTACGCTATTGGTTCTAGCTGTCAAACAGGACAGGACATTTGCAGTTGAAAGGTATTGGTTTAGTTCATTGTGTGCCGTGAGAAAGGATCTCAAGTCACAAATAATTAGAGAAGTTAATATTTTGTTAGTAATGTGTAAACTATTTGATAACAATGCACTTCTACTGAGAAGATTCAGAAAAGCAACAGAATTTGGTGGTGCCATCTAGAGTGATTAGATGCTGAAACTGATGTCTGAAATGTGCCCATCTGAAGGACCAATTAATGAATTGTGCATATCTCTAATAGTGAGGAACTTTGAAATTGAAGTCAGTCTTCTTCAGTCCATCTTGTCCCCAACTTCGATGCTGTCCAGCACCCTGAGTCTGCTGTCACACTCTGTTTCTGTAAGTTCCTAGGTGAGTTTTCTCACCATAGTCTAAATTGCCCCATTCTGTTTTGTAGTTTAGTACTAATAAGCCAAACGCCGGAAGATGGTGACTGTCCTGCCTGATGAACTACTTCTGTCTGCTGTTCCATGAGGAGAGTTATAACTAAATGCGGTTTCTGTTTCCTTTCAGTCACTTGCACCAGCATAATTTATAGTGAGTTATTCTACTTAGATATTTTTCTAAAGTAATTTTGTCTCTCTTTTACCTTTTTGCTATTTGCCCACATGTGTTACCAGTGGTCAAAAGATAGGTGTAGGGGATACGAAAAATGTACATCTGGTAGCTGAATTGCGCAAAGTGAAACCAGAAAATGTGGGATCAATCCTGGCTTTGTCATTGACCAAATTGTGTGATCCTAGGCAATTTTTCTATTTTATTTTCCCTCCTTTTTCTTCTTTATCATATATAAGGGGACCTTGAAATACATGTCTTCAGGATATGCACTCTATAGAATCTCCTTGTGTGTTTCATTAAATAAACCATAATGTTGTTCACGTATAGAAGCAGTCCAGTCCACCCAAAGTGTGCACATAGCAACTGACTTGCATCTAAGTTCACTATTGGAAATGTTGTCAGGGTGGGGAGAAGCACAAATATTTCTAAATGCATGTTTGAAACCTATCACTTAAAAAACATACTCCTTAACGCCCTGATAAGATGCACTAAGGTGAACTGAGTCTGCTTGTTAATGAACTTCACTTTTTGAATTTTGAAAAGACTTGGGGCCTGATTTAGATCTTGATGGATATCCTGTTCACTGTATTACGATTCTTATAAGCTATAATGGGCTCGTAATACTGCAGATGGGATATCCGTCTCATTTGTGATGAAGTAACCCCCTCCCCCAGGATCTAAATCAGGCCCTTTATCATATTTTCACACGGGTGCTGAAAGATGTCTTTACAAATTAAGGTCTTCCTAACATTAAGCGGTGTAGGACATGCTAGTAACATTCTTTCTTTATACTAAGTTAACCTTTAAATAGATGTTTGTTCATTTTTATAACATCTTTTAATGTGCTGGGTTGAGTAAACAGCAGCCCAGTGCTGCTGTTGATCAGAGGACCACATGTAAAGGCCAGGAGGGCCGCATGCTGCCCACAACCCTTCTTTGAGTATCACTGGTGTCGACTCTTGATACCATGCAAGTTTCAGAATACACTTGCTAGGCCTACATGTGCAGACTGAGGTGCACCATCTTCTAGGTTACAAGTGAGACAATTCTCAACAAACCTTATCACATTTATGGTTAGTGCCCACAATCGTTTGTCCTGCATGATTTTGGAGTACCAGAGAACCACCATTACCTCCCTGAGACCCGTTGAGGGTAAAAGAAGAACTTGGGCGCCAGCTGCAGGTGTGCAGCACTGCAAGGAATATCCATAATAGGTGCCTGACTGACGCAGCTTGCATGCTTCTGCTAGAGCAGGCCTAAGAGGATGCCACAAGGGCAGCTTGTCAGTGATCGAAGAGGTTGATTTGGGAGACGCACACCTGTAGGCGAAATGCAAATCCCTGCAAGTAAGGACATCATTTTGGTTCCACAGGTTGCTGTGCCTTAGGGGTGTTGTAATGAAGATACAAAGGTTTGAATGTTTAGAAATGGACAGTGTGGTGGGCACCATGAACTGATAAACATGTAAAATAAAGCAACGCAATCATATTTCATGACCAGATTCCCACTAATAGATATGTATTCCAGAGAGTGTCAGCAGTGTGAGATTAAGGGCGGACGACTCTTTTTGAATGCAGATGGTATTGCACTCATACAACCAGGAGAGATAGAGGAGAGCTAACTACCTCACTCTATGGGGGAGACAGCCTGTTTCAGGAACCTTCTTCTACAAGGAGCAACTACCTTGGCACAGCATAGAAATAAAAAGAGGACTTTCTGTGACAAGGGGATCTAGACCATATGTCCTGATCATAGAAGTAAAAAGCATACTTTGTCCTGATGAAGGGTAATCAACCTTGGCAGAGAATTAAAGAGGACTCACCGGCCTGGAGAAAAAGGCCCATCTCTTACGTAAGTCAGTCTTTAGTCCTATTATCATGGTAACTGAAGCAGAGCTTAAATGGAAAATAAATAAAGACATAGACGATTGCAGCTAGAATCCTACCTGATCTATCTCAAATTAACAACCCAACTGCCAGCTACAGCTCCATATTATCCTCATCCTCCTCCACTCTCTCAACCTCCTCTTCTTCAAACAATACAATCCAATTAATTATTCCGATGAATCAATTGACAGGGAATAGACTCGAGCCCCATGCAAATCTGACATTGCCTAAACATCAGTCCTACATAACACTGGCACTGGCTATTTCTATTACGACTACACCTCTAAACACTCCTCTCATCAATTCGGTCAGCCCAACTGTACGTTGCATGCTACATAACTGTAGATCGACAATAAAGTACAAGCTGGAAACCTCTGAAACAATCTCTACACTATAATCTTGACCTACTAATCCTTACTGGGAGTTGGTTTAATCAAACAGCACAATGGACCTTCTACTTCCTCTAAACTATTCCATCATCAAAAAGTATTATATTGGGAAAGTAGGGGGGAGGCATCACTGCCATCTTCCAAGACCCCTTGCAGTGCAGTAAATCACCCAACTGCTCTTTCTCTGCTTTTGAATGCTTATAACTAGTTCTACATGCACAATACAGTCCCTCTTTTCTAATTAAATACCTTCTATCACCCACCAGGGGACAATACAGCTTTATTTAGGAATTAATGGCTCTTACAAATAATCGGTCAAGGCAGAGCACCAAAGTGATCTTTTTGGGAGACTTTAATCTTCACTAATTCAATAATGAAGATTCAGCTGTCAACCATCGAGTATCCTTCTTGACTGGAAATGATCTGACCCAACACACCTTAAAACCAACACATACTAAGGAACCTTTCTACATTTAATAATCTCAGAAGACAACCTACTTGTAGTGGAGTAGCCCATACTAATAGACTGGCCTGATCATTTTCTCATCCTTTTCTCTTGACGACCCTTGCACTCTATGAGCAAAGTAAGCAATAACATGGTTTTGTGACACAAAGAACACGAATGTCAGCATTCTCAGGGACAATGCACAGACCAGTATACCAATAATCAGCCTAGACTTGAATATCATTGAGGCATCTACACACTGGTTTACCTGCCTTTCAGAGGTGCTGGATGTGGTTGCTCCACTCCAGAGCAAAAAGAAAAGGCTCAATCTATTGGCTCCCTGATTTAACTAGACCAGATATGAAGAAAGAAGAGTCCTGAAAGCTCTGGAGAAGAAATGGAGACAACCATTCTTCACCTTTAACCTCACCTGCCTCAGTAATGCAAGAGAATGCTACAAAGGGCATATTTTCTGTGAGAAATTAGATTACTTCAGATCATTCATTGACTCGGCTAACTCTTTGATCTGGTCAAACCCACCAATTTTCCCTCTATGTCCATGTCAACTGCAATTGTCAACCCAACCTTGAAAGCAGAGTAATTTACACAATTCTTTGACACCAAAACACAATCACTTTTGTGTCAGGATAATTGCCTGTTTCAGTATTTGACAGAGTTAGAGAGGAAGTCTTACTGAAGTCTATCATGTGAACAAAACCATGAAACCACTTCCTTAACCCTACTCGGGGTAACATAGCTAAAGACCTTTACACACACATATGCTCCGTTACTGGACTAAACTGCTCAATCTATCACACACTCAAGGAATATTTCCTGAAGCCGGGTCAAGTCACCCAACTTATCAAAAAATCCTCTGCAGATTCGAACGATCTCAACAATTTGGCCCCGTCTCTAACCTCCCATTCCAGGCAAAAATCATCAAGCGATGCGTCACTGATCAACATACCCATCACATCAAAGACAACAATCTCCTGGATGATTACTAATCTAGTTTCAATCAAGCCTGCAGCAGTGAAACAGCACTATGTAGGTGGTTGATTATGTACTCAGTCTTTGACCCAGGCAACTCCTGCCTCCTGATTTTTCTTGACCTATCAGCAGCCTTTTTTACAGTTAACCATTCTATACTTCTTAAAATACACTTCTCTAATACACTTAAGACACTTAACAATTGAATAGACATTGATGGCACTGTCCTTTAATGCTTTGATTCATTCCTCACAGGCAGCTGTTTCTCAGCACCGATGGCTGTAGAGCAAGGAGTGTCTCAGGGATCCATCCTTGCTCTGGCCCTATTCAAACGTTTTATTATTTTGCTCAAAGTCATTCTTAAAAAATCTTGGACCCTCTACTATCAATATGCAGATGACGTCCAACTATACTTGAACTTAAATGTCTCCAATCCAAATGACATCTCACATTTTGCTAACACTTTAACTACTGTTCAAGACTGCATGACTTCTCATTACCTAAAACTAAACACTTCTAAAACTGAATTCCTCCTCATTTCTTCATTGAAATGTCCACCTCCAGTAATTCCTGGATGGACACACTCAGTATCCTAAATAATAACCCATCATTGTGACAGCACAAAATCCCTAGGAGTCATCCTAGATAAAAGACTATGGGCCTGACTACAACTTTGGAGGACGGTGTTAATCCATCCCAAATGTGACAGATATACCACCTACAGTATTATGAGTCCATTATATCGTATGGACCTTGTAATACGGTAGGTGGTATATCCGTCACATTTGGGACGGATTAACACTGTCCTCCAAAGTTGTAATCAGGCCCTAAATTTTCAATTGCAACCCAACAACATGGCCAAAAAAAGGCAATATCATCTCTGCTTCATTCCAGAGCAGGATTTGAAAACTCTTGTTCATTCCTTAGTGCTCTCAAGACTTGACTACTGTACATCTCTCTTGAATGGTCTCCACAAAACCCTGTTCCTCGAGCTGATAGGAACAACTAACGGTTCACTTCTCAGCACATAAGGATAAATTGTGAGCTCAACTTCTTCACATTTGGAAATTCACTCCACCCAAACTTTGACTTGAGAAAAAACAGTGTCCTCCTCTAGCACATCTCCCTAAACCAGGTTTGAAATGGCACCATCAAGCAACCGAGGTAGTTTGCTCACCTCACAAACCGAAATTCTTCTTCAATGATATCATGACCACCATCAGCTAGTGGCATCTTGGATAGATAATCCACCACCACGCTTCTTTTCATTGGTACATATTGCCCATGATAATGACACTCTTGCAAGCAATACTGCCTCTACCACTCTGGGGCAAGCTGTTCCTCCCCCCTTTGTGCTGAACAAATCTACAAGTGGTTTGTGGTCTGTTCATAACACAGCAGGAACTCTCCACACAAAAAGGTTCTAAAGTAGTGAGCCCACCATAATGACATTGCCGCTTTCTCAATGGAAAAGTAGGTTGGCTCAGACCCCCGTTGTGCTCCTGAAACAAATGCAATTACCTTGTCCCTACTGCTACTCCTTTTTTCAACAATACTGCTCCTGGACCACTATTGCTAGCTTAAATTACAATAATATTGGAATCATCAAAGGTTGAACATTTTCAACGGTTTTGATCTCTTCTACCGCACCCTGACAATTCTCACTCTAGACATATGCACTTACTTTTATAAGCAAACACCTAAACTGCACTGCCTTATGGGCGAAATGGGGTACACATTTCTAGTAGCATTTGATCAGACTCAAGTAAGATGTTAACTGTTCCTTATTTTCTCAATATGGAGCCTCCACAGTGGCTTTCCAAAATTTCAATTTTGGGTTCCACACCATTAGCCCTTATATGGTGTCCCAGATAAGCAACTCTGTTCGCTTCAAATTTGCTTTTGTTGTAACGTAATATAAGTCTTTCCTTATCACAGACAATAACTAGTTCAACATCTTGCATTGCACAACCACATTACTTCCAAGAGTGCCATCCTGAAAGTATAATTCTACAGACAAAAACCTGGAGCATTAACCTCATAAGTCATAAAGTGAGGAGGCTGATGACAGACCAAAATGATTCATTTGTAACAACATGCTCCCAGTGTAATAACAAAAGAGGTAAAGTGTCTAGATTATTCACTTTAGACTATCTCATGATAGGTCAAGCCTGACCCACTTGAGTGTCTTTCTTAGTATCTGAATGTCTAGGGTGGTAAACCAGTATACACAGCATCTCATTTATATTAGGCAAGAGTTCAAGATCCACCCAACTATTATGATTCAGATCATGTACATCTACACACAGCCTCAAAGATGGATCATCTTTGTGAGAAGAACTATGGGAGCTAACCAATCAGATCCTTTCACAGGTTCTGTGATGTTAATTTCTCACCAACAAATCGAATTCCTTTAGCAACACCCCTCTTAGAAATAGAGGTACCTTGTAAACTTTACAAACCACAGGCACTGCACCACCTTTGAGCACAATCCTGAGCTGAAATCTAGTCAGTTATCTTAATTTAGCCTCAAACACTTCAGGGCATTTCTCAGTCCATCGATCAGTAGAAGACAATCTCATTCAATCCTCACATTTTACATGTAACACTATCAGGATGGTTAGGATCTAAAATAATGTCTAATATACCCTCCCGAGGAAAGCCACAAAAGTTTCTTGACATCAAGATGTTGGTTGGGAGGTGTTGCATTGTGCTACATCTGTATGTTGTGATTGCTGCCAATAGTGTTCCGCAAAAGCAGAGGCAGGTCTCTACATTGTTGCTGTAAGTGCACAGTGACTCAACCTTGGTGCGCTTACAGTCACCATCACAAAGTGGTTGTCATTGGTGAAGGTAAAGGCCAGGATTAAAGATTCGGTGGCAACACAAACAGGAGCAGACTGGACTGGCTGTATGTAGGTGGCAGGATAGTGGTTACTTGTGGGACAAGGACAGCCCCAGACTCGGCTCCCGCTGATCGCCATTGAAATGACAACAACTCTACAGGCTATTGTGAGGCGTTCTATATTCCCTCTGCAGTAGCAGTGATGCAATGACCTCCAGCACCTCACCGTAACTGCTCCAATGGCCACCTCGCCTGGTATCCCAGGACATTCCACGTTCCATTGAACACCACAGAGCCCCGGGCACAACAGAAACACACATACTAATATTACCTAAAACACACATATGCAGACATATGAAAAAACATCTGGCCAATTGTCTAGTTTCCCTGGTTCCGATGAATGAGTTCCGAAAGGTAAAAGTCAGACTCACCGAGAGCATTGTTACCACTGCAGGTGGTCAAGAGCATTGCGCGCATTTACTTTGTCAAAGCAGCAGAACGGGAGGAAACCCAATGATGAAACATGCCAACAAGGGGTAACCCTGGTGGGTGAGGGTTTTTCAAACAAATAATTTTTTTCTCCCTGTGGAAGTTTCTTTTTCCGGGCTGGGTCTTTATCTACGTTTACTGAAGCCTTAAAGAGGATAGACCCAGCTCTTTTAAACCCTCCTTCTCCCCTTAAGTTAGTGTTATGTAAATGATTCTCAGAAACGTAAGTACAGAATTACCCAAGGCCATTTAAAGCATCTATGTAGATTAAATCATATTGCCATAAGACATACCAATATTTAAGCTGCAGCAATACAAAAGAAAAGAAGCAGCACTTGATGTTCAGAATCCAAATTGCGATCTTCCTGCCTAACCATTTGAAAGCTAATCAATTCTACCTATTCTAATTAAGCTAAGGGAAAACCTAAAGATTTCTCTAGAACTGCAGGGAATAGAAATATAATCAAAAGTGTCAGCATAACAAACTTCAGTAAAGGTTCTGCAAGAGGGAGATGTGCGTAGCATCAACCCACTTCAGCCAAAGTAAAGTAGAGGGATCTGTACCCATCTAAGTCTCTAGGGATCTGCTACAGTCAAAGGGTAATAAAGGTCTGACTCACCTAACTAACCACCACTTTTAGACCTTGCAGAACATTTGAGAGTTTACATCATTGCCAGTAGTTTTCCACCTTCCGTACACAGTTTGGGATTTGCAACTCTCATTAGACTCATCTCAAAACCCGAACATTAGGACGACCTTGGATGCCTCACGTGTCCAGGAGCTCAGAGGGGAGTTCATCTTCATATCCTCTACTTAGCGCCTCTTGACCTTGCCAACATACCCTCCCATGCCTAGTGGTAGGTGGTAAGATTAGAAGTTTAGGGGCCAGGCGGGACACACATGAACACATACTCACTCATACCCATTCATTCAAACACACACACCTACATCAATTCACAACACTTTACCAAATATTAAAACATACATGCACACAAGCTCCAAACATTAATTTGAAAAAAAAAAAAAAAAAAATCAGACTTACCCGCAGCTCTGCCTTGGAGGTCCCAGGAGGGTTGCAACTGCTGCCTTCCCTCATTGGTTGACCTCAGGTCAGCCAATAAGGGAAGGCAGCAGTTCCAAGCCTCCTAGATCCAGTAGGGTTGGGGACTGCATCCTTCAGCCAATGAGGGAAAGCAGTAGTCCCAAACTTGTCACAGAGTGGGATGGGGTAGGTGAGACTGCTGACCCCACCTCACTCTATGAGGAGGTGTCACTGATTGACACTCGGCCTGGACACTTCAGGGTTTAATACTCAGGTCAGAGTCAGTGGGTGGCGCTATCCCTCATCAATGAAGAGGAGGGCCTCAGGGAACTTTGTTGAGCTGAGGAGGTCACACCCACAGGAGCTGTGACATCCTCAGCCCAGCAAAGTTCAGCTGAGGCAGCCAGGACCCTAAGCATTTAAAACATACATAGCTCCTGGCTGCCTGACCTGAAAATGAAGAGTGTCTGCCAGGCTGACCTTTGCTCAGCCTGGCAGACACTCTTCTTGAGGGGCAAAAGGTCAGGGGGGAGACACTCCAGACATCTTTAAGGAAACTGCAGTGCCACTAAGGAAAAAGTAGAAGTAACTGCTGAAACACTACTGAAACCAGCCGCAGCACCCACACTATCTGAGAGCTGGCCAAGATACCAACTGGGTGGAAGGGTTGGGTACAGCAGACTTAGACTGAATACCATACCCGCAGGGTGGAAGGGCTGGACACCATATGCACAAGATTGAAGGGATATATACTGTAGCCACAGACTGGACACCATAACTATAGGTGGAAGGGCTGGATACCAGACCCACAGGGAGGAAGGGCTGGATACTACAGGCACACACTGGATAACATACCAACTCAGCGGTATGGCTGAAGGCCATACTCACCAGGTAGATGGACCTGATACTGTAGGCACAAACAGGATGCCATACCCACAGGGTGAAAAGGCTGAATACTATATACACTGGGTGAAAGGGTTAGATGCCATAACCACAGGTGGAAGGGCTGGGGACCATATCTACCAGGTGAAAGGGTTGCATACTGTAGGCACAGGCTTGATCCTGTAGCCACAGATTAGAAACCATACCCTTTGGTGGAAGGGCTGGATATTGTAGTGACAGACTGGAAAGACTGAATACTGTAGTCATAGGGGGCCAACACTGCAGTGGCAGAATGGCAGGGCAGTATAATGTACCCAGATAGCGAAATAAATGGCTACTTTAGTCCCAGGTGAAGGGCTGAATTATTTGCTTACAATTTTGAACATTTGTATACTGAATACACAAGGTCTAAGGTTGCCATAAAGAACACAGAGTCTAATGGCTAGCTATTGAATACAGGCTGTAAGGGCTGACTACCTTAACCACATGGTGAAAGGGCTAGATTATGTCCACATAGGGTAGCAAGTTTAGACACTATAGAGACTAAGTGGAAAGAATGGATATTATATACACAGGGTCTAAGGGCTATCCACTGTAAAGACATGGATCTATCATGTACACATGGGCAACTACTCTATTAATTGGGATCTGTAGCCAATAAGGGATGGTTGCTCTTTCCACAGGAATGACCTATGTATCGAAATGGGGTTGGTTGCCTACCAAGCACTCTCTACAATATGTCCGCTTCACCCACATTATTATGGTTTAAAAGCTACAGTATGTTAGTACTGGCCGCTCTGTTCAAAACAAATCTGATGTTTAGATACTGTATCTACTTTTTGTGAGCGTGGGCTACTATGTAACAAAGACATACACTATAGTATTGTATAGTAATTGCCTATATAGAATTCTTACAACCTAAACACAAGTTACCGCACCCTCAAAATTACCTGCTACTCTACACAGATGACAGATAAACTCTGATGGGCACTCAGTGTCACCTTTCCATAGGGGAACAGAAACATCCTATGGTCATCAATGCCCAATCTATGCTAAATGCTAACACCACAATTAGTCTCTTTAACAATGGGACGATCACGAGTCACTCGAGAGGTGATCAACAGAGACAGCAAAACCACATTTTAACCCTTAAAGGATGCGAGTAGAACAACCACTGACAAATCAAACTCATACATTCAAGAAAGTGTTGTATGTTCACCTGAAAGTCAAAGGATTAACAGAAATAAACCAAACTTGCTAATGAGACAGCGCACTGGATGCAACATCTGAACCCCCCGATTTGGGCTCCACATTCCTCAGACAGTCCCCTCAGGAGCAACAGAACAGGTCAAGCAATAATATCTGAGTGAACCACTGTAGCCCTCTACTCAACAGAAGTAGACATCTGGACCATAGACCAGTTCCCATCACAAAGATCCCAACCTCCACAACCAGCAGCACCACAACTCCCAACTGCAAAATCCTCCTTAGTACTTTATTTATTTTTTATACGAATGTGTATTTATGTATTACTTAATATTAATATATATATTTTTTTTGTTTGTTTTTTTACAACTTGCTTCTGTAGAAAGTTTCCACAAAATTATGAATAATGTATACATCAATCAGTAAAAAATGTTTTGAGGAACTTAAACCAAGTAAAAAAGGTGACACTGTTAGTATTATATCATATTTCTGTGCATTAGAAATCATTTGGAAACCCTCTAAAAGGTTTAGATTTTTTTAGTTTTGAGATTAAATTTTAACAAAAAAAGGACAGGAGTCATATTTTTTCTGGTTTGGATTTCACTATGAATTGCACAGTTGTAGAGATTAGTATATGCCCAGCACCAGGCACCAGCATACCAAACAATGGATACAACTAAGGCACAGAGGTATAATCTCAGGTACAATATCATTCTTCAAATTATGCTTCACAAAAGTAATTTGTGCTCAGTGACTCACCAGGATGTGTTGAGATACACCACAAGAGCAGAATGTGAGAATCATGATTCTTGACGCTAGCAGCAGTGGCCAAATCTCTCAGCCCTTTTCTATTGCTGATCAATGATAAAGGAGTGTACTAAAAATATCTAATGTTTTTGCTGATATTCAGAATGAACCTCCTTAGTCTATTCCAGTCTCAAATTCATCAGGAAAACACTCTGCAAAACCAAGAAACAGAGCAGCACAAAAAAAAGGTGGACCTGGGGGACTGGTAGCAGCTCTTGCTCCAAGGACCAGAAAATGGTGCTTCGGACCTCACCCATGTCTTCAGGTGCCAACAGTGCATGCGAGTTTTGAGTCACAAGAAGTGTGTGTATTATTTTGCTGTACTAGCTGTGGTATTGCTCCTGGTTTGTCAGATTGATAGTGCACGTACCATAAACCAGTCAGGCAACTGGACCCTTTCCCTAATCCTCTGGTGCTGCTCCACTCATTACTCACTGATAGAGTTGTTGTCCTGCACTTGTCAAGGTTGAGTGAAAGATTTAATAAAGGAGGAGATGTGTCCTAGTGGTTAGAGCTGCCAATGCTGGAAACTGAGGTCCCAGGTTGGAATCCTGCTCTCAAGCTGTGTATGATTCTGGGAAAATCACTTTATCTTATAGTATCTCACAAAGAGTGTGGCAGTTTATTAGAACATGGTTATTAGGACTCTGTTGTATCACTGGCATCGAAAGACATTGGAAAAGGAAACCTCATCCACATTTTCTGAGGTATGCTTCAACACTGGTGTCCTTCTCCCATCCTAGAAGGTACGTACCAATAAGACAGACTCAACCTTTTGAGGGAGTTCGATATATGTATCAACTGGATAATTGCATGGATCCAGATATAATAAAAATATCTGAGGATTATCCCGGAAGATGTCACTTGTATTAGTGGTTACACTCTTTATGGTTAAAAAGAAGATTGTGGGATGTCTGTCGATATTAATGTTTTGCACATCCATCATTTGTTTGTCATCAAGTTTGAGCTGTTCTCAGTGTCCAATTGGGTCATTGGCCTTCATCAGGGCTTGGTAGCTCCCTGCCTATAAAGCAGTTATTGCCATGCACTCATCTGGTGTAGAGGCATAAGATATCATATCTGTGTTACTGGTGTGTATTGATAACACTAACTTGGATTCAGATCGCTTCCTGGTTGTAAAGACAGGGCACTTCCCATTAGTCACAGTTTCATCAAAGGGAAGTAACCACGGCAGAATGAGGACTGACTATGTATACTCACCTGTAGATTCTCGCATGTGTGTGTCTAAAAGGGAAAGTTGGTGGACCCAACATGGTTAGACTAGAAGAGTAGGTAAACAGTTCTCCTAACTTGCATGTATGTTAGAAGAGGTACATAGATCCCTCACTTAACATGAATGGGAAAAGTGGTTGTATAAGGATTAGGCCCATGCAAAATTCAAATCATGCATGCATAATTCACATAATTTCGGTACTTTCGCGTTATGCTTGTGACTCAAAATTAAACTATGCCATGTCACATAGGTATGTGCTGTTGGTGGTGTAACTCTACCACAAGTTTGCAGGAATAATATGAACCAATAGAACAAGAGCAGCTGTTGCCTGCAAGACTTGTGTTTTCCATGATATTTGTACATCAATATGGGTTTGTGCATCAAAAATGTACACAAGGATGCATTTCGTGCTAAAATATAGAGCTAAATGAAGAATTTGATTTTTGTGTAACTGTCCAGAAATTTTGCTCAATTACACAAAAGCAAATTATGCAAATTTTGCTTATCCCTAATATGTATGTGATACCCTATACATATGGAGGGGAGGTATATATGAGTCTCATGTCATGTATGTTTGGGAGAACATGCATATCTCAGTATGCTGGAGGAGGTTCATCAATCGCATACCCTGTACATATAGGAGAGGAGGTATATGGATCTCATACATGATATGTATCGGAGAGTAGGTATATGGATTTAATTCAAAGAATGTATGAGAGAGGAGATCCATAGATTTCTTATCTGGTATGTGTGGGAAAGGAAGACTATAGCTCTCATATGTGGTATGAATGGAAGATGAGGTGCACGGATCTCATACCTGGTCTCCCTGAGAGAGGAGGTAGATGGATTTCAGCAGTAGGCATCCTTGGTTCTCCAGATCACTTCCCTCCTGCAAGAACCGATGCACGACAAGTCGAGCTTCCTCTGTCATGGCATTAAAATACAGACACATAAAGGTTAATTCAGTACCAGTCTTCGGTATCTTTCTGTCAGCTTCACTAACTTAAGCAGATCAGTCTCTCAGTACAGAAGCATTACCTGCAGGCTTGTTTGATATCTTCTTTCTTAGCTCCACTGTTAGCAGCGCTGACAATTCCTTGGCAAGCATCTGGATATTAGGCATTGTGAGCACGCCGGCAGTGTGACTGCATGCCTAGGAAGGGACAGCAAACTAAATGAATAATCCCTCCTTTAGACAAGCGGGCTCCACCGTTACAATCAACAGTTCAAACATTTTGGTCCAATATGAAAACGTTTTAGGACATTCCCAAGCAACATAGAAGAACCCTACATTAGACATAGCAGACTTCTTCCATTTCACTTCAGCGTCCACAGAAAATTTCCCTTTGCACTCTGGGGTGATATAAAAGTGATGTAAAAAAATGTAACTGAATAAGTTATGTCTCTATGTGAGAGGACCACCTCTGGCCTGTGCACAACACTATGACCAACACTTATCTGAAATAGGTCCGCTTCCCACTCTGTTCTACTTCACTGTGCCGTGGCTGTGGTGATCTCAGCGTGCACGTGGGAAACAGATTTGCCATAGTCCGCTCTTCCTAAGTATTTCATGAAGACAGTGAGTTCAGGTGGTGAATTGGGAAAATCAGTGAAAACCTTCTTCACAGAAGATCGAAATCAGTATAGAATAAAGCAACCTCAGAGGAACAACCTGCCCTGTAACGCTGACACTAATAAATTACCTCATTAGAAAACAGGTCCCCTAGTGTGCGTAGGTTCGCCTCACTCAAATCTGTGTTGTCAGTTTGTCCAGCGTGGGAGGAAGTAGTGAGTTCGTCGAACTGGCAAGAGTGAGGGATATATGAGCAGACAACCCACTATCTTTGACAGCAGCCACCATGGCCAACATCTCTTATGGGCACCATCTACATTGTACAAGATCTTGTAATGGCGGGGTATTTCAGGGGTGCGCCAGCTCTATTACTGCAGCGTGCTCATATAATTACAACGCGCACACCAGTATATGGGTTTCCTGGTTTCTGGCTGTACGGCCGTGCTCCTGTGCTGCAGTTGCATTGCCTACACTGTGACCACGTCCACATAACGAAACACCAGAGGGGTCGTCATTAAACACCCCTCTGTGATAGTTTCTTCTTAGTACTGGTCGCAGCACCGTTACATCACGGATGGGACACCATATCCCTCCCAAAGCACAAAACAAATCTAATTCAAACTGAGTTATATTGGAACACCAAAAGTCAAAGAAGGTATTCTCACAAACGACATTGAGGGAGTGAGGTTTCTTCTCAACTAATACAGCGACTCCACAGTTCTCTTGGATGGCGACAGGCCGGTGTCACCTCTGGCACCTAGGATACCTTCAGGATCTGGGGACTCAAGACCTCCACTCCCAGGATCATTCTCTGACCACGGCCCTCTCAGGAGATCATCATCTGAGACTTCATCTCCGTCAAGCCATCCAGGGTTACAGGCAATGTCTTCATCAGTGGTAGTGGCTGGGGACAGAACTTTTTGAAGTGGGAAATATTTTGGGCAACTTGTTCTGTTCCTCTCTTAGCAACTATCAATGAGCCTTGTCTCTGATAAATAATCCACAGGCGATCTTCAAACATTGCTCGGAACTTGCTGCCTGGGAATTTGTCCTTCAGGAGAACTCTATCTCCCACTTGCAAGTCTGACAGACGAGCCCCCTGCCGAACACTAGTGTGGTCATTGGAACGCTTTCTTTTGAAATACTCTTTGGTTCTGTCAACTGTTTCCAGAGTCCAAGACTCGTGGTGGGGAATAACATCTGTGACCACTCGACCCATAGACAGGTGACTCGGGCCACCCCAGTGGTAGAGTGTGGTGTTTGGCGGTAATCTCGCAGGAATGAATACACTGCAAGTTCCGGCATCTCATGCTTCGCAACAGCGATTTGTACTACTTTGTTCAGTGTTTGCATGAACCGTTACAACTCCCCGTTGGCTTGTGGCCATCGGGGCGTTATAAATTCCTTTCCTTGAAAAGGTGGACCATTATCCGTTCTGATCTCTTGTAGTACTCCATGAGTTGCAAGTATTTTTTCTAATGTGGGTATTACTTCCTTCGCTGTTAAAGATTGGACAACTTCTACCTCTGAGTAGCGAGCGAAATCATCAATCAGTACCATCATATGCTTTCCATCAGGAAGGCTCCCAAAATAAAGGCTGGCTACAACCCAAGGTTTTGTGGGTAGTTCTTCGGTTTCCACTGGGACTGGCACACTTGGCTCTCCCGTTACTTGGCACCAGTGGCAGGAGTGCACTAGCTCTTCAACTTTCATGTCCATCATTGGGAACCATACCTTAGTCCTCAACTGACTTTTGGTCTTAACCATACATTGATGGCCCACGTGAGCTAGTTGAACTGCTCAGTCAGTCACACATGTGGGGATTACCAGTCAATGTCCTCTGAGGAGCCAGCCTTCACCACTAACAATCAACTCTTGACGGACGCGGTATAGGGCTTCCATGATGGATTGCACATCAACTGTGAGGCTACGCCACTGTTTCCACATAGTGTGCCAAGCCTGGGTCTCCATTGCCCGTAGGGCTTGTTGCATGTTTTCGTCCTGGGCGGTGGCCTGTTGAATGGTTTCAATTGAGATGGGTCACTGTCTGAACCTTTCCATTACGCACCGGACATTTTATTCTGTTTCCTGAGCCTCACTTTCTTCAGTGGGGGTTGCTGGTCTTGGATGCCTGGATAGATAATCCGCTGGATTGCTCTGGCCTGGACAATACTCCACCTTGCAGTTGTATTCCTGCAACTGTAACATCCATTTCTCAATGCGAAGAGGTGCCTTAGAAGCAGTGCCGTTGAAGAGTGGGATCAGTGGCTTATGGTCAGTCGTAATGGTGAATAGGTGGCCATACACAGAGAAAATATCTCAGGGTCGTGTCTGCTGACAAAGCATCTTTGGTCGCCCGGAATGCCTCCTCTTGGGCCAGACCTCATGACCACGGCGTGTTGGCCTTAGTCAAGTCTCGTAATGGTTGTGTGAGCGACCTCATGTCTCGGATGAATCTCCCGCAGTAGTTCACCATACCAAAAAAACTGGGGGCTTCATTCACATTGGTAGGCTGGGGAGCATTCTTGATGTATGCAACCTTGTCATGGTCCGGCGCAACTCCCTCCAAGGAGAACACGTAGCTGAAGAATTGCAATTTATCCATTAGGAATTTGCATTTCTCTTGGTGGAGTCAGACCAGATTCTTGGAAACGTTGAAGGATTTTTTTTAGTTCAGCATGGTGTTCTGGAATATTTTTGGCATAAATCAAAATGTCATCACTAACATTGATGACTCCAGGTAAGTCCATCCTTAGCTCCCGAATCGTGTTCTGTAACACCTCTGCCGCGCTGGAAATCCCAAAATTCAGCCTCCGTAGTGTCGAAGTCCCACATGAGTTGAGAACGTCATGATATAGCTTGACTCTTCTGCCAAGACTAGTTGGTGATATCGTGACCGAAGGTCTAGTTCCGAGAATCAGCAGGCCTCGCTCAGTTCCCAAATTAAATTATCGATGATCGAAGTAAGATGGCGTTCTCTTTGATCGCGGAATGGGGCAGTCTCATGCCTATACAGATTCTGACCTCTCCAGGTTGTTTTGGTTTCCTAGCCACAACAATCGGTGACACCCACGGTGTTGGACCCTTTACTTTTTTAAAATACCCGCCGCCTCTAATTGTTCTTTCCACCAAAGGCCGGAGGTGGAAGGCAACCCATCTATAGCAGAGGGCTACAGGCTGGTCTGACTGGCCTATGTGGAGGGTGATCTCTTTGTTTTTGAGGCACCCTATTCCTTCAAATACTTGCGGAAAGGACTCAATGATATCACTGAGTGATTCAATATAGACACCAAGTGTGAAAGTCACAATGCCAAGAGCTTTAGCCGTGTGACATCCCAACAGTGTGCGCTGACCCTTTTCGGCCACGCATTTGTAAGCCTCTACTTTGTGTGGCCCATGGTGAATGGGAGATCGATATCTGCCTCTCATTGAAAGTGGTTGAGCTTGTCAATAGGCAAATACTCTGACATGGGTCGTCGTCAGGGGTGGTCTGGGCTGCAAATTTTTATATGTGGCCTCAGCCATAACATTGATCGCTGCTCCTGTGTCTACTATAGCTGCCACTGGGCATCCTGCTAGGATTACTTTGCACTTAGGTAGTCATTCATGTTTCTGGGTGGCAGTGCTGATCGTGAAGTTTGAGTGCACCGTTTGTGTTTTGTCTTTATATTCGTCCATGTCACTGCCTTGAGCCTGAACTTGAGGGCTGTGTTCACAGTGGTTCGAGGTGGTGTGCTCTTCATCAGCCTGCACACTTTGATGAATGGTTGGGCGTGCCGTACACCGCACATGTTTTCCTTTGGCAGGGCATCCCAATAAAGGGTGTGGTTGTCCTCCACATCTTCCGCATGTCCTCTGCGACGGTGTTTGTTGCTTTGCCTTGGGTCTGTAGGGCATGGGCGTTATCGCGGTTATCTGCTCTGTTTTGACAGGACCCTGAAGTGCTGCCTCCATGTGGGACACTCTAGCTTTCCACAGCTCTTAGTTTTGCTGATGCGCACCCTTGGATAATTTGCCTTCGAATTTTGTCGTTTTCACTTTGAAAGTTGCACGTGATAGTCAACTCTTTTAATCTCATAAAATGTGTCAATGGACTTCTCTGGGGTTTGCTGTGTTTTTCGGACTACAAACCTCTCATAGTCCACGTTGACCATGGGTTCAAAATGGGCTCTGAGGGCTGCGTTGAGGGTCAGGTGTCTTTTTTGGCATTGCTTCAGTGATCGTTTTTGATTTTCCATAGATGTCTTTTCCTCCTGGATGCAGGAGCATGGCTCTCTTTTGGGGCATCATCAACTTTTGTGGCTTCAAAGAAGAGCATTACCCTTTTGACCCAGTCCTTCCACCTGGCTGCCTGAGCTAATGGGGCACCCTCCTCTATGAATGGTTCTATAGGAGGTATGGTATTCATCTTATACGTTTCTTTCTTTCCACTTTATGTGATTTTAGTAATGTCTTTTGTTTGTTTTTGTTCTTTTTTTTTTTTTAAACCGTCCCTGGAGCAGGTGGGTGCACAGCTTGGAAGTGTGTCGCTCCTCCTTAGGTAAGTCCATGGGCAGGAGAGAGCAGTTCTATGCCTAGTTCTGGAAGGGAGCAGGCAGCACACAACTAAAATGACACTGCCCCTTTAAGGCCCTCTGAAGTCTGGGTGGGATTGTCGGGGTGGGCGGGGCTGCAATTACACAGCCGAGCTTCCTCAACGCTGGGGAAAACCTGGAGCCTCATTTCAAGTCCAGAATACCTTGCGTTGCTGTGATGACCCGATGGTGAAATCAGCATCACGCGCCCGGCAGCACTCAGCGATTGGCACGAGTATCGCACGCCAGCAAGTAAGGCGAGCAGGCGCTGCGTCATCAGGGCGCTGGTACCACCTTCGTCGCCAGTGTAAAGGCGGCGTATTTTAAGGGTGCACTGGCTCCATTACTGCAGCGCGCTTATATAATTATGACGCAAACACCAGTATATGGGTTTCTGGCTGTACGGGCGTGCTCCTGTGCTGCAGTTGCATTGCTTGCACTGTGACCACGCCCGACGGCCGCACCAACATTTATTTAATTTACACCACGTGACCTGATGGGCCACTTCCACATAACGAAACACCAGAGGGGTCATCATAAAAACACCCCTCTGTGATAGTTTCTTCTTAAGAGTGGTCGCAGCACCGTTACATCACAGGTGCAACACTACAGAGCTCTTGTGGCTGTTGGCAGTCCATAGCTAAAGGGGATTTAGGAGTCAGCATTTCGAAAAGATCCAGAATTTAATACATTGCACTTCTGTCACTAAATAATAGGCATGAAAGCCTGGGACAGGCAGACCTCCAGCTCACAAGGGATGCGTCAGGACCTCCCATTTCACATGCGGTTGCTTACACCCCCATATTAAGAGTCTCAATGTTTGCGGTAACTACTTGAAAAATCCAACCATGATCCAAACGGGTATGTTGGCGAACAAATACAGACATTTTGGGAGCACTACCATTTTAATAATCGAACTACAAACCAATAGGGAAAGTGTTAGACGTATCCATCATTCAATCTGCATACTAAGCGTCTCTGGCGCTGCTCCAAAAGTTATGGTGAAGCAACTCCCAGGTTTCACAGGAACACCCACGTATTTCACACTTTCAGTACTCCACTTCGGAGAATATTCAGGAGAGGTAGCGTTGGTAACGTCACTCAAGGGAAACGTAGATTATCTCCAATTAATATGTAGTCCTGAGTGGCACCCAAATCTGATGACCTAACAACCGAGTCACATTGTCCTCCGGTCTTTGAACAAATAATATGACGTCATCTGCATCTCAAGATACCATCAACGGTCACCCACGATGCAGATCGCATGTGCAGAGTGAAACTTGCATAGGAAACATGAGAGGTGCTTAAATAAGAGTGCTAACAATACGTAGGACAGCCCTTACGTGTACCCCTGTGAATATTGATAATCTCGGAATGTAGGCCATTAACCCTGTTCCTGGCACAACGTGCCCCTATAGGAGCATCCATGAGCAGGGTCCTGTTAGTCTTGGCACCCTTGGTGTGGTCTTCCCTAACTTTTTGCCTCTGTTTCCCGGGATTTTGATGTGTGCTGGATTCTGTTTCTTCTGTTTTTGATACTCTGGGCACTTTACTACTGCTGTCCAGTGCTAAAGTGCAAGTGCTCCTAGGTAAAATATATGTTTAATTAGTTTTCTATGATTGCCATATTTGATTTACTAGTAAGTCTCTAGTACAGTGCACTAGAGGTGCCCAGGGCCTGTAAATCAAATGCTACTAGTGGGCCTGCAGCACTGGTTGTGCCTCCCACATAAGTAGCCCTGTAAACATGGCTCATACCTGCCACTGTATTGTCTGTCCATGCAGTTTTAAACTGCCAATTCGACTTGGCAAGTGTACCCACTTGCCAGGCCTAAACCTTCCCTTTTCCTACATGTAAGGCACCCCTAAAGTAGGACCTAGATAGCCCCATGAGCAGGGTGCAGTGTATATTCAAGGTAGGACATATACTAGTGTGTTTTATATGTCCTAACAGTGAAATATTGCTGAATTCGGTTTTCACTGTGCAAGGCCTATCTCTCTCATAGGTTAATATGGGGGCTACCTTTAAATGGTATTAAAGTACAGATTCGCTTTGGGAGCAGACAGAAATTTGGAGTTTAGGGTCTATGAGCTCACAATTTAAAAATACATCTTTTGGTAAAGTTTGTTTTCGGACTGTGTGGTTGAAAATACCACTTTTTGAAAGTAGGCATTTTCTTACTTAAACCATTCTGTGACACTGCCTGTTTGTTGATTCCCTGTCTGGGTAAGTTTGACAGTTGGGCTGCTTGCACCTCTCCTCTAGACAGTGACACAAAGGGAGCTGGGGTGTAACCTGCATATCCTGATGAACCATCTGTGCTGGGAGGGAGGGGAAGAGTGGTCACTCATACCTGAAAGGGCTGTGACTGCCCTCACACAATGCAGTCTCCAACCCCCTTGTGTGTGTCTGGGGCCTGGTCTGGGCAAGGAGGGATCTTACAAACAAGAAACTTTCCTTTGAAGTTTGCCTACTTCAAAGGCAGTAAGGGGTTTAAAGTAGTGGACCCAAAACCCCTGAAAATTAGATCACTTCTGGAATCAAGAGGAACCTCTGCCAAGGAGAACAGCTGAGAAGTGTTGCCCCTGCCTGTGACTGTGCTTTGTTGGGCTATCATGCAGTTGCTGTTCTAGCACCTGTGAAAGGGGACAAAGACTGGACTTTTTTGTGCATTCCTACTTGAGAAGAATCTCCAAGGGCTTGAACTGAGTTGTTGTTGAAGTCTCAGGGCCATCAAAGACTTCCTGTGCCTGCACCCGGACTCTCCGCTGAGACTCCTGCCCTGCCAAGTGGTGCCCTATCCAGTCCCTGAGCCCTTGAAAGGTGAAGTTGGCAGACAACTGAAAATCCACGCACAGAATATCGTGTGGGGAAATTTTCGACGCACCTTTCGCAACCCGGCTGATAAATGCCACGCCACCAGCTTCGCAGCCGAAATCGATGCTCCACCTGCATTGCGACTGAAGAAACGACTCGCAACACTTACTTACGGAGGGTGATAATAACGCAAATCTCACTAGCGAGGTTTTCTAATACCGTGCAACTGCATTTTCCACACATCGTCCCTGGGCATCACAGTCAATCCGACTCTGTGCGGATCCGAGGTGCCTCGTCCGGAAATCAACACATCGCTCTCTTGCGAGGGAAAAAAACGATGCATCGCCAACCCGACCGGAGAAGGAAACAACACACAGCCTCACTTGCGAGTAAGAAATCCACGCATCGTTACCCTTTTCCGACACACGTTCGTCTGTGTGGCTTTATTTCTGATGCTGAGCAGGTACTTTGTGTAACAACAGCATTCTCACTGTTTTCTAAGGATTAAGACTCCTATTCTTTTGAAAATTCATTTCTTGACTTGTGTAAGTTGGATTTTTGTTGTGTTAGTGTTGTTTAATTTAGATAAATATTACCTGTTTTTCTAAACTGGTGTGATGTCCCTTTTGTAGTGCTTCACTGTATTACTGTGTGTGTTGGTACAGTTACTTTACACATTGCTTCTGAAGTTAAGCCTGCCTGCCAGTGCCAAGCTACCAAGAGGGTGAGGGTGGGGTTAACCGGGGTGAGTCTCCTTTACCCTAACTAGGGTGAGGGTCCTTGCTTGGACAGGGGGTAACATGACTGCCAAACAAAGACCCCATTTCGAACACTGGTGATTAGCGGTGAGGACTGGACTTGTATTTGTACTTGACATACAATGATGTAGTGTTCACTTCTGTTTTCAGTGCAGACCATTACGTGACCACATACAGCTTGTTTTTGCTTTTTCCCTTTTTGGATTTTTTTTCCCCTACTTCCATATTTTTGGTGATCATTAATTGATATTTGAACCTCATTGGGAATTATTTTTCTGCCTTGGAACTTTGCACGTTTGTGATTCCTCATCATGTCTCAATCTGGAGATGCGTCTGCTGGAGCTGCTTTTGACTTAGGGAAACTTGAGAGCTACACAGTTGTTCAGTTGAGGCAGTTCTTCAAGACTCTTGCCTGTACCATTAAGGGCTCCACAAGGAAGGAGGAGCTGCAGAAGGCACTTATTGCGTGCGTGACAGCCAAGGAAGCTGAGGGGTACACAGAGGAGGAGGAGGAGGAGGAGGATGAGGAGGTGTAATCCATACACAATGGTATAGTGGGTGGGCCTATTATGTCCAGGGAGAGGGTCTCCAGGGCAGGTAGCAGTGTGCCATCCAAGGATCTGACTCCTGAAGAGTTACAGGACAGGCAGACAGATGGCTTACCATTTGGAGTTGGAAAAGTTTAGGATGGAAGAAAGGAGGATGGCCATAGAGGAGAAGAAGTTGCTGCTGGCTCATGAACTCAGCTTGAGGGAGCTGGATCATAGGATCCAGTCCAGTAGGGATGCTGGAAGAAGATCACAATTCAGCCTGACAGGAGGGTGCACATTCCAAAAGATCTTGTGAAGGATTACAAAAGGGAGGATGACATATTCTTGCATTTCAAGGGGTATGAGTCTGCTCCCCATATGAATCTGGTCCCTGAAGCTCATTGGGGGGCGGGTCTGTGGAAGCACTTTGAGGTAGAGGGGAGGGATACTCTGACATCCTTAAGGGATCGTCAGGGGCTCACTTACTCTATAATGAAGGACACCCTACTCACAAGCTATGGTCTCACCCCTGAGCAGTATAAGGACAAGTTTAGGTCCTATAAGAAGAAGGAATCCCAAACATGGTTGGAATGTGTTGATTCTTTTTGCAGATCACTGGATTTATTGGTGAAGGTAGTAAGGTGATAACGTATGAGGGGCTTAACAATTTAATTGCTTGGGAGCCCTTGTACAGTTTATGTTTTCCAGAGCTGCACCAGCACCTGATTGACAGCAAGCTGACTGATCCCAGGAAGCTTGCGCAGCAAGGCGACTGTTGGGAGAGCACCAGGGTCCAGACGAGGTATGGGGGAGACCACACCAAGGATGGGCAGGATCCCTCTCAGAAAAAAGGGGGCAGTAAGGGTAAAAAGGGGGTGTTCTCTAAAGGGCCCCAACCTAGTTCCCAGGGTAAGGATTCCCAGCCCCCCAGTTAAAAGAAGCCATGGTTCTCCAAAGGGAAACCTGTGGATGGGAGTCACCCCGAAAGTGTTCTACATGTGACCAGGTGATCATGTGAGAGGGATCCCAAATGTCCCAAGGGTACACCGGCACCCACTAGTGCTCAGTCACAGGGTTTGGCCAGTGTAGCGCTTGGGGAGGAGTTGGTTCAAGGTGGGTGGTAGCCAGCTGAGATGACCCTTGTTTCACTATGGGACAGTGAGATGGTCCAGAGAAACCTAGTGCCTGGGAACACTAAAAAGTACAGGCAGTGGGTGACCTTCAATGAGGAGAGGGTGGAGGCTCTGAGAGACACAGGAGCCAGTGTGACTACAGTCAGGAGTCACCTGGTGTCTGAAGAGCAGGTAGATCCCCGTGTACTTCACCAAGTAGTTGCAGTGGACAACTCAGAGTGCCTGTGCAGAGTGGGGAAGGTTCCCTTTGAATGGGAAGGGGGGGTCTCCAGTTCTTTGAAGGTAGCTGTCAGTCCAACCATGCCTATGGATTGTTTGCTTGGCAATGACATGGAGGATTCCCCTTGGAAGGAGGTGGATCACAGATCACACTTGGAGATGTTGGGTCTGCTTGGGTGGGTATGCCTATCCACCTGCTCAACGCAGCCCGTCGGGGTGGTCAGAAGCCCCTGGAGCCTGAAACAGTGGCCCAGGGGACCGCCAAAAAGAGGAAGGGCAAGGGGCATCGGAAACCGGCCCCAGAGGTTCCCACGGCCCGGGAAGAGGTGGAGCCGGAGGGTGACACCCTGGAGACTATAGGGGAACAGGTGGCTGAGCTGGGGGAGGTCCCTGAGCTGTCACAGTGGCAGCAGGAAGGGGGCCACACCAGGGAGGCATTCAGTGAGGCACAGAAGGTATGCCCTACTCTTGAGGGTTTGCGGCAAGAGGCTGCAGACCAGACGGCTGTCCCCAAGGAAGTGTTATCTGATAGGGGTACCAACTTCATATCTACTTATATGAAGTCTCTGTGGCAGGAGTGTGGGGTAACATACGTTCACCACTCCTTACCACCCTCAAACCAATGGTGTGGTTGAGAGATTCAGCTGCACCTTAGAAGGCATGAATATCATGGGCCTGTCAGAGCCCTTGAGGCAGACGTGGGACGTCCTCTTCCCATGCTTTCTGTTAGCCTACAGGGAGGTGCCTCGAAAAGGGCTTAGATATAG
This sequence comes from Pleurodeles waltl, assembly GCF_031143425.1. Lineage (NCBI taxonomy): Eukaryota > Metazoa > Chordata > Amphibia > Caudata > Salamandridae > Pleurodeles > Pleurodeles waltl. The sequence continues at coordinate 1,445,982,898 of NC_090445.1, forward strand.
TCCATTTGAGCTTCTGTATTGCCACCCTGTCAGGGGACCTTTGAGTCTGGTGAAGGAGGGCTTAAAGAAAGACCCCAGTAAACCTCCCCAGGATGTATTTAGTTACATGCTGGCCTTCAGAAACCAGACTGCCTGCTTCAGAGCTCTCGCTCAAGAGAACCTAGAAGAAGGCCAGGAATACATGAAACCGTGCTATGACCAGAAGGTCACTCTGGTCGGGTTTCAGCCTGGGCAAAAGGTGTGGGTAATGATGCCCATGGAGCCAGGACAAGTGGACTGGGCCATCTGAGGTGGTGGAGCACAAGAGCGAAGTCACCTACCTGGTGGACTTGCAGACTGCCAGGAACTCCTTAAGGGTCCTGCATGTGAACCATCTCAAGCCACGCTTTGTGCGGACTGAATTGTCCCTGCTCCTTGCGACAGAAAATGGGGTGGAGGAAGAGAGTGAGCCTCTTCCTGACCTCCTGTCTGCTGGAGAGAAAGATGTGTCTGTGGAGGAAGTGGACCTCTCCTCCTCCCTGGACTCAGAACAACAGAGGGAATGTTGCTGGGTATTGGATCAGTTTGCCTCCCTGTTCTCATTGATCCCAGGGGTCACACACTTGTGCACACATGATGTGGACAATGGGGACAGTCCATCCATTAAACAGAAGGTTTACAGGGTGACTGATAAGATCAAGGCTAACATCAAAGATGAGGTGTTCAAGATGTTAATCCTAGGGGTAATTTAGTTTTCTAGCAGTCCATGGGCCAGCCCTGTAGTCTTGGTCCCAAAGGCTTCTGCTCCTGGTACCATCCCAGAACTCCTGTTCTGTGTGGACCACCGGGGTCTCAATGCGGTCACTAAGACTGACGCGCACCCCATCCCGAGCTGATGAGTTCATCAATCGGTTGGGAGCTGCCAAATACCTCCGCACATTTAATTTGACATCTCGGTGTTGGCAGATCTCCCCAACTGAGGGGGCCAAGGAGAGGTCAGCATTTTGTACCCTAGATAGGCATTTCTAGTTTAAAGTGATGCCATTTGGGGTAAAAAAAATGCCCCTGACACATTTCAGAGGTTGGTCAACAAGGTGTTGACTGGCCTGGATGACTTCTGCGCAGTATACCTGGATGACATTGCAGTGTTCAGTTCCACTTGGGAGGAGCCCTTGCAGCACCTCTGCAGAGTGTTGGAGGCCCTGCATAAGGCAGGCCTCACTATTAAGGCCAGTAAGTGCCAAGTAGGGCAGGGTTGTGGCCAGGTGGCACCCCTACAGCCAAAAAATGACACCATTCTGGCTTGGGAGCCTCCCAAGACCCAGACTGAGATAAGGGCCTTTTTAGGCCTCACTGGCTATTCCAGGAAGTTTGTCAAGGGATATGGGACCATTGTTGCCGCCTTGAATGAGTTGACTTCCAAGAAGAAACCAAGGAAGGTGATCTGGACAGAGGCTTGCCAGACCGCTTTTGATGCCCTAAAGGCTGCCATGTGCTCAGCAACTGTGCTGAAGGCACCCGACAACTCCAATGAGTTTGTTGTGCAAACAGATGTCTCAGAGCATGGTATAGGAGCAGTACTCCCACAGCTTAATGAAGAGGGTCTAGATCAACCTGTAGCCTTCATTAGCAGGAGGTTACTTCCCAGGGAACATAGGTGGAGTGCAATAGAGCGTGAAGCTTTTGCTGTGGTCTGGGTGCTGAAGAAGCTAAGACCCTACTTGTTTGGGACTCACTTCCTAGTTCAGACAGACCACAGGCCCCTCAGATGGTTAATGCAGATGAGGGGTGAGAATCCCAAGGTGGTCCATTTCCCTGTATGGGATAGACTTTACAGTGAAACACCGCCCTGGCACAGAACACGCCAATGCTGATGGTCTGTCCAGATTCTTTCGCCTTAGTGATGAGAACCCCCATGAGGTTGGGTAGTTGCTCCCCACTTTCAGCTGGGGGGGATGGGGACACGTTTTAGACTTGCCATCCTTGGCGTGGTCTCCCCTAACTTTTTGCCTCTGTTTCCCAGGTTGCCAATGTGTGCTGGGCTCTGTTTTTGCTGTTTTTGATACTGTAGCACTAGATAACAGTGGTAAAGTACCCAAAGTGCAAGTGCTCCTAGGTAAGATGTATGTGTAATTAGTTTTCCATGATCGGCATATCTGATTTACTACTAAGTTCTTAGTACAGTGCACTAGAGGTGCCCAGGGCCTGTAAATCAAATGCCACCAGTGGGCCTGCAGCACTGGTTGTGCCACCCACATAATTAGCCCTCTAAATATGGCTCATATCTGCCACTGCAGTGTCTTTGTGCAGTTTTAAACTGCCTGTTCAACTTGGCAAGTGTACCCACTTGCCTGGCCTAAATCTTTCCTTTTTATACATGTAAGGCACCCCTAAGATAGATCCTAGATAGCCCCATGGAAAGGGTGCAGTGTATGTTTAAGGTAGGACATATACTAGTGTGTTTTATATGTCCTAACAGTGAAATACTGCCAAATTCGGTTTTCACTGTGCAAGGCCTATCCCTCTCACAGGTTAAAATGGGGGCTGCCTGTAGTATTGTAGTTTAGCATTACAGTTTTTCCTTTCACTATAGTCATATTTATTATTATTAAGTTTTGTGTATTTTATGTATCTCTTTGTGTTTGTTGTACTTGGTATCTTCCATCTCTCCCCATGGCTTGCTGACTGTTCTACTGTCCAGAAGGTTGTAATTGAGATTCTCTTTTGGACAGTTGGAGGTTGAGCAGTGAGGGCTTAGGAGTAGTTGGAGTTCCTATTCTGTTTATGAATACTTTCTAGATTAAACCATCAAGAAGACAACCTCTGATGTGTGGACTGTGTTCTTCACTTGGATACAACGTTACTTCACTTGGCGACGAGGATGGGATTGCCAATCTACTTTGTGCTGTGCTTCCCAGAGGAACTCCAACTATTGTAAACTTTAAGGACGTTCTTTTTTTTCAAAAGAGGTACTGTGTAGCTGCTCTGCTTTTTATTTTTATATTTTCTTAAATCGTCTCTGTTAATTTTCAGCAACTGTGTCACATTATTTTCTTTTTCCGGCACGCGCGTCCTTTCTTTTCGGGTTAGCGTTGCTGTGTTGCCTAGCAGCCGCTAAACATGTTTATTTTTGTTAGAGCAAAGGCGTCTTGAGCTCGCGTTAGCGTTGCTGCATTGCCTAGCAGCGGCAACACGCGTTTACTTTGTTTGAGCGAGCGCGTCTTCACACGCGCCTTCGCACTTCGCTGGCTCGTTCACATTATTCTTACACTTGCAGTCGCACCCCTTCACGCTCGCGTTGCTGGAATGATTTGGCAGCTGCCACATGAGTTTTGTTGAAGTTGCTTAGCAACACATTTCTACTTGTGTCTCCTGGCTCTGGTGTGTTTTTCTCGCGCCTGCTCCTGCTGTCCCAGCATAAATGTAACCAAAGGAGACACCTTGGACCTGGACAATTCTAAGTGTCCTTTAATTTAAACAGTACCTCTTCACTTTTTTTTTGATACAGACATTATTTTGTATCTCTCAATTTTCTTTCCCTTTCGCATGTTTTTCTTTCATTTTTCTTTCCTTGATTAAATCCATAGTAACACAAGTATGCAGAACATTTCTCCACCGCCTTTGTTTAACCGTCCCTGGTGAACCACCAATTCCATGGCCAAAATGGAAAAACGTTTTTTTTAACTTAGTTAAAAGTTTGCGGTAGCAATCTTTCTGCTGAAAGAAAAACATCTGTACTTCAACACTGTTTGGTAGCAGAAGGGCAGGAAATCCTAGAGACTTTACCTGCAATCTCAAATTCTGATGGAGCAGTAGGGAATGCACTGATGAATGAATTCGAGGAAACATTGCTCAAGCTTGACAGACATTTTTGACCAGAAATTTATATTATTCTTCAAAGATTCTATTTTAGAAAATGTAAACAGTCTGAGGAAGAGTCTATTGAGGACTTTGTTACGAACCTTCGTAAACTAGCAGTGCTCTGCAATGTTGGAGAAAGCATTGAGGAACGTATTCACAACCAATTTATGCTTGAGTGCAGGAGTGACAAGATCAGAGAAGCACTTTGGTCCAAAAGTGATCAGTCCTTGGAGGAAGTACTGCAAGTTGCCAAACAAATTGAACATTCTGAATCTTGCATTGAGACTTTAAAGAAATCTTAAAGTTCCAGCTCTGTTCATAAGTTGGATTCAAAACCTAAATTTAGTTCCAATACCAAAAGCAAGACTAAAGTGGTATGTTTTAGGCGCGAGTCCCCAGCACATTTAGCGAACTGTAAAGAATGACCAGCAATTACTGTAATTTGCAATAGGTGTGGCAAGAAGGGGCACTTTGCAAAATACTGTAAATCTACCAACAAAAGCAATGTGAAACTGAATGAAGTAGCATGTGATAATGACGACCAAGACTTTATTTTACAAGTGGTCAATGACGTTAACTGTGTCTCTGCTGTTCGTTGTGACTATCCAACTGATCTCGTCGCAGTCAATGGAACTTCCATTTCAATGATGATGGATTCTGGTGCAAAATTATCTCTTGTCTCGGAAGGAGATTATAAGAAGTATTTTGATGGAAAAGTAAATCTCCAAGACCCAGATGTAACACATTACTCCTATGGTGGCAAGCCCATAGAATTGAAAGGTTACTTTGATGTGTGTATCCAATTTAAAGGAAACTAAATCTTTGATAAAAATCTATGTTCCAGTTGTTGGAGACACCATTTTGAGTTGGCCTCATCAGAAAGAACTGGGGATTATTTTAAATCCCAATGCTGTACCTCAAGTGCTAGTGCAGAAAGTGTCAGATCTGGAGCATGATTTGTGGGTTGAATTTCCTGATGTCTTCAATTCTAGTGTTGGGTGTTTCAAAGGATATAAACATCATATTGTGTTGAAGAGTAATGCTCAACCTGTTACCTGCAAATTAAGAAATGTTCCTATCAGTTTAAGAGAAAAAGTGAAGCTGGAACTTCAGAGACTGAAGGAAAATGGGATAATTGAAGAAGTGGAGGCAGCACAATGGATTGCTCCCATTGTGGTAGCAACTAAACGCTCTGGTGATGTAAGACTTTGGGGGTCATTTTGACGCCAGGGCTAAAACGACGGAAGCATCGCCAACAGGCTGGCGGTGCTTCCAGGCGTATTACGACCGCGGCGGAAGCGCCGCGATCGCACCGCCGGGGCCGGCGGTATACCGCCATTTTAGCCCCGGCAGTGATAATCCGCCAGTGCAGCGCTGCAAGCAGCGCTGCCCTGGGGATTATGACTCCGCTACCGCCAGCCTGTTTCTGGCGGTTTGCACCGCCAGGAAGAGGCTGGCGGTACGGGGAGTCGTGGGGCCCTGGGGCGGTACGGGGAGTCGTGGGGCCCTGGGGGCCCCCTGACAGGGCCCCATTTGGCTTTTCACTGTCTGCACAGCAGACAGTGAAAAGCGTGACGGGTGCAACTGCACCCGTCGCACGGCCGCAACACCGCCGGCTTCATTTGGAGCCGGCTCCCATGTTGCGGCCCACATCCGGGCGGAAACTTGGTTTCCGCCCGCCGACCCAGCGGGGATGTCCAAATGGGCACCGCGGGAGTGCGGCTGCATTGGCGGCCGCCCGGCGGTTACAGCTTGGCGGGCGGCGGTAGCCACCTGCCAATGTTGTAATGAGGCCCTTTGTGTTGACCATCGCAACCTTAATAAAGAAGTTATCGAAGATAGGTTTCCATTACCAAACATTACAGAAATGATTAGTTTGTTGGGTTATGGGAAGTTCTTTTCTACTTTTGATTTAACTTCGGCGTGTCATCAAGTGCAATTGACTGAAGATTCTAAATTACTCACTTCTTTCATTACGCCTTTTGGTGTTTATAAGTTCAACCGGATGGCGTTTGGTCTTTGTTCAGCAGCTGCAGTATTTCAAAGACTGATGAGTGAGATTTTTTTTTTGGGGGGGGGGGGGAGGATGGAGTTTATTTTTTCCAGGATGATGTCCTTGTTTTCACAGATACACAAGAAGAGCATGAAAAGAAAATAAGAGATGTACTTCGTATTTTTAGATCTAAAGGTATAACTTTAAAGAAAGAGAAATGCAGGTTTTTACAGTCTGAAATTACGTACTTAGGTCATGTTATTTCGAGCAGTGGAGTTAGACCAAAAAGTGATTTAGTACATTCCATTGATAATTTGTCCACACCAGAAAAAAAGAGTGACATTCAAGTGTTCTTAGGATTGGCTGAATTCTATGCCAGGTATATTCCCAATTTTGCAAAGAGTTCAAGTTCCATTAGGGACCTACTCAAGAAGAATGCTGATTTCTTGTGGACTAAGGAGTGCGAGATGGAATTTGAAGACTTGAAGAATGCATTATCTTCTGCCCAATCTCTTAGTAGGTTTCAGCCTAGATTACCTTGTTATCTTATAACTGATGCTTCTGATAAAGGATTGGGCTGTGTGTTAAAACAAGTGAAAGATAATCAGAATATCACTATTGCCTTACGTACCTTGCGTGGTGCAGAGTTTAAATATTCCACGATTGAGAAAGAAGCGCTAGCTATTTATTGGGCTATTAAAAAGTTCAGACAATTTCTTTGGGGTATACATTTTGAAGTACACTCTGATCATAAACGCTTGTGAGAGATTTTTGAAAAAAAAGGCCTTGATAAATGTTTCTTCTCGCATTTGCAAGTGGGTGGTAGCTCTCCAAGATTTCCAGTTCATTATCAAGTATGTACCAGGGTGTGACAACAAAACAGCTGATTGCTTATCTAGGTTGAGTTCTGATGATATGACTGATGATGCTAATAGTACGTCGTGGTGGGCAGATGATGAAGTGAAAGTTTGTGCTATAACTGATGGGTGTGTTTTGGACAGGAGTGGTTAGAAGGGATGGCTAAGGATGAGGAATTGTTGAAGGTCACAGATTTGCTTAAGTCTGGAAAATTGGGGAGCAACAGTGATAGTTCTGTCCTACCTTTAAAAAAAGTATGGACTGAACTGTCTATACACAATGGATTGTTGTTGAGGGGGGTAGATTAGTACCTCCCTCTTGTCTACGTGAGCGTCTCCTTAATCTTTCCCATTCGGGTCATCAGGGGATTAGTAAAATTTAGGAAAGGATGAGAACCACATATTGGTGGCCTGCTATGGATCTCGCTTTGGAAAGGAAAGTTAGAGAGTGTGTTGAATGTAGACTAGTTGATAAAACTTTGAAAATCAGGACTCAGCCAATGGCACTTAAAGACATTCCGTAAGAAGCTTGGGAGGAAGTTTCCATCAATATAATGGGGCCTATTGCTTCTGGGTCTTATTCCAAGTATGTTATTGTACTTATGGATATGTTATCTCGCTGGCCAGAGGTGTTAATCACCTCAGAGGTTACTTCAAGAATTGTAGTGAATTTTCCTACCAAGATCTTCAGCAGGGAAGGCAATCCCAAGGTCATTCTGTCAGACAATGGAGTTCAATTTACCTCAAAAATTATGTGTCATTTTCTTTCCTCTAGAGGAATAAGTCATAAGAAATGCGTGCTGTATCATCCTGAGACGAATGGCATGGTGGAACGTTTTAATAGAACGTTAAAGGAGACTATTCAGTTTGCTAAAATGATGGGAGTTCGTTGAGAAGAGTTAGTAGAGCCTAAGGTGGAAGAATACAGGTTTACCCCACATTCTAGTATAGGTCAGTCTCCTTTCATATTATTCAGGAAGCGTATTCCACATACCAAAGTTAATCCCCCATGGGTAAAAAAATATCTTGCATTTGATTTTGATAAGGAGGCTGTTAAGAGAGAAGCTATTGAAAAGGATAAATATCTTCAAAGCAAGAAAAAAGAAATTTATGATATTCGCAAATCTGTGAAGAAAAGTATTGTACAAGTGGGTGATAGCATTAAAGTCAAGTTACCAGAGAGAAACAAATCAGGTGTGTCACATTTTAGCAGAATTCATCGAGTTGTAAAAGTGTTCAAGGGGGCAGTTAAAGTTGATGATGGATGTATTTGGAATCTAAATAGAATTGTTATTCTGTAATTTGTTTTGCTTGTTTCTCCTTTTCTTTTCAGGGAAGGGCATGGCGTAGTATTGTAGTTTAGCATTATAGTTTTTCCTTTCACTATAGTCATATTTATTATTATTATGTTTTGTGTATTTTATGTATCTCTTTGTGTTTGTTGTACTTGGCATCTTCCATCTCTCCCCCTGGCTTGCTGACTGTTCTACTGTGCGGAAGGTTGGTATTGAAATTCTCTTCTGGACAGTTGGAGGTTGAGCAGTGAGGGCTTAGGAGTAGTTGAAGTTCCTATTCTGTTTATGAATACTTTCTAGATTAAACCATCAAGAAGACAACCTTTGATGTGTGGGCTGTGTTGTTCACTTGGATACAACATTACTTCACTGCCTTTAAATAGTATTAAAGTGCAGATTCCCTTTGAGAGCAGATAGAAATTTGGAGTTTAGGGTCTCTGATCTCACAATTTACAAATATATCTTTTGGTAAAGGTTGTTTTTAGACTGTTTGAAAATACCACTTTTAGAAAGTAAGCATTTTCTTGCTTAAACCATTCTGTGACTATGCCTGTTTGTGGATTCCCTCTCTGGGTCAGTTTGACAGTTGGGCTGTTTGCACCTCTACAATAGACAGTGACACAAATGAGCTGGGGTGCATCCTGCATATCCTGATGAACCATCTGTGCTGGGAGGAAGGGGAGGAGTGGTCACTCACACCTGAAAGGGCTGTTCCTGCCCTCACACAATGCAGTCTCCAGCCCCCTGGTGTGTGTCTGGGGCCAGGCCTGGGCAAGGCAGGATCATACAAACAAGATAGACTTTCCTTTGAGTTTGACTACTTCAAAGGCAGCAATGGGTATATGAAGTGGACCCCCAAGCCCCTGAAAATTAGATCATTTGTGGAATCAAGAGGAACCTCTGCCAAGGAGAAGTGCGGAAGAGAAGTGCTGCCCCTGCCTGTGACTGTGCTTTGTTGGGCTATCCTGCAGTTGCTGCTTCTGCCTGTAAAAGGGGACAATGGCTGGACTTTTGCAGACAAGAACTGAAAATCCACACACAGAACGCCGTGTGTGGAAGTTTCCAATGCACCTTCCACAACACAGCTGATAAACGACGCGCTGCTGGCTTCGCGGCTGAAATCATCGCTCCACCTGCATCACGGCTGGGAGATAAACGAATTGTGGCTGGAGAATTGACGTGCAACACTTGCTTAGGGAGGCTGATAACGACGCAAACCCCACACAGCGTTGTTTTCTGATACTGTGCGACCAGGTTTTCCACACATCGTCCCTGGGCGTCAAAGTCAACCAAAATCTGCATGGATCTGAGTGCCCCGTCCGGAAACCGACGCATCACTCTCTTGCGAGGGAGAAAAACGATGCATCGCCGACCCGACCGGGGAAGATAACGATGCACAGCCTCACTTGCGAGTAAGGAATCAACACATCGCTACCCTTTTCCGACACACACTCACCCATGCAGATTTATTTTTGAGGCTAATCAGATACTTTGTGTAACAACAACATTCTGACTGTTTTCTAAGGATTATGACTCTTATTCTTTGGAAAATTCATATCTTGATTTGTGCATGTTGGATTTTTGTCGTTTTGGTCTTGTTTGATTAAGATACATATTACCTATTTTTCTAAACTGGTGTGGTGTGCATTTTGTAGTGCTTCACTGTATTACTGTATATGTTGGTACAAATACTTTACACATTGCTTCTGAAGTTTAGCCTGCCTGCTCATGCCAAGATACCAAGGGGGTGAGTGGGCGTTAACTGAGGGTGAGTCTCATTTACCCTGACTAGAGGGAGGATCCTTGCTTGGACAGAGGGTAACCTGACTGCCAACCAAAGACCCCATTTCTAACAGGTCCCTATTCAGGTTTTGGTAAAACCATTATGATCACTTCTCTCCTAGAGGAAGGGAGGCATCCTGTGGACACTGAATCCCGATACACATCCAGTAACCACGGGGTAAGCAAATCTATATACTTGTTTTCAAACTCTATAGGGAGTAACCCCCACCCAGCCTTACTGCTAGTGAGACATAATATTGCACTCTTGACTTCTTCCAGAGTAAACGGAGAATCCAACAATTCCCTCATCTCCACACCATTCCAGCTCAGAGCAATTTCAACCAAATAGCAGTGGCAGTAACGCCCTGGAAGTATATAAATCCGAAAAATAACACTTAAACACCTTCAATATTTCACCTGATACAGATGTGGCCTACCCTTTATCCCGGACTATGCTAGTTATGTGACTATTGTGAAGGTCGGCCCTAAGCACCCACACCAGGGTTTTGCCCGGTCTTTCTCCTTCCCCAAAACAAATGGGCTCTCACATGATCAATGTATATTTCTGAATTGAATTTGTACGCAGAAAGGCTTCAGCATCCTTATAACTTTAGAATCTATTACTTAAAGTAGTGGTTGTCTGTAGTTTTCACAGCGGAGGACTGAGAGGCAGTGATTGCTATGTAGTGCCCCAATGGTAATGACCTCAGGTATAAAAAGAAAGTGATAGAGCAATTCAATTGGAACAGTAATAAGGCAAATACACTAGGGAGGGCCCAAGGCCAATCAATGAGATCGTTTTATGAGGAAGGGCTTCAAAAAGACCATTGAGTACAATGGTACACACATTCAGTCTGAGTTCTGCAGGTGGGTGGTGTAGTCCAGTGGTTCCCAACCTTTTGATTTCTGTAGATCCCAACTTTATCATTACTGGTACTCGGGGACCCCCAATGAATCATTATTGGAATCCGGGGCCCCCCCACTGAGTCATTACTGAAAGCTGGGACCAAATATGTTTTTAATTTTCTAAGCAGCTGCGGACCCCCTGGGGAGGCTTCGTGGACCCCAGGGGTCCCCAGACCACAGGTTGGGAACCACTGGTGTATTGTAAGGCTGCAGTAGCAGAGGAGTGGGAAAACAATGGAAAGTCTTACTTGACTAAGAAAGAACAATGACACTTTATGTTGCAGAAAAGATGAATAGCAGGTGTTCAGGAGTACAAGAAAAGCCTATTTGAGGTGAGAGAGTTTTCTTTTTTGCTGAATCAGTAATAGGAGACCTACTTCAACTGGGGAGATCACTCCAGGTCACACTTTCTTAAAGATGACATGCACATCTTAAAAAACATTTAAATATCTTTTTGGTACAAGGCATTATTCGACTAATAACAGACTCCTTCCTTTAATGTTTCTAATAACCTTGTTAAATTTTTGTAACATATAAGAGAACCCACCTTTCATTGCAACAAAATATGGCAACCACAGACCTTTATGAAGAGAGAGTTGAGGGCCCAGAGCCTCCGATGTTGTTCCTCTAGGATAAGAAATGGACACGACTCCTGATATTCCAGGAATTGGCTACTGAGCATTTCCCAGAGTTCCATTGGGCGCTGCAGTTTCCATGCAGGTATAGATCTACGCATTCCATCCTTGGATATTCCTGCGCCTTCGTGCTTGTCTGCCCCTGGCCCTTCTTCCTTGCCCATCTCAATCACCCCTTCCATGTCTGTTCCTGGTCCCTCGTCCTTGACCACCTCTGGACCCTTTTTGTTCCCAGTCTCTACATCTTGTTTCTTGTTTGGTTCTGGCCTCATTTCCTGGCTCTTTTGTGCTCCATCTTCCTTGCCCACCATTTGTGTGTGTTCCATCTGAGTGCCTTCTCAGTCTGTCTTCATGTTGGCCTAAAAGGGGAACATATATTAGAAAAATATTAAATTCAGGAGATTATGGGCCCAATAAAACACATTAATTCCGTACATTCATTCTGAGTTGTGTGGGACCATATTATTCATTTTTCAACATTATGTATTCTGAAATAGATTGTGGATGAAGAAATGATAATGGATGGATATAGGAAACACACTGTAGTGCAGTGACAGCTATTACTAACCAGGAAAGTGTTGTGGATGCCTAGAAGTCTGTATCGTACCCATACAGGGGATTTAGCCCTTTCCTAAAATTAAGACTGCCATTGTCGTCCCACGTCATCTGTAGTCCAGAGACCCTGCAATGTGGCTTTTCTATCCATAGCATAGAGTGCCCATGATAGGAGCCTCAATACGTATATGGAGGAGGTGTCGTCAGTGTTCCCAGAACACCTCTGCTATAACTAAGTGAAGAAATGGTCAAGAATGACATGGCTACAAAGTCAGCTGCCTGGTTACTAAGAGGTGGATGCATTCTGCATGGCAGTGACTATTATCTGATTGGGTATTGCAAGGCAGCAAAAGGCAAAGTAAACAATTTCTGGGAGGATGGCTGCCTGAACCACTGTTAGTAGACAGGTTGTGGTTTAATCATACTGACTTCCCCCAGCTTCACAGAGGTAAAGGTGTTTTCGTTTTGAGAATACTGTCATGGTTTGACCGGTGGTTCAAAAATATATTGCAACATAGCATCCTCTAGACTGTTTCTTAGAGTTGTAACTGGTAACAAGTACCACCGAGGATTCAGATTTTGTGATGCTGGAGATCATTTCAACAGAACTAGGAGAAGGTCTACAGGCAGGAATATTCCAAGTATTTTATTGGAGGCAGAAGCACAATTGCATTTTGTCATGGCTGTATTTAAGTTGCATATCTCCTGTTCTACTTATTGGATTTTTGTTATTTTGGTCTTGCCTTATTTATTTGATTTTACTCTATTTTTCTAAATGTGTGTGTGATTTTTCTTGTATGTTGTTATCACTTATTGCTGTTTGAAGTGTTGCATACATTTCTTTCAAGTTAAGCATGACTGCTCTGTGCCAAGCTACCAGAAGGTTGAACACAAATTTATTTGGGGTTTGCCTGTGTCTCACACTTAACAGATTGCGGTTACTGCTTGAGTATGGCTTTTTCCCCCCCCCTCTCAAATCCCCCCCCTCAACTAGTAACACAATTTCTCAAAGATAGGAACTCGTATGTTTATGAGCATTACCAAACTCTAAGCCAGTCCTTTCCCAACCTGAAAATGGCCAGAATGTACTCCTGTTCCTAAACTGAAAGGGGAACAGATCATCCACAGGTATGGTGTGGGGTGGAGAGGAAAAGTTTTCTCAACTATGAAAATTGTTTTCCTCAATGAGAAAAAAGGGACACATGCTTTTTCACAGGAGGCTCCTTGTGAATGTTTTTAAAAAAAGGGTAGTCATGCCAGCCCCAGCTATTACTGTCAGACCTTGCTGCTGGATTCCACTATAAAGATCAAGGGCAGAATGGTGCTTGACCACTTAAATAACTGCCTTGATCAGAACCAAGTCTTACAAAGGGTGCACTATGGGTTTTGTGTAGGACTAGGTACGATAAAACAATTTCTCAAGTTACATCATTTGATGAGGAAGTATACAATCACCAAGCATAGTTACATCCACCTGGCTTCATGGACCTCTCCTGCGCCTTTGACAGTGGTGTGAGGTCAAAGCAGTGGGACATCTTAGAATGCATGGAAATTGACAAGGGGAAGGTCACTTTTTAGCATGATCTCCATTATTATCTTGAAGCTGCAGTCATATTTGGGTTGAACAGTGAATGTACGGAATCGATTAAGCTGTCTCAGGTGGTTCGGCAGGGGTGTGTCCTCGCTCTGGTGTTATTTTTACTGTACATTAACGAGCTTGAAGCATCCCTAATCAAGCAGAACAGGGATATGAGGATGGTCAAGAAAAAGGTTGTGCTCATAATATTATATGCAGAAGACGCTTTGATGCTGGCAAGAGTTTCCAATGGGCTTAAACGTTTGGTGGATACCTTTGTTGATTTTATAGCTCAAGTGGATCTCAAAACTACTTTATCTAAAACTTTTCCAATGGCAAGTGGGCCTATAAATCTCAGATCCTGCTACCTGAATATGCAGGGTAAGCCCACAGAGATAAGTTACTAGTTCCCATATCTGTTTGTAACACCTGACTCTCGGGGAGGCTGGGTAAACGGTCTGTCAAAAGATACAGAAAGATACAGAAGTGTTCAAATGTTGTTGGGTTTCTTTTTACTTTGGAGTCTGTCATTGGAAGAAAGTCTGTGAGTCAGCTTTTAGATGTCTACAAGAGAAAGTGTTTACCTGTTTTAACTTATGGCTCAGAATTTTGGGGATACAAGAATGTGGGACACTGAACACAGAGGAAAATAGCATCTGCATGTTTGTTTTGGGCCTTCCAGCTAGCAGTGCTGCATGCCCAATTCAGGAAGAGCTCGGTCTTGTGCATGTGAAATACTATATCAATATTGCTCCCCTGTTGTTATGGTGCTCGATCTGGTGCAACCCGCAGACAATCTTTAAAAGGGAGGTTATCGAACATTGTCTTGTGACGTGGAGTGTCAGATCCCATGGCTTTCCTATATCTAACAAACTACGTAGAAGATTAATAAGCCATAAATGTTCGCCAATCCCAGTGCATTAAATGTCAAAGAAAAGGAGGGCTAAAAACAGATTTTAAAGCCTAGAAATGGGAAAAAGGTACATGGCAGAAGTAATTATGATATCAGATATTGAACATTTTGAGTTACGCACAGCCCTGGGCGTAGAGCCATAACTGGATATGGTGTTTAGCACATGGGATCAGAAGATGTTAACCTAAGTTAGGTTTTTGGAATCTTTAGAAGTTATTTATGTTGTCCCCTGGTTTAGTTTGGTTGGATAACTATTATGATATGCCCCTGCAAATAACTATCTGTACAATCCCTACTGCACTTTACGTTTTTTTTGTGTAAATTGTGGTGTCTACTTACAAAAATATTTTTAATCTCCGTACTCAGAAGGACTGGTATTGTCAAATGTAAGCCTGCTCTGCTATTTCCTCAACACCTCAATTCGCCCTTAGTATGTTTTTGTGCTTATTCTTTTGTAAAATCTGCTTTATGTCATAGAAGAAAGATTATGTTTCAACTTTTTATCTTAAGCATGGTCGTTTATCTCATTACGAATGATTTACTGGAATAATGTATATTCTGTGACAAATTTTGCCAAATGTGTGTGTATCTATTGAGTGCTTTTGTGATTTTTTAATGATCGAATAAAAAATTATTAATTCATTCATTTATTCACAGCTGACTCCATTCCCCCAGTGCTTAGATCAATGCTATGTAGATTTCTATGCAGGTGGATCGGATTCCGTGGGATGTGTCACGTGGCATTCTCAATAGTATACCTGGAAACCTACACCAGCAGCCTCATTTATGCTTCCTCCTTCGAATCGTTCCTTTCCAGCACATTATTCACTCACACGGACTTAACGATAATATGTATGCACGCTATTGATGGACAATCGCATTTTCTATGAAGAGGCGATTTTCTTGTGTTACAGGTGGCCGAATCTGAACGCACCCATAGCGCAGTGTTTATTTGTCTGGTGCTGGAAGCAGAAAGCAGGAACGCGCCCGTTTTGTGTTTTTTTTTTTGTGAAAGCAGCCAAGCTCGTCGCACTTCACTTTCTAGCTTACTGTGTTGACCAGATAAAGGAAAGAACGTACGGAGATCCACCTTACTTTTTTTTGGTAGTTGTGCTTTGATTTTGCTGTCCTTTTGTACAGGGTGACATTCCTTAGGCAGTAAAACTGTACTCTGCCACGGTGCTAGCTTGCTTTCTTCAACAAATGGCCAAGTAGATATTTAATTTAACTGAAAAAACACCTAAAACAAACTTTAAGTGTTTGATCGCCACATCAGAGTGGGCGGGTTAAAAAACGCGCAGTTGGTCATAGCAAAATATGTTCAATTACTCATAAATAAGAGGAAGTGGGAAAACATGCTTAGAAACTGTGTGGTCTGAAGAACTGCACTTTCTTCTCATAATCTCCTCACATTTTCCACAGAATGAGTGCATTTTAGGCACATTTCACAGGCCTTCGACGATCTCTGCGGAAAATGAAGAAAACATGTGAAGGTCAAATGCGTTTTTACTGATATTTTCCGCTTGCACCCCACTTCACTCAAGTATAAATAAAGCTGCTGGTGCAGTTTTCTTTGCTAAGTATTAAAACAAAAACGTAATAACTAGATCAAGCAGAGATGTAAATCGCTGTATGTAGTTTTACTTGTCTTTTTTTGTGAATTGAGTCCATCATGTTTAAAAGAAACAATACCAGCATATTGCATGGGTTGCTTTAACTCTGATGGTGACATTGCATGTGCAGTTCAAGTTTCATGTGACTGTATGCATAATTTCTGCGGAGTAGTTATACATTTAATGTAACAAAGAACTGTATGAAGGTTATGCTGAATTATACATTCTAAAACCTACGACACTAATTTATCCAAACAGAGTATGACCATTGTAGCATCCTCTGTAGCCTAGGTACCCTTCACTGACTATGTGTACTCTTTTGACGCTCTATGTTCAGATGCTCCAGGAATTCTTTACTGTTAAAGGATATGCCATTATGGGACTTCAGAATGGTTGGAATGCCCCTTGTCCAAAGATGTCATCAAGCTTTTCAGTGACTCATTTGTGAGTCATAATTAAGAGATCTTCAAACAATGGGAAACATGAGTATTCACAGACAATCACCATTAGGTGGTGTCCATTATCAAGTGGCCTACCTTCCTGGTTGTGATTGCCTTTTTACACTCCGAGTGGTTTCCGGTTCCGGTTCGGCCTGTGGTTCAGCCCGTGGAACACGCCCGCAGCAGCAGCCAGGAACGCAGAGGCGGTCAACCGGCTCCAACCTCCTCGGCCTAGACGCGCAGCCTCGCCGCCGCGTTCGCCGGTGTACACCATGCACCCATCTCCACACCAGGAGGGCGGCGGGAGTAGGAGCGGCAACAGCGACCCCTGTGGGGACCTCCGCGGTAGCGGCCCGATGGCAGATGCGGCTTGCGGGGGGGCATAGGGGCGGAGGGCAGCGCAATCCAAGTAAAGGCAAGAAAAGGCAAGGAAGGACGCCCCTCAAGGACTATGGGCCCGAGGAAGCTTGCCCATTACCCCGGGGGCGGCCAGAGACGCGCTCCCCCAGCGAGAGGCAGGTGAGCAGCAGGCAGAGGGCTAGGGGGGTAGAGAGGTGGGGGAAGAACTGGTTTCTACCACCAGGTCGTGCAGCACTCTCCGCTCCCCCCCATCCTTGTAGGCCCTTCAGGCAGACCTGAGGCCTCAACCCCCCTCCCATCCCCCTCCAGCCCCTGCCAGCTGGTTTGGCCTGATTGACTTTGCAGCCCCCCCCAGGGTGTCCACAGGACCGGGCAGCCCGGGGCAGGAGCAGTAAGGATTAGCAGCAAGGACTGGCAACCAGGGGCCGCACCGCCCTGTGGCCCCCCCCAGACCCAGTCCCCCAAAAGCACCAAGACCCCTAGGAGGGTTAGCTTCAGTATACCCTCAGAATCAGCGCACAGCAAGGCACCTTTTCAGAGAAAGATACCTACTAACGTTTAAAAAATAAAATACAAAAATAAATAAAAAGGCTCAGTAAGCAGTCCCACTGCCTCTCCAACAGCCCGCCCAAATTTACCCCGCTCTAAGGCAATAAGACTGACCGACCATGAGATCAGTTAAAGCACGAGGCAATATTATCAATCATCCCCCAAAACAAGGAAAGAGAAAAAGGAAAGGAGTCCTGGCTCTGGATGAAGCAACCCCAAAAAGGAGAGCAAATAGCAAACTGGATCACCCCCTCCCATACAGGAGGCAGAACCTAACAAACAGCATAAGCGGGGGGGCTGACCAAAACTCCAGCATGGAAGAAATGAAATGGGGAGAGCCTGGCTTTTGGAAATCAGAGACCCCTCCAGGGGGGACACCAGGGTCCGCAGTCTCTCCCAAGCCTCGTAAGATAACCGATTACTTCACCGCTGCAGGAACGCACGCTGCCAGAAAAAGGATTGAATCCCCAGCGCTAACCCAAACAAGCTTCGGGGAAATAACTTCATCCAGCAAAGACTTGCAACAGCAAGGAAGTAACGAAGAGAAACTTAGAATGAATCCACCCGCTCCTCCTCCCCTATCTCCAACAGTAGTGATTAGGATTGCAGCCCAGGAAGATGCGGTGCTAGCCATCCCCGCAACAGGAACCCCCTACAATCTCAGGCAAGATATAATTCTAAGAAACAAACCCCCAGCTGCCATCAAGTATCACAGGACATCCAGCCCAACCAAGCTACCCATCCTGGACTCAGAGCTGGTAGCAATCGCGGAACACTTAGAACAAGAATCCCAGGAAGGTGGCCCCTTCTATCAAAGCCCCAAACTCCACTCCTTTCCGATGTACGATTGTGACGAAGAAGAACAGGAGTGTTGGGTTCCATAACAGGTTTTTCCATGCAGATCATCAAAGGCAGAAATAGTGAGAGCCGCACAGAAAGTCCCCCACAAAGTAAATATAACTGAAGGAAAATCAAACGGAAACCAAGAGCCCGTCTCACAGATACAAGCTCCGGTGGCAGTCAGGTCAGAAGAAATGTGGGCTGCGATCCTAAACTCAATGCAAGCAACGGTTATGGCGCTGCAATTCCATTCAAATAAAATGGACATTCAAGTTGACTTGTTAAACACATTGGCAGTATTTGTTTCTGGAATTGACAGCAAGTTGGAAAAATTAAACGCCCTAATAACAAGGGCGCAAGTCAATCACTCTAATGATTTTACAATCTGCTCCTGCAAGGAGGTGGTAGATAAGATATCTCAACTGCCGCAAATCCTAGAGGGAATACTGCAAGAAATCTGCTCCATCCGGAAGGATGAACACACATGTACTAATCCTCTTGCCACCAGGCCAATATCTATACCACGGGAGCAGAAACAAGAGGAGCAGCCCCTTTCCTCTAACGGCCGCTTCATCGACCACAAATGAGAAAAGAACATTGGCTGAAGGCCGCCCCCCTAGCAAGCCCTAGTATGGATTCCATGGAGAATCATCTTCCGCTACAGACCATCAATAAGCCCAGGAACCCTGAGTTTCCCATAACCCGGGCTTTATCAAAAAGAGAACGAAAGCGGGCACGGAAAGGAAGGAAGTCCGCACAACTCCATCAACTAACTACTATAAAAACCACCGATATTAGCCCAGAGGAACCAAATAAGGACCATGTGACATCAAGTGGAAGGTGTAATAGAGTCATTACTACCCACACAAGCACAAGCCCTAACATAACAGCAGATGTAATAACACTCCCCGATTCAGCAGGCACCACTCAGTTAACAAGGTCTCCTTTGAGGCCAACCGCAGCAGTTGGCACAATAATGGTCACAAGAGCAAGCCCCTGAAGGGATTAGCAGAGAATAAACCCAAAACCCACCACGCCTGCGCAGCCCACCCGACTAACACTGGCAAATGTGGGCAGCAAAGGTTACAAATCTGGCACCGGTCAGTGGGAAGATGGCTATAAAGAGCAAAACCAGCACATAGAGCAAAACCAGTCATCTATAACAGGTACAAATACTTATGAGTCCACCCTTCAGCTGCTTTGGATCCCAGAATTCACCTCCAGGTCCCCCACAGATGTTCTTAATCGTTCCGCTGTTTTAAGAATCGTAAAAGCTCTACCGGATTTACAGTTTGTAGCCTCGGATGACCTCGCTGCAATAAAATGTATTCAAGCGAGAGGCAACCAACACTCGGATCCAACACTCACTATCTTCTCAGCACCGGATATCCCAAAGCGGATCATGGAAAGGAAGGACCTATTGAAAGCCTGGGGCACTGAGGTGGCCATCTACAAAGGAGAGCGATATCCAACCCCGTTACTAGACTCGCAACACCTGGGAAAACCTAAAGGCACATGGTTGGTTTTGAAAGGAGTCCATCAGGCCAGTAGACCCACTGAAGAAAGGTCTAGTGAGAGGAGACCACCTAAGCACTCACTGAGAGTCCAAATATGGAGAGAAGAAGGGAGGAAAAGAGTGGTCTTGGGTCAGCAACTGCATCTGGAATGGGAATGGGCAGTGACGGCTTCACCCCCAGGACCGATGGGCAACAGTTGAATAGTTAATGATCAACCCGTACAAGGGATATTATCCATTTGTTCTTGGAACGTAGGTGGCCTACGGGCAAAGTTGGAGGACCCTGCAGTAACAAAATTCTTTAGTTCATTCGACATTTTACTCTTACAGGAATCCTGGGCAATGGAATCAATTCCAATAATCGGATTCACAGAATATCTTAGCCCAGTCACAAAAACCAATAGGCCCGGTAGGTCGAAGGGAGGCCTAGCTATCTATGTTAGTACGAGAATCCTAGTAAAAATCTCAGAGCACAAGGAGAAAGACCAACCCTTTCAACTACTCTGGCTGGACAATTGGGGGAAAAATGCACAAGAACCACTGATCCTAGTCAATATATACATCAATCCAAAAAATAAAAGAATTGAATCGAACCAAATTGTTAACTCAACTATTAAGGATAAAAAGCACAGTAAAATCGGCATTTTGGCTAATGTCGGGCGACTTCAATCTCTGCCTATTCCACAACCCCAGTGAGGATCATATTCAAACAGTGGCAAGGATGCCCAGCCAGATCCTCCCAAAAAAACATAGGAAAGACAAGTTAGGGGAGAGTTTTATACGCACTTGTGAATCGGTAGGTCTCTTTGTGCTAAACGGGCGGAAGTCGCCCGACATCCCACCGGCATGGACAAGATCCTCTGGGAAAACGGTCTCCCATCTAGACTACACATTGGTGTCCCCTGCATTGTATATGTTAGTAAATGCGTTCAGTATCGTAGACCGTACGGAAAGCGATCATAAGCCGCAGGTATTTGAGATCTGCGCATCACCACAAAAGCCAGAAAAAGCGGTAGCCTTAAACAGGGCAATGGGCACCGAATATCTAAAGTGACTCAAATGGTCCTCAGACACCATTGAAAGCCAGACAGAAGAGGCTCTACGAAAGCTAGATTCAATGGCCACAAGTGGGGCAAAGTTGACAACGGTCTGGGAGAACTTTTACTCCGATCTCTTAAAAAAAGACTCCTTAGGCTACACAAAAAAGGGAGCACAACTGAATCATCGCCAATGTCTACTTTTACCGCAGCCAGTGCATCTAAAAGAACTGACCATCGAAGAAGGTCCTCAAATCCAGGGGCACATTATTAACTGGGAACCCAATGTTCCTGAAGTTTTTAAAATTTACGGCATCAGAACTATTAAAAATCATTGGAAAGTCACGAACGGACTGTGCCGCTAGCCCAAACAGCTTACCGCAAGCATTATTTAAACAGGAAATGGAAAGATGGGCCAATTTCCTGGCTGTAATGTTCAACGATGTGCTTACAACAGGTTCTGTCCCGGCATCCTGGAAAGGCTCTATAATCCACCCCATATTTAAGGGTGGGAACGCGGCTTCCCCAAGCAACTACAGACTAATCGCTCTTTTAGATGTTGACCTCAAGTACTTCTCATCCTGTGTGCTAAAACACCTAGAAGCCTGGATCACAGATAAAAACATTTTACCTCTAAATCAAAAAGGCTTCACCAAGGAGCATTAACAAATCTTATGGCACTGGGACTGGTCATCAACAGAGCAAAAGCAAAGGGGACTCCAACCTATTTATGTTTTGTTGATTTTAAAGCTGCTTTTGACTGTATCCCGCGGTAAATTGTGGGCCAAATTACAACTGTGGGGGTTACCACACACAATCTTAAATGCCATCAAAATGATCTACTCTGATACTTGGGTGAAGGTTAAACTGGGGGGAGGCTCTCACCTATCCAGGGCAGTTAAAACAATAGTCGGTGTTAAGCAAGGCTGTGTATTATTGGCCCCAACTCTCTTCAACCTGTACATAGCAGATCTCTCTGCAAATTAAATGATCAATCATCCCATCCTCCCTCACTGGGCGGCCAACAAGTATCCAATATGCTATATGCAGATGACCTATTATTAATTAGTAACACCAGAGTAGGCATGCAAAAACTGCTAAACGCATTAGAAGAATACTCAGGATCTAACGAATTAGAAATCAATAATTTAAAATCTAAAATGATTACCCTAAACCGCAGGCCGACTAGCCAACGTAAATGGCACTTGAATGGGAAGACCCTAGAGGAAGTAAGTTCATATAGATACTTAGGAGTTGTGGTTGATGCCCGAGGTAATTATGCGCTACAAAAAGAAGAAATAAAAATGAAGACGCAGGCCCTTACTTACGCCTTTTGTATGCTAGCAAACTCAATTTGTGGTCATGCTCTGAACCCACTAACAACTGTAATGAGAGCAAAACTACTTCCAACTCTCACCTATGGTACCGAAATAATGAGGGGGATGGAAGTAGGTCTTCTGATAAAGACCTATAAGCGTGTTTTTCGGCTCCCTGTGCGTACATCGCCAGCCCAGGTCAGACTGGAATTTAAGCTGGTCAAGCAGTCGCTAGCCCGACCCGCGGCATATATTAAATGCTGTTACAAATTGAGCCGTGCCTCAAAAGGGTCTTTAGCTAATTTAGCCTGGCAGGAAATTATCCTAGAAAGAGGGAACTGCAATTACTTAAGGTATCTAGAAAAGAGGAAGAGTCTGTTGAACTTAGATGAGGCATGGGACCGGTCTCTCCCCATCCAAGCTTTTAACAAAGCTGTGAATAAAGCAAGCAAATTACAGAGCTGGCTAGAAGACAGGGCCTCTCTGGCTAAAAGGGCACACAGCTGGTTGATCCTCAACTCTTATAAAACGTTTAAAGAATCACTACTTATGGCTGGCCCCTATTCACGGAAAATCAATCAATGCTTTCTTAGACTCAGGCTGGGGGAACTCCCAACGCTAGACCTCATGCCAAAATGGAAAGAGCAGCAAGTAGGATCCCAGGAGTGCCGTCTATGTCACCTAGCAGAAGAAACTTGGTGCACGTGGTCTGCATCTGTCCAGCTATGGCGGTTGAAAGAAGACTTTTACTGAAAAAGAATTACATGGTTTAAGGATCAGATCCTGCAGACAGGCACTAATTGAAGCTTTCAACCCACGAAATACAATACGGAACATTAGGCTGGTTAAATTTTTGGAAATTTTCTCACTCAATATCTCAGGTTCTTGAAACAACCCAGTCATAGGGAGGGCGACAAGGATAACAAAACCCCTTCCACTCATTTTGAACACCTTAAAGTAGGGAAGGATCTTAGGCAGCATGGTGGGATGCTTAGCCAGTGCCGTAATAAAGTCTGGTACCAACAATCGGACTCAAGTAGGGGAAAACAAAATCAATAGAAGGTACTGTGCCACTTCTCCCTACTGCTACTGATGCCTTATTGCACTATTATTGTTTTGTTAAATTTTTATGTGGAAGGAAATTTTATCTATCATTTCATTTCAAGCTCAGGTCTTTTTATTGCACTGTATTACCTTATTGTACTAATATTGTTTTGTTACATTTTATGTGGAAAGAAACGTTTTTATGGTTTTAATTAACTAATAAAATAAATTTTCTCTCTCAAGTGGACCAAAGAAGTCAAAGGCTATACCCTCCCACACATTTGGGGAGTTCTGACATGTTCAGAGTATGTTGAGTAACACTGGTAGAAAGGCAGATGCACATATGACAGGCCTTGAGTTCCTTTTAAACTCTGTTATCTACATATGGAACCAAACTTGGTCTCAGAGCTCTTTTTGTGGCAATGATACCACAATGTACTTTGTGAGTCACTTTGATTACTTTCTGTCGCAGACTGTCCGGAATCAGGATCTAGACCCTCGCAGTTTAACTCCTTCCTGAGTTATGGAAAATTCATCTTTGACATTTTTGTATTTTTGATATTCAGTATCATTTGTGAGAGGTTGTGTGTTTGTGTGTGTGTGTTTTCCATGGCTGATGTCTACTTATGTCTTTTAAAGTCATCATGTCTCTATCATTGTAGTAATAATCTGAGCAAACAAGATAGCAGCTGGTATATGCTACTTGACGATTAAACTAATGTAGGCTTCAGCCATCTGAGATGGAGTACTGTGACCTTGCATAGGCACTGTTGAAAAATAGTCAGCAAGAGTCTGATCCTTTCCTTAATTATGCAAAAAGGTATAATTGTACTCCTGTAATCATAGTCTCCATGGTTCACTGAGAGGAAGCATCTTGGCTTTTGGGGTGCCAAAGATGGTCAGTAAAGCTTGATGATAAGGTACCAGTGTAAATGGCTTTCCATACAGGAATACACAGAAATGTTCACAAGCCTATACAACAGCCAAATATTCTTTCTCAGGTTTTGAGTAAGCATGTTCGGTTTGGGACAAACTTCTATTAGCATAGACCACATTATGCTGTTGAGCATTTGAGCACCTACTATGCTGTGCAAGGATAGTGCCTAACATGCCCAGGCCAGCGTCGACTACAATCTCTGTATGAAGCTTTGGATTGAAGTATGCCATCTCAGTAGCATTTTCAAGTGGATCAAGTGTCATATTCCCATCAGAAAAGACATTGCCAAAGAACATCAGTTCTGTCCCACTGAACTCATGCTTGTCTGCATTTAAGGTCAATCCCTCATCACTAAGCAAATTACAGACTTGTGTGAGAGCTTCATTGTGCTCCCCCCGCGTAGCTCTGAAAACAAATATGCCATTGTCATAATGGAACTCATTCACAACAGACTGCCTGACACGTCCAATGACATTCTGAAAAGTTCTGCAGCCGATGACTCTAAAACTAAGGGCCTGATTCAGAGGTTGGCAGACGGGGTTACTCCAGAAGAAATGTGATGGATACCCTGTCTGCCGTATTACAATTCCATTATGACTTATGGAAATCGTAATATGGCAGGTGGTCACATCTGTGATGGTGTAACCCGTCCGCTAAACTCTAAATCGGGCCTTAAGTCTTTTGTATCAAAACAAACCAACATGTGTACAAAAGGCCGTAATGAAACTGAAACCTTCCTCAAGTTCCACCTAATGATAACCTTTATTCAAATTCAGGCAAGAGAAAATTTGTGCTCCATTCCATTACGTTATCATGTCAGCAACATGTGGACCTGGATGTCGTTCTCATTAAATTGTCCTGCTTGCTTGACACATGTCTACACAGATGCGTTCAGCTCCTTCACTATCCTTCCAGGGCACTAACGCCATGGGAGAAACCCATGGTGCTGGACCAGTGGAACACTCAATAATGTCATGTTTCAGTAACTATTCAAGTTCTTTTCCAACAGCTTCTTTTAAATGAAAAGCAATTTGTCTATGTCTCTGAGCAACAGAATGGATATATTCATTACTATGCAGTTTTACTTTTATATTCTTAAGATTTCCTAAACTATGAAACAAAGAAAAAAAAAAAAGACTTACTATTTTGTGGTGAGCGTTAATGCTGTCCCATGTCATCAGACTTATTGAAACTGAGTAAACAGGCACTTGACCTTGCACCCTGAAACACATTGATCAGTGCTTGTACCTTTGTTTTCCTATGTTTCACTGTCATTACAAATTAACCTTGGCTTTTCATGGGAGTCAATGCAGCCCATGTATACACTTTGGTGCTCGATGGCATGAGCCATGGCAATGGAAATTGTTCATTCTACTTCTCTTTTGGAATTATGTTTATCGATGCACCACTGTCAATAATGAAAGGTATTGCACAACCATTTATTTTCAATTTAATTTTTGGACAGCATTTGTATGATGTTGTGGCTTTGGCATGTCTCCTTTTCTTTGACTGACATTTTCCTTCACATGTGGCCAGTCCAACATGCACACATTTTCTGAGGCAACAGCTAAATGGCACAATCATTTTCTTCATTTTTACTTAGTTTAGTATCAGTAACTGAAGTCGTCGCTTGGCCTTGTGGGTGAACATCAAACGTTGCTTCTGGAATGTTCTGGCTGCCATTTGTTAACCTGCTGTGACACACTTACTTTTTCTTTTGTTCTACACGTCCTCACAAAATGGTTCTCTTTCCTGCAGCCTTTACATATCTGTCCAATGTTGGAAATGAAAATCCACATCTAAATCACAAGTTCTTTTTACGTGTAGACACCACTTTGTGCCCTTCAGTCTTATGCTTTGAATTACTTTTCACACCCATGATTGACTCACTCTTGGCACCTCCAGCCTCCATATCAGTAGCTTGTCAGTCAGCACAATCGTCAGCTCTGGCACTCATCAGCACTTACTCCAAACTAAGAGTATCTCTCAGTATTCATCATCTGAATTAATCTGACAAGCATCCATCAATAACTCTAAGATGCACAGACTCTTTATCATAAAATTCATTGAACTGACGTCTTTTGATGAGTGCATAAAGTCTTTTCACAAAGTCATCAATATTTTCACCAACTCTTTGACATTCTTGACTGAAAACTTATCGCTCGTAATCAGCGTTTGGTACTGGATTGAATTTGAGATTCAAAGATTTTTTCATCTGACAGCATGCGGCTGCTCTGTCAGTTCTCAGCATTTTCTTCATTACTTCTTTCAGACCATTACCAGCAAGATTTTTGATGCACTTGATAATCTTTCTGTTAGCAGTCTCTTCAAGTGCATCAATGAAATCTTCAAATGTCTCTAGGCAGGCAGTCCATCTCTCACCAAAATGTTGCTGTTTGGCTATATCAAAAGACTGTGGTGGTTTCAGGAAGGTGGCAGCATTGAAACTGTTCATTGGAGTGGCTGACTTTGAGGGTAGAGCTCTTTCAGATGCTGGTGGGTGTCCCCGAGAATCTGCATCATCACCGAGGCCTGACGATGGAGCAGCCTCTGGGTCATCCAGGACAGTCTTGAAGTTTTGACCTTCTTCTTGGTCTCCATCAGAGCCTTGTCACTCGTGGAGACCTCTAGAGTTTTCTGAGCCACCACCTGGCACCTTAGGTGGTGTGTCACTTCACATGTAGTCCAAAATGGAGGGGCACTAAAGGGTTTCTTCAATATCCTCAGAGAATTAGAGATCCCAAGGGACCTTTGTCACTTGCTATATGATGCCCATCTCCTAGAGAGGCACCACGCAGCCCCTTAACCATCCATCAGAGTAATTCACAGCAGGGGTAGAATAATACTCTCAGCTCATTTTACCACTCACCCAAGCAGAAACTCTATACCTTCGGCCTCACTTGCACAAAATAAACACAAAACTCCTATTACTGGAGTATAGTTCCGATTTTTATCAAATTAGAAAGGTTTGAGGAGTATGTTGAGAAGCTGATACTAATGGATCAGTAGTCCTCATGCTATTTGCGCCTATGCAAGACTTTCGCTGCTATTGACTGCAACCTTTAGATCCCAATTGAATATGGTGACCTGATTACAAGAACTTGGTACTGACTGCACTAATCAGCTGCCCTGAACACTGCACTATTCTGATTTTTGATTTTCTTTTCTCTGCTCCACTGGATTATTCCACTTGATTCTTGCTCCTGAAACTCATTTCCTAGAACTGGTACTCTGACCTTTCTAATGGATGTGTTTCTTTGCAGCTCCAAGACATCATTGATTGGTTGGTTTAAATCTGTAAGAAGCAACATTGTTGCTTGTACTCATGTCTACTAATCTATGCCCCACTGAATCACTTTTATAGTATTGCTGTCGCTGCTTCCAGTTACATGCCAGAGTGCCCTCATACAAGCCTCGGTTCCAATGCCAGTGGCAACAGTAATTACTGGAATGCCAAAACATGAGCCCTAAAAAAAATGACCGTGAAAGCAGTAAGAAAAAACCCTCTTGCACCAAAGAAATTCTGTCATTAAAGCAATAATAACTGTTCTTAACGGACATTATTTTGTCGCTCAAATATTAGCTTGAAATATTGTGTAAACACACTCACTTTATCTCCAGAATAGTGCCCCAAGTGCAAAATGCAGCCAATCTGCAAATTAAGGGGGTAATTCCGACCATGGCGGTCATAGACCGCCAGGGCCAGGGACCGCGGATGCACCGCCAACAGGCTGGCGGTGCATCCAGGCCAATTCTGACCGCAGCGGTAAAGCCGCAGTCAGAAAAGGGAAACCGGCGGTTTCCCGCCGGTTTTCCCCTGGCCTGAAGAATCCTCCATGGCGGCGCTGCAGGCAGCGCCGCCATGGGGATTCCGACCCCCTTCCCGCCAGCCTGGTTCTGGTGGTTTTGACCGCCAGAACCTGGCTGGCGGGAACAGGTGTCATGGGGCCCCTGGGGGCCCCTGCAGTGCTCATGCCAATGGCATGGGCACTGCAGGGGCCCCCTAACAGGGCCCCACAAAGATTATCAGTGTCTGCATAGCAGACACTGAAAATCGCGACGGGTGCAACTGCATTCGGAGCCGGCATCCCCGTGGAAGGGGGTTTCCCACTGGGCAGGCGGGCGGCCTTCTGGCGGTCGCCCGCCAGCCCAGCGGGAAACTCAGAATGACCGCCGCGGTCTTTTGTCCGCGGTACGGTCTTCTGGCGGTTCCCAAGATTGGAATGACCCCCTAAGTCTTTTCATTTTCAGCAAACAAACCCATTATTCAAACACCAGCTTGCTATTTCATGATTTAGACTCAGTTTGTCCTCATCTTTTCACTGCATGAGGCTGCATGGTGTGTGGAGGACAGTGGAAGAAGGTACAGTGTGGAAACTGTGCAGTGTGCAGTGCGTGGGTTCAATCTGGAAGACACGGCACACTGGAGGGCCCTGGGGAAGCTAGATGCAGTCTAGTCTTCACCCTGGGAAGTTCACAGGGGGAGAGGGGGACAAAGAGAGGAAAAGATCAGTGGGGTAGCGGGCGGTGGGCGTAGGAGAGGGTTGGAAATAGATTTAAGGTGTAGGAAGGGGAAGTGACACCCCTTCCAACTCCAGCACATACCTCTGGCAACTGTAATTCTCTACTGAGGAGACTCTGCAGTCTTTGCAGTGATGATCAAGGGCAGTGAACTTTAGCTGTGCTCATAATAATACACGTGGACAGATTCATGTCTGGAGCACGCGGGCCCTAACAGGTACGTGGCCAATTTTTATTTTGCCCTCGGAGCATGCATCAAGGCACACACTGGGTGGTAGCATGATGGCACAGGGGACTCTGCAGAGGCTGTGCGGGTGGCCCTGCATATTTTGGGGGAAGCAGGGTGCAGTGTCCATTCAGGGCAGCACCTAAAGGAGTGGCAGCAGCAGGGGCTACATGTGTCACCCCAAAAGGTGAGGGAAGGGCGGCTCAGGCAGGCGCCGGAGCACATCTCCCAAAAAGAGTGCAGAGAATCTTGCAGGAAGGAGGAAAAGCCTCCCTGTCAATGCACTGGAGATGGATCAGAGTGCAAGCGGAATGGGCAAGACAGCCCACCCTGAGGCTGACACACAGTGGACACAGGGTGGGGTCACTCATTGCTCCCCCAGCTGTGGGAGGGGGCCATGGTGGCAGAGGGGGAAACAGGTGACGAGGGCCCGCTGGATTTTTCCATCAGGCCAGCCAGGGGGAGCAGACAAAGGGTTGAGGCACAAGGGCCCAGTGTAGGGGGCAAGGGGAAACAGGTGGGTGAGGGAAACAGCAAGGGCAGGGGGGTGAGACATTGGCACAAGAGTGGAGGCACAGGTGGGATCGCCCCTTCAAGGAGGTGAGATACACGGGGCAGGCCCCGGGCCATTGGACTACTGGCCAGCAGACGCCGGGATGCAGCGAGACTGGGGCACAGATCTGGGAACAGAGTGAGGCAGTGGCGGAAACAGAAGCCCTGTGGGGGCATCTGTGTAGAAGCAGGGACCAGGGGGGGGGGCAGTTACAGAAGGCAGGCCAGCCAGCAGTGGGCTCAGAGCTAGGGTGAACGGTCCAGAGGCACAAGGGAAGTGGATATGTATCCCGAGCAATAGATTGGAGAGGGGCTGCAGTGCAAGTGAGAATACGCTTCACGGGGCTGGTAAGAAAAGAGAGATGCTTGGCTGGAGCGGCCAAGTGGGCGGAATAGTGAAGTCAGCAAGTGAGGCTGTCAGGAGAAGGGAGTCACCAGCAGAGTCCAAGACGGCTCCAGGGCATTGGTCTGAAGAACTAAGGTGGGGGTCTTCGGCGGCCCTCCCTATGACGAGGGACTGTCCACGCAGTCCTTAGTCGTATGTTCGCCTGCAGTTTGGCTCAAACACAAGGATTAAGTCTGCAGACGGTCTGACTGATGTGGATCAGGGCGTGGATGAGTTGGAACTAGACTTTGGCAAGGTGAAGGATGACTGGGAGGATGGTGAAGTCCATGAGGAGGCCGGGGCTAACCGGAAAGCAGTTGGAGGCCCAAGGGGTAGAGCTTTAATGGCAGAAGGAGTTGTTTTTTTTCCGGTGTTAGTTGTGGACGATGGCATCACCTCGGGAAGGACCAAGAAGACCCTATCGGGTAACGGCTAGTAGCAGAGGGGGGGTCGCTGGTACAACAGCAGGTCAGAAAGACTGGTGGGCAGTCTGGGACACGCAGTGTGGGGACGCTGCTGCCAAGCTATGCAAATCAGTGAGTATGGAGGGTGGGGTGGTGGATGGGGCAGGGGTGCCACCCAAGGAGAGTGGGGACACAACAGCGGGTGGCGAGGTGGGGATCCAGACGGGTTCTTCTAAGACAAGTAAGGTGGAAGGTGAGGATTCAAAAGAGGGAACGTGAACAGAAAAAGTGGTTACAATATTTGGGGCTGGCTTTGCCGCTGGGTTCTCATCTCTCGGACAAAAACTGGAGTAGAATATGGAAACGCGAGTATGTGGATATGTTTAAATTGTTACACAGGGACATTCAAGCTAAAGAGGGGTCCAAGGAAGAGGAGAGGGAATTGGCAAAGAGGCCCAGGGTTCTCATTAGAATGGATAATTGGATGTCTGCATTTTTAAATGATGCCAGTGTTTATTGTAGTAAATATCCAGACAGGGTGTTAACTCTGTTTAAGTATACGGATATTATTAGAAAGGCTCAAATGCATCTGGGGGGCTTTGTCTGGCTTAGCTATGATGAGGAATTCAGAGCCAGGGTTAGCCTCAACCCGAAGAAGCCCTGGGGGCATGTCGATTCTGAATTTGGATGCTCTCTAGCCAACCAACGGCTTTTACCCATACGCTAGTGGCCTGCCCACAAACTAGAAGCCCTTTCAGCCACGTCTTACTCAGCAGGGAGCGGGTACTGGGGGTCAAGAACTTTCCCACGGGAAACACAGGGGCATGCTGGAATTTCAACAAGGGTTTTTGCGACAGGAACCCATGTAAGTTTAAACATGAATGTCCTAAACGTGGGGGTCGGCATGGTATCATGCAATGTTTCACAGTGGCCAGCCTATCAAAACAGTGGAGGGCAGATAGAGGCCTAGGAAAAATGGGCCCTTTGGTTCCAAAAGTCATATACTCCAGTTAGGCTGGAAGCATTGTGACCTTGGCTGAGGCAATACCTGGACAGGAAGATGACTTTGAAGTTGGAATGGGGTTTTCAGGAAGGTTTTAGGGTAGGCTATCAAGGACAGAGGGGACATAGCTGGGCTGACAATTTGCAGTCAGCTAAGGAATTGTCTGTAGTGGTGGAAGCAAAGCTGCAGAAGGAAGTTGTCGAAGGCAGGATTGCGGGACCATTCTATGAATGGCCTTTACCAGACTTGATAATATCTTCCCTAGGAGTGGTCCCAAAAAGCAGGAAGGGGAGTACAGATTGATCCACCATTTACCTGGCCCGAAGGGGCATCTATCAAAGAGTGCATAGCCTTGGAGGATACCAAGGTGGTATATGCATCAGTGGATGATGCTGTCAAGCTGCTAAGGTTGTGTAGGAAGGTTGCAGAGTTGGCGAAGTGTGACATTAAGTCAGCCTTCTGCTTGTTGCTAATTCACCCTGAGGACTTTCTTTTGCTGGGGATGCATTTTGGAGGTGCCAGGGGCTTGCCTTTGGGTTGTGCAATCTCATGTGCCCTCTTCGAAGCATTCAGTTCCTTCCTAGAATGGGCTTTCAATGGGGGCGGTGGACATAGAGAGGTCACGTACTATTTCGATGATTTTTTGTTTGTCAGGAGACGGGGTTCTGAGGACTGTCAACAGGCCTTGAACCAATTTAAAGACATGGCAGATGGATTTGGAGTGCCTTTGGCACCTGAAAAGATCGAAAGCCCTAGTGAAATCTTGACCTTCTTTGGTATTGAACATGATACGGTCAATATGGTTGCTAGGTTACCAAGGAAGAAATCACAGGAGATGCACCTCTTTTTGGAAGAAGTGGTAGGAGAGAAACAATTGGAGATTCGGAAAACGTATAAATTGTTGGGTCTGTAAAATTTTGCTTGTAAAGTAGTGCAGGGAGGGCAGACTTTTTGTAGACACCTCAAGTTTTCTATCAGGACAGTAAAGTTTCATGCGGATAACATGTCTGTAGTGGGCTTGGTGAATCATCAGAAGGTGAGGGATTTGAGGGTACTTGTTGACCTGCTTGAGAAACCACATTGACTTTATGGCTAAACACATGCCTGGAGTGAACAATGTGATAGCTGACTCCTTGTCTTGTTCACAGTGGTGCCAATTTCGCAGTTTGGCAGCGGGGGCAGAAGACGAGAAGACACCAGTCCCAATGGAAGTCTGGGATTGGGGAGCATGAGAGTGCTTAGGCTGGTGGAGTTGTCCTTAGCGGAATCTACAAACAAGAGTTATCAGCTGGTGTGGCGAGAATTCCAGGCATTTTGCAGGAAGGGTGACTGACCTTTGAGGCAGGAGCGGAGTGACAAGGAAGGAAGGGTTGTTAGTACTGCCCTGTCCCTAATGGACAAGAGTTTGTCCAATACAACAATTGCAGGAAAATTGGCAGGGTTATCATTCTATGGCAAGGTCTTTTAGGGCATTGACTCAGCAGGGAGTGAGATGTTGACAAGAATGCTTAGGAGTTGATATGGATATTTTTTTGGAGCATTCAGACTGTCACAGTTGTTGGGTGTAGGTTGTGAGGATGGGGTACAGCACAATGACATGTGGAGTCGGAGAGGTTGGGCATTTGGTTAAAAAAAAAAAGATAAAAAAACAGACCAAACGGGGTAGTAGATCTGGTTGCTGGAGGAGATACAACGATTTGCCAGGTGAAAGAGTGGCTGAAGTTTCAAGTGAGGGCGAAGCACAGGCAGGAGGTATTTTTTTTATTTGCCATCACGATGGTGTCACAACTTTTCAGCTGTTGTCAGTCATATGTAAAGCCCTGGGACAGCTGGGGCTGGGACCCTGATAGCTTCAGAACGCACTCTTTCAGGATTCTGCAACATCGGCTGCACATTTGGGGTGGGGATGCCACAGATTCGGGGGATTGGGAGATAGAAGTTGAAATGCTGTGAGTGGTATGAGCAAATGAATGGTGCTTGAACGTTGTGGGGTGGTGGTTTGGTCTTAGCCAATGCAGACAGCTAATCTTTTCCTTCCTCAGGATGCGTGAGAGGCCCATGGAGTCACAAGGCATTTACGTGGATAGTGGGGCATTTGTCTACTGGACAGCCATATTTGTGGAGCACCAGATCTATGGTAGGACTTTTGGATTGCCTAGCAGCAGGCATGAGGTGCTATGGTGAGGGGAAAAATAGGATGCGATGGGAAGTATGTAGCCATTCTTGGCTAGCATGGTGCCTCATGGGGTGGTCCAGACTTGCTGGTGGTACATTTGGAGGAGAATGACTTGGTGCAATCGTCCAGTTTGACACTACTACAACACATGCAGAGGGACTTGGAGATTCTGAAACACAATCTGGCAGGGACAAGCTTTGAATTGACAGAATTTGTGTTGCCTAGGAACTGGAGGAGAACAACCAAGCATGCAACTATCTATAAGGCGAGAAGGAAACTCAACAGGGCAATAAAAGGTTTTTTGCCCAGGGAAAGACGTCAAAGTGGTGGTGCATGGGAGTATAAAGGAAGAAGAGAAGGGGCTTTTCAGCTTTGATGGGGTGCATTTGGCAGATCTGGGATGTGCATAATACATGGTTGAGAATGGGGACCTGGTGGAGAAGCTATGGAATGAGAGGGTGGGGTGCGGCAGAAGTGTTTGGGCATAAATGTTTTGTAGTAGCAAGGATGGCAAACCAAAGGGTGGGGGACAGAAAAACACCCTAAAGGGTTTTACTGGGTGGCGGTAGTTGGAGGGGTGGAGAGTCAGATGCGGGCAGGCCCACCCTTGGGAGGAGTAAGGATGAAAGGCAGGTGAATGGAGATATTTTGGTAGAAAGCCTGGAGAAGGAGAAAGAGATGGTGTTTGGAATTCCTTTGGTAAAATAAGTGATGAAGACATAAGGAATGGGGTGAATTGAGTGGAACAAGATGCAAAGAATGCATAAAGCCTTATGGGAAAGAAATGGTGTGGAGGTCAAAGAGGGCATAGTTTCAATATGCTAATGTTTAAGAAACGTAGTTTGTTACATGTGACAGTGCTTATGCAATCTTGTCCTAATAAATGGCCTTTTGCCAAAGTCCCTAGTCTGGAGTGTGAATGCCTCGCGAAGGAACAAATACAGCATGGAGGGGAAGATCCCCACGCAGTTTGCAGAGAATGCAGCTAGAGAGTGCTTTGTGTGGTTAATGAAATGTGTGAAGGGGCTGTGCAATCAGTCAACATTGATATTCATCCACCTCCCATAACTATTCAGGACTGTAAAACCAAGCTATCATCTTACTAGCGACTATGACACTTTCTTCGTGCTACAGCCTCCCAAAGTGATGACATAATGAATGTAACTCAACAGACAGCAATTTATCACTCAAATGACTAAAAACACATCTCCCTCAATGCATCCACAATGAAGTGAGCACTGGGATCATAACTTGCCACAATTTTGCATCTTATTCTTTCACCACGTAGATGTGAATTCCCAGGAGTATGTTACTACTTATGGTGAAAGATTTATGAATTGAGCACGTATATTTGGACTATTCATTTTATATCTGGGTTTTGACAGTGCAGCTGTCAAACAGACCTGTATCTAAGGGCTTTGGCATCATCCCTTTCACCTATTTCTCTTTCAGCCATTGGATTGAGACTTTGCCAATCATGTTTTAGCTCACGCAATTGAGCGTTCACCTCATCTTATGCTTCTTTTGTATGCTTTCGCCTCCACTCGAGTGCTTTTTTGAACTGCATGAGGGACTACTTTACTATAGCCCTTTCAGTCCACACCTGCAGCTCCCCTGTGTGTCCTACTCTAATGTAGGGATGACGGCTGTCTCTACACTTGAAACTGCGGCCAAATTGCTTTAGCAAAACAGGTTACTTTCTTACCATGAAGAGAGCCCACAATGTAAGCAGAATTAGTACTTCAGAGGTAAATAAGCACAAGTAATATACCTTGCAGTCGTGTAACAACGGTTGTACATACAATCACTGGGGTTCAGCAGAGAGATGCAACTCAACACAAACATAACTCTGGAAATGTTTGTGGTCCATGGTGTGAGCGAGTTATTACACATTGATTGAGGTTTAGTGGGGTCTTTCAGTTCGTTTCTCATTAAGTATGAGGGAGGTGGGAGGGAGCAGCAGAGTGCGAGTATTAGAAGGACTACACTTCCAGATCTGTCAGTGAAAGGGTTAATAGTACTCACTGCTCCTTCATTCTTATACTTTTAATTATTGACTAAACACAGACAAACCCTTAAATGAATGGGTGGGGTTCCAAGCACCAATCTCCTAAATAACAACTGCAGGGCAATATTTCCTTGATGTCAAATATATGAACGACAGGCACCTGGCCAACAAAAATTATAATACGTGTAGAGAAGTCTTTATCAAGACATATATTTTGCTGGCCTTGGGCTTACTTTCTTTTGAAACTAGGAGTTCAATACTGGTCAAGAGGAGACAAGCTACTATAT
Source organism: Pleurodeles waltl (assembly GCF_031143425.1). Lineage (NCBI taxonomy): Eukaryota > Metazoa > Chordata > Amphibia > Caudata > Salamandridae > Pleurodeles > Pleurodeles waltl. The sequence continues at coordinate 1,446,018,464 of NC_090445.1, forward strand.
ATTGTTTAAAATTAATAGTATTTGGCTGTGAGCCCTGAATCTCGCCAGTGGGTTAGTGGCAGCATCTCAGTGGACAAATTCTACTAACAGGTAATCACAAAAGGATAAGACAAGTCCAATGACAATATAGGACCCTCAAACAAGAAGTATCTGGCCAATGCCCTTAATGCAGGTCATGTGGAGTGGTGTCTCCTGTGGCTTTAAGTTTTACAGAGTGCAGGAATGCATCAATTAAACATAATACCTTTCTGTGTATGTTTTCATAGAAAATATCACTCTTTGACAGTGGCTAACCAGGTTCAGCGAAAGTCTGCAGCACCTTTTCCTCTATTTTAACTCACCAGCTCAAGACCTGATATCTGGGATAAGAGCTTAGCTGATTAGGTAATATTTATTCATAAGGAAATAGGCAATGTTATTCACTCTCAATGAGCACAGAAACCCCACAATAGATGAACCCCTATAGACATGCATGGTGCTGTGAAGAGCCACAAAGGCTCTGTTGACAAAGGGCCTTATTATGTCCTCCACCCTGATAGGCAAAGGGTCACCATATTTATAGGTCACCACTGACCCAACAGTGCCCTCAGAAGAACCAAAGGTACCAAAAGTTTGGTTAACGGCTGTTGTCGATTTAAATCATCATCAAAGTGGGAGTATGTTTAAACAAATAACTAATGACCTCGACACGCAGTGAGTTATTCCCTTGGGTGTGGGGTTCATTATTTTTATTTTTCTCTTCAACACCACCAGGTTTTCCCAAACAGTGATCAACAAAACAGGGTGGGTGGTATGATGCTGCTACTTCAAGTACAAGCACTCTATAAGGCTGCCAGAGTAAGCTTTCCTTCGATGGAGACAATAAAGGCACTGCAGACAGGAAGCTTGTGGTCTGTACAACCAGGGAAGGCAGACCAAGAGTTTGTAATGGAGTACAGTTCTGCCAAACTCTAAATCAGGCTTAATGTTTTGAAGGCAACATTAATTACTAGTTATTTGCACCTACCTTGAAAATGTCTGTAATTTCTCCTCCATTTAACTGGTCTAATCAAATTATCTGGAATATCTCTTAATGATTACACAGTAACTCTTCTTGGTCACTTTCTTCTTCTGACAAGGTGTTGCAGGAAAGCTGGTGATAATATCATCACCCATGTTCGATACGGTCTGGGCACAGTTCAGCAATGAATTTGCCAAGGATCAACTGCCAATGGTTCATGGTGCACATATTAAGGACCAAATAGTTGTCTCAAAATAATCAACAACATTACAAAAAAGGTGGGTGGTGTGGCCACGCCGGACAAGATGGCGGATGTGCATTAGCAACGATCGATCCATCCACCATGCAATCAGTGATTTACCCTGTCTGGGGCCCAACATCCCCCACATATGACTGGGCAGAGGCGCAGACCAGCCTGCATTATTTGGCTCTTCGTCCATTGCAGTTCCTGAGAACAGGTGGCTGACCTGGACCGGGTACTTTCCTTCCCAGCTGGGAGAGCCGGTGGCCTTCACTAACACAGCTACATAAATCACTGGCCCCGCTTGTGCTGCCTGGAGAATACCTGGCTGGGTGTGGTCACTTCCGTGATGGTGCGGGAGATCTCATCACTATAGTTCAGCCTTGCTTCCCGCCCCAGGCAGTTCCCTCTTACACCATTCACCCACGGCCTTACGGCCAGCATGCCACCTAATCAAACCTCAATTTTGTCCTGATACTCTACTGGCCCACATTGGTGATGTGCCCTGAGGTAACCCTCCATCGCCATACCGCCACCTGGCATCTACCTTGTGATTGTTTACACGACCTGCCTTCTGGGACTTCCAAGTTTCCCACATTTGTAATTTCTTTACCGAAAACGATGGCACAGCCTCTAACAAACTCCTTGAATGGGACGCAGTCAAGGTTGTCACCCGGGGAATCTGCCTGCAGGAAATTATCGGGGAGCTAAGTAAGGTGGAGTGTCACTTCCCGAGGTTGGAGCGCCAGGCCAAACAGGACTTTCCATATCTTCCTGTACTGGAGGAGGTTAAACACCAGCATGCCTCTCTTCTGATGCACTTACTGTGCTTCAACTTTACCACCTATGCGGCTAAAACATACATGGAAGGCAATACATCAGGCCACATCCTCGATTGGTTGATTTACCAGGACCAAAGGGAGAACCCTAACCTTGAACTCTGTTCCCCTTCAGGGGCCACACTACATACGCAACACAACATTCTCTCAGCATTCCACAGTTAATACTTCCCATGTGCAAAACTTCGGAAACTGTCCACGGGGATACCGCAGACTGATTTCTTGCACGACTTCCTATCCATAGTATCGACACTATTGAAGATGGTGATCCTGCCTCATCGTTTGTATTATTTTACTAATCTTCCCTTGATCCATACCCGGGATTTCTTTAGAGAACAGGATACATTACTTATTGATGTGATTTGGGGAAAGGATTATCACAAGATTTTTCTAGAGAAGCTAAAACTACAAGCTGTTGACGGTGGACTAGGTACCCCTTCCTTTGAGCTATACATTCTAGTGGCTCAGCTGCTGTGGGTAACCAGGTGGTTGGCTGGCCGGAATCTAGGTGAGATCTGTCATCATACTCCCTCCCTCCCGTCCACTGTCTTTAGGAGCCTCCTACTCCAGAGGTCCCTGCCCAGCACTCCTTGTTCACTCCAAGTTCATAGTGCCTCTAAGCGCCTCCACAGGCTCAGTGCCCTTTCACAACATGTTGTCCCATATGCTCCAGGTTTCCCCCTGGTGTGCCTCCCTCGCTACCCAGGCTCCTACTCTTCCGGGATGCTGTGCAGCTGGCAGAATTGTTCCCTAAAAATGGCTGGTGATTTGTTCTCAGATGGTCATCTGTTTTATTTTCCCCAACGCCAGACAGACTTTGACTTCCCAGTTGGTCAATTTCTTACCTGTTGCCAACTCCATAATACCGGTTTTAGGCTTTGGGGGACAAAGGATGAGGAACCTCCCACCCATGCAGTGTTGCAGAACATGCTCACCATGGGCGATGAAAGCCGCTTAACTACATGGCTCTATAGAGTAATCTGTAGTCAAACTGCCATCTCGCTGGGCCCCTTCTGTTGTAAATGGGGGGATGATATAGGAAGAGTGTTGCATGACAAGGAATGGGCTCAGGCATCGGCATTCCCACACACGGTCTCAAGAAACGCAAAGATTCTAAAACACACAGTTCCACATTCTCCACCTTGCCTATTTAACCCCAACGCAGCTCCACAAGCATTTCCCCACAGCTGGCCAGACCTGCCCACGCCACATGTTATGGTTGTGCCCTATCCTTCAAACTTTCTGGCAGGGTGTACACATCATATTACGAGATGTCACTGCACTCACTGACCTTGACTCCTGGGAGGCTTGTGCCCTTGGCCTTTTTAGATGTAGGAAATGTCTTTCTTCACACCTGAGCCTGGCCCTGCTATTGGCCAAAAGCACACTTACATTGCACTGGAAGGCACCCACCATCCCACCTTTAGGTGAGATGGTACGGTGCAGTGCGGAAGTGGGGGTTGCAGAGGGGACAACTCTCCGCTGTGAAGAAGCCCAACACATTCACAGACATCCCCTTTTTCCCAGCTGGGACACCTTTCTTGTAGAGATTTGACACCTTATTGTCGCAGAAGCCCGGACCCCGGGCTCCATCTCACAGGCTCACTCCACAAGAGCTGTAGGAACACACAACCGCTCTCCCCCTCGCTCTTTGCATTGCACGTGTCCCTCAGGATGAAACACTCAACTTGTCCCCCCCCACACATTGCTCTTATGCCACATGGCAATTATGATGCAGGCTACTATACTCTCAAAATAGTCACTCCGCTATATCCACCTTGGCCACCCAACTTATCCGGTCACTGCTACTGCGCCTCCGACCCCTTCCCATACCCTGTTTCATGGTTGGATTTTTCATGATTGTACTCTAAGATGTGATTCATGCCTGAAGGGATTTCACATGCTATTTGCGTCACTTGCTATTTCTAATACTGGATGTTTCTATGCAGTCTTATCTATGAACTTATTACACTGAGTTGCTGTTATCTTGCTACTTTCTTTTTTATACTGGAAATTCCAAATGAAAAGAGTTTCTGTTCTTTTTGCTTTTGTCGCCCTAAGTGTAAAGGGCACGCCCAGCCCTGGGTCCTGTGCTCACTGTGCCAATGGAGTCAAGCTAGTCTGGCTGATGAGGGGTGATACCCCACAACCGGACCCAGGATGCTTGATTTCAGTCCAGGGAGGACCTGGCCTGACAGATCGGGTTGGACTATTCCCATGGGGGGACAGTGTCAAGACTGATTTGCATACAACTGGGTCAAAACTGAGGTGGCGTGGTGGGCAAAAGAACAATGGACTAAACCCAGATCTTTGTGCCTGGGGGTGAACGTTTGCATTGTTTAGCATTCTGGCCATCATCTGTTGTTTTTGCCACCCTAAGTGGGAAGAGTATGCCCAGACGCGGGTCCCGTGTTCATTGCACCACTGGAGTCAGGCTAGACTGGCTGATGAGGAGTGATATACTGAAACCGGTCCCAGTATGCTTGTTTTTTTCCAGTCCAGGGAGGACCTGACCTGGCAGTTTGGGCTGGACTGTTCCCATGGGGAACAGGGTCAAGGCTGATTTGCATATGGTTGGGTCCAAACTGGGGTGGCGTGGTGAGAAAAAAAATGATGGATTTAACCCAGATCTTTGTGACTGGGGGTAAATGTTTGCATTGTCCAGCATTCCATCCATCATCTGTTCTTTTTATCTTTTAAAAAGTGGTATTTTCAGAATTGTGACAACCATTAAAGAGAATTTTAAATTATAATTTCTTAGAGACTAGACATGAATTCCCTACCTGCTCCCAATCAAACATTAGCACCTATGAAATGTAACAAGGCAACCCAATGTTATCCTATGGGAGAGGTAGGCCTCACAGCAGTGAAGAATGAATTTGTGAGTTTATCGATGCCAGGGCATACAAAACTTAAAAAATATAGGTCCATCCCCTTAAATACAATGCACCCTGCCCTGTGGGCTGTCTAGGGCCTAACTTAGGAGTGACTTATATCCGAGTCAGATTGGCAGTTTACAACTGCATTCAGGCTTCAATGGCAGACATGGGAAGTGCTTTATGGGGATACTTAAGTGGATGGCACAATAAGTGATGCAGGTCCACTAGAAGTACTCATTGTACAGGTCCTGGGTCTACGATATATCACTTTACTAGGGCATTATAGGTAAATTCAATATGCCAATCATGTGTAAGCCAACTTTACCATGATTTAGGGAGTGAGCACAGGCCCTTTAGCACTGGCTAGCAGTGTTAAAGTGCACAGAGTCCTAAGACTAGCATAAACTAATTCAGAAAAATAGGAGGGTGAAGGCAAACAGTTTGGGGGGAAAACCACCCAAAGGCAGACAGGTTAACAATTACTTATAATCCTTTCTGCTATTTATCTAAAGTCATGTTCCTCTAAAATCATGACTGTTATTCCTAATCACAGTGATTTTCATGAATCTCTAGACCGAAGTTGTTAGAAATGGGGACTCTAGTAGGCCGTCAGTTTACACCCTGTCCAAGTAGGGACACTCACTCTAGTCGGGGTAAGGGTGATACACAGCTCAGATAACCCCTGCTCACCACTTTGGTGGCTTGGCACAGTCAGTCAGGCTTAGCTCAGAGGATCTTGGTAGTTTGCTTTTTGGGGATGGGGGTAGGATTTGGGGTAGTTTGTGTTTTGGGGGTGGGGGTCAGGTAGGTTTGTTTTTGGGGGTGTAGGGTAGTTTGGCTTCTGCGGTGGGGAGGCGGGGTAGTTTAGTTTTTGGGGTGGTGGAACGGAGTAGTTTCATTTTTAAGGGTGCGGGGGTCAAAGTAGTTTGGTTTTTTGGGGTGGGGGTTCGGGGTAGTTAGGTTTTCTGGGGGTGGGGGGATCGGGTAGTTTCATTTTTGTGGGTGGGGTAGTTAGTGTTTTTGGGGGTTGGGGTCAGGGTAGTTACTGTTTTTGGGGGTGGAGCGTCGGGGTAGTTTGGTTTTTGGGGGTGGGGGATTGGGGTAGTTAAATTTTTGGGGGTGGGGGTTGGCTTTTGGGGGGGTCGGGGTAATTTTGTTTTTAGGGGTGGGGTAGTTATATTTTTGGGGTAGGGTCGGGGGATTGGGGTAGGTTTTAGGGCTCCAGGTGGGTGGGGCTATCGGGGCAGTTTCATTTTGTGGGTGGGGGTAGTTTTATTTTTAAGGCGGGGGGGTTGGGGTAATTTTGTTTTTAGGGGCGGGGTAGGTTTATTTTTGGGGTGGAGTCAGTTTTCAGGGCGGGTGGGGGGGTCGGAGGAGGTTTGGGGCAGTTTTTAAGGGCAGGTGGGGGGGTCAGGTAGTTTTATTTTTAGGACGGGTGGGGGGGTCGGGGGAGTTGTATTTTTAGGGCGGGTGGGAAGTGGTGGCTTGTGAAAACCACACATGCCTTTACTTTGAAAAATCATTGTAAAGGCATGCATGGTAAAGGGTCCGTGGTTGGCGCATGCCTTGTTCCATCATACATTCCTTCACACATGCTTTTGATATATAGAGGCTGACAGTTAATAGTCATTAGGGTTTGGGGAGGGGAACGAACTAGGTTGACTAAGAAGATGACCAAATAAAGTGCGGTCTGTTTGGAGTGGAACATACATCCATGGGGAGAGAGAGTGGACCAGGAGATAGACCAGAAGATCTATATCAATTGAGGCCACAGAGCCACAGCAAGTTGTGTGAGGAGTGGAAAGCTCCTCCCATACAGAAATAGTGTTGGTAGCAGAATTATGGGTGTTTGGTACAGGAACCAATTTGCACCACTGCTCTCTGTGTTTTTCCATAGGCTAATAAATAATTATCTGTAGTGAAGGGTCAGGATGGTTGGATTTCTGCTTAAAATGATCTATTGGTGATAATACATCAGCAAGTAATCATATAAGTAAAACAAGACAAACAGGTCAGCCAGATGTGGTTTTGCTAGGAAAGCAGGAATAGGTATTTACATGACAAATTATTACTTTTTCCATTCTTTTTGCTAAGAGATGCTGAACTCTAGAGACTGAGACTTGTTGTTGAACTAGACATATACTCATCATTAAAGACACTGGTTGACTTGTGGTAAGAAAAGCTAATTTAAATGTTTTCTGAGATATCATAACTTCTGCCTTTTTCCTAGTCAATTAACATATGTTTGTGCACGTAACAGAATTGAGGATATAACTCCAAAATAATTTCACTGTCACCACATCAAGTGCAGGTATACTTATTCTCTTAATATACAAGGGGGAGGAAACATTCAGGTTCATCGCCATCAATCCATGGCAATATCGTGGGGTGTGTTGCCTACAACGGGCAATATATACGTCATATGTCAAGTGGTACCTCGGAAAGGGATGAATTACAGCAAGAATCTGTGTTTTCTACACCATGGATACTGAAGGGAGTACCTTTGGAGTGTGAAGAGAATGACGTGGGATTTACTGGAACTATGGGGATTAACAGAATTACAGCCCAAGACACACACATAAAATCCATCTAGAACTGGTGATAATTGGCCACTGTGCATTATTTCAGCATTTCCTGATACGGAGCACGCTTTTACCTCTGAGATATTCTAACATACAGGTTTTATAAAGCGTTCCATCAGTGAATATTGTCCCCTAAAACAGCTTTATTCTTTATCATTGGGAAGTTTGCTTAATATGTTTAAAATATTCTTATAAAGTAAGCAACCTCATTGCCCAGGTCAGCATTGCCTTCTGCAAAACCTTCCTCCTCAGTCAAGCAAGCCGAAAAATACACTCTTTGTTAAGCTGAAAGAAGTCAAGGGCAGAAGTCAGGGGCAGATCTGAGGAGTAAAATTAAATTACGTTTGAATATACTTTGGTTTCAAAAACAGGAGAACATTGCTTATTCACACCAAGGGATATGCTAAAGCCTCCTTAGAATAGCCTTGGCTCACAATTTGGGTCACAAAGGCTGAACTCGTGGCATAAATCTGCAAGAAGTGTCAGGTAATAGAAAATAAAACCATATGATATAGATTTGGAAATAGAAAAAGTGCATGAACTAAATATCATGAAAAGGTCAGGGTGGACTCTAGAAAAATTTGGATAAAATAATAAGTCATTTAAAAAAAAATTGATAAAAATCTAGTATATAATCAATCAAACCCCAGCATTAGTCAATAAGATGAAAAGAGGAGAACTCATATAATTAGTAGTCATTAAATTGTATATGGGCCACATGAAGAGATATGTAGTAACAGGATAAGTGGTATAAAAGTGGAGGATTCCTCGCCCATCCAGTAAAGTGAAAAATGGCAACAAATCAGCAGCAAACCTTAAATTTGGTGAGTGGGCTGCAGTTGGGTTAACCTCTACTGTCCGTGTAAACAGAATATGGCTAAGTTGATGAGAGGCCAGCCTGAAATAATGGCCTCAAATTCAAAGAAAAGTTGTTTGGAAATGTTCAAGTTGTATGGGATGAATTTCTCTCTTTGTCATTGAAATCTCTTAAGGCCTGGATCCTTAAGCAGAAATAAGCTGTTAGAAATCGCTCCTACTTTAGGGTCTTGGTTTAATGAAAAGCTCACTTCAGTCATTTCTCTGATTATTATGCGTTATCTTCCAATTGAAATTTGGATCAAGGCACACGTCCTAGCCTCCTTGGGTTACTCCTTGGCAGATTACCATGTGTTCTCTGGCCATGGTACTAAAGGCAATGCAGTCCAAAAGACAATATCTGAGCCGAAGGATGCGGTCATCATCAGATGTGAGTGCCATTGTGGCTGCATTCCTTCTCCCAGCGCTATGTGTTAGTCAAACAGATCAGGGTTTCGAGATGTGCTGTGGCAGGTCCTGAAAAGAGACTCCATCACTCAGGCTGGAAATGTCTCACCATCAAAGCTAGATGAAAGGGATTCATGTAATAACTATGTTTTGTTTATCTTTTTTATTGCCTTTGTTAAACGTTTACATTCAATATGATTACAGAAAACAGAAGATACAGGAAAGGGAACTCAGCAGAGAGGTGTTAACAGCAATTGCATGGCTAAGCCAACTAAGGTATGAGTAATTGTTCCGTTTGTAAATACAGGTGCTCAAATATAGTCGCAGTGGATCTCATGACAACATGGTAGTGTACTGTGGTCATAAAGTACCCAGAAGCTGACAAGGAGGGAGGAGAAGATATAGAAAGGGACATAAAACAGATAAGCAAGGAATGGCTGCCAGTAATGTGGGGTGAGGGTGGCCATATGTGTACGAGAGGGGTAAGGCTAGGCCCATTTACAGCATGCGGCTTTATGTGGATGCGCGGGTAGGTGGTGGCGAGGCAGAGGGTTAATAATTATGTTATTCTTCATATCGGATGGGACACCACACCATTGGATCATGGGTTTTGTTTGCCCCTCAAAAAGACATGGATAACAACTCGTCTTCATAGAAAAATTGATCGATAAGTCCACTGATTACAGGAGTTAAGAGGCCCCATGATGAGCCCCATCATCTCCAGTTTGCCCTATGGTGTCACTCCAGAGCTAAGTGCCTTTCCAAACAGATGACACCATGCTCTGTGGTGATATCCCTCCTAAGCCTGCCAGGTCACAGGACTCTATCATGTAAAGTAGTTAGCTTGCTGGCATCACTCCAATATCACACAGTTGGGAGACCAATTTGAGGAGTACAGTGTTCTTTCATTCTTTGCACTATAGGAACAGTTTTCAATACATAGGGGCAGTCCCACATGCATTGCGCCACACAGTATTCCCTTCACCCACACTCTTTCAATCACTCTATACCATGGGTTCAGGACGTAGACATGTTACTTTGTTTATTAAAGCCCTCCTATCCCATATTGGTGCATCCCTAATGCCAATGCAAGGCAAGTGGGAGGCAGAGGCTGGGAGAGTGTTCCATGAGAGGGAGTGGTTAGATTCCTTGGTATCCCACAATGCCAAATTTAAGCTCATCCAAGATCTTGTCCTGCATAGGCCCTCCGTATCCTCGGCAGTATTAATAAATAGTTCCCACAGGCAGAGGCCTGCATCCACTTGCTCGGTTGATTCAGTGGAATTCGTGCACATGCTATGGATATGCCCTTCAGTGGGTGATTACTGTCCCAAAGTACTGGCACTGCTCTCTTCTATTACGCAAAACCCATTCCACTAGACTGGCAAGCAAAAGACCTGGAAGTAAACTAGCCAAAAAGGAGACAAAGTGGCCTCCACTTTGCCACCCTTGCACTTCCAATTGCTAATTGTGCTATCACCAGGATATGGAAGGCCATGTCTCCCCCTCTTTTGACTCCTGGTGCAACACCTTCATCAACTGGGCCACAGCTGAGAGTAGACCGCTTACAGAGGGGAGGCTACAGACCTGTGCAAACGTTCTATCGCTAGGGCCTGGAATGCCTTGTTAGACGGTTTGGGAGTACCCCAAAGATCAAGTACTTCCTTGTCATAAATTCCCCATCTTCTGTCCTCACGGCTTACACAGAATTCCTTTTGTTGTGACTTTTCAATATAATTGGACACACCATTAAACAAACCGCCTCCCACTTGGGCTGCCAACCCATTACAATAGTAAAACCTACACAGACCTGCGTGCCTATCTACCACTCATTTAACATAGCTGGGTATAACCTGACCAAGGTCCCCGACTCCCCGTACTTTTTTAATTTCCCACCTCATACCTTTTCTTTTCCCTAGTTAGTTGGCCCTAAGACTGATCCTAACTGATGCTTGAAAATGTCTCAATAATATATTACCTGCTAATCATGCAACAAGCTGGCAGTAGTAACTATTAATATATGTAGAACGGATCAAAGAGCATTTCTAAAATGCTATCGCCTATTAGAATATGTAATTTCGCTCATGATATATCCTGGTAGTATTCCAAAAGGTATGCACATACCATTGTCAACTGTGAGACCAATACACATTACATTATAAAAACGTGACGAAGATAAGAATAAAACAAATGGCAATGCATATAGTTTTTAAAAAAAATCAGATGGGACATCTCACTACTATCACCGAGACTATGGAAGAAAGCTACTCAATATCATACATTTCTACCAACTACTTAAGAAAAAATCCAGAGGTTTTTGCAGAAAGTAATAGTAACACAACCTACAACGTGGATACCTGTAAGAACCTTAGCTACAGAAGGCATATTTTAAAGGTTAGAATTTGTAGCATGCTTAAGCAAACAATTCTGTAAAAAGGTCCATGAACAACATCATCACGTGAAGTCTCAGCCATGCATTTGTTCCAAATTCAAGAATTAAAGAAGATGTTTGCTCATGTATTAAAAGTAAAAAAGTGCAGCTTAGATCAGATGGAATAGGGTAAAATGGTATGGTACTAGCCTGTAAAATTAAAAGAACATCAGAAACGAAACAAGCCAAAACCTCTAAAGGTGACTGGAGCAGAACGTTCACCAAGCAGGAAGCAACTAAATACAGTCTTTACCAATTTTTCAGATACACCAGAATGAAAATCAGAAAGTTACAGTACTCGAAGCAGCGCCAGTGTCAAAGGAACCAGATGGCCATGTCTTGAAAACTAGGATAGAACTAGTTTAGATGGTTAAATTGTCATTGACAAATTTCAGGTATCTACAGCAGCACAAAAGTGGAGGACCTGACAGCCTCGCTGGGAAACTCTGCTGAACACTACAATTTATTCCTCAAAGATCTTGCACCAATATCTAGTGAACTACTTAATGTGAATGCAGGCAATTGTAATAGCATTTGAATACAGCGTCGTATTCCTATAGGTGCTGAAACACATTACCGGATGGGTAGCATGCTACACTGCGCATCAATACTTGGTTGAAATGGTGTACAGGCCCAGACTAGCAATCCTGTACTCTGACCATCTGCACAGCAGGATTGTCTTCTATAGTCCACATATGCCATTTTTACCCCACTGTATTAGTGGCCCTACCACGGTGTAGGGCTAGTATGCACTTCTTTTGCTTGGGCTGATTTTGGTTTCATTCCGGCCCGAGGAAGTTGCACTTTCAGTGAGGTGTATGTGGGAGGTATTTTGGAGTCATGAGTGAGTGACCAGAGCGGTGTATTTATACTGTCTTGGGTCACACAGCTTAAGGTGTGGACTAAGAACTGAGGGGAAGAGCAAATGCAGTTTACAATAATCGGTTGCACTGAGTTAATCTAAGGTGCTACATGGAATTCTTGGGAGATTGTCGATCCATCAGCCCACATCCTGTGCTGAATAGAGAGGTCAAGACAGAAGGTCTGTATACTCATGGGAGACTACTGAAGAAATGACAGGACAGAGATCCACAAGGATGGTTTATATTGAGTCATCCTTGATTTAAGGTGGAGAGTTTACAGTGCTTTTAAATGTACAGTCTTCATGCGTGAGCAATAAGAGTGGGACTGCAGGGATGGCCTGTCATAAAGTAACTTATGACATAAATCATTAGTCTGTAGCAAGGTTTTGAAATGCCTAATGTATTCACTCATATTTATGGATTGCTGATCTCCGAGTTAGGCGAACTACTGTAGCCACATTCAACCCTCCATCTATCTTTTAAGATACAACGCTATCCAGTTTAGGAAAATGATCATTCTCTTCAACAAACTGAAGCTCTGACAGAAGACTGCTCTTTCAATCAGTTTTCCTAGGAATCGGCCATTAGAGATTGGCCACTGGTCAGCAGGGTTAGATGAATCGAGTTTCAGGTCTGTGTTTGGATATAGTGCTATCAATGGATGTGTTGGTGAAGGCAGGGGGAATCCTTGAGAATACTTGTAATCTTGTATGTTTTCTGCCTACTAAGGTCCTACTTTAAGCATCAAGGCCCGTACTAGGGATAGGGCACATTTTTCATATTTGCGCCACAGCGCACCTTAAAGCAGGTGCACTCGGTGCAAACATGGAATGTGCAACCTATTAGTAGGAATGTGCTGCCCTCCGGGCATCTGCAAACTGGTGCTTCCCCAGGGAGGCTCGTTCAAGAGAAATGTGGAGCAGCTGTTCAAAGCTGCTCCATGTTTGTCTGTGCAGGGGGCAACCCACCTACACCTTTCAGAGGGATAAGAGCCCCTTGCAGGAGGGGGCAGTGAGTCACTGCAACTGCCAACACGGGGATGTCTGGTGGGGTCCATAGGACCCCTTTTCACCACTCTAGAGGGCCGCCTTTGAAAGCGTGCTCACTTTCACTGCGCCTTCTAAAGCCATGTTTGGTTCTGTGCCCACGTCTGTAATACCGCGTGGGCGCAGAGACAAAAAGATTGCCTCATTTGCATGTGGCCGCACCAACATGCAAAGGAGGGAACACCCTGCAAAGACAGCGCTGGCGCCATATGTGTGCCTGCCCTAGCTATATAACAGAAGGGGGCGCATTTGAGGCGCAAATGCCCATGGCGTCCCCCCGGGTACTTGTGTAATACGGTCCCAGATGGTGAAAGGCAGGTGTGATCTGGCATTTGAAAGTGAAAATGTGTACTCGGCCTTTACAAATTTGATATTAGCCTACTAGGCCAGGCTTGGCTCCAGGATGTGTCAGGAATCTCATGTTGCTACGAATGTTTGAAATCTGACTGTAGCCCGTGCTATTAAAATCGTATAGCTGAAAAATGAGCTAAAAAGTCATATTTGCAAAAAGGAGGATATGAGCAAAAATACGGATTGCACTCACAGTGTAAAGAATAAAGAATGTATATCTTTCCTGTATTTATTTTCGTAGTATGAATGCGGGTGGCGGATTCTGTGTGATATTTATAGGCCTGTTCCCAGAAATAGTTATAATTACATAAAACGCAATTCCAGTGATGGGGAAGGGGAAATAGAACATCAGTGACAGAAATTACTTGGATGCTACATACAATCTTAAGTGCTGCAGAAGGAAAGACGCGCTGGAAACAAAAATCAGCTCTGGATACGTTTTTCAAACCAGTCCCACATTGTAGGCAGCCATGAGTAGAATACGATATGGGGCACAGCTGGTACACGGCACCCCAGGTCGCTCTGATGGCAGCCCCTTAGCATGCGGCCAAATGCCAGTGGCCTTGTGCAGGAGGCATGGGAACGTGCAGAGTGGGCTGGCCAGGTGATGCTTGCCTCCGGTTCATATCTGTGTGCCAGGGTTGGTGTTGTCTTAGATTAAACTAATCCTTAACTGGAAAGCGACCTCAGATGGAATCTGAGAGCTTCCTCTTCAGGTACAGAAACAAGCTCGGGCAAGAACTGCAAAGGGAGATCAGTTCTCTTTCGCACACCTGTATAGCTATTTTTTCCTGCATATTTTTCCCCTTTCACATTACTTCTAAACTCTACTGAAATGAACTAACAATATATTGAGTTAAAGCAAGGGCATGTCTGGAAACTTCCTCAATATATACAACAGATTGAAAACAAAAGCAAACAGCTCTACCTCTAAACAACAAAAGCATCAGCAGAAACACATAACTGACCAGCCGTAGCTAATCAGCGTTACATGAGAGACAGTTTTGACAGTCACAAGCATCTAACACTTGCTTCTTCAAGGTAGATCGAACAGCGCAGCTTCAGTTATGATTATCACGAACATCTGTTAAAAAATCATTATTTCCAAATTTTCTCTTTCCTGTCCGACCTCGTCGCTAGTTATGAAATAGCAATATTAGGTGGGATACAGAATAGTACACAAAAAGCTGATCATCAGAATATTTTCTAAGCACAATTAAAGCTGAAGTGAGCATGACTGTGAAACATGTGGAAAGCTTAAGGTTGAATATTCAATTAGAATATTTGCTCCTAAAATGCATAAAAGAAACAAACTCTTTATTGCCTGAATATTAGAAAACTCAAGGACTCAAGAACCTTGGAAATGGGCAACAGGTAATCTGAAACTGAATTGGTATTACCACAGGGTACTACAAAGTTGTCCCCTTTTGAGACTATATTATCACTCTACAGAATGGCTCCTAGTTTACTAGGTGGTGGTATTCACTGTAATATCCTGTATTTGCACCTGCACTCAACTGTAAGTAAGCTTGATACTACAGCAAATCACTGCAGTAAATTACATGAACTCTGATAGAGTCATTTAGACCCAGCAGGTACATAAAGCGCCAAAACATCACAGCACAAACCTTATATGTGTGCAAGGGAACAGGGCATTGCAACCTTCTTCCAGATCAGAGCTAAAATAGAGAATAATATATGCACACATTACTTGTGCACACTATTTCTCCTAGCTGGTGATTTACCAGGGTAAGTACCACGAGGTAGGACCGGATACAATAGGAAATTAATGACAGTCCCAACAAGCTCAACACTGCATATGAAACTAGAAAATTGCACTGTGTTTAAGAACACCCTAAACAAGGTAGTTCTAGAAAGCACGATCAGGTTGCTCAGAAGACCGAGCATCCACTTCACAGATTTATGCTCTTAAAAGCAAACGCTGATAGGGATGACCCAGGCTTCCTTGAAGTTGAGGTAAAATTGAGAAACTGAGTTGGCTGATAATAGCAATGACTAGGAAGTCAAGAATGAATTTGGTTTATGAATGTAAAATAATTTTGTTCATTCACTGCAAGTCTCTGAACAGGAAATGATTTTAATTGTACAACCCCTATTCCAGCAACATTGTGTTTAGGTGCCTCACCTTCATAATGAATACAGCATGCCAGTGCTCTAATTATTCATAAGAACTCTATGGAGAAGCTGCAATAGAACAATGGAGAATGTACTTTCTTCAAATGAGCGTGATAACAGAATCTGTATTTCGTTAAAGACACCGAGGTTAGCATTATGCATAAATTCCTTTATTGCTCAATACAGCTCTTCAAAGTATAGGTCAACCAGACTTAACATTATGGAATTGGAACAACAAACAAATATATATATTTCCCTATAAAGCTATCTTTCTTTTTTATCTTCTTTGAGTCTCCCACCCCGTCAGCAAAAACTACTAGCAATACTTTGGGCCTGATTACGAGGCTGGCAGTCTTGAGGCCACTTGCCTCGCGGTGGTGGTCAGGACCGCCAGTGCTGTGGCAATCCGACTGCCACATTACCGCCGTCACCAGTGATTCCGACTGGCTGACAGTGGCAGGGGTCGGAATCAGCCAAGGCGGCACTGCATGCAGCACCGTCCTGCTGATTCCGACTTGGTTCTCTGCCAGTCTTTTCATGACGGAATCACCTCTATGAAAAGGCTGATGGAGAACAGGTTCCTGCATTGCCCATGGCCTTGGCATGGGCAGTGTAGGAGTCCCCCTGCCCAGCACCCTCACAATGCTCTGTGTCTGTAGAGAGTGAGCATTGTGAGGGTGCTGGTGCCCCCTGTGGTGGCAGCATTGCCTTGGATTCTGCCCGTCAGCCCAGCATGGCGGCAACCTCCTCATCGGTAGTCGTAATGAGGCCTTAGTCTCCGCAACAGACAAAAATTATTTTAATGGTACTACATTATCAGGAGTTTTTCTCTGCCAAGCGCATAGGGAAAACAAATCAAATATAACAATTCTTTCTACTTTTACCAAATACATGACTTTTCAGAAAAACAATGTTCTCTTTTTTGTGTTTTTTGGTTGTTTTGCTAAACTAATTTCACTTTAATTACTAGACAGCTTACCCATCTATTAGTGAATTGGGAGGAATACTGCTAGCCTCTTGGTCTTTAATGAAATCCATATTCTCCTATCGCACTCATTTCGCAAATCTACATTTTTTGCCAGCACCATAGGCTCGCATAATGCATGTTTAAAGCTCGTTAGAGCATCTACAGACACATGTATGACTGATTTCAGGTAAAATCTTGCAAACCCTGCTGCATTGACAAATAAGCTGCTTTCAGGATTCAGACGACCTTCAGACAAGAAAACGCTACTGGCTGCAGCACCTCTAATTAAAAGTGTTTTAAACATTCCTGTTCACACCTCTCCATTCATAACTAAGTTGATAATTCTTGCAGTTGTAGTATAAGTAACAAGTCTAAAAGGTTTCATATAAGAAATAAACAGTTGGTCATCTCCTTCGCCTCTAATTTCACTAATTCTACCTTCATATTTCTTTGAACACCGAACTACAGATAATCCGAGATGTTCTTCAAATTCCCGATACAAATTACTTGATGACATAATTTTGGTTCTTTGAGTAATGCACAGTAACACACTCTAGGGATTAGAGAAGATAGAAACCAGTTTAAAGGCCATTCTTGAAACTGTCTTGTAATTAAATTAACATCCCACATTGAATTATATGTAGATCTTGGTGGTCTGCAGAACTTAACTCCCCTCCATGACCGTACAGACTAAAGCATCTCTTCCAAAGGATTTTCCATTCACTAGTTTATGTCCAGCTATTACTTTTGACCTATAACAATTGCTTTTCCTTCACGTCAAATCCTTTACAACCATGCCTAAAAATTTGCTCAGTGTACAGCAGACACTGCCAAGGGTCCCAAACCCTTTCCATGCACCAAAATATCCATGATTCCATGCTCTTGAATATCTTATTCTTGTTCCTGGGCCCCAGAACCTTTTGAGAAGCTCAAAGGTCTCATTCAAAAGTCCCTCAAATCGCCCTCTTTCCTCTCCTGATATCCTTCAGGCAGGTGGGTTCACAGTTCCATTGATCACCAAAGGCTGTTATCCTCTTCTAGACTTACCAACAACCCTTGCCATGCTGAAATTAAACAGGGCTCCTCTAATGACAATTCAATTACTCCTGGAAACCAAAGTTGACTCACCCCAAATAGTGTCACAAGAACCACTTGACTCCTTTATCTGCATACTAACAGAAGCACTCTCTGATTCACTGACCCTGAGGGTCAGGTCTCTAATTAAAATATCTGACCAGCTGATATGTCAGAAAAGAGGCAAACAAATCCACCTCTAGTGTTACCCACTTAAATCTGTAATCTTCCAAAAATCCCATGTTTAAGACTTCAATCTCTGTAGTCTCTCAGCTATCTTGAATTCCAATCCACTGCAAAACATTTCTGTCTTGGCAAATATTCCACACTCAATCCTATCTGGTGTTCTAGTCACAAATACCATAATTCCTTTGCCAAGTCTGATAAAGCATGCAACTTGCCCCCCATCTGTTTATGTAGAGCACTACTCCATCTTTAATAATAGAATGTGACCAACCAAAAAGCTTTCAAAACTCATCAGTGCAATCAAACCTGCGCTTTTGATGTGTAACATATTCTCTTACAAATTCCATTGGCCACCTGTCACCTCCTGGTCCAACTGGCTCTCCAACTTTACATCTATCTTTAATACATAATTGGGCACCATGCCAAATATCACTTGACAATTCAATGCGTCTAGATTTTTATGCCACCAAATTAGCTTTATCCTGGCTTCTTCTGACAGATATATCCAATCTCCATGCCGTAGATCTTTCCTTGAACTTGTCACTTTCCAACATTGTGATACAGAGTGTAAGGAAACGTTCTTGAATTGAAGACAAAAAATGTCAATCACTCTCACCATAGGACTCAATGAGAGAACTTTTTTGGTCAATACACTTTTTCTGATTTTATCACTTTTACCTTCCCTATTGGTAAATGTGAAGCACGCGTCTTGTGCGTAGCTGAAGCCCCAAAAATTCCAAATCTTTTGTTGGCACCAAAATAGATTTCTCCTTGTGTATTATGAGCCCTAGACTCTCCAACACATTTACCACAGTCAACAACTGCTCTTTCAACTCCACATGACTAAGTGACATAAACAATGATCTAAATAAATTAAGATACAAAACCGTCTTTCACTGAAGAATCCTGCAACAGGTTCCATGACCATGTGAATTGGAGCCATTTCTATTCCTTCACTAAAATAGGGACTGTAAAGTAAGCATCTTTGAGATCCAGTTTTACCAACCAAATTCATTCTTGAATAATATCTCTCAACAAATGAACACCCTCCACCATTAAATAATAATTCTCCACAAATCAGTTTAATTCTCACAAATGTGTTACTGAACGCTAACCTTTGTCTTTCTTTCTCATCAAAAATATTGTAATCACAAAGTTCTGGCATCGAATATCACCCTCCTGATAGCCCCTTTTCTCAACATTGCCTGTACCAAACAATCGCCCTTGGTTCTCTCTCCTGATAGAGTAATCCCCTGAACTCCAATGAATAACCTTCTGTCGTTTGAAGGACCCATTGGACTTATTCTCATTAAGTTTGCTTTACATCTCTTAGTGTATAAAGGTGGGTTAGCATTTCCTAAAACTCATACAGCATGCTGGCTCCATCTCCTCAAAAGATCAAAATAGGCACTCACCGCTTTACAGTGTGCCACTTCTACAGTATTTACTAAAAGGTCCAAAGGACCAGTGCTATCCACAAGTTTATCCTTGCACTGTTTTAGAACGCTCTCAAGCCCTTTTCAAGGATCTTTTCCAAGTTCACATGAAAAAATGTGGCTCAGATCAAAATAGTGCAAGCTTTATTTACCTATGCTTTGCGGCGGAAAACAAAACATAAATGATTTCTGTCAACTGTAGGATATAAGTTCAAATTGTGCCTCATGCTCCCAATGCAAGATGGCAAATGTGTATACACGACATATAACATCAGATGCACGAACCAGCACTCCATCCCTTCATTCTTTGCTGTGTGCACAGGGTTTTCAGGGTCTGTGAAGCTAAACAATGAAAGAGGCTTGGAGCATTAAAAAAAATAAATGAAGAGCCCATGGACTTTCAGTGGTGTGCAGCCCAATTCATTTACAAATACAAGCTAGCAGTAGCTTTAAATCGCTTATAAACTGAAACATTCCATAAATATCATTCTTGTACTCTTGTAAATGAGACTCCTTCGAATAGCAAAACATTTACCCTACTTTACTTTTTAAGTTAGTTAAAAACATATTGTTGGAACTGTTCTGTACTCAGCATGTCAGGAGTATTTCTCACAGTAATGAGAAACTTATCTGTTAACATATAGAAAATATGTTCTCATTTTAGTTTCCTGAGTACTGACCAACATTTCCAAGAGAAAACCAGGAAAGAAAACCGTTTTCTCGCAAACATATCATCACGCCAGCATAGATCAGTAATTTTCACATGGTGAAATCACCTTACAACTAACCATACCAAAAATGAATATGGCACCACCAACAAACGATTTATATTGTGACTAAAATCTGTTACCTCCCTTTCTAAATGCACCTTTTTGTGACCCTCATAACAAGGCATTCACTACGACGCATGTCGGTTGGACAAAACCATGGCAGAGTCTTAGCAACAAAAAAATCCAAGAACCATGCTTCTTGTCACCTTCTCCCTAAATAGTCTCATATAAAAAAAGAAGAAAAAACTATTTTGTGAATTTCACCAGAGACTGTATGTGTTTCATTTACAACAGCAGTTTTATCCAAAGTGAGGGCACTTCCAGGCAGTCAGTGACCGGGGTGAAGTATTGCCATATTTTATGAGGAAATTACCTCGGGCTCGTTGACGTATCAATAACTACCTGGGAGTGACTTCCCTCTTGGACAATGTTGATTTAATACAATACGTGACTAAAAAAACTAATTCATTAAGAATACAAATAAAACATAGGACCCTGTCAGCCCTCCGTTAAAGAAAATGAAATTAAAGTGAAGGAAAATAAGTTTGGGATTTTACTTGTGGCCTGCATGCTAGGGAGCTGTTTTCATAACAGGGTGAGCTAGCATGATCCACCATAAAATGCTTTCTAATCGCAGCATCTAGCAGTGTGGGTCTGGTGAACATTTTTGCTAGAGCTAAATTTGGCTTCTAGTTTGGCCCTTTTTTTAAGACTTTACAATGTAGCAAAAATCATAAATATTGTGAAATTAAGGGTCTAACTTGCAGATTTTCTGTTATTTACCGTGGCTGACCACTCATTTAAGGCTGATTTTCCACTTGAATATCTGAAGAAAGGCAATTCTTACTGTTAGATAGAACACGCACATCTCTTGGTAGAAAACTTGACAGAAACAGCTACACATCACCTGATATCATGTTTAAATACAAGACAAACAAAGACCTGGAGGCATACAATACAGATGTATTTCCAATTGTCGTATTTGTTGCAAAGGTGTATGCTGCATTGTATTAAAAAACCTGCTGGTATGCCCCGGCTTTCATCATTCTGATGTTGATAAAAATGAACACCATTAGCTGGCTATTTATTATCAAAAACAACGCCTCCCCTCCCCCAACAGTGTGCAAGGGTTCCTCAAAAGAAAGAATATGTATCTAAATGTAACTTTCCTTTAATCAATGGAGTAGTTATGTCTCATTCGTTAAAAGAATCCCATGTGCTTTCATAAAAATAAAATCTTTGTGATTTTTTTGTTCCAGTTACTGTGAGTACGACAGTGTGTTATCTCACAATCACAAGAGGTTGACGAGTGTGCCAAAGGTGTAACCATGATATCAATGCACTATCACCATCATATTGTGTAGCTACCTGGAAAAAACTGTCTGCTCTCTGTCAGAGCATGGGAAAGAGAGAAAAATGGCCGGAGACACAAAAAGACGCAATATGACTAATGCGCTGATGCTTTGGAACAGTCACTAATGATTAGTGAACGCTCCTACACTGGGGTATACAATACACAGGGAGTCAGTCAGACTGGCTTGAAGGCAAGAAAAAACAAAACATCAACTCTTCCACTCCTAACTGGGCTGTGGAAGTCTGCAAAAGGGAGTACTGGGAGAAGACACACCGATTAATTTGTGTTGGAGCTTACAAGTGGCGAGTGGCCCAGCTCATTGTTGTGTACTTTATTTACTTTTCATCATATGACTTTGCCAGAAAAGCGAGAAGGAAGAATGAAGAGAAAGATGGACAAACACAAAGGGAGAAAGAAGGAATGCAAAAACCTGCAAGACTGAGATAAAAAGACAAGAAGTGTAGGGTGGTGGAAGAAGGAGTAATGAGGTGGAATCAAGCCCAGGCCACCTTGGTACTCTCCAACCTCTGCATTCTGTAACTTCAACATTCTGCAGCACCAATAAACATTGCCCTTCCGGGCACTGTTAACTAGAATTGTGAAGTACTTCGGCATAGTTCTAAACATCCAGACCTGTTAGGAGTACCTCAGAAACACCTGTATGATTGCTTGCTGTTCCCTATTTGCTACCTTGTTCTGAGGAATAGTCTATTCATCCATTCTCAACTCTACCCCCACTCTCTCACAATCAAGAATTCCAGCTGCCAGCAACCAAGCTGCAGAGGATATTGTGACAAGGTTGGGCAACAAAGTGCCTTCAAAAATCCAGATGACACTGACAGACACACCACAATTCACCTATAGATCTGATAGTAATGACACCCATACAACTCTCATCATCATGGCTCATCATACTCCCTTTGGTCAATGGAAAGTAGTCAGTGGAAGGTTTCAAGAATGGCAATCAATGAAGAGAAAGTACACGGCAAACAAGAGAAACCGAGCTTCCTTATACAGTCACAGGCAAGAGGAGAAAGGACACATGAATAACATAACGCTTGTGTCCCCATCTAGAGATGACCTGGACTGACAATTTGGGCTGGACTGTTACTACTGCGCCAGGAAGAGGGAAAGATGTGGACCACGTCTCCTCAGCACAGACACAAACTGTCAAAGTTTACACTTGCACTAGGGAGAGAATTTTTTTTTCCTTAATTCTTTAATTGGACTCACTACTATGCCTGCACCGAATGCAATCAATGTAAAATGTGCCAAGACACAGAGCTCTCCATTTACAAATCAGTGAACAATGCAACATCGTCACATATATCATTCAAATGACTGCTTCAAGTGTCTCAAGGCAAGAAGACTATTCAATCCTGTCAAATCTGTTTGAACATTTCAGGTGACAGAAAGATATGCTAGAGCTGCAGTGGTCTGTGTCATAAATTATTGAAAGACTTACCTAATTAATGATATTCTCTATACGCTGCAACAGTCAAAAGATTGGTCCACCAACTGCTGGTTTTGCAGAATATAGCTGCTATGATTGCCCTCAATGTTAACTGTCACAACCACACTCAACCTCCCACTCAACACCGTAACTCTGATCAACTTCATTCACTCATCATCTTGGGTCATATGAAATTAAGACTTCTGTGTCTTACCTGCGGAACAGCTACCAAAATAAGTTGAGAACATAATACAAGTTTACCAGCCTTCGTGGACCATTAGCAGCTAAAATATAGCTTCATTGGTACTAAGAATTTATCAAGTCAGAACATTGCTCAAATATTTTACCTACTGTGCTTCATGCCTATGGAGCAGTCTTCATGTCCACGGAACAGTTACTGTCTGATGATCTGACAAGTCTTGTCACACTAGGCTTTCCAGAAATTAGGTTGACAATTACACAAATAAAACTGAACTGGATTGGAATCAAACTGAACACAACAAAGTCTGGAGCATAAAGCTTTGACTAGAATATGTCCTCCATAAAGAAGTGCCAAGTACCAACCACCCATAAATAACTTTGCATGATTATGTGACAGGAGCCCTATGTACACCCCAAGTTATTATCATCTTCAACTCTGACAATAAATAATTGATGTCTGACATCTGACTGAGAGAAAAGGCATATTAAGGGTTGCTGAGAGCCCCGACAGCTCAAGCGTGGTGCATGAAGATTATTTTAGACAGATCCAGGCCAGTGCCATGAAAGGGGAGGACAGTAATCTTTAAGCCTTCAAACCAGAGTAACAGTTAAATAACATCTACACATCCTTCCATCTTTCAGGTTGAGTAAACTGGTATCCACTGAGGCAAGACTGACCGGCACTTCAGAGACCACTACCAAGAACTGCTGTCTGTAGAAGGCAAAAATACAAATGACAGTGAAAACAATTTTTCGGGGTACCCAGACAAAGACTCCCAAGCTACTCACAGAAATAGTTCACAGTGTGAACATCTCAGTTAATATCACCGAGATATCGGTTCAGGAAATGAACAGATACTGCCAAAAAAAACACTCTATGATCACCTGAAGTTGGGTAAAAGCATCAGCATATGTGCAGTTCCCAATATCACACAAGGAATAAGAGACTTCTAGGCATAAGACCGTTGCATCAATTATCAGTGCCAGCTGCAAAAGGGTAGGTTTGTCTGTGGCACACACACCTTTCCCCCTTCAAAACGGGTCTTGTTTGCAGCTTCCAATTCCAAACAGGGTCCTCTAAGCAGCTCATTGTTAGAGGTGCTAAACAGCAATTGTTTTACTGCGCCTTATGGATGTGTCATACATGACTAAGACCTCCCTATCTTTTGTGATCCGTGGAACTGAAGTGTTACCCTAAAATGTCAAGTCCACAAATACTCTATTTTACTTCTAGTTAGCTAAAGATCGGTAGTGGTTTTCCAGATCAGTATGTAAAGTGTACCCAGAAGATTGTGGACACATGGTATTGTTTCTCAGCCACTGCTGTAGAGATTCCTTTTTTCGCAGCCTTGCAGTACTGCCTTCGAAGGATGCTTGTTACTCTTTTCACAATTAAAGAATTTCATATCTGTACCAAAACAGCTGTGAACTGACAGGCATTCGTCATAGCATCCAAATTGAATCATTATGGGTAATAAATGTAACATGTATTATATCGATCATTTATAAAGAACATATATAACATTGAACATGTACAAAGTTGCTGAGCTAGGAGAAATTAGTTGGTGACCCTGCTTTAAGATTAGGTGACTTTCTGTATTATAAATTAGAAGATGGTTTTATATGTCAGGAGATTACCATCCTGATACCAGGTGTTTCTCAAGAGGGCTTTGGACATTCCTGCCTTCGCCCCAGTTTGCTGTAGAACACTTTATGCATTTGAATGTTGATGCACACACTACCATAGTGATGCATTCTGGTCTGTGTAGTCCCTTCCATAATCAGACCTTGTCTAGGTCACATCTGAGACGAGGAGCCCTGCTTACTACCATAGTTCTTGGTCCCTGCAGAATCACTGACCCATACATCACACAGATTCATTGCCCCATACATATATGAATTTCTCGGCCACAGGTCCAATCGTACTCCATGCTTGTTTTCCCGCATTCCGTTTTTGTACCTTCTGGGTTTTCTAGTCTTTCCAGCTCCAAGTCCCAGTGCTGCCTTTCCTCTCGAGCCGGTGCTCTGATTCCCACCACCTGGCTAATTCCCTTCACCTGGCTATCTCCGTGCTCCTGTCACTTTCACTGAACTACCAGCTATATCCTCCCTGTGAGCTTGATGCTCACATGAACAGGTCTGTCTAGCTCTTCTGCTTGAAGGCCATTTCCTATGTATATTATGTGCGAGTTTGTACATACTCATGACTCCTTGACTTTTCAGTACCTGTCTTGATGCAATATCTGTCTGTCTTTCTAGTCTCTGGTTATATAGCTACATTTATTCTGTGTTCCAGAGTTACTTGTTCTGTCTGCCTACTTCCGGTTGACTTCTTATGAGAAATTCAGATTTCTCGACCTGTATCCCAAGGTTCCTTAGTCTAGTTGCATATGTGCACCCCTTATGTCTCATATCTGCCTTTACTAGTTCCACGTTACTTAGCATCCTGTGCTGCTTTTCCTGATCCCCGTTTCTGTAATGTTCATCTTACCACATACCCTGTTTCTCAGAATCCAATCCTGCCTTTCTTGGTCACGTTTCTGAATTCTGTTCCTCTTTCTCCTTTTACTTTGTCTTCTCTTTTTGTTTGTTCACATAGCCTAGGTATTGTTACTAGAGGGTGCCAGTAAGTTCTGAGGCTTAGGGCTTCATGCACAGAGACTCAAATAGAACTCTTCTTTCATAGTAGCAGCTGTGCGACACCCTATACTCAGTGAGAAAACCAGCCCTTTGTATTGTTGTGATCTCTTTTCACTTATAGGCAGATCATTTATGGTAGAAGTCTATCATTGTTCTGATTAATGATTTTCAATTGTATTTCCATTGTTTATTTTACTATGCATGTCTTGCCTTTCTCATTTTGTCTTCTATAGGTAATACCAAACTCCTGCCCAGAATTCAGATCTCATTCTGCTCAAACCTACTCCAGTATTCAGCTTCTGTCCTGCCTTCTCTTTCTTGCTTCTCCCTTGAACATGCTAGACCCCTCCTTCCAAAATCGCTTGCCCTGTGGATAGCAGATGCTCTTAAGTTATTTACATCCTGGTCTTAGCTGGGGACATAAATTCAAAAGAATTTAATTATCCAACACTGTAAAAATGTATTATTGCAAAATTATACACCTTTCCCTAAGTACGTGAGGACAGACTTTACCTGGTCATCTAATAATCTCGGAGTTAAACAAAAAACGGTCTAACAACATGTAAGTATACTTAAAACAATTTGTGAAGAGGTTATAGTCCTGATTTAAAAGTGGGCAGCCACAGCACAGTTAGTCAAGGCTGCTGATTTGTCAACTGCATTTAAAGATCCCCACCATCGTGGCATGGCTTTTCCCCCTAGATTCTGCTGGCATGGAGAAGCTCCCTCGGTTGTAAAGTATCCATTCCTGCAATGCCACATGCTTTCAAGCATGGTGGAACAATCCTAACTTCTAAGGGTACTGCAAATGGAACCTCGTTGTAGAAGTGTTTCTGACACAGTGGGAGGTTTGTTTTCCTTTTTGTTTTACCTCGGTGTTGCTGGTCTCACCTGACTTTGCATTGCTTTGAAAATGAGAACATAAGGTTAATGAAACAAACTTTTTGAAGTGTTGATTAATAAAACGAACATATAGTTTTAAAGAAACTACATTTTTAAGGGTGAACTCCAACCAAAAACAAACCAGTCTCTCCCATCACTATTCTGACTTCCCCAGAAAATGTTTTCATTTCGTCAAGTGGGAAACTATTAAAATCAGTAGCCCTCTTTCCAGACAGACTATGTCAGACAGACAAACAAGGCAGCCACCAGATCACGGAAGACGGCTCCCTTTGTACATGTACCTCGAATGGTAAGGCAGTTCCTTGCAATGTTCTTGTACAAGCCGTCACCTAAGACGTAGGGAGAGCAGCATTTTTGCTGGGGGAGGGCACAGTCAGGATAAGAGATAAGAAGAGGCACGAGACCAACAAAAGCAGGAGACAGACATGACAGGCAAAGAGTAGGAAGAAGTGAGATTAGAGGAGCTGAAGGGTTGATCAGTGGCAGCGGAGGCTAGTAATGTAACACAAAAGGATGCCCCACTGCAGAGTGTGATGAGGGGCCCCGAGTCTAGACTCTCTTACAGACATCCTTTGACCTTGGGCTGAATGAGTACCCCCCCCCCCCCCCACAAGAGGGCTTGGGGCCCCTTCCGCTGCAGGGGTTGCAGTGGTTGTTGCTACGCCTCTGGTTGATGCCCAAATCTATCAGGTACCAGATCAAATCATTAAGAGGTCAGTAGGAATAAGGCCCCTGAGGAAAGGTTGGAGCCTTTAGGAAAATGTAAGAACTATCAGTCACTGTGGTCGGCTGCCTCACCACTGCTTAGTTGTATGGCTCACTGACGCATAGTGTGACCTACCATTTATCTTTGCTGCATCTGTGTAGGTTTCCCAGTTTCCTTCCTCGTTTCCTCCCCTCTGCAGCTCTATACTTAGCTTGGCTTATTTTCTCCTGCATCAGCTGTCTAACCGAAATTGGGACGCTCGGAACCTACCTGGCTGGCATGTTCCTCTGGTACCTCATCCTGTAACATTCTGCTGGCTTCTTAGCTGCTGCACCTACATTCATCCACTTTGCAGTCTTCAAGCTCTCTGGGTTTATCAAACCACAAAATGTAGCCAACTGTAGCTTTGCCCATCTCAGAGTCCTAAAACAAAAATCTTACATTCCAAGCCTCTGATATCTACTTTCTAGTGGCTAATACATTAATTCTGTTGAGATCCGATTACGAAAATTCTCACTACTTGGCCTGGCGAGCCTACAGTTTCCACTAGGATAGTCTGGAATGAAGCTGCCCACATAACTCCAGGCTTCTCTACCCAAACATATTTATCTGGTACTGAGATCACTCTATTAGCTGCCAAAACACGACTGAGTCATTTTTAAATCTATGACAATTCCACACAAGGCAATCCACCATTTTTAGCAGCCACATCTTCCTGCCACGCTCCCAGCGGAATCCTGCATTCTGCTGATCTTCCCATCCCTAAAACTCTTGGCAAAAAAAGCTTTCTCTATTGCTGTGCCTATCTTTAGGAATCCCATTCCTCTCTCCCTCCATTCTGAAACCTTTCTATTTTCAGGAAATTGCTTAAGGTCTGTTTTATCCCCAGTCATTTTAATTCTTGCATCTGTTTCGAGAGTAGCGTTTAGGTCGTGGTACTTCACAATACCAAGAAGTTAGGTGCATACGTGCTAAAATAAATCCATATAATAAAAAAGTTGATCAATGTACAAATATTTAAGTTGTTAGCAGTCCAACAGATCCAACCAGCAACCAGGAGCCACAAAGAGGCTGCGGAGCACTGATATACACAAAATTAACTACAACTTACAAGTCGCCCACAAACACTGTACATTTCCTGTTCAGTGACCTTTAGGCCTAACAGCTCTATGAAGTTGTGAAACTTGCTGAGATGCCTTCCAATCCCTTAACAGACTATCAAAGGCTATTGTGCTACACACACCTCAGTCATTGTTGCATTTCTATATTGTCTGTGTAATCATGGAGAAACAGACATACGATCCCTGACTACCAGAGTACTTCCTACTAGTTACGAAAGCATTTTCATAGGCAAACAATGTCCCATGCAAGCAGTGCACTGTGAAAGCTGGTGCATGTACCAGTCCCAGGATGCAACTACCAACTGATAAAACAATCATCCATGTTTAACCCATTTTAATCCATTGTATCCATCTATTTATGTTCATGTGTCTTCAGTTTCTCTTATCCTGAACAGCGTGGTTCCGATATTCAAGTGCTTGTAAAATGCCCATCCAGGCATCACATACAGCATGTTGAAAAATACAGTCCCTAGGGTCACGTGAAATTTTAAACCCAATGCATTTCGGGCTATTGGCTCTTGCTCAGGGGGTAACTGATGTAAAAACACCCCCAAAAAAAAAACACACACAAAAAAATAAATAAATAAATAAAGAGGCAAATCAGAACCAGCGAAAACCTAATCTCACATTGAAAAACAATTGGTAATTTAACTGGACACCCCATGTCTTCTCAACACATTGAATGCAAAACGAGTTTTAAACTTATGGTGTGAAAACATTCGTGTGATCCACGCAAACCCACTGAAATCCCAATAAATAATAGACCCATTATAAAAAATGTACCCCATGCAAAATGAAGTTAAACTTAACACTGACTCATGACCAATCCTCACAGAAAGAGACTTTCAAACGTGATGTATTCATGCTGTGATACCATAAAACGTGAGCACCAACCTTTGCAACCAGAACACCAACATCTGGACTGACCACCAAGACCAGCTTCTGAATTAACCCTCCGTGAGGTAAAGCTAGTGCAATCCAATGCAGCTTTTCACGTGGTGTGACACTAATTAAAATCACACCTATGTGAAAACAGAAAAACAAAAGACGTGCAACCCTTATGGAAATGAACAATCCTACCCTGCATTGATGGCAAAATTCCTAAATTAAACAGTTGTAAGTCAACAAATAATAAACAACAAATAAATAAATACATTGTACATTTTCGCACCGCCATTCTTTATATACAGAATCACATACATAAAAAATAACTCAAACCTGAACATGTGAGCACAGACCCCCATACGGGTTATTTGTTTTTAACGATGACACTTTAAAATGTCTCCTGCTGGTGTACTAAGGAACCTCAGTGTAACATTGCTTGGCAGTTTGTCCTTGGAACTCTAAAGCAAGTAATATGTAATCCTAGGGTGCTGGCTATCGGATGGGATAGAAAGTGGGAAATAACAGCTTCAATGGTAGACCGCACATCCTCTATAATCTAAACCTCCACATAATTTTAAAAAAAATCAGCAAACGATCAATGGCAACATTTTTAGGTGTGCAATCCTTGTAAATGCTCCACTGCACTGCACTTAAAAAAGTCCTTTGTGAAAGCTGGTGCATGTGCCAGTCCCATGATGCAACTACCAACTGAACCGAGATAAGACAATCATCCATTTTTATCCATTTATTTATGTTACTTTGTCTTCAGTAAATCTTATCCTGAACAGTGTCGTTCCAAGTGCTGGTAAATATACCCGGTTGTTTCATTTTATGGCGTTTTGACAATACCTAAAAGACAAGTAAAATATAGAAAGCAGCATGTGCTCAGAGGTATTCCACGGGCCTTCGCTCTTTTAAGCAGAGGACAGCTAGGACCATATGAAATGGGAAGTTAAGTTTGGGCCATTCCTTCACATGAGACTGGGTCACCCGCGCTGTTCTGAACTTTCGAACTGTGCCTAACTTCGGAAACAACTATCAAGGTACATTGATACTATAAACGCAGCAGCTGAATAGCCCTTAAATAGTAAAATCCTAACTGAAGGGGTTACATCTGTGTAGTGAAATAAAATCTAGATGCACGCAGATGCCTGCTGGCATTTTAAAATGGGCCAGTTCAAGATGGTTGAGATGTTGCAAAATCTCCTGTTTTCCATGCAGGGCAGCAAGATTCACGTGTTCCAGTCTATTCTGGGGAGAGCACTTATTTATGCTTTAGTACTGGTTCCCACAGCTGACCCCATATCTAATCCAGCAACATTTGAAGGGAGTAAAGATGTGGTAATGGCCCGTTTGATGCCATTTAAATATACATTTTAGGTCTCTCTTAAAGATAGCTTTACATGCTTGTTGATATCTCATGTCATTGTGCAAGACAACACATGCATCCCTATATAAAAAGGGGCTTTTGGACGGCCCCTTCTACCCATTAGCTTGTGTGGCTCAGCTAGCTTTAGGAGTTGGCTGAAATAGTTGCCTTTCACTGTTGGTATCAGCCCATTGCATTTAGAGGATGTGGTCCATTTGTGCAAATTGCCCACAGTTAGCAAACATATTTGCCTCAATGCATTGTGGTTTTCAAATTTTGTCGTTTATGTTTATTGTGAGAGCTCGTATCTCAAACTATCGCTTGGTTCTTAGCAACCCCAAACCCACCTCCTCTCTGTCTCCCACCTGTGGTTATCGTCTGTCAGATGCTCCTGAGGGCAGATCAGTTGCATAGTGTTACTGGGCTGCGAGCATCAATTGTTTTAGTGATCTCCGTACTTTCATTTCTAATTTATAATTTACTATTCTTTTTTTAAAACACGTTATTTACATTTTGTATCATTAACTTTCCATCTTTGTTCTCATTACAACTGTTTCTTTGTCTCATAACAAATAATAGCAAACAATAGTCTGACATTGTCCTCCCATTTCCCCTAGCATCCTTCAACCCCTCTCACACGACAGTGTCCCAAAGTGATATTCATCTCCCACCATGTTATCACAGCACTAACTTTGCCCGATGTTCTAGCCCCTAAAGTTTCTTATTTCTGTGCCTAGCAGTTCGGTCACCAGGCAAGATTGTTCCAGACTCACTTGCTCCCAGACAGTCCGCCCACGCCTGACAAATTTGTATGTATTTCTGGGAGAGTCACTAGGCCTGTGCGCTGCTTTCTCCATACACATACAATGTTCTAGACTTTATATACATTCCTCGACTGCAGGGGGAACTGACGCTCTCCAATGGCGAGTCACATCCCACTTGGCAGTTATAAGATCCAGGTGAAGCAGGGCCAACCTATAACGGTCACTGTCTAAATCATAACTTGTGTGTAAAAGCGAGAGTTTGGGGTTTAAAGGGATTTTCCAGCCCAGGACAGAACCCAGGCAGGCCATGACACCCAGCCAAAACTGTCTCAATTTGATGCAGCTCCAAACCCTATGCAAGAGGTCTCCATACTCTTCCTGGCAGCAGAGGAAAGAGGGGAAAAACAATCACACCCATCCTCTACAGTCTTCCTCTAGTGAGGTACACTCTACGGAGGTATTTTTTTTGTATGAGCTGGAGCCTGGCCACAACAGGCGAGCTACAAGAAGATGCCCTGGCGTCAGCCCATTCCTCATCTTTAAGTTCTCCCAAATTCGCCTACCAAGTGAAATGAAGCGCCTGGAAGGAGTCTGGCTGGTTAAGAATCAATGACTGTTTCTTTTTTTTTTTATGGTAGCCCATGAGCTGGTTGCCTTCCAGTGGGTTGAATTCAGGGCAGTCCTCCAGCCCTGAAATATATAGTGCTAGTGCATGTTGAAGATGCAAGTATCCACTGAATTGACCTTGGTGTAAGTCAAATTCTGCCATAATTTACAATTCTGACATGACAGTCATTCAGATAGGAACAGTTAAGTTAAAAAAAAAAAAAAAGACAAACTGGCCACTGGCATGCCTGGATGCATGTGTACGCAAACGTTATGAAACATACATGCATGTATCATCATGTATATATTCACGTGTCGTGAGGTACCTGCAAAAAGTTACACACACACAATGGCCATCTCCAGGGTGCATGCGTGTGGGTCATGGCGTGACAGCGGCCATTTTGGCTTTTTTTTCTACTTACTGTTCTAACCCTGCCAACGGCCAAGTTGACATGATTAACTCGAAAAGAAATGTGGGCAGCTCCAATGCAAACAAAAATGACAACATCAATATGTCTGTACTTGTTCCTTTAAAAAGGAACTACGGATTCCTGATAAAGTTACTCAAACAATCATATGTGACATCAAGAATGTATCCTTTAAAAGACAACAGAAACAATTGACAAGTTTGAATTGAGACAACAATACATGCAGGAATAATTACATAAGAAAAATAAAATTCTCTAAAACAAAATGTTGCACATTTTAAAAAGACTTTAAATTGATACAACACAAAAAACAATACTACTTTCAAAGTGCAGTAGAATTTCCCAATAGAAGAAAGAATGGATGTATGCTAAGGGACCATTATAGGAAGCCATAACTATAGGTAAGGCAACTCTAGAAAAGATAGTAAAAACAACTGAGAATGGTACATAAAAACCTCAAAGACCCTAAACTGGCACTCAAACAAGCTCGTCATCAAAGCAATGTAGTACAATTCAAAAAAGTACGAAATGCGATGACAATAGACAACAGCCAAAAAAAAACATCTTGGATCGAGGAAAGAAGGGGAAAAGTCATGTGATTTAGTTAAACAAACTAAAAAAAACATGACATTTCTTAACGTATTCAACTCCAGACCAGTCACTGGCCCTCCCTCAACACAAAAGGGAGCTTCCCCCTCCGATGAGCATAACATGGAGCAGACCCATTGTTTTATTCTGGACCGACAGGGACAGACCAACACACCCAATCAATATTCGGGACTCTCGGCGTACCACACATAATCACTACATGAGGCATTGATAGCCAGACTGCAGTTACCGCGAAAGCTCTAAATCATGCACAAATCTTTGAGGTACAAGTTCCTCCCACAAGACTATACCGCTGAAAAGCACGTGTACTATAAAATTCTCATAATATATCATTCTGTGGAATGTTACCCTATTCGTAGGGAAAGCTCTACATGTTCCTAGGTATGACTTCATGTTAAAGAAATGTTTAAAAAAAATAAAAAATAAATAAAAAAAGAATACCTGTGTCTTTATTATATGTGATCATGTTTGTGTTAAACTGTGCCTTAATTAGTATAGACTAACCCCAGAAATATGCTCATATGCTTTACAATAGTCTAGCCACAACAGTACACACATGCACTACAGTATAGTGTACCTCCATTTTTCTTACACAAATCAACCGCAATCCACGCCAGTCATAGCAATGCCTATTCTTGTATCTTAGTGCAGCGAGCCGCAGGAGTAAATAAGATATCAGTGCAAAGTCACTCAATAGAAAGTTGATTTGATTGTGTGTACTCACCTAGGCTCTGATAACTTGGTGGTTGAAGAAATTTTCTTTATCTATGCTCTTAGATGGTGTTCAAGCATTGCCTAAGGTCGTCCTCCCTGAGAAACAAAGTGCAGAGGAGTTTTTCGTTTAAACTGGTTGCGACATGTCCACTACAGAAGCGTTAGTACTTTCCACTCTGAATCACATGATTCGCCCGCCTTCATAGTGCTTCCTGTAAAAAGCGGAAGTAGACAAATGCATCGATGACTTCTTACTTTCGTCTGTGGGTTTGAGATAAAGTTTGGGGTTCGCATATCACATTGCATAAAAACTATGGGCCTGATTCACAAACTGCACTTTGTAGTACGTTTTGTGGTGTTACCATAGTACTAAAAACTGTTTTAAAAAGTGCTATTCACAAACTGCGCTTTTATATTAACTTACACTGTTGAGTAATTTTATTACTTTTCCTTAATCACAAACTGCACTTTTATAGTATCCTTTGCTTTTGTGGAAACTTAGATTTTTGTATTAAGTATCCACCTCCATTATTTTCTATGGGACGGTGTTGCACAAATAGTGGTTGACCATGTATAGTGCTGCACTTACTACAAAAGTGTAAATTACTACCAAAGTGTAAGCTGCTACAAAACTGTAAATTGCCACAAAAGTGCAGCTTATGAATACCAAAAAGTAGTGAACGTACTTACTCAAAAGCATAAACTTACTCAAAAGTGTAAGCTTCCTGTGTGAATAAGCCCCACCACCTCTTCTTCCTTAGCTAAAGCCAGTCTGGATGATGTTATTGCAGTGGTGCACTGAGGATACAGTAGTCTGCAGTGCACAATTTGCGCTGGTGGTTGTAGGTAGTGGGCATCAGCATTATTTTTTGGAAGCTGCAACTTATTTTTCATCATCAGACTTTGAGCAAGAAAACGTCAAAAAAGAAGAAAGACTGAATAAGATAAAATTGAAAAAAGAGACAGAGAGATGTGGAATGAAAAAGAACCTGTAAGAGTGAGATAAAGGGACAAAAGTGTAGGGTGCGAGATGACTGAGGTGGTACCAAGATGGAATAACCATGGAAGTTAGCAACGCCTAGCAGAGGCATCTTAAGGACTTTGGGGGCCCTGGGCCAAATACATTTTCGGTGCTCCTGGTTTGAATTTATGATGTAATTTCAGATGTTTCATGCCCTCTTTGGCTAGGTCATCAACACTGCACAGGCACACTGGTCCAAATCCTAAATCGGTTTCCATCTAATAATCAGGGATAGTAATGTGTATTTTCAGTATTGTAATATAGCAACAGCTCACTAATATAATTGCAAATAATCTCTGCAATCAACTGCCATTTCTGATATGTGAGGGCGCATTTCGATCTAAATGGACCTTTTTTTATGGACGTTGCATGGAGTTGGGAAACAAACATTTCTCGGCAAAATGTATTTCATAGACTCAAGCACGTTACCCATATTAAAATAAATGAAAGGAAAATGGCATTTAAAACAAACTATGTTCAAGAAGCATTCAAGGTCATCAGGCTAAGACTGGTGAAGAACAAAGCCGGTACTATCAGGGGGGCCCTGATAGGTTGGTCCCTGGGCCAAAGCCCACCCTGCCCATGCTTTAAAACGTCTCTGACCCACAACATTTAGCATCACCAGGAGGCAGGAAAAACCTTTGAGCCAATCACTTAAATTTTTAGAAATAAATTAAGCACTGCATCAGTACATCCAACAAGATCACCCCAGTAGGTATGAAGTACCTGTGTGGGTGGGGGTGTAACATTTTACACCAATTAGTGTACCTTACTGCCAGAAATTGGCAATTAGGGCAGTTTTTCGGGAGAGTACTACTTCCCATAATCGATGGGTTGAGTCTTTATTTGGAAGGTTTCTACACATTGTAAAACACAGCAGCTAATTCCTTTGTAAGCCCAGGCGCTCACACTTAAATATGTAAACCACGAGCCAAACGCTGACCACGCCGTTACACTTTAGTAGAAAAAGTCCTCGACCCATAAAGAGAAAAAAACCTTTTCTTAGATGGGTACCAGTAAACAGTCAGCGTTTGCTGCCCTACAACAGCATAGCCAAAACCCAAACTGTATACTAAAAAACAAACATCGATGCAGCTACAACAATTGCAACTCTTGAACATGCAAATCCCCGCCATAAAAGCTTGCAAACACCTAATATAGGCTAAAGCTGCACTATTTGTACACAGACATGGACCATGCCACCTACAGCATAGATTCAACCCCACAGCATGAAGAAGTAAAACCTTTTAGACATATGAAGGGAATCTCCACGGACTGCTAGAAAGAGTCAAAACTCTCTAATTAAAAGCAAATATGTGTCCAACCGGAGAAAAACAACTGCAGAAGGGAATATATAACCCTATCAGAGCTTAGGCTCTTTGGCTATACTGTTCATCGTCCGGCTGGAATAGTAGTTTTGTAGTTCTTCTGCAAAAGACTATCTCTGGACCAGACCTTTTGAGCGCATCATGATGCTCAGGAGTGCCTTCAAGGTGAATGGCAGAGCTTATTTTGGTGGATTCTTGATAACCAGGGTATGATGCTCCAGGCATGGACCGACACCCCTCTTTATCGAACATCTCCCATACGCCTACTTTTGGTTGTTGCACCTGAGTGTCTAATTAAAAAAACTCAGTGGACACATTTTAGTTTCGTTTTATTCAAAATTTTATTTTAATCAGATTTTTTTTTATTTTGCTCAGATTGTTTCTTTAGCAAAAACAATCCTTGCTTGCAACATTTCTCAGCTGCATTGTTATGCTGCCAAGAACTAGTTGGGGAAAGTCCCAGGCGGTCAGTATCAGTTCTGCCTGAACTTAACAAAATATTCCCATTGGAGGAATCCATACTCCAACCTAGATGCGAAGTTTTTGGCCTCTGAATTAAAATATCACATGATCTCCACTCTTTACAGTTACCACAAATAAGCGTGCTTCACCCAGGAGAAGTGCTTGTTGAAACCATGGTTAAAAGTTGTTTTTCTGAAAGATCTTGCTTGTGCATCGTTCTTTGTAAGCACCCTATTGAATTCATTTCAACAATTTTCATTATAAAGTGGCGCGGGCCTTTTGATATGTGTAGCATATCTTTTGTATATTAGTTGATAATGTTGCAGACAGCACAGGCCTTCCTATGTGTTAGCATGGCCGGAATGTGCATTATCGTTTAAGTGCATGAGAAAGCCTAACAGACTGGCCTGTTCATTCCCATTGTGGGTTTGACAGTGTTATGCAGACCTACAAATGAAATGTGCTCAATAGGCACATACTTATCTGGTGCCTAGAGCAAAAGGCTAGAGAGAGTGACACTACAGCATTTAGTAATACACAGTAGCTAGTAATATGCTTCACAAGTGTAGAATTACCGTGTGTAATTCCATTACCAGAGAAACCAGCGAAATACATCATACAGCATTTTCAGTGACCTTCCTAAAACGAGAACAGAGTCAATGTTTAATTGTGTAGTAAAAATATAAAAGATGGTGGAGGTTGGGGTGGGGCAAGGCAGATACACCATTTGCTAGAAAGACAATGACAGATGAGACTTGAAATTCAGGACTGATGATATAAAGGTATGTGGGGAGCTGTACATGAATAAACATACAGATGGAAAAATGGGATAGCTGTAAGTCAGCTATGACGATCTTAGGTAGAGTTTAGACTAATTTACTAGGGTTGTGTGACTGGAGTGTATCTAGTATTCTAGTAAGCATCTTGTTCACTGAATTGCTATTATTTATTAAGACAGTTCCTAGCTACACAATTTGTTTGGATGGGGAGGTCTCCTACATAGTATACTGGCATTGGCTGTTGCCTGGAATGCCTAACTGCCTCTATATCTGATAACCTGACTTTTACTATGGCCCTAGCATTATGATAATCGAGCGTATGCACAGAGGTTTAGTCCTGTCCTTGACTATGTGAGGTCCTGGACCTGTCCTGTAACCTGCTGTAGTGCACCAAGAGTGTTCTTACAATTAGATAGAGGACTACTGTCCCGGCCCCTCCCTGGGTATAGCACATAAAGTAGTGGTGGCAGCATACCTCATTTTTGAGTCGGAGTGTGACTAAACACTTTTTCTGTATTACTCAGAGTTGGCCTACAGATCCCGCCTGTGTAAAGTTCCACTGCTTTGTGTGTGACAGGAAAGGTTGCACTGACATCCTGTGTGCATGTGTCATGTGTGCAGTAGCAGGGCCTTGGGTGAGAGTCGGCCTGAGTACCAAGCCACTGGGATCCATTTTCGATGTCCGTGGCTTGATATGGCACAAGATAGAAGATGAGGACTGCTTCATCAGACAGTGGAAGCCTGTTGCCTGCATTCCTGTGGCTGGAGGGTGGAGATCCAGAAACTGGAGAAAGGAGGAGAGAGACTTTTATCAAATTCCAAAAGCACTCTTGTTTGGAAGGCGTTTATTAGTACTTCTTGAACATTGCCATTATGTTGGGGGCAGTGGTGAGGGATGAGACTGAAATTTCTGTTGTGTAAGGTGAAAATGTTCTAGATCAGGCCTGTCCTTATGTCTAACTCCGAGTACTAATTCAGAGAAGCTCATGACAACCAGGTGCACAAACCGCACACTTAATTGTACCTGTGTTATGGGTGCTTCTGTCCGCAGAGAGCATCAGTGCCACCAGCTGTGCGAAGCACCACTCTACATAAAGGCTGTGTCACGAGAGAAGCCTGTCAAAGACTTTTGTCAACACAAAACCAAATTCGGAAGTTTGAGACAATAAATCCACATCCTATTCAAGCAAATGTGTAAAAAAGTGGGACCCACATTAATCAAGTTCCAAGATTGGCAATGTGCTGAAAAGTTGTCGAACGACTGCCGTCTGATGAGGGCTGGTGCCTGCCTGACACCTAGTCTCCCAGAAGTGAGACGTTATCACCTGAAGTCAGCACTTTGTTCTGGAGGAGCTGAGGGTCTGCCTAAGTGCCTAGAAGTAAAGTATTCCTTCTTCCTACAGGAGGAGACCGTCCTGAAGGAGAAACCTGGTGTGTCCCAGGGACTAAAGAACAACTAGAGATATCTGGATGTCTGAGAGTCAGCTAAGAGTGGCCCATGCTGCAGATGGTCCCGCTGGTATCTCAAAACTGGCTCCTGGTGGGAACCCCTTCATAAATGTGTGCGTTCATTGGCCTGAGTAGTGTTGCAGGTCAGGCCTTTGTTAGCCATGCTTACTGCTTCAGCCCGATCGGAGCTGCAACTGTCTACTCCTGCACAGTTAGGGCTGCATCTGCCTTAGTTGATAAATTGGCCCGATTAGGACCACTGTTGCCTGCATTGGTCCAGTCATTGCTACAACTGCCGCAGTCACTAACATGGCCTAATCAGGGCCTTGTTTTTCCAATTATCCCAATAGGGGCAAACCCCCCCATCCGGTAGTCAGACCGAGCCGCAGCATCCAGGCGTAATCTAGCTCTCAAGCGGCAGTCCAGCTGGACTGTGACACTAAGCTAAGCAGCTGCATTGATCGAGATGTGGGCTGTCCTATCCAGTGACACTTGGCACTGTTTTTGCTTACTGCTGGTCCCACGTCGAGGATGGCAAGGCCATGGGGTCTGCTCCAGAGGAGCAGAGAATCACTTTCTTATTATCCACCACACCACCAGTGTAACAACCTTCAGAAAATATTAAATGAGTGTGCATTTGAATTAATGGGGAAATTGAGAAGGCACCTCTGCCTGATTCATACTTTTGCCCTCATTATGGGAAGACCAGCGGTCAAAGGGTCATGCAGGTGGTATTAGCACGAGGAAACTTAGCAGTGTAGTGCCACAAGGGAGAATCGTCACCAGAATCACTGTCTTGCCTACTAAGCTTAATTGTGTGGTATTTAGAACTGATGTCCGAATTAAAACTAACTTTTCTTCTCTTGAAAGGGAAGGATAGAACTAAACATTGTAGTTATTGTGTCTGTTTGTTAACTGTTGATTCCTGAGCTGGTGCACATACATTTCTTCAATGAGAATTGCGACTTCTTGCCCTCGCTACCTTGAGAGTCAAGTGCAGAAAGGGATGTACTTGGTCCAGCTTGCAGAGCCTAGTAGTACAGGCTACAGGATACCTGTGTCAAACACCATGAAAGAGGCCCAATATCTGAACAGTTTATAATAAATACTGAGTTCATTGTTAACATACAGACGCTTGTATAAGCATTGCTTTTGAGTTTTGAGGTGGGGCTCTACAAAGGTAAAGGATTTCTGACAGGTTTGTCTGAAGGGTCCTCTGAAGCCTCCCTTTCAATTTCTCTAGCATTTTATCAAGCTTCATTGGATGATGGTCTCTTAGCTCAGTGAGATGACGGTGCACCGGAATGAAATTCTTTATATGTCCCTGAATAGGTAATCAGCATTGAAGAATGGCACGATTGTAATATGTGTTTTACAGTGGAATGGACCGTTGGTAAGCACCATGTTGCTCTTGCTATCCCACCCAGGTACTATCTAGCAACCTCATGTATTTTGGACCTAACATGTCCATCCTCATGCTGCATGCTGTGGCCAATGTGTAGACATTGCATTGCAGGGACATAATACATTAACAATTCAAGAACAATCGTTGTATATAGATAGATACATTCTTTATTCGGTTAAAACAAATAAACATAAAAGATGCTTAAACACCTATAAAAATCACTTAAAAAAATACAAGTCCATTCCCATTACAATTTCGGTACATGAGACGTGGTACATGATGCATACAATAGAGATACATCATCAATCGCACCATACTCAGTTGTTAATTAAATCCAAAAGGCCATTCCCCTCTTATCTCACAATACTGCTTAAAATTACACAGATACGAATGTCCCCCAGAACAAGAAGAAACAACATTGCTGGCCTTACTTGCTTAAAATGAGCCACTTTTAAAACAGGTACAAAAAACGTTTTCCTACGAAAAGTGTATAAGGTACAAAACATTACTGCATGAGTAATGGTCTTAGCTGAGGTACTATCACACTTGCATGGGCCCAAGGCGCCATTGGCAGCCCAGCCTTTGGGAAAGCTGATTAGTGGGAGAAAGGATATCCTGAACCTGAATAAAAGCGATTGGTAGTAAACGTTATTAACCCAGGTGAAGTACTGCTGGGTGGAATTAACAGCTGATTTCCACCTTTCAAGCCTTTCCCCGACAACAAAGAGCTGTAATAAACCCACAATAATCAGCCTCAACAATTTCTGCGTGATGTGTAAATAGGCGGGTGCGACACAGAGCTCTCAGTTCAGACTTGCCATAGATAAACCAGGGAAATGCTTTTGAATTGTCCATGGAAAGGCAGTACCCGATTATCAGCCTATTAAGGTTTCACTCACTCCGTACTATGTCGAGAGCCAACATAGTAGGAGCCTCAGTATGATGGTATCCGAAATGTATCTATGACCAAGTTCCTCTTGCATGGCAAATGCTGAGGAACTTTGAGGTACCCCCAGCAACTGCCTAACAAACTTTTTTTCTTCTGAGCTGAATAGGGCCACAGTCACCGTACCTACATATGTCACTACTATAACAGGTTACAGAGACACACTTAGTTTTTTAATCACAACTTTTATGGGTTTCCTAACCACCCATAAACTGAAGTTAAGGACCGAGCTACATAATCTTGCTAGTTCAAGCCTTTTTGAGAGGATGGAGGGGCCTCAAGATGACTTACTATCAATCAAAATTCCAAAATAAGTAAAGGAATAGACTTAGATGATCTTAGCACTGAGGCAGAAATGGGTTTTAGTTTTGGTGGGTTGACACACGCATCCATCACAAAGGATTTCAAAGTATTCATGGACAGATCTAGGTCCTCAACAAACTAAACATAAGAGAGAAGGAGTCAGTGAAGGTCTAGTGCTGTCCTTGACCAAAGGACAGCATTGTCTGCATACAAAAGGATTGGTAGTGCTTGGTAACCTGTCCAGGGGAGGGATGGGGGGGGGTCAACTTGCACTCTCAGCAATGCTGCCTCTAGACCGTTCATATAAATGTTGAATAGAAAGGGGGCCAGAATGCATCCCTGTCTAACTCTTCTGGTGATGGGAAATTGTTTTGTTGCACGTGTCTTCCTCCCTGATTTTGGCTGAGGCAGACATGTTTACATGGATGTCTGCCAAGAAAGAGAACAGGGTTTGCTCCACACCCAAGGACAGCAACAATAATCACAACTTTGACCTATTCACCCAAAAGCTCTTCTTTTTGGTCTACGAAACCCAAAAAAGGGTGCCCTTTTAGCCACCATGTATTTCTGAATCAAAATATGTAAATTCAAACATTGATTAATGGTACCAAGACCAGGCCTAAATCCATACTGAGAGTCAATGATAATGTTCTTCTCTTTGGCCTACCCAGACAGCCTCTTTAGGACCACCTGACTTAGAACCTTAACAGAGATGTCAATAAGCGATATAGCCCTATAACACTTCGGATCCCCCAGTCATCCTTTTTAAATACCGACACGATAATGCATTGAGACCAGGAACTTAGGGTGCCACTTGACACAGCAGTGTTTTAGGTGCCAAGATGACTGCATTACTCTCAAAGAGGTCAGCTGGAACGTCATCTGGGCCAGGGGCCTTATTGCAGGCTAGACATCTGATAGCATATGTAACTTCAGAAATAGAAAAGAATTGGCAAGGGGCGCTATTGTCCTTCGTACGACTGTTTATGGTAGCTAACCCAGTCGTGTCGTCAAAGGAATACATTTGGGAGAAATTATTTAAAAAATGTATCTTTAGATATTACAGTGATCAAATTGGGCATAGTATTATCAGCTAAAAATGGTAATTTAATGCTCTCCAGAATGCTGCTCAGTCATTAGATTCACTAGCAGAAACTAGCTACTCCCAGGCATCATCCTTAAGGGATTCATTTTTCTCATTCAACAATCAATCAATCAATCAATCAAGAAATTTGTATAGCGCGCTACTCACCCGGAGGGTTTCAAGGCGCTGGGGGAGGTGGGACCGCTACTGCTCGAACAGCCAGGTCTTGAGTTGCTTCCTGAAGGAGAGGTGGTCTTGGGTCAGGCGGAGGTGGATGGGGAGGGAGTTCCAAGTCTTGGCTGCCAGGTAGGAAAAGGATCTTCCTCCCATGGTGGCTTTTCTAATGAGTGGCACGGCGGCAAGGGCGTGGCTGGTCGATCATAGCTGGCGGGTGGGAGTGTAGAAGGTCAGGCGGTTGTTGAGGTACCTGGGGCCCAGGTCGTGGAGGGCCTTGTGTGCGTGGGTGAGGAGACGGAACGTGATTCTCTTGCTGACGGGGAGCCAGTGCAAGTCTCTCAGGTGTCCGGAGATGTGGCTGTGACGGGGGATGTCAAGGATGAGGCGTGCGGAGGCGTTTTGGATGCGTTGGAGTCTTTTCTGTAGTTTGGCCGTGGTTCCGGTG
Source organism: Pleurodeles waltl (assembly GCF_031143425.1). Taxonomy (NCBI): domain Eukaryota; kingdom Metazoa; phylum Chordata; class Amphibia; order Caudata; family Salamandridae; genus Pleurodeles; species Pleurodeles waltl. The sequence goes on from NC_090445.1 coordinate 1,446,061,680, forward strand.
TAGAGGGTGTTACCGTAGTCCAGTCGGCTGGTGACGAGTGCCTGGGTGACCGTCTTCCTGGTTTCGGTGGGGATCCATCGGAAGATCTTTCGGAGCATGCGTAGGATGTTGAAGCATGATGATGAGACGGCGTTGACTTGTCTGGTCATCGAGAGGGAGGAGTCCAGGATGAAGCCCAGGTTGCGTGTGTGGTCTGTTGGTTTGGGTGCGCTGCCCAGGGCAGGGGGCCACCAGGAGTCGTCCCAGGCAGAGGGTGATAATCCAAGGATGAGGACTTCCGTCTTGTCTGAGTTCAGTTTCAGGCGGCTGTTCATCATCCACTCGGCTACGTCTTTCATCCCTTCGTGCAGGTTGGTTCTGGCGGTGGCTGGGTCGTTGGTGAGGGAGAGGATCAGCTGGGTGTCGTTGGCGTAGGAGATGATGTTGAGGTTGTGTTGGCGTGCGATGGCTGCGAGGGGGCTCATGCAGACGTTGAAGAGGGTGGGGCTGAGTCATGATCCTTGTGGTACGCCTCAGCTGACTTCGGTGGCCTCGGATCTGAACGGGGGGAGGCGGACTCTCTGGGTTCTTCCGGTGAGGAACGAGATGATCCACTCTAGTGCCTTCTCTTGGATTCCGATGTTGCTGAGGCGCTGCACTAGGGTGCGGTGGCAGACAGTGTCGAACGCTGCGGAGAGGTCCAGGAGGATGAGGGCCGCTGTCTCCCCGTTGTCGAGCAGGGCTCGGATGTCGTCGGTGGCTGCGATGAGGGCGGTTTCGGTGCTGTGGTTGGCTCAGAAGCCGGACTGCGAGTGGTCGAGGGATCCATTAGTCTTGAGGAAGGCGGCTAGCTGTCTGTTGACGGACTTCTCAATGACTTTGGCAGGAAACGGGAGGAGCGAGATGGGGCAGTAGTTCTTGAGGTCGGTGGGGTCTGCTGATGGTTTCTTCAGGAGGGCGCTGAGTTCGGCATGTTTCCAGCTCTCCGGGAAGGTGGCGGTGTTGAAGGAGCAGTTGATGATGTCCCGGAGATGGGGTGCGATGACTGAGTCGGCTTTGTTGAAGACGTGGTGGGGGCATGGGTCGGTTGGAGAACCGGAATGGATGGTGTTCATCATCTGGATGGTGTCTTCGGTGCTGACCGGGGTCCAGGCGCGGAGGGTGGTGTTGGGGGGCGTCGGTTTGGTGGTTGGGTGCGTGGTCTGTGCGCCGAAGCTGTTGTGTATGTCGGCGATCTTGCGGTGAAAGAACGAGGCGAGTGAGTCGCAGAGGTCTTGTGAGGGAGTGATGTTGTTGTTTCCGGCGCTGGGGTTGGAGAGCTCTTTGACGATGCTGAAGAGTTCCTTGCTGTTGTGTGCGTTGTTGTCTAGTCGTTCTTTGAATGCTGTCTTCTTGGTGGTGTGGATCAGCTGGTGGTGTTTGCGGGAGGCGTGCTTGAGGGTGGTCATGTTGCCTGTGGCCGGGTTTTTTCGCCAGGCTTTCTCGAGGGTGCGGCAGTTCTTCTTGGAGTTCTTGAGGTCGTTGTTGAACCAGGAGGCTTTCTTGCTGTTGGGCCTGGTGGGATGGGTTTTCAGGGGTGCGAGGTTGTCAGCGCAGTTGATGATCCACTGTGTGAGGTTGTTGGCTGCTTGGTTGGGGTCCGCTGAGCTGGAGGGAGGGTTCTGGCTCAGTGATGTGGAGAGCTGGTCGGTGGTGATCTTGTTCCAGCTCCTGCGGGGAGCCTGTTGTGGGTGGTGGTGAGTCGTGGTTCTTCTGAAGCTGAAGTGGACGCAACTGTGGTCTGTCCAGTGGAGTCCGGTGGAGTGGCTGAAGGAGATGTGCTTGCTGGAGGAGAAGACTGGGTCAAGCGTGTGTCCGGTGTAGTGTGTGGGGGTGTTCACCAGTTGCTTGAGTCCGAGGTTGGCGAGGTTGTCCAGCAGGGTGGTGGTGTTGTTGTTGTTGTTGTTCTCCAGGTGGAAGTTGAGGTCCCCTAGGAGGATGTAATCAGCGGAGGGGAGGGCGTGTGGGCTGATGAAGTCTGCGATGTCTTCGCTGAATTGTGTACGGGGTCCTGGGGGTCTGTAGATGAGGGTGCCTCTGAGTGTGGTCTTGGGGTCGGTGTATATCTGGAAGTGGAGATGTTCGGCGGCTGTGAGGGTGTCGTCGGAGTTGGTCGTGATGCGGATGGTGTTCTTGTGGACGATGGCGATGCCTCCTCCTGTCTGGTTGACGCGGTCCCTCCGGGTGATCTTGTATCCGTTCGGGATGGCGATGGCGATGTCGGGCGCTGAGGAGGCGTTCATCCAGGTTTCTGTGAGGAAGGCGACGTCTGGAGATGTGGTGTCGAGCAGGTTCCAGAGTTCCACGGCGTGTCTGTGGATAGAGCGGGTGTTGAGCAGGATGCACTTCAGGTGGTTGCTGCTGGTGCTTGACTTGGCGAGTGCAGTCCGTGTCTGAATGCAGGAGAACTTGCAGGATTGGCAGGTGAAGGGCCCGTGGGTGCGTCTAGGGGTGGCTCTGCAGCAGCCGGGGATCCGGCCGGTGTTGATTGCGATGAGAGTGGCGGCGTTGTAGGTCTTGCGGGTGGGCTGGCCTCTGCGGGGGCCAGGGGGTCTGGCGCTGGGCGCGGGCCGGGCGCAGACGGGCGCAGACGGGCTTGCCTTAGGCGCGCCTTCGGCGCGCCAGCAGCGCGGCCGCTGTGCGGCCTCCATATGAGTGGGAGAGGGAGGGAGGAGCAGCTGGGAGGTGGGAGCGGGGCGGCCAATGGGGTGCGAGGGGAGCGGAGCTACGGGACGCGGCAGCGGGAAACGGGCAGCGAGGGGGAGACGCGGTGCACAGGGAAACAGAGATTTAGGACCACAAACTGGGCAGAACAAGGTGAGGGGAGCAGTACAGGGCAGCAAAAGGACACAGGAATAAAGCAGCGGTCAGCGGTCTCACAGGGGCTGCGTGGCGGCGAGGGGAGCGACCTGCCTGGTAAACAGGGTCAGAGGTCGCTCTCTCTACCGCTGCACGGCCTCCATATGAGTGGGAGAGGGAGGGAGGAGCAGATGGGAGGTGGGAGCGGGGCGGCCAATGGGGTGCGAGGGGGGTGGAGCTACGGGACGCGGCGGCGGGAAACGGGCGGCGAGGGGGAGACGCGGTGCGCAGGGAAACAGAGATTTAGAACCACAAACTGGCAGAACAAGGTGAGGGGAGCAGTACAGGGCAGCAAAAGGACACAGGAATAAAGCAGCGGTCTCACAGGGGCTGCGTGGCGGTGAGGGGAGCGACCTGCCTGGTAAACAGGGTCAGAGGTCGCTCTCTCTACCGCTGCGCGGCCTCCATATGAGTGGGAGAGGGTGGGAGGAGCAGCTGGGAGGTGGGAGCGGGGCGGCCAATGGGGTGCGAGGGGGGTGGAGGTACGGGACGCGGCGGCGGGAAACGGGCGGCCAGGGGGAGACGCGGTGCGCAGGGAAACAGAGATTTAGGACCACAAACTCATTGTTTTAGTGAGTTCTTAGGCACTGGATCTCCCCCCCATTTCTTGCACAGCATTTAACGGCTGTCTTTAAGGTGCAGTGGGCTTTAGAGTATGCTCATTAAACCACTGAGATCTACTCAAAATGGAAGAACCTTGTCTGGGAACGTAAGGGCAAGTCTCACCCTGCCCAAAATGCAAAGAAAGCAGTTAGGACGTCCTTAACACAAAGGTTAGGGTTTAGGCCGTGTTCTACCTCAGGGCACAGTTGCCTAAACAATGTCCTACAAAATTCCTCCAGGATTATTTTGGATCACTTCAGACATCTACCCTAATCCAAAGGAGTCAGGTGTTGCAGAATAGAGGCCAATGATAGGGGACGCTTACACTAATATTTTAAGACCGAGACAAATGTGTTATAATAACTCAAACCCGTAGATTTAGGCCCTCATTCTGACCTTGGCGGGCGGCGGAGGCCGCCCGCCAAAGTCCCGCCGTCAGGTTACCGTTCCGCGGTCGAAAGACCGCGGCGGTAATTCTGACTTTCCCGCTGGGCTGGCGGGCGGTCGCCTTCAGACCGCCAGCCAGCCCAGCGGGAAAGAGGCTTCCACGATGAAGCCGGCTCGGAATCGAGCCGGCGGAGTGGAAGCTGTGCGACGGGTGCAGTTGCACCCGTCGCGTATTTCACTGTCTGCGCAGCAGACAGTGAAATACATGTAGGGGCCCTCTTACGGGGGCCCCTGCAATGCCCATGCCAGTGGCATGGGCACTGCAGGGGCCCCCAGGGGCCCCGCGACCCCCCCTACCGCCATCCGGATCTCGGCGGTCCGACCGCCGGGATCTGGATGGCGGTAGGGGGGGTCGGAATCCCCGCGGCGGTGCAGCAAGCTGCGCCGCCGCGGAGGATTCAATGGGGCCGCGGTACACTGGCGGGACCCCGCCAGTGGTGCCGGTCCGACCGCGGCTTTACCGCCGCGGTCGGAATCCCCATTGGAGCACCGCCGGCCTGTCGGCGGTGCTCCCGCGGTCCTCCGCCCTGACGGTCAAAGACCGCCAGGGTCAGAATGACCACCTTAGTCTGGTAATCCCCCATCTAACTGGAGAGTGATAGATATATCAGGAAATAGCCCACTATTGATTCTGACCATCTTCCTACATAGGTTGGAGCTATGTGGGTGCTAGGTATTACCAAATTCTGGGAGTGAGTTAGAAGGTTCAACTGATCCCCTTGGAGAGAATGCTCAAATTGAGGGATTGGTGACTCATCTCCTTCCAAGGGGTACTGAAGAAAAAAAAAAAAGGGTCGTGAGCAGGGGTGGATAATAAAAATCGCCCATCACAATTAAGACTTTCTTGGCTAGATCTAAGTCCCAGGGTATCAAGAAGTTCTTAAATTTCTCTATAATGGACCCTAGATTGAAGATGATATCAGAGTGGCGAGAATGACCATTGATTTGTAAATATTTGCAATTAACATCAAGGATTTACCTAAAAAGTAAGTAGACCCCCCCCCACCACATATGGACAGTTTGTCTCCACCTCAGTCATTGCACAAATTAATGTTAACAAAATTAAAATTCATAACCCGGCCCTGGCTCACCCAATAGGAGGGGTATCGCTGGCCAGAATAAATGGGCAAGGCCATCCAAGGAAGGGGTGGTTTTAAGGGACACAGTTTCCTGAAAGGCTAAAATGTGAGAGGGTTTGATAAAATCTAGCCAATTTGGGTCCCCGAACTTAGCTTCTAACTGGCTATATTCCAGAAAAGAGCCCCAGCTCATCATTAGTACAAGATAGGAAGGGATGACCCTCTGCCTCTTCACCAACCTCTTTCATGTCATCCCCAGATTTAAAATGAAGTAGTCAGTCCTGCCTCTGAAGAGAGTCAAGGATCTCAAACCTGTTGAAGTGTTCTCACTAGGAGGCTTACAATAAAACACTGAAGGACCTTGAGAAGGCCCAGAGTAATGGGGACTGCTCACCCCCGAGCCAGAAGTGGTAAAAAGGGCAGGCTGCTCCCTGTGTTCTTACTATGTGTAGCTTGGGGATCCCAAGAGTGGTAGGGGCCATTCAACTCAGATCCGGTCCCTGGCTCGCAAAAAATTCCCCAATGGGTGCAAACCAATGCATGATCTCTCTATGCCCTGGGGAGAAGCTAGAATTCTGGCATCAGCCCATCTGTTATTAAAATTCATTACAATACAATTGCTCTTAAATAACTTGGGGCCATGACTAACCCACCAAACTCTATGAACCATATTTATCTGTGTGTGGATACTGGTGTGTGAATACTGGTGCCAGCCTCTACCCTCATGGACATCTAATGGGACACTCTATCTTGAGTTGTGAAAACCCCTCCTGACTATATAAAACAATTGGGGGCACGTCCACTAGGTCCACCACATAAGAAGTGCAATCAGGTGGAAGATCTAAAAAGTCATCCCTACAGAGAAAACCCCCAGGGTTTGTCTCCAACGAGGGTGAGGGATGAGCCCCAGAATGGGCCCCAGTATGGGTGTACATAGCGGTGGCATGTCTTGATGTCAGAGGCTGAGATGGGAAGGAGTTATTAGAGTTGCCCATGTTAGGTTTATCAGAACTGATGTTCCTATCCAGTTGGGGAACTCAGCAAGTTCAAGAAACACCTAAATGGAAGATTCACTCTGGCAAAGTAATCTAACATTTGCCACGGGCTGAGTGCCATACAATGACAGGGAGTTAAAGAATGTGAGCAATCCAACCTTCTCAGTGCAGTAAGGTGGGATCCCTAGCAGTGTCCTCAACATGCATATCTGAGTTGATACCTATTATTGCTGACTCACTGCCTGTTGCCCACTAACTGCTTAGCATAGAATCTGTGTAACTGGGTTCAGCAGCACTTTTCCATACTCCACACCACTCAGCACCTTGTGAGTATGGTTTTCTAAAAAGAAGAGCTCTTGGTATTCTTCCATAAAGAGGTGCAAATAAGCCTTGTGCCAAAACAGCCTAGTCCTTGGGTCCCTGAAGAATCCAGCATGTCCACTATGGAAGAATCCCACTCAGTAACTGGAGTCCACCCAAAGAGGTGATGATTATTCTTTGTCATCTGTATCCCTGCCATCTGCGCCATGATTGTCAGAGCAGAGGCCCTGAAGTCCTGCACATACGGCAACACCTCTACTTTCTGCTCACATCTTGCTAGCCAGAGGTCAAAACTTGAACTCTGTTATGGAACTTACAGTCCACTACCATACATCTACAAATGGACCAATTAGCAAATATTAGTCTATGTCAATCTTGCTGGCATCATCAGAATGTACATCAAGATTCTTCCTGAAGGAAACATATTGCTGGGCATCCCATCAGGCATCCAGCATATGGTTATCCAGAGCACTACATAAATTTACAGCTGTTGCAGTCATACAGCTATTTGCATTTGCTTGCTCGAACATATACCTGTTGGGGAGGTGACACTACAGTAAAGAAGGTTATGAATGTCAGCTCTGGAGATCCAGCTTCCAGATTACATGGTCAAAGCAAGGTTCCCAATCCTCAAATATCCACTTGCTAAGCAGATCAATATATTTAGCCTTCCCTTTGATCACTATAAGCAAAAGTGTCAAGCTTCTGACCATGGTGCCCTTTTAGTTAGAGACCCATTCTCTAGCCCCCCAAGAATGGCCTATGCTACATTGTTTGCAACCCATCTCCAAGGGTGCCAAAGTTACTCTCTTCATTTGGAAATAGGCTTAAGGGGTACGCTTGGATTGTGGTTGAATGACAGATGCCTGGAACAACAGGTTCATCTTCATCCTCTCTCTCAGATGTGGATACAAGAATAAAACAAGCCACTCAAGTTAAGGCACATATGTGGAAGGATCTCAAGTGGGGCAGTTAAGCCGCAATCCTTATGAGCTTTCATTAGGCCCAGGTGAAGTTTTTATAGCACTGCATAACCTTACATAATTGTCAGGATTTTATGTTACGCTTGTTATGCAAAATGCCTAAAGTTAAACTAACGCAACATGTTGTGTGATTTTTCATCTGTTCAGGTAATAATCATACTGTGGAGCCCTGGAACAACTTCAATGTCCAGACCGCAAGTGGGTGCTCTTCATGTCATGTGAAATTTAGCACTATTTTTAGTGCAGAATCCGGGGTTTGCATAATTTTGTACCATTTTTCCATAATTTTATAGAATTATGCAAAAAGAAAAAACCTAGCCAGGAACAAAGTGAACAAGTGCAACTTGCTGCAGAGTGTTTCTGGACTGCAGTATGTAAACAGTCGGGGGGGGGGGCATAAATCATGGCCAGGGGCTCAACACTTTTGAGTATGCCTCAAACTAGCATTCAGGTGGATTTTGGAACAGATCATCTCAGGGACTGGAGTGACTGGATGCTTCAGAAGAGTATGTCTGTTGCTCTTCAAAGGATGTGAAGTCAAGTACGAGTGAAAATTATGAGCTCGAGATGGAACACCGTAGTCTGAACTTGTTCAGATGGTGTCCAGATCTAAAGAAACCAAAACTTCTTACAAGACTGCAGGGGCTTTCAACCCTATATTTCCCTCTGAACCTCCTTTTCATAAATAATTGTATCTAAGCAAGGACAAGTTCCTAGCAAAGGAGACTTTGACTCCCCTTTGGAGTTGGGTAATGGACATACTCCTCCACTTTCCAGCCATTTTGATTCTTTTGTTGGGTCTTGTAAGGGAGAATTAATGGATTCCTTACTTTGGGACTCTAGCCGATTTCAGGCGACCATGCCTCATTGTGGACTTTTGCAACCATCTTGTGAGCACATCTGTTGGCCATGTAGACTCTGGGCATTCATAGATCGTTCCTGTACACAATGCAGATTGCCTCATTTGGCTCTGGGTCATGTTTTGGAACCCATTAAGTTTCATGTACACAGTGCAGATTGCCTCATTTGGCTATGGGTCATGTTTTGGAACCCATTAAGTTTCATGTCTTAGAGATGGTTACTATTTCACCTTCCTTTTAGAGACAATCACATTCTTCCAGACATTTGTTTGCCCAAGCTTCTTGAAAGCATTGTGCTTCTCCATCCCTAGAATCGGTGATCATTTAATTTGAAACTGCGACAAGGCACCTGGCTTCTGGATCATTAAATGCCTAGTATTCGTTTGCACCTGAAGATGATTTTCCTGAAACTCACTACGCTTCTGAGTTTTGCGTCCTACTGATGGACCTGTGCTGTCAAACATATTTCAGTCTCTGCTAGGGTTATTCCTCCCGAAGATGTTTTCTTGTTCCTATTCTTGATTCTCTCTCTCGTTCTAGCCATTCTTCTCTAATAAACCTTTCCCCTGAGTACACCAGTATATTGTTGGATATGAAACAAGACCTCCACTGTGGGGGTCCTACACAGCCTCTCAATTGTTATCCGGCGCACCTCATAAAACTATCAATCCCACCTTGCCTCAGATGGACCATCTAGTTATGTTAGCTTTTGGCATAGTCGCAAACTGATTGGCATACACCCAGCACATACGATACATAGCATCTATGTCTCTGACAGAGATTGAAGATTATGCCTAATCATTATTTTACGTTATTAGTTTAGCTGTATTATGAAATAAACCAATAACATTTATAGGTGGGATTGCTATTAAAGTTATTGAAAAACATTACATTGCAAACAGGTCTACCATAACGAGCTTTTATATTGAAATAAATGACGCTGCAACAGCTCAGATGGTTGCAAAGCATTGACCTTGCAAAATATTGGCATCTGTGTCTTTATTTAATTTATGCTAGTAAGGAAACAGTTTAATAAATACACTTAGGTTAATAATTGGCAGCCCTTCGTTGGACTGTATACCCAAGGTTTTTGTTCTTCTATTTCCTGGTTGCATTTGGTTTAAAATATTGAACCGTCAAGCTGTGCCTTCCAGGCGTGAAGGGGGTATGATTTCAGGCTATGCAATTTAACCCCACCTCGCCTCCCATCTGACAGCTGAAAAGAATGGGATTGCTAGCTGATATTTTGTTACCTGGTATGAGATGTCAGTATGATGTCAATGAGTTATGATGTAGCTGTTGTACTTGTGTATCATTAAAGAGGTCCTGCAAAATATTTATACATAACTGAATTATCGCACTTCAGTTTAATTTTGGGCTATGGTTATTATGTTAATTACATCAAAAATAATTTAATTAAAATTAAGACTGTGTTAGTGTTCAAAAGTTATTTGTTTAGCTATATCATACTTGAAACAAACCAATAACATTTACAGTTTGGATTAATATTAAACTAAATGAAAGCATGAAATTACAAATAACGTTTTTATAAAATACAAAGATACAGATTTGTGAAGCGCGGCACTGTCACCTTTACGGGTCTTTGGGCAAGCCGTGTCTCCAATGAGGAGCCATGTCTTGAGTTGCTTCCTGAACAAAGTCAAGGACAGGGCCGTCCTGAGTTGTAAGGGTGGGCTGTTCCAGGATTTGGCAGAACGTAGGCGAAGGAGCAGCCGACGCTACAGCAGCGATGGATGCAGGGGACGTGTGCGAGGTGGAGCAAAGCTGTCTTGCGGGGGTGTGTATATTTAGTCTGTGGTTGAGGTATGTCGGTCCTTGATTATGTAGTGCTTTGAAGCCCAGCGTGAGGATCTTGAATCAACACCTCCTTTGGTCTGGGAGCCAATGAAGGGCACTAAAGTGGGGGGTGTTGCAGGCATATCTTGGGAGGTCCAGGATGAGTCTGGCTGCAGCTTCTGTATGGACTGCAGTCTCTTGAGTAGCTGGGAGGGGAGACGCGAGTAGAGGGCATTGTCGTAGTCGAGACAGCTGGTGATGAGTGCGTGCGTGACTGTTTTTCTTTCACTGGAAGTTTGGCAGAGCATCCGGACTATGTGGAAGCAAGAGGAGGCCAGCGATTTAACATGATGTTTCAGGAGAGCTGACTGTCTATGATGATGCATAGGTTGCAATCGTGGTCCGAAGGGGTGGGTGGGGGTCAGAGTTACGCTGGTCACCTGCTGTGGTCCCATATGTTGAGCTTTTTCCCCCCCCAAAGATCAGGACTTCTGTCTTGTAGGTGTTGAGCTTGAGGCCTTACAATTACCTTTCTTATTTTAATGGGATTTAATTTCATTTCATTTAAGGTTAGGATAAGAATTAATGAAAGATGGTGGAAACAGTGATGGAAAGTAAGTAATTTATTCAGTTTACAGGTGAAGAGGTGCAGCCTCAATCCTGCAACTATACACAGTTAGAACAACCACCTCCAACTGTCAATGCACCCCTGTAGTGGATCCTATTTAGTTTTAATGGGACTCAGGAGTTTAGCTTAGCCTTCTGGCTTCCAGGCCTATGCCCCCCTTACCTAGTGACTTTTAACCTATTTAGCCTGCTCTGTTTTAGCGCATTTATTTATTTATTCCAAGATGGCTGCTATGTTGATAGTTAGGAAGATGTTTTGATTTCACGTTATCGGTGCCATTTTGTGAAGGCGTAACTATCAGCGTCAAAGATATGTGATAGACATAGGTATTCACGTCATGTTCTTTCCCACTTACGTGTGACAGGAACATAATGTACTTTGAAGGGAAATTTTTATGAAATTGCCGACCCAAGCATGCTTTGTTATCTGTTGTATGGGAACATACCTGCCTCAGGAGTCCTACAAGATCTGTATAATACATCTCACGGAGACAAGGTTATCAGAGGGATTTCTTCCAGATGCCATCAACGCTATCTATTCTACACGTCGCTTTGATACAGACACAGCCTTTGTGTCCTTACGGAGACTGATCTAGAGACCTAATTTCAAGGTAACAAGGTTTGGAGGGCTCTTCTCATGGACCTGGTACTGGCAGATTAGGTTTAACACACCTAGCTCTCTTTAGGTTAGAGATTAGGTTCATCATGCTAGGGTATGAGGGCCTATTTCACATCTTATGTTGCTGAAAGATGGTGGGGGGGTCTTTCTATTCATGATTCTTGTTTTTACATTTCTGCTTCTTGCGTTGTTCATTATCCTAATCACTGCAGCCCATGCATTTTACAGTAGATTGCAGTCTTGTTAATAAAACCTATTGAAAACTTTACTGCATCTCTTTCATTGCCTGTGTGTGAACGAGATGTGTTTCTCATATGAGTAAAGGGTAATCTCTGTTTAACCACAACTTCCCTGAGATGTCTCACTCTTGAGTCCATGAGTAAAAGCTGTCAGAAATCACCTTTTACTGTTTTGGTTTTTGGTGAGGTATGGTTTGTGAGCCAGGAGGTTGGGCCGACAGTTGTGACTTTTTGTAGGATTGACCTAGTCGCCTACAAACAAAAGTGCTGTCATCCCTAAACCAGCAGTCTTGCCTAGAGCAGGAGTCCAACTACGACACCCCCACACTTCAAGAGCTGAATCATCCACATTCTACTGTTTAGAATCCTCTTGGACTCCACACATATTTCTTCACAACAGATAAGCCGCACACCACAGAAACAAGCACCAAGAAAAACTCCTAGGTGGTAAAATACCTACAAACAGACATCCAACCCCTTTACTCTTTCCAGGAAGACGATGAAGCACCTACCCGTCACTTGCATATATCTTCATCCAGGTACTTAGTTCTCATCTTGGATTGCCTAGAGGACCTATCTTATGCCCTCCTAATTGCTTTGCTATCAAACTTCTTTCGAGTCACAGATCCTTGTGCAAAAGTCCCCAAGTCCCACCCCATCTCCACTTCCTCAGACTCTGTCTCCTGCCCACCACCCTTGGCAACTCTGTTTACATTCCACACTCTGTAGCCCTTTTTTTATGGTAGAGCCAAGCACCTCACACACACTTAATAATTTTATGAGTTTTGCTCCCTGAGTGTGTCTAGTCAGAGCCTTCAACACAAACATGTCCCCCACAATTACTCTAGTTTCCATTGCATTGTTCCCTGAGCCATACATCATGCAGTTAGCTCTCTGTTTCGCCAGCTTTCTCTTACACTGCCCCTCCCTCCTGCCCTTCATGATATGTGGTGCTGCCTCTACCCCTTCCACCTGATTTCCATGCTCAAATTCCTGCCCTGGCTGGATATTGTTTTATAAAGGATTTGGGGTACCATGATCCTCAGTAGTAGCTTTTTGCTAGTATGGTACTGTGACAGGTAAGTACAAATGGATACGTGAATACAAAAATTGGGTTTACGGATTTCACTCTTTATTTGTCATCTCCAATAAAGGTCTCTTCCTTTATAGTATTTTCCTATTTCTACTAGTCTGTAGACTGTATTCTTCCTTTTGGTCTTTCTTGTTCCGTATTTTCTCTTCTTTCCGGTTACAGGTTGGTGCCTCAGGGATCCAGAAGATCATCCACCGGGAGAGGGAGAGAAAAACAAGAAGCCCATTTTAAAGGTATGTTTGTCTCTATGATAGGTATTGCTCTTTCCTGTCTGGCTTTTCTTTCCCTCTTTCAGTCTTTTTCCTTGTTTTTTTTCTGTGCACTTTCTTCCGTGATTCTGTTAGTGTCTACATGACTCTCCACTATTTCCTTTGTCTGATGCCCTCTCTCTCTGACCTTTAAAATACCTTCTTTTTGTGTAATCTTATCTTTCTCTTAAATTAGTACTGTGTTTCCTTTTCACCCAGTGTCTTTTCCCTAGTTTTGTCTTTGCAGTGGTTTTCCAGTAGTCTTTCAGTAAATACAAAGAAAAATTAGTGCTCCCCTCTTTTGTGCCCTTTTGGTGTCCATTCCTCCCCTTCCCGTTTGTGCCCCGTACCTGGCGTGGCCACATTCCTCCTGGAACGTGGGCGGCTCCTTCGCGTTGTCTCTCCCTCAGCCTTCTGGATGCAAGGTCCAATTTGGTGTTCCTTGTCATCCAACCCCAATTTCCTCCGTTGTCACCTTCTCTTTTCCGCTGTCTTCGTTCTCCTTTGCGTTTTCGCCCTCCTCCGCGTCTCCGACCTCCTCCTGTTCCGCGTCTCCGACCTCCTCATGTCCCGCATCTCCGACCTCTTCCTCCATGAACCCGTTTTCCTGCCAACGTCCTTTTACTTCCTCCCGGCGTCTTTCCGTTTGTTGTGGTGCCACCCCCCGCTCCATAGAGTCGGTGTGACGTAGAGGTTTGACCTCTATGCCGGCACGCTGAGAAGTACCCCCGGGGTACTTCCAGTCCGGTCCGGATCCTTGCAGCCCATTACAGGTACCCACTACCCAAAATGTTTTTTTATGTTTTTATTAGAAATGGGTGGTTCCTTTATGGCCCTGGGTCCAGGGAGTGCCCAACCTCTCTATTTATAGGCTTTTACAAAGCTCTTTCATGCCCAAACCAAGCAACTCTTCAAAAGCAAATTTCTCAAAGCAGCTGAACAGATCTACACCTCATCACAAAAGGCATGATTTCTGAGTAAAGTTCTAAATTTGATGTAATTCCGTTCAACCATTTTCTGTGTGTCAATGAGCAAAATTCCCTATGAAATTAACGTGGGAACTCAATGTTTTGGAACCCCCAACATTTTTTTGACACCCACTTGACAGACTGGAGCACATTTTTTTTAGGAAGGAGCTGATGTTGATAAACTCGTTTTCTGAAAGGTTTTGTGAAGATTCAGCAAACAGCACCAATGTTATTAGTGAAACAAAGAACACCCTTCCTATGGAAATGTTGTATTACTTTTAAATATAAAGTGGCTATCACCACTGTGTAATATGCTGTTGGGCCTGGCCTTTTTTACAGGGACATCCACAAACTTTTTGCCTTCCTCCTGCTATTTTTCTGACATCTTTTTGTTGGCTCTAGGACTTTGAGCAGATTATCACTGCTGATCAGTACTAAAGTGCATGTGCTCTCCCTTCTAAACTTGGTGCAATTGGCTTACACCTACAAAGCACATTTAATTTACTTATAGTACCCTTGTACCATGGTTTTCCTTTATACCCAGTGCCTGTAAATGAAATACTACTAATGGGCCTGCAGCGCAGCTTGCGCCACCCACAGAAGTAGCCTTTCAAACCTGTCTCAGGCCTGCCACCGCAAGGCTTGCCTGCACAGTTTACTGCCACAGGGTCCTGGCATCTAAATTTACTTGCCAGGCCTGCAACTCCCCTTTTGCTACGTATAAGTGACCTCTAAGGTAGGTCTAGCAAGCTCTATGTGAAGGGTGCCATGAATGTAAAAGGTTGTACGTATCTCTTCATGTACTACATGTCCTTGTAGTGACAAATAGCCTATTTAGTTTCTCATTACTGCGAGTGCTGCTCCTTGTAGGAAAGTACCATCTTTCTTGGCAAGTTACCCCCAATTTTACATGTATATCAGTATGTTTTTGCCTGTCTCACTGGGATCCTGCTAGCCAGGACCCCAGTGCTCATAGTTTGTGTCATGAATGTGTATACCTGTGTAGTGCCTAAATGTGTCACTGAGGCTCTGCTAATCAGAACCTCAGTGCTCATGCTCTCTCTGCCTTTAAATTTGTCGCTATAGGCAAGTGACTACTTTTACCAATTTCAATTGGCATACTGGAACACCCTTATAATTCCCTAGTAGATGGTACCTAGGTACCCATGGTATTGGTGTTCCAGGAGATCCATATGGGCTGCAGCATTTCTTTTGCTACCCATTGGGAGCTCAGACAAACATTTACACAGGACTGCCATTGCAGCCTGAGGGAAACAACGCACACGTTATTTCACAGCCATTTTCACTGCACTTAAGTAACTTATAAGTCACCTATTTGTCTAACCTTCACTTGCTGAAGGTCAGGTGCAAAGTTACTAAGTGTGAGGGCACCCTTGCACTAGCAAAGGTGCCCCCACATAGGTCACGGCCATATCCCCGGACTTGGTGAGTGCGGGGACACCATTACATGCGTGCACTACATATAGGTCAATGCCTATATGTAGCTTCACAATGGTAACTCCGAATATGGCCATGTAACATGTCTAAGATCATGGAATTGTCCCCCCATGCCAAATCTGGTATTGGGGAGCCAGTTCCATGCATCCTGGGGGCTCAACTATGGACCCCCAGTGCTACCAAACCAGCTCTCTGGGGTTTTCTTTGCAGCTACTGCTGGTACCACCCCACAGACAGGGTTCTGTCCTCTTGGGGTCTGGGCAGCCCAGTCCTAGGAAGGCAGAACAAAGCATTTCCTCTGACAGCCAGCAGGGTGTTACACCCTCTCTCTTTGGAAATAGGTGTTATAGGCTGGGAAGGGGTAGCCTCTCCCAGCCTCTGGAAATGCTTTGAAGGGCACAGATAGTGCCCTCCTTGCATAAGCCAGTCTACACCGGTTTAGGAAACCCCCCCAGCCCCCCAGTCCCTGCTCTGATGTGAAACTGGACAAAGGAAAGGGGAGTGACCACTCCCCTGTCCATCACCACCCCAGGGTTGGTGCCCAGAGCTTCTCCAGTGTGTCTCAGACCTCTGCCATCTTGTTTCCAAAGGTGTGGGGGCACTCTAGAGGCCTCTGAGTGGCCAGTGCCAACAGGTGATGTCAGAGACCTCTCCTGATAGGTGCATACCTGCCTAGGTGGCCAGTCCTCCTCTGAGAGATATTTAGGGTCTCTCCAGTGGGCTTTTCCTCAGAGTACGACTTGCAAGAATTCATCAGGGTTCCTCTGTACTTCTCTCTTTGGCTTCTGCCAAGGATCGACCCCTGACTGCTCCAGGACGCCTGCAAAACTGCAACAAAGTAGCCAGAAGAATACCAGCAACATTGTAGCGCCTAATCCTGATGGCTTTCTTGACTGTTTCCTGGTGGTGCATGCTCTGGGGACTGCCTGCTTCACCCTGCACTGGAAGCCACAAAGAAATCCTGTAGGAGGCTGGACTGGCTTGTAGTGAGTACCAAGGGGTACTTACACCTTGCACCAGGCCCAGTTATCCCTTATTAGTGTATAGGGTGTCTAGCAGCATAGGCTGATAGATAATGGTAGCTTAGCAGAGCAGCTTAGGCTGAACTAGGAGACGAGTGAAGCTCCTACAGTACCACTAGTGTCATATGCACAATATCATAAGAAAACACAATACACAGATATACTAAAAGTAAAGGTACTTTATTTTTATGACAATATGCCAAAAGTATCTCAGTGAGTACCCTCAGTATGAGGATAGCAAATATACACAAGATATATGTACACAATACCAAAATATGCAGTAATAGTCTTAGTAAACAGTGCAAACAATGTATAGTTACAATAGGATGCAATGGGGACACATAGAGATAGGGGCAACACAAACCATATACTCCAAAAGTGGAATGCGAACCACGAATGGACCCCAAACCTATGTGACCTTGTAGAGGGTCGCTGGGACTGTAAGAAAACAGTTAGGGTTAGAAAAATAGCCCACCCCAAGACCCTGAAAAGTGAGCGCAAAGTGCACTAAAGTTCCCCAAAGGACATAGAAGTCGTGATAGGGGAATTCTGCAGGAAAGACACAAATCAGCAATGCAACAACGATGGATTTCCAAACGAGGGTACCTGTGGAACAAGGGGACCAAGTCCACAAGTCACAAGTAAGTCGGAGATGGGCAGATGCCCAGGAAATGCCAGCTGTGGGTGCAAAGAAGCTGCTACTGGACAGTAGAAGCTGAAGATTCTGCAGGAACGAAAAGGGCTAGGAACTCCCCCTTTGGAGGACGGATCCCTCACGCCGTGGAGAGTCGTGCAGAAGTGTTTTCCTGAAGAAAGACCCCCAACAAGCCTTGCTAGCTGCAAATTGTGCGGTTAGGGTTTTTGGATGCTGCTGTGGCCCAGGAGGGACCAGGATGTCGCCAATTGCGTCTGGAGACAGAGGGGGCGTCGAGCAAGACAAGGAGCCCACTCAGAAGCAGGCAGCACCCGCAGAAGTGACAGAACAGGCAATACGAAGTGGAGTGAAACGGTGCTCACCCGAAGTCGCACAAAGGAGTCCCACATCGCCGGAGGACAACTTAGGAGGTCG
Organism: Pleurodeles waltl; assembly: GCF_031143425.1. Taxonomy (NCBI): domain Eukaryota; kingdom Metazoa; phylum Chordata; class Amphibia; order Caudata; family Salamandridae; genus Pleurodeles; species Pleurodeles waltl. The sequence goes on from NC_090445.1 coordinate 1,446,078,985, forward strand.
TGCAATGCAGGTTAGAGTGCCGTGGACCCAGGCTGGACTGTGCACAAAGGATTTCCGCCGGAAGTGCACGGAGGCCGGAGTAGCTGCAAAAGTTGCGGTTCCCAGCAATGCAGTCTGGCGTGGGGAGGCAAGGACTTACCTCCACCAAACTTGGACTGAAGAGTCACTAGACTGTGGGAGACACTTGGACAGAGTTGCTGGATTCAAGGGACCTCGCTCGTCGTGCTGAGAGGAGACCCAAGGTACCGGTGATGCAGTTCTTTGGTGCCTGCGGTTGCAGGGGGACGATTCCGTCGACCCACGGGAGATTTCTTCAGAGCTTCTAGTGCAGAGAGGAGGCAGACTACCCCCACAGCATGCACCATCAGGAAAACAGTCGACAAGGCGGCAGGATCAGCGTTACAGAGTTGCAGTAGTCATCTTTGCTACTTTGTTGCAGTTTTGCAGGCTTCCAGCGCGGTCAGCAGTCGATTCCTTGGCAGAAGGTGAAGAGAGAGATGCAGAGGAACTCGGATGAGCTCTTGCATTCGTTATCTATCGAATTCCCCAAAGCAGAGACCCTAAATAGACAGAAAAGAGGGTTTGGCTACTTAGGAGAGAGGATAGGCTAGCAACACCTGAAGGAGCCTATCAGAAGGAGTCTCTGATGTCACCTGCTGGCCCTGGCCACTCAGAGCAGTCCAGTGTGCCAGCAGCACCTCTGTTTCCAAGATGGCAGAGGTCTGGAGCACACTGGAGGAGCTCTGGGCACCTCCTAGGGGAGGTGCAGGTCAGGGGAGTGGTCACTCCCCTTCCCTTTGTCCAGTTTCGCGCCAGAGCAGGGCTGAGGGGTCCCTGAACCGGTGTAGACTGGCTTATGCCGAAATGGGCACCATCTGTGCCCATGAAAGCATTTCCAGAGGCTGGGGGAGGCTACTCCTCCCCTGCCTTCACACCATTTTCCAAAGGGAGAGGGTGTAACACCCTCTCTCTGAGGAAGTCCTTTGTTCTGCCATCCTGGGCCAAGCCTGGCTGGACCCCAGGAGGGCAGAAACCTGTCTGAGGGGTTGGCAGCAGCAGCAGCTGCAGTGAAACCCCTGAAAAGGCAGTTTGGCAGTACCAGGGTCTGTGCTACAGACCAGTGGGATCATGGGATTGTGCCAACTATGCCAGGATGGCATAGAGGGGGCAATTCCATGATCATAGACATGTTACATGGCCATATTGGGAGTTACCATTGTGGAGCTACACATAGGTAGTGACCTATGTGTAGTGCACACGTGTAATGGTGTCCCCGCACTCACAAAGTCCGGGGAATTTGCCCTGAACAATGTGGGGGCACCTTGGCTAGTGCCAGGGTGCCCACACACTAAGTAACTTTGCACCTAACCTTTACCAGGTAAAGGTTAGACATATAGGTGACTTATAAGTTACTTAAGTGCAGTGGTAAATGGCTGTGAAATAACGTGGACGTTATTTCACTCAGGCTGCAGTGGCAGGCCTGTGTAAGAATTGTCAGAGTTCCCTATGGGTGGCAAAAGAAATGCTGCAGCCCATAGGGATCTCCTGGAACCCCAATACCCTGGGTACCTCAGTACCATATACTAGGGAATTATAAGGGTGTTCCAGTATGCCAATGTGAATTGGTGAAATTGGTCACTAGCCTGTTAGTGACAACTTGGAAAGAAATGAGAGAGCATAACCACTGAGGTTCTGGTTAGCAGAGCCTCAGTGAGACAGTTAGGCATCACACAGGGAACACATACATATAGGTCACAAACTTATGAGCACTGGGGTCCTGCCTAGCAGGGTCCCAGTGACACATAACAAACACACTGAAAACATAGGGTTTTCACTATGAGCACTGGGCCCTGGCTGGCAGGATCCCAGTGAGACAGTGAAAACACTCTGACATACACTCACAAACAGGCCAAAAGTGGGGGTAATAAGGCTAGAAAGAGGCTACTTTCTCACACAACCCCCCCCCCCCCAAAACGAAGGACAATAAGGCTAACCTTGGCCAGTTGAGACTTTATTGTCTAAGTGGTGATAAGTAGAGAGTAGCTCTGCAATAGACTGGTTACTCCCTTTATCATCCACTATATGGTTACTTCCCTGTGGGGATGTAAACCACCCTGTTTGAAGTTTTTTAGCTAAGCAACAATGTGAAGGTGTATTTTTAGAGTTTCTATCAGTAAGTTTTAGTTTAGAGCAGTGGGAATTGTCCACTGAACCTATTTGTAATGATGGAAATGCCAGACAGCGATGCTGTCTCAGTAAAGCCATAGCTGGGCAAAAACTTTGTCCATATGGCTGGAAGGGAGAACAGGGATGCTGTTTCTCTTTATTTGGAGCAGGGCAGGGATGCTGTCCTATGAGCTCCACACTAGGGCAGGGATGCTGTCCTAAGTGTTGTGAGGTAGTGCAGGGTTTCTGCACTAAAGTTTCTCTGGGAGGGTTGGAGGGATGCTCCATGTTAACTAAAATGGTGCTCTTTTTCTCACCAATGTTAGTTATCCCACAGAGAGGTACTTCCACCTCAGGGAGTACAGTTTTGCCAACTGATGATTCCCTTGCAACAGGTGCCACCCCAGGAGAGGTTTCTCCGACCACAGGAATGGTATCCTGAATGGTAGGGTGGTTAGGGGATACTGTGATACCCTTTTTACCTGTTGATGGAGAGGGATCCTGAGTTTTCAGGCCTTCTCTCCTTTGCTTTTTCATTTCAGTAGAAATGAGAGGGAACAATTCCTCTGGGATGCCCAGCATGGCTGCATGGGCATAAAACTCTACATCAGCCCAACCTGAGGCCTCTAGGTCATTACCTAAGAGACAGTCTACAGGTAAGCTAGGTGATACTACCACCTGCTTAGGGCCAGTAACTCCACCCCAACTAAACTGAATTATAGCTAAGGGAAGAAACTTAGTGGAGTTATGGACATCAATAATCTTATACTGTTGTCCAATGATGTGTTGTTCAGGATTCACTAGGTTTTCAGTCACCAAAGTGATACTGGCACCTGTGTCCCTGTAGGCCAAGGCCTCAACACCATTTATTGAAACTGCCTGCCTGTACTTATCCATTGTAAGGGGACAAGCAGCCAGTGTGGCAAGGCCAATGCCACTAGGTGTGACAGAAACTGTCTTGGGAATGACTACCCCAGTTTCTACTATGGACCCATAAGTGAACCCAACTACACCCTTAACTTGACTGTTGCCAGCAGTCCCACCACTAGTACCACTACTGCTAGGGGCACTAGAACTTGATGTATTAGTGGTGGTAGGCTCAGGGGGTTTACCTGGACAGGACTTATCCCCTGGGCTATGGCCTCTGTTTTTACACACAAAGCACCAAGGCTTTTTAAATTGTGTAGGTTGAGAAGAAGAGGAAGAATTTGTTTTATCCCCACCCCCTGAAGAGTGTTTAAGATTTGAAGTGGGATCTTTGGTTTTACCCTTATCCCCATGCTTATCTTGAGATTTTTCACCATCTTTCTTCTTATTGCCATCTTTGTCACCCCCTGTATGAACTTTTCTGTTCACCCTTGTTCTGACCCATTTGTCTGCCTTCTTTCCCAATTCTTGGGGAGAGGTCAGATCAGAGTCCACCAAGTACTGGTGCAACAAATCAGACACACAATTATTAAGAATATGCTCTCTCAGGATCAAGTTATACAGGCTTTCATAATCAGTAACTTTACTGCCATGTAACCACCCCTCCAAGGCCTTCACTGAATGGTCAACAAAATCAACCCAGTCTTGTGAAGACTCCTTTTTGGTCTCTCTGAACTTCATCCTGTACTGTTCAGTGGTTAAGCCATAACCATCCAGGAGTGCATTCTTAAGAACTGTAAAATTATTGGCATCACTTTCTTTCACAGTAAGGAGCCTATCCCTACCCTTTCCACTAAATGATAGCCATAGGATAGCAGCCCACTGCCTTTGAGGGACATCCTGTACAACACAGGCCCTCTCAAGTGCAGCAAACCACTTGTTAATGTTATCCCCCTCCTTATAAGGGGGAACTATCTTGTGCAGATTCCTGGAATCATGCTCTTTTGCAGGATGACTATGGGGAATACTGCTGCTGCCACCATGGGTTTCTAAACCCAATTTCTGTCTCTCTCTCCACTTCTAAGCACTGTCTATCCAAATCCAGCTGTTGCTTTTTGAGCTTCAGTCTGCTTTGTTCCACTCTCAATCTATTGAGCTCCCTTTCTAACAATCTGTCATCAGGGTGGGTGGGAGGGACATGCCTTGAAACAGAGGTGTGGTGAGAATTAACAGAAGGAGACCCATCCCTTACAGAAGGCATCCTAACAGCTTGGTTAACAGAAACATCACTTCTACTGTGGTGAGAAGGAATACTCTTGCTATGACGTGAAACAACACTATCGGTATGGTGTGAATCTACATCAGTACCAACTATGCTAGGCTGTCTAGTAATGGGCAGGCTAGGAAGTTTCTTTTTTTATCTTTTTCTAGGGGAGTCCCTGGATCAGATTGTGAACCATTAGCTACTTTTTCAACAGAGTGGGCCCTTTTGGCCTTATCCTGTTCTATAAGCATGTTAACCAATAATTCTCTGGGGGGATTCTTCCTTACACTTAAACCTCTTTCTATGCAGAGACTCCTTGCTCCTTTCCAGCTAAGGTGATCATAAGCAACTTTGGACAGATCAACAGTTTGGCCTGTGCCAGACATTTTAGAAAGTGTTAAAGTGACAGAAAAAGAGAGAAAACGTTTTTCAGAACTTTTAGAAAGACAGAAAAAAAAAAACTTTTTAAACTTTTTAAAAACTTTTAGAAAGTTTAGAGGTACTTTTCAGCACTTAGAAAAGAGTGAAAAGAGGAAATGCAAAACTTTTTGGTTAGGTGTACATACACTGACCAATCGTTTTGTATATTTTTCTCTTATGAAATGTACAATGACACGAGTGGTAAGTAGTCTCAAAGCACTTATCCCACCGCTGCACAACCAATGTAGGAGGCTGGACTGGCTTGTAGTGAGTACCAAGGGGTACTTACACCTTGCACCAGGCCCAGTTATCCCTTATTAGTGTATAGGGTGTCTAGCAGCATAGGCTGATAGATAATGGTAGCTTAGCAGAGCAGCTTAGGCTGAACTAGGAGACGAGTGAAGCTCCTACAGTACCACTAGTGTCATATGCACAATATCATAAGAAAACACAATACACAGATATACTAAAAATAAAGGTACTTTATTTTTATGACAATATGCCAAAAGTATCTCAGTGAGTACCCTCAGTATGAGGATAGCAAATATACACAAGATATATGTACACAATACCAAAATATGCAGTAATAGTCTTAGAAAACAGTGCAAACAATGTATAGTTACAATAGGATGCAATGGGGACACATAGGGAGAGGGGCAACACAAACTATATACTCCAAAAGTGGAATGCGAACCACGAATGGACCCCAAACCTATGTGACCTTGTAGAGGGTCGCTGGGACTGTAAGAAAACAGTAAGGGTTAGAAAAATAGCCCACCCCAAGACCATGAAAAGTGAGTGCAAAGTGCACTAAAGTTCCCCAAAGGACATAGAAGTAGTGATAGGGGAATTCTGCAGGAAAGACACAAATCAGCAATGCAACAACAATGGATTTCCAAACGAGGGTACCTGTGGAATAAGGGGACCAAGTCCAAAAGTCACAAGTAAGTCGGAGATGGGCAGATGCCCAGGAAATGCCAGCTGTGGGTGCAAAGAAGCTGCTACTGGACAGTAGAAGCTGAAGATTCTGCAGGAACGACAAGGGCTAGGAACTTCCCCTTTGGAAGACGGATCCCTCACGCCGTGGAGAGTCGTGCAGAAGTGTTTTCCTGAAGAAAGACCGCCAACAAGCCTTGCTAGCTGCAAATCGTGCGGTTAGGGTTTTTGGATGCTGCTGTGGCCCAGGAGGGACCAGGATGTCGCCAATTGTGCCTGGGGACAGAGGGGGCGTCGAGCAAGACAAGGAGCCCTCTCAGAAGCAAGCAGCACCCGCAGAAGTGCCGGAGCAGGCACTACAAAGTGGAGTGAAACGGTGCTCACCCGAAGTTGCACAAAGGAGTCCCACGTCGCCGGAGGACACCTTAGGAGGTCGTGCAATGCAGGTTAGAGTGCTGTGGACCCAGGCTGGACTGTGCACAAAGGATTTCCGCCGGAAGTGCACGGAGGCCGGAGTAGCTGCAAAAGTCGCGGTTCCCAGCAATGCAGTCTGGCGTGGGGAGGCAAGGACTTACCTCCACCAAACTTGGACTGAAGAGTCACTGGACTGTGGGAGTCACTTGGACAGAGTTGCTGGATTCAAGGGACCTCGCTCGTCATGCTGAGAGGAGACCCAGGGTACCGGTGATGCAGTTCTTTGGTGCCTGCGTTTGCAGGGGGACGATTCCGTCGACCCACGGGAGATCTCTTTGGAGCTTCTAGTGCAGCGAGGAGGCAGACTACCCCCACAGCATGCACCACCAGGAAAGCAGTCGAGAAGGCGGCTGGATCAGCGTTACAGAGTTGCAGTAGTCGTCTTTGCTACTTTGTTGCAGTTTTGCAGGCTTCCAGCGCGGTCAGCAGTCGATTCCTTGGCAGAAGGTGAAGAGAGAGATGCAGAGGAACTTGGATGAGCTCTTGCATTCGTTATCTAAGGAATTCCCCAAAGCAGAGACCCTAAATAGACAGAAAAGAGGGTTTGGCTACTTAGGAGAGAGGATAGGCTAGCAACACCTGAAGGAGCCTATCAGAAGGAGTCTCTGATGTCACCTGCTGGCCCTGGCCACTCAGAGCAGTTCAGTGTGCCAGCAGCACCTCTGTTTCCAAGATGGCAGAGGTCTGGAGCACACTGGAGGAGCTCTGGGCACCTCCCAGGGGAGGTGCAGGTCAGGGGAGTTGTCACTCCCCTTCCCTTTGTCCAGTTTCGCGCCAGAGCAGGGCTGAGGGGTCCCTGAACCGGTGTAGACTGGCTTATGCAGAAATGGGCACCATCTGTGCCCATGAAAGCATTTCCAGAGGCTGGGGGAGGCTACTCCTCCCCTGCTTTCACACCATTTTCCAAAGGGAGAGGGTGTAACACCCTCTCTCTGAGGAAGTCCTTTGTTCTGCCATCCTGGGCCAAGCCTGGCTGGACCCCAGGAGGGCAGAAACCTGTCTGAGGGGTTGGCAGCAGCAGCAGCTGCAGTGAAACCCCTGAAAAGGCAGTTTGGCAGTACCAAGGTCTGTGCTACAGACCAGTGGGATCATGGGATTGTGCCAACTATGCCAGGATGGCATAGAGGGGGCAATTCCATGATCATAGACATGTTACATGGCCTTATTCGGAGTTACCATTGTGGAGCTACACATAGGTAGTGACCTATGTGTAGTGCACACGTGTAATGGTGTCCCCGCACTCACAAAGTCCGGGGAATTTTCCCTGAACAATGTGGGAGCACCTTGGCTAGTGCCAGGGTGCCCACACACTAAGTAACTTTGCACCTAACCTTTACCAGGTAAAGGTTAGACATATAGGTGACTTATAAGTTACTTAAGTGCAGTGGTAAATGGCTGTGAAATAACGTGGACGTTATTTCACTCAGGCTGCAGCGGCAGGCCTGTGTAAGAATTGTCAGAGTTCCCTATGGGTGGCAAAAGAAATGCTGCAGCCCATAGGGATCTCCTGGAACCCCAATACCCTGGGTACCTCAGTACCATATACTAGGGAATTATAAGGGTGTTCCAGTATGCCAATGTGAATTGGTGAAATTGGTCACTAGCCTGTTAGTGACAATTTGGAAAGAAATGAGAGAGCATAACCACTGAGGTTCTGGTTAGCAGAGCCTCAGTGAGACAGTTAGGCATCACACAGGGAACACATACATATAGGTCACAAACTTATGAGCACTGGGGTCCTGCCTAGCAGGGTCCCAGTGACACATAACAAACACACTGAAAACATAGGGTTTTCACTATGAGCACTGGGCCCTGGCTGGCAGGATCCCAGTGAGACAGTGAAAACACTCTGACATACACTCACAAACAGGCCAAAAGTGGGGGTAATAAGGCTAGAAAGAGGCTACTTTCTCACAAATCCCCAGTGGGTCGACAAAATCTTCCCCCTGCTTCAGCAGGCACCAAACTTCAGCTTCACCTGTACTCTGGGTCCCCTCTCATCCTGACGAGCATGGCCCCTGGAACACAGGTGGTGGACCTAAGTGACCCAGACTCTCCAGTGGTCCAACTGTCCGGAATTGGAGGAGGTTAGACCTTTCCTCCCCTCCCCAGACAGTAATCCTGTGCACCGTGTGATCTGCAGCTACAAGGGCTTATGTGCACATTTCCAAGGAATCCTGCATGCACAGCCGAGCCTAGGTCCCCAGCACTCCATCCTGCGATGCTCAGCTCCCTGAGTTGAACTCCAGTGTCTTGTCGGTCTCTGTGCAGTGTTGAGATGACCACCGTGTTCAGACTTCTTGAACCTGTGTTCAAGGACTTCTGCGGGTGCTTCCTTCCTGTCTGAGGGCTCTCTATGCTGCTGGGGGCCCCCTCTGTCTCCTCTCCCAAGTGATGACATCCTGGTCCTTCCTGGGCCCGGGCAGCACCCTTTTTCTCCAACCGTGACTTTTGCAGCTAGCAAGGCTTGTTTGCAGTATTTTTCCAAAGAAACACAACTCTGCATCCTCCAGCATGCCATGGGACATCTTCTGCATGAAAACTCTTCCTACCTCTTTTTGTTGTTGCAAAACCTGCAGCTTCTTCCAACCGAAGGCAGCCATTTTGCACCTTCATTTGGGGTTTAGTGGGCTCCTGCCCCTCCCGACACTTTAGCGACTCTTGGACTTGGTCCCCTTCCTTTGCAGGTCCTCAGGTCCAGGAATCCGTCTTCAGTGCTTTGCAGTCTGTTGTGGTCCTTGCAAAACCCTTTATCACAACTTTAGTGTGTTTCTGGGGAAATAGTAGTACTTTACTCCTACTTTCCAGGGTCTTGGGGTGGGGTCTCCTTTACATCCTTAGTGTTTTCTTACACTCCCAGCGACCCTCCACACACTACACTAGCCTAGGGGTTCATTCGTGGTTCGCATTCCACTTTTTTAGTATATGGTTTGTGTTGCCCCTAGGCCTGTTGCATCCTATTGTGTTCTACAGTGTTTGCACTACTTTCTGACTGTTTTACTTACCTGATTTGGTTTGTTGTATATATTTTGTTTATGTTACTTACCTCCTAAGGGAGTATATACTCTGAGATAGTTTTGGCACATTGTCACTAAAATAAAGTACCTATATTTTTAGTAACTATGAGTATTGTCTTTCTTATGATATAGTACCTATATGATAAAAGTGGTTTTGCATGAGCTTTGCATGTCTCCTGGTTCAGCTTTGGCCGCTCTGCTATAGCTACCTCTATCAGCCTAAGCAGCTAGAACACTACTACACTCTACTATTAAGGGATAACTGGACCTGGCACAAGGTGTAAGTACCATTGGTACCCACTATAAGCCAGGCCAGCCTCCTACACTCCTCTCATAGGATTGCATGGGAAGTGCCCTAACATATGTCTATGGTATTGTCTGATATAGGAGGGGTGGCTCAGGCATGTTTGGTATGGTTGGAATGGTAGTGAGGGATGCTCAGTACTGGTGTAGGTGGATTATTTATTACCACTGCAGAAATGCCACCTTTAGAAAGTGGGCATTTCTCTGTGCTTATAATTCTTGTGTTTTGCAGCTTGACCCCAATCCACTTCTGGGGCAGAGTGACAGCTGGGATTTGTGCATACTTCTCAGACAGCCTGTACACAGGGAGGGTGGAGTGGTAACAAGAGTATATCTGCATACTGAATGGTCTTCCTCGGCTGGGAGAGGTAGATGCGGGACACACATGCATCTTTAAAGGCTGAGCCCTGGCCTCCCACAAAGGACTCGTTTAACCCCTACTTTGTCTGGAGCCAGTGCTGAAGGAGAAAGGGGACATTCCTGGAAGTAGTTAGTGTTGGTTGGAACCCCTGATCCCCCTTTTGTGGAGGCTGCATAAAATGAGTATAAGTACTGGGGGCTGCCCCCCACCTTTTAGACACTAATGGACTGGACACTGGATACTGCTGGCAGGACTTGCTAGGAATCGCCTTCGGATTGTTTCCCAGCATGTGAGGAGTGCTGTGGTGCCTTCGAGGAGGAATGGAGCACGAGGAGTGCACTCCGTGCTCCCCGGCCCAGTGCATGAAGAGCTCTTTGTGCACCCTGTCCCCCCTTGGCTGTGGACTCCCTCACCCCAGGAAGAGTGAAGCACACCAAGAGCCTCTCTCTGAGATTGAGTGAAGCGCACACCTGCTGGTGCCCCCGGGGCACGAGCCAACCCTTACTTGGGTAAGATCACTGCCGCAGCCCGGGCAGGTGCAGCGGACCCAGCTGTTGGAGACCGGGCCCACCTAGAGCACTGCCACCCTGCCCCAGAATCTGGGAGAGATCAGGACGCTCTCCAGGTGGGGTGCGTGACCAAAAGGGATGGCGTGCAGTGAGCAGCTGCTGCAGCCAGGCAGGCAGCAGCCTGACGGTTCCTTTGCCCGCAAGGGACCCAGGGAGAGTTCCTCGCTGATTGAGACCCCGTCACCCCCTCCTTGTTCCTCGCCCCAAAGGGGAAGGGCTGCGGTGATAAAGCGGTGCTGATGTCAGTAGCAGGCCAGAGTGGCGACTCTCAACAGAAGTCTCTGGTTCTGGCACAAGTGGCCCGCCAACATAACCTCAACATCATCTCCTACGCCGACGACACCCAACTCATCCTCTCCCTCACCAAGGACCCGCACACCGCCAAAACCAACCTTCACGAGGGTATGAAGTCCGTCGCCGACTGGATGAGAGACAGCTGTCTGAAACTGAACTCAGACAAGACGGAGGTCCTCATCCTAGGGCCCACCCCCTCCACCTGGGATGACTCGTGGTGGCCAACCTCGCTGGGTACCCCACCGAAATCAACCGACCACGCACGGAACCTTGGTTTCATCCTCGACTCAACCCTCTCCATGTCAAAACAGGTCAACGCCATCTCCTCCTCCGGCTACAACACCCTCTGCATGCTCTGCAGGATCTACAAGTGGATCCCGACCGAAACAAGAAAAACAGTGACACAGGCCCTCGTCAGCAGCAGGCTTGACTACGGCAACGCACTATACGCAGGTATCCCGACCAAGCACCTGCAACGCCTCCAACGCATCCAAAACGCCTCCGCCCAACTAATCCTCAACATACCCCGCCGCAACCACATCACCCCCCACCTGAGAAACCTTTACTGGCTCCCCTTCGACAAGAGGATCACCTTCAAACTCCTCACCCACGCACACAAAGCACTCCACAACACTGGGCCAGCCTACCTGAACAACAGACTCAGCTTCTACACCCACACCCGACAGCTCCGCTCCGCCAACCTCGCCCTCGTCCCCCGCATCCAATGAAAATCCTCCGGCGGTAGATCCTTCTCCTACCTCGCCGCCAAGACCTGGAACACTCTCTGGACCAACCTCAGACAGATCCAAGACCTGCTCACCTTCAGAAGACACCTCAAGACCTGGCTCTTCGAGCAGTAGCAGCATCCCCCCACCCGACCCCCAGCGCCTTGGGACCCTCACGGGTATGTAGTGCGCTCTACAAGTATAATGTTTGATTGACTGACTGACTGCTCGTGCCAAGCTACCAAGGGGGTGGGCAGGGGTTATCTTGGGTGTGTAGCTCCCTTACCCTGACTAGAGTGGTGGTCCCTACCTGGCTTGGGTGCCTACCGTAGCCAACCAGGAATCCCATTTCTAACATGCACACATGTGCCTATATAACGTATATTTGCTTAAAATGTTTAAATCTGGCCATGTCTATGTGTGTGTATTTTTAAATAACCAAATACCACACATATATACAAGTCAGATTTACACATTTTCAGCAAACAACACTGTTCTGCAAAAAAATGTAGTTGCACAAATTAATGTGTAGAGCAAGGTACAGTTTTTGTTTTTTTCTAAGTGGCCTCCTGGCACATTCAGAAGTTGTGGTGCTGGGGTACAAGGCAGGGTCAGTTCAAATACATCTGGGGCATGAGCCCCGTTTGGGACGCCTCTATAGACGCCACTATGCCAGGGATGCTTTTTTAAACAGCAATGACATTTGGGCTTCTGCCGTGTGCATGTTTCAGAGAGGAGTTGATGAGGTGTTCACGGCATGAAGCTTGGCTGTCTCCCAAAGAAAATCAAAACGTACCCTCTTGCTAGGATCAGTAGAGCAGGGGATGGCTGGTTTTGATATGCTCTGTGACAGTTGGAAACACATGATAGTGACGTAGGTTGGGGAAGTGGTGAAACCAAGGGAGAGGGCTGACTTGGCTATTTTAACATGTGAGCAGAATCAACTTCAGCAGGAAGAATCTGGCGACACATGGCTCCTACGCAAACCTAGCAGTTATTGCACAACAACAGTCATAAATACGGGGGATAGCAGTGCTTCAAAAGACAGCCTCACAAACAGTAACTGATGAACGGGAGCGGCATCTAACAAAGGTCTAGGTGTGCCAGAACTGTGCTAATTTTTCAGAATGACTACTGGTGTGTTTTAGTGAGTTTCTTTAAACCCTGCTGCCATGTTTTCCAAGTCCATGCTTGATTAGTTACACTCCTATCCAGTTTTTCTTAGGATTCTGACCTTTTTGGGTCTACATTGGACACCCCAGGTGTACAGTGATGCCTACTGCACAACTCTTAAGTTACCCACTTCCATGAATGAGTAGCTCATACAGTTTAAATTTGTGTTGCATGCTGAGATTTTTAGTTCTATTTAATCCGTTATAAAGAAACAGAGCCAGGACTTTTAGAATGTAAACAAAATTCTTGGACCAGATAATAGAGGTGGGCGAGCCACTGAAAGTTCGAGCCAGAAGCCTGGATCTGGCTCAGCTCGAGTTACTCTTGGGATCTTGAGCCCAAGACAAGCCGGGCCTTCACAGGAAGCAATGTGGACTAGTGGCTAAAGCTTCTGCCTATACACCATTTGGGACCCAGGTTAAAAAGGTTAAAATCCCAGGCAATCCCCTTGTGACCCCCGCCAAACAAAAAGTGTCACTTACTCTGTGTCTATGAAACCAATTTCAGTAAGGTTTGCTCTATGTAAAACTGGCAAAAATAGAAGGAGCATTATTCTTGTCATCCACACTCCAAGCTTGTCCTTTTAATGTCAGAAAGAGGTATCATCAAGCGGATGAATTGCACAGTGTGAAACTCCAAAATATAGGATGATTCTCTGCTTCCTTGTTTAATCAAGTTGAAAGATTCTAGGCAAATACTTTATTTCACCGACCTAAATCCAGCTACCCACCCCCAGCCCTCTTTTTGTTTATCACCCCAGGTGAGAGCACCTTCCAATAAATGAATTTAGGATGTGCTCTGTATAAAAACGTGTTTTGTGATTGATTTAATAGCCTATGAAACTGTTCCATCTATAATAAGAATCTAGGCCCCGTATGGGAGAAGGTGTGGCCTAGTGGTTAGAGCTGTTGCCCTTGGAACCTAAGGACCCAGACTTGAATCCCGTGACAGGGCTGAGCATCTGGTGATTCTGGGCAAATATAATGAATACAAGGCACTGGGTGAACTGCATTTGTGGAATTCCCCACTTGTCCTACAAGATGTAAGGGAACAGCTATCAATCCTCCCATATAGTGTACAGCAGTGGTTCCCAACCTGTGGTCCGAGGACCCCTTGGGGTCCGCAAAGCTTTTTCGGGGGGTCCGCGAGAGCCTAAAAATTTCAAAAATATTAACAAATATTGACAAATTAGGTCCCCAGCTTCCAGTAGTGACTCAGGCAGGGGTCCCGGATTCACATGATAATTCAGTGGGGGTCCCTGGGTTCCAATAATGTAAAAGTGGGGGTCCACAGAAATCAAAAGGTTGGGAACCACTGGTCAGTGCTTCTTAGCTAGGTTTGTGCTAAATAATGACAGTTGACTTGCCTCATAGTTCTCTAACAGCATTGTCATAAGGGTAGGGGCATGACGGTTTCTCGGAGCAGGTTTAAAAACTCTCACTGTTAAAATGTCATATTTTTCAATGCAGTGAAACATTCCTATATATTAAAGTAAAACACTTCTCAGTGTTAAAGAAATACTCCTTTTTGACGTTGCTGACCAGAGGCCGTTTCGTGTAATACACTTTCAGACAGGCCTGGCGTTTTACATCAATATTACATTGTGTTGTTTTGTGTTTCGTGTTGTATGAGCTCTAAAATCTCAGCACGTACAACGTTGTTGGCTAAAAAGCCAGGATCTGCTGAAGTGTCACTCGTAACGATGAGATCCTTGACAACCCCAGACTGCTGCGGTGCTTCAACTTCCAATGAAGCTCATAGAAAGTGGCTCTATCGCCACCCAGCACTTCTGTAAGTGTGTGTCTCTCCGGTTTCCGTGTGGAGCAGCAGCGTGTTCATGAACCTTTGCTCGGCCCATCCCTTCCTTAGGAGTTGAGCCATCGCACGCGCACAGCGCCGCACGCACGGTCAAAAGTCCCTTTGCTTCCTTCCCCCTCTGCCAACCCTCAAAATAGTTTCAACGCTCACGCGCTTGTTCCGGACTGCCAGCTTAGAGCTGCACCTGTTCAAATGATGGACAGCCGGCAGCGACCTTGTCCCAGCCCGCCCATGTTTTCCACAGGGGTGAGTTTCCTTTCCTACCTCTCAGCATTGGCCGTAGCCGATGTCCTCGGACCTTGGCAGTGTGCAGCCAGAACTCGCCGGGCACGTCTGACAGGAAACTCGAGTGAGAGAGAGTGCCATGGCGGGGTTGAAGGGGCAGGGTAATCGCCGTGGGTCGTGCACACCCCTCCGTTCCCATTGGGGAAGCGAGAGTGTGGTATCGCATTCACCATTAGGCTTGCCTTCCTGTTTTAATCAGTGCTGTTTGGTGTTTGCACTCTCCCTGTCGTAGGGGAGGGGGGAACTCCGAGAAAATGTCACAGGTCCAGGCATGAGAACCTGACTCAATCCGGATTTTGTGCGTTGCCTTCTCTGACATGTGAACATATTTAAGCCGTTACAAAAGCAGGACTACTCGTCCCAGAATGCAAAGTAACAACCTAAAGGGTTGATTTTGAAATACCTACTCGTGAATGGACCAGAGATACGATTACCGAAGAGCTTTGGCATATCTGCAGGGAGTAAAGTCACTAGATGACTCCATCGCATGGGACATCCTCTCCTACTCCTTGGGATCCCGTTTGTCGCTGACAGCTGTGTTTGTCAGATTGTTTTAATTTTCCTTAACCAAGACTATAGCCCCCACAATGCAATGTTGTTAACAAAAAGACTAATGTGAAATTAGGAACATGGGTTACTTGGACTCATCTGCTGTCCGTAGTTGTAAGTGGACATAGGCAATATTACCAGCTAATGAAACTACTCCCAGGACCAAAGTTGTGCAAATATAAGTTCAAATTGATGCATCAAATAGCACCCAGCACCCAAACATATCAACTCTCAACACAAATCTAATATTCAGGAAATATTGGTACCCATAATTACATTTTCAATCTCAAGACAAATGTTCAGGGCATACAGTGCTAAAAATTCCATATTGTTTAAAATTTTAAGAATACAAATGTGGAATCCGGAAAACTTCCACACGCTTCTCTCAATATGTTGCAAGCTGGAGAAGATATAATGTAGACCTGACTGTGGGAAGCACAATTACGCAACAGTATTATTCCAGGCTTGCTTTATAGAAAATGTTTGCATACTTGGCATGACTGTATCACACCTTCCTAAAGCCTCATTAAAGAGCTAACTGAGTATTGTTATTTCACATTAACTTTGGTGGTCAGGAGCAGGCAGTGGGTGACCTGTCTTGTATATAACTATGGGCCATATGTACGAAC
This sequence comes from Pleurodeles waltl, assembly GCF_031143425.1. NCBI lineage: Eukaryota > Metazoa > Chordata > Amphibia > Caudata > Salamandridae > Pleurodeles > Pleurodeles waltl. The sequence goes on from NC_090445.1 coordinate 1,446,094,835, forward strand.
ATTTGGAATTGCGATTTCCTAATTGGGATTTCATGCGAATTGCAATTAGGAATTCGCAATTCCAAATGTAAGAAAATCCATTGAGTTTCCTTTGTGATTCTCAGTGGGTCGCAAATAGACCTACCTCATTAATATTAATGAGGCAGGTCTCAATCATTTCTTTTCTAGTTGACGCAATAAGAATTTTCAATTCTATTAAGGACACGGAGACGAGGATTATGCTTCTCTTTCCTTTACTACATATTTCACAGCAGCCAATCAAATACAATAACAACAAAACTGTATGTACAACAGTGTATTTCACAGTGTTTGCGATTTCCAATGGGGTCGCAAATGACCTACCTCATTAATATTCATGAGGTAGGGTGCAATTTGCGGCTCCATTGGGAATTGCTGACCACCATGTCTGTGACTGCTTTTAAATAAAGCAGTTTTTTAAAAATGCAGCCCGTTTTCCTCAAAGGAAAACAGGCTGCATTTTAAAAACAAAATTGAAAAGTTTTCTTTTCATTTTTTCAGTGCAGGCAGTGGTCCGTGGGTATTTTTGCTGCCATTCACAAAGGGGAAGGGGTCCTATGGGACCCCTTCCCGATTGTGAATGGGTTAGTACCAATTTGAAATTGGTGCAAACTGAGATTGTTTTGTGACCGCATTCACGGTCTCAAAACAATCCTAATTCGCACTGCGACTCGCAATTAGGAAGGGAACGCCCTGTCCTAATTGCGACTCGCAAACCTATTTTGTTATCTGGTAAATAGATTACCGAATCGCAAAATAGGGTCTGTACATACCAAAATGCTTTTTCTTGTCACAAACAACCCGATTTTGCAAAAAAAGCTACATGCATGTGGCCCTTAGTCCTCTGTAAATGCATGCTAGCTCTCTTTTTAATCCATTAACTTTTGTTGGTCTTTCTGCACCAATACTCAGTACATGGAGAGAAAACTCCATGTACCCGGGTAGAGTGGTGCCTGGGGGATTTCTTTTTTTTGTGTCACAATTCTTTATTGAATAATCAAAGGAGAGCAATATAGAGGGGGAACAGATAGGGAGGGAACAGGGCATTGCATTCGATGACAACCAAACCACTACACATCGGCAATGAACAAATGCAGACCAAAAAGGTATGAATGAAACAATACAGGGCACCTGTCATGCAGTAAGGCCATAGCTTCACAAAAAGGGACTCCCATGATATGGAGACAGTCCATAATGGACACATGGGTTAGGCTAGGGGCTTCTCTGTCACTCACTGCTCTGTTACCACAGTGCAGCAGAGACCTGAGTGAGGTCAGTGCTTCAGATGAAGACTCAATCTTACTTCCTGTAAGGATATGTGGACAGGAAGTGGGAGGGGCAGGTGTAGAGGAAGAGGGCCAGCTATGAACACAGACATGTAGCAGACCAGTGGCAACAGTAGTAGACCACTGTGCAGATGATAGGGCAAAGAATAATAAATAAGGCTCACAGTGTTCTGTTTTTACCGATAAATACAGGTAGATAACAATGTTTCCAGTCAGTATTTATTTTTAAAATAGAAAAAAATACAGAAATCGAGCATTTTCTCAGTGACTCTCCGTGTTGTTCATGCATTCCCAGCCAATAATCGTACAGGTTGAGAGCATGTGGAGTCAAAAATACATCGCATTTCCTTAAATAACTGCATATCTTAACATACGTTAGTGCTATTATGCAAATATTTTGTGGCTTCATAGTTTTATTATATTTGGCTGCTGTAAGTGCCAAAATCCACAGGTATTGTAGTATGAGTACACATTTATTGGCTAAATAAATGTGGATATATGAGTTAGTGCTTCATTTATTCACAAAATATGGAAAAATACAGATAAAATGGTCAAAAAATAAATATGGATAAATACAGATAGAAATGTTAAAAAAATAAATAGCATAAAATCGGACCCCTAATAATAAATATGCAGAGAACTGATTGTGTGTTCTGGATCTACCAATAGAGTGAGCCAGCCCTACTACCTTGAGAATGTGACAACTGGTGACGAAGGTAACAACAGACCACTGAAGTGACACGGCGAATACAAAGAAGCGTCTGTCAAGCAAGGAACAGAATGCACTCATGCTGCACTACAACAAAGTAGAAGCAAACGTTAGGAAGGATCCCCCTACAGCATATATTTTAGGACATCCTCATTCTTCACTCCTCATCCCTACTTCTCATCCCTATTTCTCATCCTTCATCCCTACTTCTCATCCCTGCTTCTCATCGCCTGCTTCTCATCCATTGCCCCACATCTCATCCATCTTCCCTACTTTTCATCCATCATCCATCATCCCTTCTTCTCATCCAGCTTCTCTGCTTCTCTTCCATCATCCCTACTTCTCATCCCTCATCCCTGCTTCTCATCCATCATCCCTACTTCTCATTTATCATCCCTACTTCTCTTCCATCATCCCTATTTCTCATCCCTGCGTCTCATCCCTGCTTCTCGTCCATCATACATCATCCCTACTTCTCATCCATCAACCCTACTTCTCTTCCATTTCTTCCACCATTACTACTTCTCATCCCTACTTCTCGCCCATTATTCCTACTTCCCACCCATCATCCCTATTCCTCATCCATCATACATCATCCATACTTCTCATCCATGATCCTTACTTCTCATCCATTTTACATCATTCCTACTTCTCATGCCTGCCTCTCATCCCTACTATTCACCCGTCATCTCTACTTCTCATCCACCATCCCTACTTCTCCTCCATCATCCATACTTCTCATCCCTACTTCTCATCCATCATCCCTAATTCTCACCCATCATCCCTACTTCTCTTCCAGCATACATCATCCCTACTTCTCATCTATCATCCTCACATCTCTTCCATCATCCATACTTCTCATCCCTTATCCCTGCTTTTTATCTCTACCTCTCATCCATCACCCCCACTTCTCTTCCATCATCCCTAGTTCTCTCCTACTATTCCTACTTCTCATTCTGCATCCCTCCTTCTCATCTATATTTCTCACCCATCTTCAATCATTCCAACTTCTCATACCTCACTCTCAGTTTTACCAACACATTTTCAGTTTTGTGAAGCACACCTTCATACTGATTGGTTGGCAACAGCCAGTCAGAGTTAAGAGAGAGGTCTGTGCAAGACCAATTGCAGGCAGAGTCCCTTTACTGCCCATGTGGGTATTGTGAAATGCTTTAAACAAGTTCATCTAAGTAGCATGACTGCTCTTTGCCACACTACCAGGGCTGAACTAAAATTTACTGGCGTGAATCCAAGGCCCACTTCTGGGTAATGTACTAGTATTACATGGTGAGATTCCCTAGTCATACAACATAATACTGCCACTTTGCTACAAGAACTTTTATAAAATACCTCGGACACCATTTAACACAAATAAATGCAAATATTACTTGCTCAACCTTGGTTGCAATCCCACAAAGCAAAAGAGGAAAATGCAAAACATAGTCAACCAAATCTTTCTGTGATGTTAAACTTAGATTTCAACAAAACCATAAACAGGCAGCTAAGAATATCTATACAACTGTCTGGTGAAAAAAGTTGCAATCTGCAGAGAAATTTTTTAAAGTACAGGAGACATGAGGTTTAATAAAATAGATATATTTTGTGTATTTGAAGCCTACTAACAATTTGATGCATTCCATTACAAATAGTCTTTCCACATGTACTTAAAAAGAAAAACACTATGTGGCAATTAGGGATGAAGAGACCAAAACACTGTTGTTAGAAATGGGGTCTCTAGTTGGCAATGGTTTGTACCCTGTCCAAGTTGGGACCCTCCCTCTAGTCAGGGTGTCGCACACCTAAGATGACCCTTCCTCACCCTCTTGGTAGCTTGGCACAAGCAGTCAGGCTTATCTCAGAGGCAATGTGTAAAGTAGTTGTACACAGACACATACACACACATCAACACAGTGAAAACACTACAAAAGGACTCCACACCCGTTTAGAAAAATAACCAATATTTATCTGAAGAAAACCAGGGCAAAATGACAAAAACCCAATATACACAAGCAAAGATATACATTTTTAAATATTAAATCTCAGTATAGAGCTTGAAAACACAAAAAGCTCCACTTGGTGCAATCATGGAGTCGTGATGGAGTCCTTCCCAACAGCCCAGCACGCTTGCGAGGGAGTGCAGTGCCTGGCATGGAGGCACACGGACCCAAGGTACAGTACATTTGACAACAAGGAACCAAAGACATTGCATACATTTGGGGACGTGAGGCCTCACTAGAGCCAGTGCAGCCTAGGTTCCTTACTGTTACTGGGGAGGTGAGGCATTGGTTCCTTATTGCAAGGCAGGAGAGGTGAGGCCTTGGTTCCTTACGGTTGCAGGGGAGGTGAGGCAGAGTCGGCAGTGAGGCATTGGTCCCTTACAACCCACCAGAGTAGGTGAGTCCAGCAGGTGAAGACGCGATAAGACGACTTCTCAGGGCCGAGGTCGCACCACGGGGCCACCAGCGCCACAGCGGGTCAGGTGTTTCAGACACCGGTGACATGGCACTCAGCACTCACAATGTTGTGGGACTTAAGAAGCGCTGCAGTGACGTTGAGCCTGCGGGGTCAGTCACGGTCATCGCATTCCAGTGGGGACAAGGCTTCAGTGCAGGCAGCGCTGCAGAGTCTGAGTCATAAGGAGACAATGTGCCTGGTTCTTCTTGATTTTAGGCCAGCTTTCACTCCCAAGAGCCCAGGAACTAGATTTGGCACCATTTGACGAGTTAGAACTCTAAGCAAGAAAGCCCATGTGCTGGCAGATGAAGTCCTTGATGTCCCTGAGACTTCTAACAGGAGGCAATCTCAGTTCAAGCCCTTGGAATGCAGGATGTAGAAAGCAAAGCCCAGCCCTTTTCACTCCCATGGCAGAAGTAGCAGCAGCAGGCCATCACCGCAAAGCAGCAGGCAGAGTGGTAGGTGCTCCTCAAGCATCCTGCTCTTCTATATCTGGCAGATTGCCCTCAGTACAGAAGTCTTCTGCAGTTGTGGGGTCAGCAGTCCAATACTTATACTCATGTCTGCCTTTTAAGTAGGCAAACTTCAAAGGAAAGTCTTTGTAGTGCACTAGATCCTGCCTCTCCCTGTCATGGCCCCAGACACTCTTCAGGGGGTTGGAGACTGACTTGTGTAAGGACAGACACATCCCTATTCAAGTGCAACTGTCAGGTCCTCCCTCCACACTAGCTCAGGAAGACACATCATGATATGCAAGGCACACCTCAGCTCCTTTTGTGTGACTGTCTAGAGTGAATTCACAAACTGCCTACTGTCAGTCTGACCCAGACGTGCATTCAGCAGTCAGGCCGCGACATAGGATCATTAAGCAAGAAAATGCCCACTTTCTAAAAGTGGCATTTTCAAAGTTACAATTAAAAAAATAATCACCAAAAGATGCTTTTTTAAATTGTGAGCTCATAGACCCCAAATACCACATCTCTATGTGCTCCCAATGGGAAACTGCACTGAAAATATATTTTAAAGCAATCCCCGTGTTAACCATAGGAGAGATAGGCCTTGCAATAGAGAAAACCAAAGTTAGCAGTATTACATTATCAGGACATGTAAAACACAGCAGTATATGTCCTACCTTTTAAATACACTACACCATGCCCTTGGGGCTGCCTTGGACCTACCTCAGGGGTTACTTACATGTAGTGAAAGGGAATGTTTGGGCCTGGCAAGTGGTTGCACTTGTCAGGTCGAACTGGCAATAAAAACTGCACACACAGACGACACTGCAGTGACAGGTCTGAGACATGTTTAAAGGGCTACTCATGTGGATGGCACAATCAGTGCTGCAGGACCCCTAGTATCATTTGATTTACGGGCCCTGGGCACAGATAGTGCACTTTACTATGGTCTTATTGGTCAATCAAATATGACAATCAGGGATAAACCAATCACCAATACAATTAAGACAGAGAGCACTTGCACTTTAGCACTGGTCAGCAGTGGGAAAGTGCCCAGAGTCCTAAAACTAGCAAAAACAAAGTTCAGCACAGGATCATAATAGGAGGTCAAAAGCCAAAAAAGACAGGGGAAACCATGACATGAGCTGACAGGTCTAGCAACTATTCAAATGCAGTGTGAAAACACGAAAAAGGGAAACACAAAGGTGAGAATTTCACTATTTGGCTAATATTTTCCCTGGTCTCAATGTTTAATGTTTAATTTAAATACATTAAGAAAGTAATAAATACATGTCACCTATGAGCAAATAAGAGATGTTAGCCAACAGTGCATGCATGCTGCTCACATTAAGGATTGTAAATGAAACATTTTAAAAGATATGCTAGGCTTTATTTTTATTGAATCTGTGTTTACCTTGAACTTTCCCTCTGTCCAGGCCTTGCTCTTCCTGGTTACATACACAGCTGAAGATCAACTGGTCCTGAAATCAGCAAACTGCAAGAAAAAAGACAGCTCTCAGAGCTAAAAGCAGCATCAGATTTAAACATTTTATTTGTTACGAATAAAAATGAAACCTGAAAAGGTTTCTGATGATTTCAATTGCACTGTCTCCAGTGTTGATTTTAAACGTTTTCTTTCCTACATATGAAACTGAAACCAGAAAGGGATGAGAAGCATGCATGAGGGATGAGAAGTAGGGATGATGGAAGAGAAGTAGGCATGATGGATGAGAAGTAGCGATGATGTATGATGAATGAGAAGTAGGCATGATGAATGAGAAGTAAGAATTATGGATGAGAAGTAGGGAGGATGTATGGTGAATGAGAAGTAGAGATGATGGATGAAAAGTAGGGATAATGGAGGAGAAGTAGGGATGACGGATGATAAGTAGGGGTGAGACGCAAGGATAAGTGTTGAGAAGTAGTGATGATGTATGTTGGATGAGAAGTAGAGATGATGGAAAAGATGTAGGGATGATGGATGAGACGTAAGGAGGATGTGTGAGAAGTAGAGATGATGGATGAGAAGTAGGGATGGTGCATAAGAAGCAGGGATGAGATGCAGGGATGAGAAGTAGCGATGATGTATGATGAATGAGAAGTAGGGATGATGGGTGAGAAGCAGGGATGATGGATGGAAAGCAGAGATGAGAAGCAGGGATGAGAAGTAGGGATGAAGGATGAGAAATAGAGATGAGAAGTAGGGATGAGGAGTGAGGAATGAGGATGTCCTAAAATGGATGCTGTACACAGCAGCACCAGACAGTGCCCAGCCACCATCATGTTTGGGCATGAAGTCAAGATCAGAATACTCACCTGGACACAGGGACCAGAGAGAGAAAGAAATCATGAAGGCATATGTATGTATGAAGAGACACGCTCACTACACTGATTTCCAAGCCAATGTATGGCTGCTTCTGAAACAACCACAAGGCAGGATTCCACACACCAACTATGACAAGGCACCACTGTGGGTGATTGCGAGGAGAGAGACTCAGGTAACTGCAAGTAGAGAAACAAGTAACGTACAGCATCTCACACTTCAAGCTCTACCATCAATCCAAGGACCTGGCAAATGACTGCACAAGGTACACAACAGAGTCCGACAGTGAAGAGTAATCAAAAATGGCCATTGGCTCAGAACAGACAGCACTTATCTCAGGTGGAGATTGAAACAGAATCACAAGAAGCCAATCCCACGAATAGAAGAAATGTAACTAGCAAGAAGGAGACATTGTTTGAATTAAGTGGGAGGAGGAGCTATCAAGTTGCTAGACTGTTGCCACTGTGCCATGACAACCTCACAGAGATCAACATTCCAAATGAAAACCGAACCTCATTTTCTGTGAGGATATGTGGACGGGGTAGGGGGAGGAACAGGGACAGGGGAAGAGGTCCAAAGAATAATGAATATAAAGAGAGCCTATTGTGTGTTCTGGGTCTACCAATCTTGTGTGCCAATCCTGCTCCCTTGAGAATATGAAAGAAGTGTGGGGCTCTGGCAGGAACACTGGCACTGTGAGGAATGAAGAGTCCGCTGGACCAGGCAGTCAGATTGCAGGAGCTGTGTTATCGTTACAGGCCAATCTGTGTCCCTGTGGTTGCCACGCAGAGCACTGAGTCAGGAGGAGACAGAGGGGATGCTAAATGTGACCACTCGGCCTGATATCAGCTGCATGGCGCGTGCATGGGATTCGTCACAGACAGACTCACAGTGACGGCAATCATGTCGAGGGGTCAAATCGAGGTCATAATTGTTAGCACTTTTGTGCATTATGCAGGGTTGGCAGCACTTCAGCATAGGGGGAGTCGGGGCACGGTGAAGTCATCATGCTGCAGCAAAAGTTTGCAAAAGCGCATGTACATAAGCAGGTTTAAGCCTGCGTTTGAACAACCCGCCTGCATGAAGATTGTCTCACAAAAATGTAGGAGATGTCACCCTTTTAGGCAAGAAGTAAGCCTATCTCGTAATACTAGATGCAAGGAGCGAGAGGGGAGTAGAGGGAATTGTGTACTAGAAAGAAGGAAAAGCAGATGTCGGGAAAGAGCGACAAAATCTCTGAAAGAAGAAGCCCTCTCCTTGCTTCATGGCTGGCTCAAGCATCACCTTTGCAAGACTTCTCAGTTTTCCAAGTGTGAGTAACTAATTTAGTCCTGGATTTTTCTTTGTCTTTTCAGTTTTATAGTCCCATTGATCCCATTATAAAATCAGGGGTACAAGTCCAAAAGTACAATGAACAATGGATTAACGGAATCGATAAGATAATCACGTTTGACACTGGGAAATCTGAGTTCCTCTATAAAGAAAATCAACTATTGTGTGATAGGAATGGTGATTGCATGGAAAGTAAGGCATTAGAGAGATGAAGTCATGCTGGGAGAGAGTAGGGGAGAACATACAGGCTGAGTGAGAGTGAAGGGGGCCGAAGGTAGGGTGTGAGAAGAACGAGCGCACAGATGAGGACCAACAGTGTGAGAGAAAAGGGGGGCTACAAAGGAGATGAGAGTGAAACAGAGGTGGGAAGATGGGAGAAAATATTAAGAAGTGCAAGTAGACAGGAGTGCGCGAGGATGGGAGAAAGGAAGGTCATATGGGATGTGGTGACAGGCATGAGAAATAGATGATGTGTAAGGGTGGGCAGAGAAGGTGTGAGCGAATAATTTACCCCGTATGACAACACCCAATGACTCCTTCCCTCGGTGTATTCTTTAGGCCATTTTGCACGCACCATAGTTACTTCGTTCAATACCCTTGAATTATGATTGAGTTATGACAGTGACACACAGAACGGGACCTGATACCAACCGCCAGAACACACATTACTGCTAACTCCTGCCAAGGAAAGGACTGTAATAGTGCACGACTGGTTTCAGACAAAGGCACCATTTCTGCCCGTATTTGAAGACAACAGCCTCTGCTGCAACGTATTCTGGTCCACTTGTTAACACAATGCTGATACCTTCCACCAACAATAATTTCACATTTTTAGGTATTGTTAGAAACAGCTGTATTGTCTTTTTTTAGCCCCAAGTCATCAATTCTTTGAACAAAAAATGCAATAAGGAACATAGAGAGTGGGCTTTGCTTCAGTCTCTTTTATGTATTGGATTTCAAGAGTTTTTTATTGTTTGCAATTGGATGGGTTGACTAACTACTAAATAGCACTCTTTCTTAGCCAATGACCTTTACGTGCACCAGGCATTTTACACTAATCTAGATCGAGTGTGCCAGATATCACAAGCTATTTGGTTGCAAAAGACCTAATGTGGGCTTACCAAGAACTGACATGGGCTTAGAGCCCACCCTTGTTTAACATTGGTTGTCTTGATTATCACTTTCATTTGCTTGCTTCTTTTTTTTCCCACCTTGTGCTTGTCCCTCCCCTGGAGCATAGCTTCTTTACCATCCACTTGAATGGCTGACTTGTGTCCTTCCTCTACTTTAAGGAAATTGTGTTTTCTTTTTGGTTATGCCCTCCATCATATTGCCCCTGTTTACCTGGCTTTTAAATCATGAGAATTTTCTGCACTCTACCCAGGTGTTTTGCACTAAACCATAAGGACAACCTCCACTCATTGCCACTGCACCTCCACTCCCCTTTGTCAGCTTCACTATTTGGTGTCCCTTAATGTTGCACATAGAGCAGGTCCACTTCGTCACCTGAGACAAAAGGCCCTGCATTTCCAATTCTCACTTGTCTATTATATTGACACGCTCTTCTGCATTTTGGTCTGCCAAAGATTATGGGGCAGATCAATTTTTTGTAGTTGAAATGCATTTATCACTCATCACTTAAAAAGGGCTTTTACAAAACTAGTTACATCTCTTAGCATTTCCTTACTTTTATGAAATCCATTAAGAATACTTACAAATAAGCCCCAGCCCACTGCGAGCTCACTTATCTAAACATAGACAAGCCGTTGAAGTGCATAAAAAAGTATGGGAACTAGCTAAACAGAAAAAAAATATTCTGCTCCTATTTTGTTGATCTTTTACCTTAATGTAAATACTTATAAAATATAGCACACACACATTACATAAAACGAAGTCAAAGTAATCAGTGGCAAATAATTACTCTTTAATGTTATGATAGGTTAATTGGTTAATGTGACTACTACAGATGTTGGCGTGAGAGTCACAGAACTATATCCTGTTTGGTGCAGCAAGGAATACTGATGTGTGTTTATTTGCTATGATACTGTAGCCACTGACTGAAAACACTGTGAATATGTAAGTCATTATTTGATTGAAAAGTTGTATTACCTAAAGTCTAAGATAGGCAGCTGAAAATTGTGTAGGGCCTGTCTCTTGCCTACCACTGAACTGCTTTATTGTCAGTCTCATTTTCTGTATTCATCTTAAAGGATTTCCTTGTCCTTGCTTGTCCATCTTATATTTGTCCCTCCTCTAAAGAACAGCCTCTTTACCATCTCTTTGCTTGGCTGGCTTCTATCCTTACACTGCTCACTCTTACCAGTTACTTTGCTATCAAACAAACCCATGGGTGGGGCTCTGGCATCGATTAAGATGTAATAGAACCTACCAAGACTACTTTCTTTTTTCTTTTTGCTTAGCATTACCTGGGAGTGCATATGTTTTCCAGCTCTCTCCCTCTTGTGCTTCTGCCCCTGAAATACTCCCCACTTTGCTATCGCTCTCATGTGCTGCATGTTCTGTCTTGTGTGCTTCTTTCCACAGCCAGACATTCTCGTTGTGCTTTTTCCCTTGTGTGCTTCCCCTCTACCTTCCTGTTAGGTTTCCTTCGTCTCCTACCACCCGCTGCACGTTGGTTCCCACTCCCGCATGCTTCCTTGTGCTCCCCAGCCATCCCCACCCACTCGGTCCTTTTTTCATGAAATAATAATTTATCTATGTTTTTTGGAGTAACAAAATGGTGTCAATGTTATTTTGTAGGTGAGCATGTGTTGTGATGCATGCACATGTCTACAAAATGTTATTGTAGTGCACTTTTACTTTTTTAACTGTTCCCCATACTGCATATCATCTTGTTGATGCTGTGAATCATCTTCATTAGACACTGGCAAAGCCAGTGGTCCCAAAAGCAAGACCTTTTGGCTTTGCCAATGCTACTTTAATATACTGAACAACCATTTTGTAACTCAATTCCTTAATACATAAACTAGAACAGGAAAGTAGTCTTGATAGGTTCTATTACATCCAACACCATTGCAGAATCCCTATATAGGTTTGTTTCGAGCTAATCAAAGAAAACTAAGGCCCTCATTACAACCCTGGGGGTCGGTGATAAAGTGGTGACCATGGTGGAAAGATCTCTGAAAGACAGCCAATGTACCACACTGACCGGCAGGGCGAAAACAACAACCACCACGGCGGTAGCTGTCTACAGCCAGGCGGAAGTCAATGTGCCACCTTTTCCGGGGTGGTACCAATGACATCAAAAACCTGGTGGAAACTGAGCTCAGAAGTGAAAGGGCTCGCCATTGGAGACACAGGGAAGAACCACGCTGCCATGGAACCCGAACTGCATGTATTTCCGATGATATTCTACGTTCTGCTCCACCACAAACACCAACGCTGGCGAAGACGACGACGGTGAGTTCAGACGCCTAGCACACAAGGGAGGGGGGTAGGAAAAAGAGAGTGACATAATAAAGCAAGTTAATCCCCCGAAATCGGCTGACTAATGCAAGGACAAAAAGAATTTACCAAAGTGAGTGTAATAATATCAACACAGTAAAAAAAGAATAAGTTAGGCAATGTAACAGTTATTTACAGATGTACAGAACAAGGGACACTGCCCAGTCCTCAGTTCACGTGGGCCACATGGCTATAGGCCAAAGTCCAAGGCCACACTTGTCACCTGCATCAACACGGAGAGAACACTGTAGGGGCATCAGTTGGCAAATAGGCAGGCACCTTAAGGCGATGGGGGAGCACCTCAGCCAGGAGCGGAAACAAGACCACTGGTTCTGGAGGGGACAACATGTCCTGTGCTTGGTCCTGGGGAGTGCAAGGCCACAGTCTCTCAAGTGGGTGTACACCCCACTGGTTCTGGAGTGGACAGGCCGCACAGCAGCCCATGGAGGCAGGATTACATTGCGTCTGCTGGTGGTGACGGCTGCACTGTGGTGGTGCTGATGCTGGGGGGAGGCTCCTGCACATCCCCTGAACCCTCGGATGGATGCACTGTGGTGGTGCTAGTGGTGGGAGCCTCCTACACATCTCCTGCACCCTCGGATGGATGCACTGTGGTGGTGCTGGTGGCGGAGGGAGGCTCCTGCACATCCCCTGCACATGCCCAACCATGGTTGGTGGTGGGGGCTTCGTGACAGCTGCTGGCACTTCTTGCCTGCTGGTGCAGGCCCCTTGCCCTTTGGGATACAGGTGCAGGCTCCTTTCCCTTCTTGCCTGCTGGGGCAGGCTCCTTGCCCTTTCGGGTGGCAGGTGCAGGCCCCTTGCCCTTCTTGCCTGCCGGTGCAGGCTCCTTCACCTAGAGGCTGGTTGGTGCAGGCTCCCCTTCATTAAATGTGGCCTTGATTCCTTTCCACCATGAGTAGGTGCGGCTGGAACTGGGCCTGTGGACTCTATGGCTGATGAGCGTGGCTGGGTTCGTGATACTCTGGCCATACGTGCAGGACGGGGGAGGGGTAGGGGTAGGGAAGAGGTCAATGGTGGATAGGAAAGGTTTCTTAGGGACAGTGGCGTGGGAAAGGGGAGAAGGAATGGGAGTGGAGGATGAGGGAGTGGTCTGCTGGATTTGGGTGCAGGTGCATGGGTTGCATGCTGTTGTGAGGTGGATGGCTGCTGGGTGTCTGAGTACTTGCGTTTGTGTACTTTAGGAAGGGGGGACAGACACAGTGGGAGAGGACACAGGGGACATGTGCATGGCTCTTGTGGAGGTGTCTGCCAGTGAGGTGTGTGTTCTGCTTGGTGTGGTGATGATGTTGGTAGTGGATGATGATGTAGTACATGCAGGTGTGAGTGTGGATGTGGCTGGGAGGGAGGTGGCGGAGGTGGAGGAGGGGGAGACAGTGGAAATAGTGGATGTTGTAGTGTCTGCAGATGAATGGTGTTTGTGTGAGTGCCTGTGGGGTGAAAGTGTGGTGCTTGTGTTTGCCTGTGCCACTCTTGGGTGTTGTTCTTGTGTGCATGCTCATCTGTATGTGTGCCTGGGATGGGTTGGGTTTGAGGAGAATGGGACTGGGAAGTGGAAGTTGAAGGGGACACAGTAGAAACAGGGACAATAGCTGACATCAGAGAGGAGGCCAGAGCCTGAATCGATCTATGTTGGGTAGCCAATCCAGTGTGAATGCCCTCCAGGAATGCATTAGATTGTTGCATCTAGGCTGCCAGCCCCTGGATGGCATTCACAATGGTTGACTGCCCATCTCAGGAGGTCAATAGCGTCTTCACTCAGGGCAGCAGGGCTCACTGCTCACCTGAGGTGCCTGGGGCGAAGGAGATGCCCACGGTCCCTGGTGAGAGGGCACGGGCAACTCGATGAGGAGCTGCTGGGAGGGTGGTACTGGTATGGGTGGGTACTTGTTGCTGGGGTGGTCACAGGAGTGTCCGCCACCACCAGGGAGCTTCCATCAGAGGAGGTATCTGAGTCTGAAGTGTCCCCTCCAATCTCCGCCGTGGTGCTCCCCTCGCCCTCCGTCCCACTGGTGCCCTCAGCGTCGGTGGACTCTGCCTACTGGGTCCTGTGGGATGCAGCTCCCTCCGTCGCCGGTGCCTCTGCTCCTCCGCCAGATGATGCTAATGCACATAAGGACAGGATGACAAAACAAAAAAGGGGGGGGAAGGATACAGTGGGTCAGTGGCTGCACCAACACCACCGTTGGCGTACACAGCACCCTCACACACAGGGAACAGGCCTATGCACTATGCATTGCACCACCACTGATATCACTAGCCAGCAAGGCATGAGAAGGGGCACGCACCGCCAACTGCAGGAGACCTGGGACCCACGCAGCCCTGACCGGTAGTGGATGCTTACAAGCTAGGTAGGCAGAATTATCCCTTCAGAACCCTAGTCTCCAGAGGACCTATGCTGCTATGTCAGGCCTGGCCTAGGGGCACCCAATGACACACATCCACCACCCGGATACCCGTTGTAATGATGGGCACTGTACTCACCCCCTTTGCTGCTGCTGTGATGCCCTCAAGTTCCCATCCAGCTTTGGATAGGCCACTGCCAGTATGCGGGCCTTCAGGGGGGTCAGGGTTCGACGGGCACCCCTTCCTCGTTGGGAGGCCATCCCAAGCTAGGCCTCTGCCATCTTCCGTGCCCAGCGTCTCAGGTCCTCCCAACGTTTTGCAACAGTGGGTGCTCCACCTGCCATAGACCCCAAGGGCCCATACCTCCTTGGCGATGGAACACCATATACCCTTCTTTTGATGGGCGCTGACCTGCAGAGGCAATACACGCAGGAAAATACCATTAGACAAACATTCCAGCCTGTTACACATATGGCCCACCATACCTGTTCCCATCACCATTGGCACACACATAGGCCAGCACACAAGCTGTACGCCGCAAAGAGGACATCCACCGATCCCCCCTTACACAAGGCCTTCACACACACCACTCCATGCATTCATGCCACATGCATCGTGCCCACAGTGTTCTCACCTATTGGTCTGGAGGCCCATACAATAGTCCGTATTGGGGTAGGACCCCATCCACCAGTCTCTCCAACACCTCCAAAGTGAAGGCTGGGGCCCTTTCCCCGGTCACACGGGCCATGGTAGGTTCCAGACACACGTCACAGCAGCACATGCACTGTAGGTCCTCTCCTATGGAAGGTCAGGTAGCAAGTGATAAATCAGATAGAAAACAGCAGTCACGTCTGCGGCGGTGTATACTGTCACCGCCGGCGTAGATCACCATTGGCCACTGTACCCCATAGGGGCCAATATTAACCAATGAGGGGTTGCACAGCAGTTCCCAACCGCCTCCCTCCACGGCTCACAACGTCAGCGGAATTACCTCACTTCCACCTGTCCCTCCACACAGGACAGGCAGACGTCATTTCAGGGGGGAGGCAGCACTATGGATTCATGCTGCGTCACGGGAGAAATATGCACAAAATGGACAAATCACACTGACCATTACAAGTTTACAGATTGAAAACTCCTGTTGTGGCTCAAATGTTCAGTTTGTGACAGCCTCCTCACTCTTGTGTCCCTTGGATACCTACCGCTGTGGATCAATAGGATATGGAGACATATCCCCATGTACAGACCCCTGGTGGACTTGGCAACACTGGAGGACAGGCACATTATCCTCGCCTATAGACTGGACAGGGCCACAATCACAGAGCTGTGTGCCCAATTGGAGCCTGACCTGATATCTGCTATCCGTCACCCAACTGGGATCCCCACTCTTGTGCAAGTGCTATCAGTGCTCCATTTCCTGGCAACTGGTTCTTTCCAAGTGACAGTGAGCTTGGCAGCAGGAATCTCACAGCCAATGTTCTCAAACGTGCTGACAAGAGTGTTGTCTGCCCTGATAAAACACATGTGCAGCTACACTGTTTCCCCCCAGGTTGAGGATTTGGCCACAGTGAAGGCCGAGTTTTATGCAATGGGACATATCCCCAACATTATTGGGGCGATTGATGGAACACATATTGCATTTGTCCCCCGCCCCCAGCAGAATGAACAGGTCTTCAGGAATCGTAAGAGTTTCCACTCTATGAATGTGCAGATGGTGTGCTTGGCGGACCAGTACATCTCCCACGTCAATGCTAAGTATCCAGGGTCGGTGCATGAAGCCTTTGTCCTGTGGAATAGCAGCATCCCAAATGTGATGGCCCAACTACAGAGGCACATGGTGTGGCTAATAGGTGAGCCCTGGTTCCCATCAAGTATATGTTGGTATATCGGTATGGTGTTGGCCATATAGGATAGTGTGTGGCTAAATGTTATCCCTCAAAATTTGCAGGTGACTCTGGTTACCCAAACCTATCATGGCTGCTGACCCCTGTGAGGAATGCCAGGACAGGGGTAGAAGAATGTTATAATGAGGCACATGGGCAAACAAGAAGGATCATTGAAAGGACCTTTGGCCTCCTGAAGGCCAGGTTCCGGTGCCTCCACCGAACAGGTGGATCCCTGTGTAACTCACCCAAGAAGGTCTGCCAGATAGTAGTGGCATGCTTCATGTTGCACAACCTGGCCCTCAGACGTCATGTCCCTTTTCTGGAGGAGGAGGAGACTGGAGATTCTCATTTGGCAGCAGTAGACCCTGTGGACAGTGAGGATGAGGAGGCAGAGGATGAGGAGGCAGAGAATGAAGTTGAGGAAAACAAAACATCAGTTATTCAACAATACTTCCAATGTCACACAGGTAGGACAGTATAACTTTACATTTCGATGACTTTGGTTGTAATCTGTGTGGCAATGGCATGCTGATATTTCCCACTTCTATGCCCACTTACTGTTCGCTTTGCCAATTCATTTTGTAGATGTTGGTGAATTGACATATACTTCTGGTGTGATCACTACAGCCAGTTACAGGTCATTAATCTATGCTCATTCTATGTACAGTTAAATTGCAATGTTTGTACCTGTTTCAGTCAATACATATTTGATATACATGACATACTCCAAATTGATTGTTTTCCAAGGGTGTTTTTTGAAGTGCTAACATACAGGGTGCAAGTGCAAAGGGATGGAGTGGTGATGGAGGAAAGTCCAGGATATTGTAGCACAGGTGCATTGTCCAAGGGGACATAGGAAGGGGAGCAATGGCAATTCAAGGTGGACAGGGTGACTGAGTGGGACACAAGGGTGACAATCAGGAGAGTCTCATTTCCTGGCAGTGGTCATGGCAAGTGTCTCTGGCTTATGTCTGGCTTGCAGGGAATGTTTGCGGGGTGGTTCACCTTCTACAGGGGGAGAGTGCTGGTGGCTAGTGAGTCCTGTGACAGGGCCTCCTGGCCAGTATCTGCAGAGGAATGGGAAGGCTGTTCAGACATCTGGCTAGTGGCAGGGACCCGCTGGTGTGAGACTGCCTTCCTCATAATGTTGGCCATGTCTGCCAGCACCCCTACTATGGAGATCAGGGTGTTGTTGATGGCCTGCAAGTCCTCCCTCATCCCCTGGTACTGTCCCTCCTTTAGCCGCCTGTTCTCCTGCACGTTATCCAGGATCTGGCCCATCGTGTCCTGGGAATGTTGATAGGCTCCCAGGATCTTGGCGAGTGCCTCCTGGAGAGTCAGTTCCCTGGGACTGTCCTCCCCTGGCACACAGCAGTCCTCCCAGTTTCCCTGTTGGCCTGTGCCTGTGTCCCCTGAACCGTGTGCTCACTGACCCCAGGTCCCTGATTGTCTTGGGTGCGAGGCGTGGCCTGGGGTCCCTGTAGATTTGGACACACTGCTGATTGACATGTCTTGAGGACAGAGGTGTGGGTATGCTGGGTGGGTGCTGTGGTGGTGTTTCCAGATGGGGGAGGCTCTGTGGTGGTGTGTGACTGGACCTGGGTAACCGTCTGTCCAGTGCTCCCTGTTGGGCCAGGTAGGTCATCTAGATCCTGAAGACCAGAGTTGCTGTCATCACTGTGGGCCTCTTCAGTTGGGGGACTGGATAGTGCTGGCATCTCTTCTCCGCTGACATTGGCTGGGGTACCTGTGTGAATGTAAATGATGTGTTATGGTTATTGTGTCTGACATATTGTACTACTGTGGCTTCCTCTCTATGGTTGGATTTGCCCTGCCAGCTTTCACTTGTGTATGTTAGTGTATGGTGGGATTGTTAGTTCTTTCTGCTATGCATGCTTTAGTGATGAGTGTCCATGCAGGGCTGTGAGGGGTGTCCATGCATTGGTACAGCAGGCAGAGCTTGGCATTGGGATGTGTGAGATGTGATGGTGGGATGTGTGGGATGTAGTGGAGTGATGGGGGTGAGGGTGAGGGGTATGTGATGGCATGCAAGTAGGGGGTGATAATAGTAGAGAGTTGACTTACCAGAGCCCAGTCCTCCTCTGACTCTGACCAGGCGGTCAGGATGCAGAATTGCCAAGACTTGCTCCTCCCATGCTGTGAGTTGTGGGGGTCCACCACCAGTCCTCTGGATAGAGAGCTGGTGTCTTGCTGCAGTGGAGCATACCATCCCCCACAGGTCTTTCCACCCCTTCCTGATGTCACCCCTAGTTCTTGGGTGGTGTCCCATGGCGTTGACCCTGTCCACGATTCTCCGTCATAGCTCCATCTTCCTGGCTATTGATATCTGCTGCAGCTGTGCTCCAAATAGCTGTGGCTCTACCCTGATGATTTCCTCCACCATGACCCTTAGCTCCTCGGGGTGTGAAACGGGGGTGTCTTTGTGGTGCCATGGGTGTTATGTGAGGTGTGTTGTTGAGGGTGTGTTGGGTAATGTGTTGGGGTGTGTGATGTGGAGTGCGTGAGTGGTTTATAGGTGTGACTAGTGTGTGGCTCTGGTTGTGTCAGTGGTCTTGGTGTCTCTCTGTTGGCAATGCTTTGTAGTCGGAAAGGGTTGTGGGTTCTGTGGGTGTGTGTTTTATAGTGGTGTGGGTGTGGTGTGTGTATGGATGTCAGGTGTGTGTTGTTTGAATTGTCCAATGTAGTGTTGTTTTGTCTGTGGGTGTCCATTGTGTGCGCGGCGATATGTACCGCCAATGGTTTACCACCGTTGAATGTCCGCCGTGGTAATTCATGGGTCATAATGTGTTGGGCGTTGTTCTGTTGGCGTAACGGTGTGGGTTTTGAGACCTCCAGTTTATCACTGACATTTGGTCTGGCGGATTTATGTGTGTGGCTGAATTCTCTCAGATTGGTGTGTGTGCGTGTCATGATATGGTGAACGGATATCCGCTGCCGCCACGGTAAGTTGGATGCCGTCAGCGTGGCGGTAAGTGGGATTTACCACCAATGTCATAATGAGGGCCTAAGTTTGGAGGATTGTGTAGGCAGATATATTTTGTAGGAAAACTGCTAAAGTAGTCAAACGTGGTCTTGCAATTTTCATGCGTGAACCAAGTCTGATGCCCCAGGAAGGAACACCTTTTGGCAGGCAGCAAGTTGAAGCTGATAGACTGTGGCAATACTTAATACTGAGACCTGGACTTTGGTAATTGGCATGCTTGTAAATATACACTTAGAAAGTGACCATGATCTGCTTGTGTCATTATTTATTTCCCCGCCATTTAAGTTGTTTTTGTATATAATCCTGTGTATGATATAGTGACACATATAACTTCAGTATCCCTTTGTATTAACTTGAGGTCAGTGAAATGTTGTCCAAAAAACCTCACCACATTGCCTCCTCTTGTAATGGAAACACTAGCTGAAGAGTTGGAGCAAATGCACTAGCTTGATACGAAACGGAGGTGGTAAGACTTTAGAAAAATATACTGCAGAGATATATAGCCTTTTTTACAACAGTTTGGCACCCAAATCATGAACCCTGTAGATGCCCATATGAATAGATGCAAGGAGGTGAAGCCACTAGATTGTTTTGATTTTTCAACTACAGTACGCTGTTGGGAGTCAAAAGTCGATCACATTTCCAGTTCCAGTGAGTGTCCCTGGGTCTCACCCTATGTTTTGAATACCAGCAATACAAACGATCTTAATGCAGTAACTAACATCTGTCGTAGGCCATGATCTTCGCAGTAGATAACCACAGGGCCAATACACCAAAAAATAGTTTTACCAGGCCAGTTAACTATAGGCCCACGTCTTTATTAGATGGAGCTGATACAATTTATGGTAAGGTTTAGCTAATTTACATTAAGAAATGGTTGAGCCTTATTAACATCTTAAACACTAGTTAGACAGGATTCAGAAAGGGAGGGCATTCATACAGAAGACCAAGTAATTAGGGTATACTTAAAGTAGCTAGGATATTCAAATAAAAAATGTGGCATTGTAGTAGACTCTTGTAGATACGAAGTCAGCATATCACCTAGAAAACTGGAAACACTCTGGTATGTTTTGAGTAGTTAGGGGGTTACCAAACTGACCCTTATGACTGCTGAATGTTTGCTTAACCTAATTGCTGCTATAGTTTGGTATGAAAAGTTAAATGTGTAGGCAAGAATTTTTAACAAGCCACAGGTGTTCTGTATGAAATAAGCTACTTGAATGATATAAATATAGAGGTCCTGAAGCTAAAGGGCTTAACACGCTGCGAAAAGATTAGACTATTTGGAAGATTTGTGGCTGTGACTTGACAAGAGACTATCATAAACTCATCAATAGAAAAAAAGTCAGTTTCTGCTCTAAACAGATGACCGATTAAGTACTCAGTTGAAAGAGCAGAACAGGTGGTATAATGCTGAATGTCATTCTTCAAGTTTTTTGGGAAGGCAGTTGTGGCATCAGTTTATGGTTCCAAACTCTGGGAATACAGCAACATCGAAGATGAACAAAAATTAGGCAATTATCTTCTGATATCATTGTTACTCTGAGGTGCAGCCACACATTTAGATGCTTTGAACCTTGTATTGGTCATTCATTCTATTGACAACATAATTATCTCATAACCACCTGTATTATATTGAAATAGACTGCAAAGGAATTTGTGAACTGATATTCATCTTACATTCCCTATGTAATTAGAGAAAGTGTTGTTGGTTAAGTAATGTGAAGATAATTTAAAGTGAGATAGGTTTTAAGAATATAGGAGGAACCTTCCTTGAAAATATGGAGGGGGAAATATGGAGTAATGCAAGGCAGTGCAAATCCCTGTGTTGCATTACTCTGCACAAAAGGAGGGATTCCATGAGTTCTGTGTGAGTGTTCCCATGCAGCTCCCATGGTTTATGAAGCATTTTCGGATTTATCAAACCTTGTAAACCTGGGAATGTGCCACAAAGATACACCTCCCCAGGAGAGGCGTAATGAGAAAAAATACTTGTATTTCTCCTCGTTTTTTCCTCTGTGTGTGCTGCAAGCTGCAGCCCGTATAGAAAGAGGAAAAGTCTCTTAGGATTGTTTTTGTGCAGGAAGATGTTCCTTCCTGCACAAAAACAATCCTGAATGCAATACAGGCACTCTTGCACCATGGTACAAGGCCCTTGTGTTGGTGGTAGGCTGACAAAAGGGCACCAGCCCCATGGACGTCATTTAGGGAATGCCAGGTGTAGTAGCTGCTACCCCTGGCATGCCCTTTGAGACCCGTGGCACTGCCTTCGTGACCCCTGCCCTCAGAGGTGGGGAATTCAGTGCCAGAAACGAAGTGACAGCCTTATGGCTGCATCCTTATGGATATCAGTTGGGGCTCCATTATCTTTGTTTTCTGTTAATTTTGTATTACACCAATAGTGAATAATAATGTATTATAATATATTATTCTCCAGTAGGGTAAAAAATGGAGTACATTTATAGCTTGAATATGCCATTCCATGGGAGCTGAGGTAAGTAAAAAAATGCTTTTAAGTGTATGTTGTGTGCGTGCTTGAGGGTGACAGTGTGTTTATGTGAGAGAGTGTATGTAAGCTGAACTTGTGTGTATGTTTAAGCAGTGCTTAATTTGTGCTTGTTGTTTCCAGTGCTGAGCACCAGCACTTATTTTTGAGGGCCGGGGTTTATTCTTCTGCCTCAAGCATTTGCTGCAAACAAAAGACACATATGGCAAAGACAGAGGAAGAGAAATATGAAAAAGCATCACAAAGGTAGAAAGTAGAAAGATGCAAGAGTAAGCTGAAGGGGAAGGGAGTGGCTGTAAATGGATTAAAGAGGCAAGAGTAGGCTTCAGGATCACGCCGCCTCAGTATTCCATGTTCACGCATATAATTGCAGCAGCTGTGTGTTTAAGGGGAGGGCTTTGGGCACCGGCACCTTTTTATTTCCAAATTAAGCACTGTGTTTAAGTATGTGTGTGTGTGTTTGAGTGAAAGTGAATGTAAAAGGGCATGTGATGTCACTTCCTCTGTCCTTGGCATTTCGATGAATTGAAATTCCATGGCCAGCACAGGGGGAAAGACCAAAAAAGTGCTGACTGATTAAATACGGCACATTCCTCCCCTTTCCTTGTGACGCAGGGCAGCGCAGCAAGGTGACCTGCGTCACATTTTCATAAATCTGGGCCCAAGTGTGGGGCTGCATTAGATGAGCATTTATCAATAAAAGGGCATGGTGGGAGAGAGCTGTATCTAGATGAAACTACACCAGCCACACGGCAAACTATGCATGATAAATTTAGAATAGGCACTTTGCAAGAGTATGCATAAAGAGCTAAAAGCAAGACTTTAACAAATAAAGATGGCTATTGCAATCGTTTACTTTGAGGGGTTGGGATAAAGAAGCCTCGCCGCTCTTCATGCTTTTTGGCTTCAGATCATATAGCAATAGAAGAAAAAGGTTGGTCCCACTAATCAAGACTAAAGGAGCCGATGAGATTGCGCGCCTGAGCAATTGAGATGGCCGTGAGATAGCGACGCTCCTGAACCATTGCAGCCGTTTTTTTTTCCCTGGGGAGCGTTTATTAGACGACTGGCACATTTCTTCTTCCAAATGTGCAATGTGAATATGCAGGGAGCAGTTTGGTGAGTTTTTTTTATCTTTTCAACTCTGTTTTTTCACAGAGTTTACTTCTTTAAACCTGCTGCTCCCTTCCTAACAGAGTTGTCGCTGCCATTTTGTGAGAACCTCTTTTATTCTTAAAAATTTCGTTTTTTCTCCTTGGCCACGCGCTATATTACCCACTATTATTTTAATTAATGTGGTGTCCTCTATATATATATTTATGTTTTACATTTTGAGATGTCGACTCTGAAATCATTTTAGATTCTTCATCTTGGATTTTCTTCTATAATTTTTGACATTTGTCCTTTGAGGTGACCTAACCGACGGAGAGAGAACATCAATTAAAAATACTGTATTAAGTCTACACTACATTGCTAAAATGGAGATTCCTCATACTTCGAAGGTGTCTGTATCCTGTGTATCTAATTCTAACGGTCACAAAAGAGCTAAAAAGGACCCATCCTCTCCAACTATGTCTCCATTGCCCCTTGCATTGGAAGACCTTATGGATGAGCTCAAGTTAATAAGGCCTTTTGTTATGGAAACAAATATTGCACTACTTCGAATTGAGGAGAAATGGTCACGTCTGGATTCTCTACTTTCTGATGTGGAGCAGAGGATCAGCGACATACAAGACACTACTATGTAAGTTGATAATCTGACTAAAGAAGTCACACTACCTAAAAAACAGACAGAAGATTTGGAAAATCGTAATTGTGCAATAATCTTCGCATTCACGGCATTCCGGAAGGCTCAGAAGGCCAGGATTTGATCAAATGTGTGCAAGCTCGTATCCGAAGATTGTTGGTTTGCAGAATACCATGGTCCTTAACATTCAGAGAGCCCATCGTATTGGTCCTTCTTCTTCATCTAAACCAAGAGGAATTATCGCCCTCTTTCTACAATACTCAGATTTAATGACAGTCTTAACCGCCGCCAAACAACATAAACAAATGTTGTGGTCAGGTCA
This sequence comes from Pleurodeles waltl, assembly GCF_031143425.1. Lineage (NCBI taxonomy): Eukaryota > Metazoa > Chordata > Amphibia > Caudata > Salamandridae > Pleurodeles > Pleurodeles waltl. The sequence goes on from NC_090445.1 coordinate 1,446,118,706, forward strand.
AAAGATTTTCTTTAGCCAGGATGTGGCCATGGCGACAGCTAAAAGAAGAAAAGATTATCTGGCTCTCCGACCAGCTTTAAGATCTATGAACGCTAGACTTGGCCTTGTTCATCCTTGTTTCTTTAAAGTTACCTTCAAGGACAGAACAACTCCTTTTGAAAATCCCTCTGATTTGAAACAATTTATATATACCCACAAAGGGAAGGCAATGGAACTCAGCAAAACTTTATTGGTTAATGTTGGATTCTTAAATCATTTAATTTTTCTTTACATGTATTGAAAACACTGAAATGTCAAGAAAATCCCCTTTCCGATATATTCTTGTATAGCTCGTCATCGTAGTGTTCTTTCCCTTGTTGGTAAGTCACGTCATCACTTGTTTATACTGTAATGTATTTATTCTATTTTAAAGTCTCTTCTCCCTTTTGCTATATAATTATTTTAATTCCTCGGGGTGTTTTTGCTGATTGGCCTCTAATTTTCTTGCTCCTCCCTTTCTCCCTCGCAAAATATATTCTTCTTGTCAGGATAATTCTGACTGAAGCCCTTTGGCTTTTCGTCATCTTGTTTTTCTTCTATCAATGGGGTGCTTTCGCCACCTCTTTACTTCTCCATCTCTTTTGTCCTGTCTTGTTCTCCTCTTGTCTTTCTTTCTTCTTTTATATATTTTTTTTACTTTACAAAGCAATGTTGGCATCCACAAGCAACCTAAACTGGATATGTGTTCAGAATTTTTCCTTCCACCTTACTTTAAAATTCATATCTTGTATGTCGCTTAGATTTCGTTAAGGGTCTGTTGTCTATATGTCTTCCCCTAGTTAAGTGACCAGTCTTCGTATTATTTCATGGAATGTTAAGGGTTTACATAATCCAGTTTAGAAACAAAGAGTGCTCCAACATCTCTCTAAATTAAACTGTCAGGTTGCTCTTGTACAAGAAACACATCTTAAGGAACAGGACTTTAAAAGTTTAAATAGAAATTGGGTTGGTCATGTTTTTGGTTCCTCTGCAGTTCATAACAAAAACGGGGTCATAATTTTGTTTCATAAATCTTTACATATACAAGTTATAGAAGAGTTTAAAGATGTTACAGGTACATGGATATTATTGACAGCTAAAATTAATGGGGTGCTGTACTCCATTTGCCATGTATATGGTCCAACTGAAGTAGAGCCTCAATTTTGGATTAATATTTCTACTTTATTATTATTTTGCAATTCTGAAACTCTTGTGGTAGGAGGTGATTGCAATCAGCTCATGGATCCTTTTGTAGATCGTCATTCTCAAACTCGTTATATCCCTAATAAAATGCAAAAAGCATTTCATCAAGCAATCTCCTCTAGAGGTTCACATGATATATGGAGAATTGCACATCCAGATGTATTAGAATTTAAGTTTTATTCTGCAGTATATCACTCATATTCTAGAATAGATTATATATTTGCTACACAAAATATTTTAGAATCAATTTCACATACTGACATTGGGTCTATTCTTATATCAGATCAGGCCCCAGTAATTATTGATTTGAACTTTCCAGGCACTTCCTCATCTTCTAATCGCTGGAGATTTAATAAGGTCTTACTGCAAGACCATGTATTTATTGAACAATTTACAATGTTTTCTACATAATTTTTTAAGCACAAGTTATCTTCCGATGCTCAGATGAATTTTATACGGGATGCATTCAAAGCTACTGCTAGAGGCTTTATTATAGATTATGTTGCCACTAAAAAGAAAGACAATTCTCAAGTTTACTCTCAATTACTTGCACAAATAAACCATCTAGAGCATGAATACTTCTCCTCTAATAAACCAGATACTCTGGTCAGGTTGATTGCTGCTAAATTACAATACAATAAGCAATATTTGGATAGTGCATGTGGTACTCGACTCAAAATAAATTCCAAATTATATGGGGGGAAAAATAAAGTGGGTAAACTGTTGGCAAACTACTTAAAGATCAAAAAACAAAAGTCTAAAATTACTATTATCACAGGCACATTTGGAAACAGACACACTAATGACTTAAAAATTCTGGAATGTTTTACTGATTACTTTACCACATTATATACTCCCGAAAATACTTCTAATATATCTGAGGTTGATGCTTTCTTCCACTCTATTCCTATGACATATAAAGTAGACTTGTCTCTATTAAACTCTGAACTATCTGAGTTAGAAATTAAAAATGCCATCACCAAACTTCCTCAAGATAAGGCCCTGGGTCCTGATAGCTTTTCAATTGAATTTTACTCAACATTTGCATCCATTTTAGTTCCAAAGTTATTAACACTTATACAATATTTCTTATCGCAAGATCAAGCAAAGGGCACTTTTTCTGAAGCTATGTTGTGCTTGATTCCTAAAAAAGATAAAGATTTTTCCAAAGGTGGTAATTAAAGACCTATATCCCTTATCAATAGTGACTGTACATTTTTTGCAAAAGTCCTTGCCTTATGTATTAATCATTTTATCCTAAATTTAACAGACATTCACCAGTCAGGTTTTGTCAAGGGGCGGTACATATCAGTTAATTCTAGAACTTTGCTCAATATTCTCCATCTTGCTTCTAAGTCCAGGGACTTATAGCTGCTATAACTCTCAATGCTGAAAAAGCCTTTGATGGAGTTTGTTGGGATTTTATGTTTGGAGCTTTCCTCGTATTATTAAACTATTATACTCCCCATCCTTCTACATCTATTCTAGTCACTGGTAAACAAGCCCATTACTTCCCCCTACACAAAGGTACTAGACAAGGTTGTCCACTATCACCTCTTTTATTTATATTAGCCCTTGAGGCCCTTCTAGAGAAAATACGTAGGTCGTCTGATTTTTACGGCTTTAAGCACAAAGACATGGAGATTAAATTTACAGTTTATGCTGACGATATTCTGCTCTTCATCTCTAATCCTCCAACAGACTATTCCGGAATTATTTTTGCTTACTAAGAGAATACTCAAATGTCTCAGGATATAAGCTTTATGTAGACAAATCAGAGGTTTTGCCATTAAATGCTTATTGCTTACCCGACATGTTTAAAGATACTGGTTTTACTTGGAACTCCAAGCATATTAAATGCCTGGGCATATCCTACTCCAATTCTATTAAAGACACTATTCGAATTAGTCTCAAAGAAGTCGAGTCAAAGATTTTGAAATTGCTTGACAGATGGTACCCTCTTTATTTAACTAGGTGGGGAAGATTGGCCACAATCAAAATTATGTTGTTGCCCATTTAAAAATGTTATCTGTCAATGCTCCCAGTTAAACTCCAATCTGTTTTTTTTAAAACTATAAATACACTATTAATGACATTTTTATGGAACAAACGCAAATGTTGAATATCTTTAATCAAACTACAAGAACCTAGAGATAATGGAGGTGTACGTTTTCCATACCTTAAACGATACCATTCTGCATTTGTTTTAAAACAAATCTGGATGTCCCTCTCTCCCACTTTTCACAATGGAACCTCTCTATGGAGTCAATTGGAACACTCCCAAATTACACCATTTACTCTTAGAGATGCAATTCGGCTTTCAAAACCACCGAAATCCCTTCAATCTCCGATAATCACTCATTCTATCTCTATTGCCAAGCCACTACTTATTGCCTCTCACGCCTCATCTGAGAACCTAAGGGAAACTCCCATAAGGTACAACAAGGATATTAAAATTCATAATAGAACTTTAGTCTGGATTGTTTGGGTGCACAAAGGCATTATAACTCTGGACTATTTCATTTTAGATAATGCTGTACTTGCATTTCAAGATATTCAACAGACATTTCATATTTCCTCTCATTATTCCGTGCAGTACCAATCTCTCTCCGCTATCCTCTATAAATTGTTATCTCATACTTTGGATACTTCCTCTTCTACACAGCCTATTTCCCAGCCTTATAATTTCTCCTCACAAGTCCCAGCCTCCTTTATATACAGAACTCTTACACATACCAGTCGCATGAGACCAAAGTCTAAAATAGAATTGGCATGGGAACATGATTTTAATAAAACTTTTCCTATATCTACATAGAAACAAATATGATCAGAACTCCATACAACATCCCGTTCAGCATCTACAACCCAAACATTTTTTTACTTTTATAATCGGTTGAATTATACTCCTATAGATCTTTATAAATTTAAACCTATTACAGACAGTAAGTGCTGGTCATGTTCTAAGGAAAATAGCCATTATAAGCACATGTTTTTTTAATGTCCTTCAGTCCATACTTATTGGAAACAAGTTTGGGATAAAGTCAATCACATTTTGTCCATCAATGTACCTTTCAGTATATTGCATTTCCAATCCCTGCTTGGCAAACTGGCTGATTTATTCATCGCTAGTGCACTGCAAATTGTAACTTCTAATTGGAATGATGCCACAAAAATATCTGTTGTAGCTTGGTGGAATCTGATTTGCTATAATCACAGAATGGATCGAGCAAATGCTAATACTACTCAACTTATAATTAAAAGAGATAAGTTATGGCTTCCTCTTACATCTTTTCTTTCACAACACAAGACCTTTCATACCACTGTTAATACTGCTGCTTTTGAACCTCATTGAATGCCCTTTGCTTTATTTGTGTTCGTTCTCTTTTTTCTTTTTCTTTTTAATTTAGAATTAATGGTTGCTCTATTGAGAACATGTGATCTTCATTTTGCATTGTTTTAACTTTTCTTTTCTTTTTCTTTTCTCTCTTCTCTTTCTTCTTTACTAAAATATAACAAAATGTTATCATTTAATGGCACAATATTTTATTCTGATTGTGTATATAAATTGTTTTTATAGGTATAATTATCCTTATGGCTTTTTTTGTTCCAATGTAGTTATCTTATGGTACTAAAGTTTGTTAACTTTTTCAATAAAGCATTATTAAACATAAAAAAGAATAAAGGAGCCACCAGCTTTCAGGATGCTATGACCCTCAGCCACAAGACTGACTCTGCATCCATTTATCATGTTGTGGTGTCTCACTTGGTTAATAACGCACAAATAATACTACTTATACTGCTATAATGGATATTTAAAAGTAAGGGATAATTCTCTTAGTGACATTGTGATTCTAAGTACAATAAGTTGTCCATGATGATGACAAAACACCTGCAGAGTACTACTTCATGCATAATAAATGTATACTATTTTCAAATCATAAAAAGTCCTATTTCCAACATATGCATATACATATTTACTAAAATATGTGAATGCATACACATTTGACATATTGTGGAATACCACTGTAAACAACCACTCTTACTTTTTCAACACTTTTTCTACATTCAGAAATATCCACTTTCTTTTTTATGCATAAAGCAGCACACTCCACTTTATATGCAAAAGCATACTTAAGTCAAAACTCTATGGAAAATATATTAACAATTTCTGAAATAAATCACTAGCTAAATCTATTAGCTTTTTTATTTTATTTTGATTTCTTTGCGACACATCCGATTCCACGTTTTCTCTGACAGTGTAATTGTTGCATACAAAATAGCATCACTTCTGTCCATATTTACTTTGTTAAATGTTGCCCCACTTGCCACATGGAAACAACACACAATTCACTATTTAAGTGCCACACTGTGCCCTGCATGGTCACTTTCTATTTACACTCTCCGAAATAAAAATATAAAAACTATTTTTATTTATCTTATAAACAGCCCTGCACATGAAATCAACATGCCTTTATTAGTGTAAGTGCGACTTGAAAAGAGGCAGCTCAGACCCAACTGGGCTCTAATAGCCAGCATCCTCCTCATAGCATTTAATTATCAAATTGTTTAACATTTAGGGACTACATTTTTGCCATGAAGTGTTTATCAACAATCCATTGTTGTTTCTATTACTCGTACCCATTATCTCAGTGGAGAATCGCATTTGATGGTTTTTCTGACACATGCATCTACTAGGCTATATTTTGTTTGTACGCCTCCAAAGTTCATCAATTATGAAGCTGGCATCATTTCCTGAATCTGTTTTCATAACACTCTTCTGTGATGGTGCAGATTATCTGTACCACTGCAGTACGTTCAGCATAGAAGCCCTACTCCCTACTTTGTTATTGTTGTAGTCTATGGCATTGCTTCATTTTGAGGTGCTCTTTCTATGATTGTGGGGGACACCACACACCCTTGGTGACTTTTGGACAGGAATTCTCTGTTCATGGTTTTGCAAGCAGGTTCTCTTGCTCTGAGTTAGTCGACTGCAAGATCTACAGTATCCTTTATTTCTAGTTCCACAATCATGTGCAGGCACTGAAGGCTTGGATGTGTAAAATTACTAAAGCCCCAGAGAGGGCTCTGTAATTTGGAGTACGCAAGAATCAAGATTTGGAGTGAGCTAGAAACTTACTGACTTCACTCTCCAAGTTTCCGGTAACATGCATGACCAAGACCCTTGCTCACATCTTGAGTGTCTGGTATGTGGTCACTGACAATTAGGGCTATTGATGATATGAATCTGGATGGCATGCAAGCGTGGGGTTATGAGACCAGTGGCATCCATTTTGGATTTCCCCTTGTAGAGAATAGTACAACATTGAGATAGCTCCCAAATAATCAAAATGTATTGCTGCCATTCCTGAAGCTGTTGTGATATTAAGGTGTGGTAGGAGGGAGACAGGGTTCCTCAAAGAAATGCAGTAGTGATGGTAGGCAGTGGCATGCCTAATTGCTAATTATTCTTTCATGAGTACTTCCATTAGAAAGGATGGAGGATTTGAAGAGGCATGGACAGTGGGCTCATTTGAAGTGCAAGGTGCTCCATTTTGTCAGGTCCTGGTTTTTTTTATGTCTACCAAAGTTGTTACTCCAAATGGCTGACCGTTGTCAAGTTCGAGGACTTTGCCCATCACTGTGGATGTTCCTGGGCTTATGTGGCTTTATCAGGAAGACATGGCTAAACTTAGAAACCCACAGCTCTAGTTAGACATACAGGGTACCCTGGGCCACATGAAGGTTCCTCTGAGTATTTCTGACTGTACTAGGCATATGGGCTGCATCTGTGAACAATGGCCATTTGATGGTGTACCTGGACATACAGGTCTGCACTGGACATTTGAGACTGCACATAGGCTTAGCTAGTCCAATTATGCAGTTCTGCAGCTGTAGATTTTCAGCACTGGATTTGCTGCACTTGGCCCAGAATCCACCTTCTGCATAGTTTGCAGATTTGAAAAAAAAGTGTGCACGTGGTCCTCTGCTGTGGCAGACCATTTACAAAGGTTTAAATGGTCACATTTTTATTTGCTGCCAGCTGTGTATTCGGGTGTTAAACTATTACTAATAGGAAAACATTTTGTCCAGTAAGTGCTTATGTGTTGAAAAGTATCACAACAATGAAACAATACTGCACCGAAAAGTGCCCCATTTTGCTGATTAATTGCCTTTTCTTGCTACACAATTGTGTCACTTATGACAATAATTTGGTTCACTGCTGCCACATAATCCCAGCTGCCTGGCCAAATCTTACACGACTTCACCTCTGCATTTGAAGTTCAAGTGGGCACATGGGGCGGCATTTGTGGATATGACGGCTGCCTTTGGACATTCCAGTGCCAGTATTGTATTCTGTTCCTGGTGCTATAAGGCACGTTCTGGGTATACGAATGTGTGCTTTTGGGTTTTACCCTGGGTGTTTTTATATATCACCCCCCCCTCTTGAATCTTCTCTGTCAGGTATGGTAAGCGTGATCACCAAAGTAGACGCGCTGTGCAATTTAAAGGACAATCGGGCCAGATGTATCCTCACGGCCCTTTGCGATTCGGAAATAGCGATTTTTAAGAAATCGCCATTTCCGACTCGCAAAGTGCCATGTATCACATTTGCGATTCGGTAATAGCGATTTCTTAAAAATCGCAAATGCTATTACCGAATCGCAAATTGCGATACCGGCCCCATTCGCAGCTATGGGCCTGTTGGCCCATAGCTGCAAATTTTTTGCATTTCTGAACCAGATATCGCAGTTTTGGAAATGCAAATGCCCAGGGTGCTGGGGGCCTATGGCCCCATCTGCTGCACCCCAAAAATGTTTTGGGGGACATGTAAGGTGCACACATGCCAAAAGGGCATGTGTGCTTTACATGTTCAATTTAAAAATGCATTTTAAATGCATTTTTAAATTTTGCACCAGGTTACCACCTGGTTTAATTTCATGGTATTTTGCATGTGCAAAATGCCATTCTGCGAAAAATCGCAATTTGCGATTTTTTGCAGCATCGCCTTGCGATGTGGATTTTGCGAATCGCAAATTGTGACTCGCAAAACCAGGTCGCAACGCAAGAAAACGCAATTTTTGCGATTTCTTATTTGTGGTCTGCGAATGCCTTTCATGCATCGTAGACCACTTTTTTGCACTTGCAAACGGCCGAATTTTGCGATTCGCACCGTTTACGAGTGCAAAAACTGTTCATACATCTGGCCCATCATTCAGTGGACTACAATGTGGTACTTCTTGGCACCCGAACATCCCATATGTGCAATTTCTCTAAAGTGCAGCATCTCAAGCAGCACTCGGAGCTCCAATCAGAGAACATTTCAGACATTCTATGTAAGATACACTGACTCCAGTCTTGGCTAGAATTAAGTTAAAAGAGCTCACGATTGCCTTTAGAGACAGGTCAGTCTCAGGTTACCTCAGTGAGCACAATGTTCATCTACACAATCCAACTTGCAAATTCAAGGGAAACAACGGGTTGAGATGCAGCGTATCAGCAGGGCTGGGTGGGAGAGAGGTTGTTTGCTGTGAACAGAGACACTTTTTGGATTCCACCACTTATACTCCACATTGTTCAGTATGCAATAACATTTATAGTTTCACAATGATCCAAATCAAAATTGGTTGGTTACGCTGAATGATCATGAGCATCTGCTTGTGAATATGAAGACTCCAACGCTGGGCATCTTACATTCAGAGGAGATCATTGCCCAAATCTGTCTGAACAACTGTGTTATGTATCCCTGGGTCTAGCTGTGATGTGTATAGTTCCAGAATGTGGGGTTGAGGAGGAATGCTCGAGAAGAGGCAGTTGCTCCAGCGTACCTCGCCTTCTGTAAACTCCGTAGGTGCGCAGGTGCTTTACTTACTGTGTGTGCTCTTCATGATTTCACCGGTGACTAATGGGCAAGGTAGAGAGACGATCAGGAGCTAAGAGTGATGAAAAAACTGAATCTGCAGCAAGCGGTGGTTAGAACAGCCTGGCCGAAGACTGTAAAGACGAAGGAAAGGAACTCTGCACCCATGAACGGTTCCAGTTTACTACAAAGTGGTCAACCCCTTCTGCCAGGATAAAATAGGTCAAGGAAAATGATTTTCGGAATCCGGGGAGCTGTATGTGGAATATTGATGGCGGTGGTGACAGCGCTCGTGCAAGCCGGGTTCATGCACTGGTGCGGGTCAGAAGACAAAGGTTGAGGGGGATGCACATGTGTTAAAACTGTTCATTGTGATCAGCAAGAACAGTCACTATGCGAGCAAGCTGACGTGCTGTAGAAGATAGGCCGGATCTCTCCATGGCCTCACCAGGCTCTGCACCACCTCCTTGGCCACAGATCCCAGCTGTATTAAGCAAATATAAAATATCTGCAACTTGAAGGGAAGAAAGGAGATAGGAAAATTAGCTGCAGTGTGGTCCATAATAAAGAGCAAAGCAAATATACCTCGGAAGGTGATGTCTGCACCCTGGCTTTTGCTGTTGAATTGTGGTAACCATGGAAGGAAGGATGTGAGGCTTATGTAGAAGCTGTGGGAAGTGACATGTTCAGAGGAAAGTAGAAACTTGACATGCTTAAACATTGGGTTTGGAGTGGAGTGGAGTTCGGAAACAGCTACAGCAACGTCTACTGAGTAAGGAAGAAGAGGAGTTAGAGGAGTATAAGAGGGCAGTGATTATGTTAGATATTAACTATGGAAGAATGGAGGGGTGTCCAGATGTACATGCTTGGGAAGGGACAGTTGCCTAAAGCAGGTAACAGTTATGTGAGATCTTTATGAACATTGGCGGCTATGTGTAGCTAGTGGATATTTATTGTTGAGATGATAAGGGAGCAGCCGGTGCAGTAACTACCAACAGGAAATGATAGAAAATGATTATTACTCACAATGAACTTGACCTTGAACATGTCAGTATAGATTGCAAAACAAATATAGGAAATGTCACAAGACATTATAGCTTTATCTTTTGGTGCAGATCGTAGTAGTGTAATTAGCTCAATTAAAAATAAATATGTTACCTCTAATCAGGAGTGTTCAAATGGTATAAGAAGGGGAAATAATTGTAAAAGAAATGTTGACTGTGCCAAGGGCGTTGTGTGTTTCAGATGTAGACTCAGAGGGCACATATAAACAGATAAAGACTGCCTGGAGACACGCCAAATGTGTAAAAAATTAAAACAGGAGCATTGTACCCAGACTGTAAGTGAAAGAACCCAAGAACAAGCTGTAAGGCATCAATATTGCAGAGAAGGAAGCCTTTTTAGATGAGGATATGCTCTTAATACAACTGTGTGGGGGTCGTGGGAAGTGGAAACTAATGCTCTGTATTGTGGTATTATGGTGGGATGCTTCAGTGTAAGTATGATGGCAGATTCAGGAGCACTCTATACAGTAATTGGTTAAAACATTGACTATGTCTACAGGGACAAAGAGTTCCAGGAATATGACATTCAATCGTGGCATAAGGGAACAAATGCATAGAGGTTGTGGGGTCCTATGACACTACACTTGAGTTCAAAGGATGGATTTCTGAAGCTGAGGTAAATGTAGCAAAGAATGGGAGATGTCTATTGGGGTGGCCGCAGCAAAGAGTGTTATGCATCACTACCACCAGGTTTCATGTATAGGAAAGAAATGTCTACACAAGACCAAGGGAAAATGTAAATTGTTCATGAAAAAAAGGAAGTATTGTAGCTGTGTGTTTGCCAAATAAAAGGACAAGTTTCCTGGTGTGTTTCAAAAATAAGTTGTGAATTGTTCTGAAAGAGAAAATCTGAGTGTTGGTCACTGGAAACCCTCTCACATGGTCTTGCTTATCAAGGATGAACTAAGCTGTTTTCTTTATAATTTGGTTAATTCCTATAATAATGACTTCCTAAATCCAGTGTGTAGTCATTTTGAACATCCGTTTACTTTTTTAGTATTTAAAGCCAAATGGATTTAGCAGCTTGAAACACCTCCCTGGTGGGGATTATGATGCAAAGCTGGAGACTGATCATAAGATCCAGCGTTCAGATCTTCTGTTATCGCAGCAGATGATATCTGATGGTACAGGGGAAGAGCTGGAGAGGAAATTGGCTAAACACAATCTTGTTAATCTAGTTGAGTTCCATAGTACAGATAGTACGTTGCTACCCCCTTTCAGAGGGCATGGATGGGTCTCAGTTATAGATTAAATTTTTTCAATACACAGTCTCTCAACATGGTTATGGGTAGACGGTATACTTGCTTTGCAATGGAGTGATCTCAAAGGATTCTTGCCGTTTCATAAAACAACCTCTCCTGAGGTATTGATCCCCATAAATCAGCACTACAGACATGGTTTAAGACTTGTGTGGCATGTGAAAGAACCAGGGGCACCAGTAACCACGTTGCCGAATTCCATTTTGTGATGTTTATGTCTTGTTTGTCTGATGTACAGGGTACTAAAATAATTGAAAACTCTCCAAACCTGAGCATTAGGCAATTATTGCTACAGCCAGTAAGAAGCGGGCAGGTGATGCCACTGTTCCTTAGCCAACCGTAGGCTAGAGAAGGCCTTCTCTGCTAATCCTAAAGATCCCATTGCGATGCAGGAGGCCAGCAAAGCATATAAGCTTGCCATGAGGTCACACAACAAGGATTTGAATAGCAAGGATTGTGAACTACTGGAAAGTGCATCATCTTCTAGGGATAGCAAAATGTTCTGGGAAATTGAAAGTATATATCAGCCAGTGAAAGACGAGAGCCTACAGGAGCAGCTAAGAACCACATTATCTGATATAGCAAATTTGACAATCACTTTACAGGAAGTTACCGTTGTTATTAGACAAAGCTCCAGTGGCAAAAACAAATGTTTTTAACAACTCATTATGTACTGAGATTCCCGAGTACTGGTCACACTCTACCATAGTGCTGATATTTAAAAAAAGGTGATCACAACTTATCGTCCCATCTCTCTCATAGACAGCTCATTTCAAATCATTTGGCGGGTGATACTTAATCATTTAAAGGCATAGGCGAACTCTAATAACATCTTGTGTTCCTATCAATTTGGGTTTTGCCAGAGGCTGGGTAGAGTGGACCAGTGCTTAAATTTAAATTTAATTATTGGCAAATACACGATTGCAAAGTGCTATGTACGTGACCTTTATGGATTTGTCAACCACCTTTGACTCTTTCAGCAGAACAAAGCTGTGATTGATGCGGCTGGATTTAGGGGTGGAGGCGGTGTTAGTGAATTTACTGCACTCCCCGCATAAGAATTTGGCAGCGAGGGTCTGGTACAGCATGATCAATGAACTGTCTGATATATTTCCTCTTGTTCGTGGGATGTCCCCACTCCTTTTCGTTATGTATAATAATAATTTGTGGCCAACTCTAATCAAGGTCTCCAGAGACATTCTGATGATTAAGCCAGTTCCAATACCTGTGCTGCTTTATGCCGATAATGCAGTAATTATAGCTTAAACTCCCGGGGCTTTGCAATTGCTAGTGGAATCCTTTATTTTGTTCATGAGTGATCTGGACCTGGTTACTAACTATGGAAAATCACATTTAATGGCATGTGGGCCAGACAAGAACCAGATGACCAAATTAATGGCTCGGGAAAACTCCCTGGTTAATTTGAGTGATTTTAATTATTTAGGGCTCCCCTTTAGTTGTGCAGGGTCATGGCACTCCCAGGTCAGAAAGCTGAGCAGAGCCGCTAGTGCTTTCTTTAAATTGCCTCAGGTTGCTAGAAGGGGCACTGTATCTCCTGTTTTGAATATTTATAATGCTCAGTGTGTTTCTGCAGCTCTATACGGTGCAGGAGTTTGGGGATATTGTGACACTTATATCCTGCAGATTGTAGAAAACCTTTTTTGTGGACGGATTTTGCATCTACTCCTCACGAGTCCCATATGATTTTACACTCAGAGCTCAGCCTTAGGTACATTGCAAATATGGCCTAACTTGCACCTCTTCTTTTATGGATTAGAGTGTGAACTAATACCAAGGCTAATGTGAAAAGGGAAATCATTGCTGATTGATTTAGAGAAGAGCCTTTCAATTGCCTGGTTGGCTTATGGACGTAAACACTCGGAAGCACTGAATGTACAAAACATGTTTTATATACTGTATAGAACAAGGAAATCTGATAAGAAGGAGGTAAAACTGTGATTTTTTTTTTACTTATATCACTCACAAAGATTAGAAAAAGAAGTGAGCAAGAGGACTGTCAAATAGTATTTTATGTCTCCTGTACCCAGGCTCCTATGCTGTATCTTGCAAAACCCATCATGCTGACAGTGATTGCTACTTTTTCATTTCAGGGCTGGCACTGTGGTTTGGCTTCTGAAATTTTATGGAATAAGCGCTCAGGTGGCAATGCCAGAGGCGGCTTGCCCTTGTGATGATCATTCAGAGCGATCACTTTTTTTACATTGTATTTTAAATTATGTATTAAACATATTCAAAAACATTTAGGATTGAGGAAATGCAGGGTTGCATTGTTTTACATTCAACTTCTACATACAGATGCTGTTTGATATGGTGTCTGTGCATTTTGAAAAGATCCAGGAGAACAATTGAGTATTAATGAGAGGGTTGTGGCATTTTTGAATCTACCAACATTTACGTATTATGTATGTTTTAACAATGTTTTATTGATGAGTGTTTCTTTTATGGCTATTAATGTGCCAAATAAAGTCTAATGAATTGGATTGAATTGGAGTTAGGAATTCCTTGTGGGTTTTACCATAAAAAATATTAAATGAAGGAGCTACACAAAAAGTAAAACACTGAGGTCAGTACCATTGGTGTTAAGGGATGAGTTAAAACTAGAATGAGACTGGTTTTATGACAAGAAAATAGTCAAAACGATGAAGGCATAAAAGTGGTTGACTCTGATAGTCTTAGACAAGAAAGCCAATGAGATGCTTTGTATGTGTGTGAATTTACGTGACCTGATTAGCAATGTGAAGCTTTGTATGTGTGTGAATGTACGTGAGCTGATTACAAGTATCTGGGTGGATAGGCCATATTGCATACCATAAATAAGATGCTGGCTATGCTGAGGGAGGGGAGGGTCATCAATTTTCTCCCCCACTGATCTGTCCTTAGTGCGTCATCAAATTATTCCTTGGCATCTTCCATAACACCAGAGGGGGCATTTAGATTATATCGTTTACTTTGTACTCTGGAATTAGTGTCAGCCATGTTTCAGGTGTCTATGCACGTTTTTTTCAATGGGGTCGAAAATGTGCCAGAATGACATAATAAGTGCCAAGAAGTGGGAAGAATAAGATGAAATTTTAGAAAGAATATTAATGATCTTGGAACAGAGCGGCATGGCCATAATAGGGAAAACATGTAAGATGGATATGGAGGGTGTTGACAACCTGAGGCATAATATTGACAATCGATGAGTGAAGCCACAGAAAGTTTAGTAATGGTGATCATGAATGTACTCTCACTGAGAAATACACTCTTTTTAAAATCAGATTGAATTAGATTAATATTGAAAAAAAATTAAAGATTTTTATGCAGTGATAATTGTAAGAATGGTTTTATGGGGTTGAAGAAGACAATTTGTAAGTTACCTGCACTTGAACCTTTTGCCACTACTTCTTAGACAATCATCATTATGGATGCCACCAATCATGGATAAGATGCTTTGTAATGTAGAAGAGGAAAGATGGAAGTGAAATAATTAATGTGTTTGCTTCTAGTAGCTTAATGGATCCAGAGAACAAATATTCTGTGGTCAAGAAATAGGAACTGGGGTGCTGGAGGGCTGTAACTCATTTTAGGCAATATGTTCGGGGTCCGAGTTTGTAGTGTGAATGGAGCATAAACTCTTGATTAAATTATTCACAACCAAGAGGGGCTGGAAAGGCCACATGCGATAGGGCAAAATAGTAATCCTGTTTCTAGGAATATTGTTCTGTGTTTCAGTGTGTACTTGGGGGTCAAAGCAACCTTGCAGATTATTTGTCAAGAATCTAGAAAAGTTAGCAGTTTTCTCCAGGCAGCTTGTGTATGGATTTGTCCCCAATACTTCAATCGTCTATCTCACAAATTTAAGGAATTATGTAAAAGCAAAATATGCATACCTTGCACTTCTTTGGTAGGGATGTGTTTAGGGTGTGTCTGGAGTGACAAAACACAAATAACTGAGAACTTTCATTTATTAGGGTTCAATAGGCCTATCAACCTTTGAGAGGGAATTGCATTGGCCAAAAATGTCCCTTTGGCATTCCTAAACCTACTTCAAAATATTCACTGGTAGTTCTGAATTGTTTTTCATGCTGGGCAGTTGTAACATTTGCAGGTCATGTTGAGAGCAAAGATATTAGATTTTGGAAGAGTTATCAATGTTTAGGGCATTCCATATGACAGACAATGGGGTGCAATTGGTTTTCATAGAAAATTAGCAGGTTTTTGTCAGCTCTTGGGGTTCGCCCTTTTAAGTGCGTGCTCTTTGTACAACCTTAAGAGAAATGGTTTGGTGAAGATGTAAAATAGATTGCTGAAGGAGGATTTTCAATTGGCCTTGAGTGATGGTGGTTGGTATGGGCATACACGACAACAACTAACACTGTGCAAGGTGAAACCCCTTAGATATTAATGGATTGATGAGAATTTTGGTGGAAACTTGGCTGAGTTGGATGCTGAAGCAGGATGCTGTGGGGAATGTAGAGGAGACAGAGCATCTGATGTAAAGAGTTGAAGAGGACAAAAGGAGAACATTGGAGCATACATTTTACCAGGGAGAGCAGGTTTGGGTGAAAAAAACGAGTTGGAAAAAGAAAGATGTATTCAGATTATTTATAGCTATGCAGGTCATTTGTTTGGGCAAAGATGTGGTGGAATTGTCTAATGGTAGTGTATGGAACAAGTGGTATGTTGTTCCTTGGCCACGTGTGTGATTTGACAATGATGATGTTGGATCTGGAAGAGCAAGGTAGGATGAATCATCTTCCATAATGAGTGGTGGCATGGAATCTGGTAAGAAAACAGTGGGAAAATTAAGAAGATGCCAAGGGAGAATACATGATTATGCCACAAACTAGTTAAGCATACACATAAGATTTCGGCATTGTTGTGCTTCTAGGCTAAGTTGCATACTTGCCAACATAGGGTGTTTTGCAATGTGTTATCAATACTTATATCTATGTAATATAATATCTCTTGACTACATATGTATTGCATAAATGTATTATTATCTTATGTTATTGTAGAGTATTATGAAAAACATTGTTACCGGAGGGGTGTGTGTGTTCTGGTTATGATGTGCTATAATTTCAGAATATGGGGGGGAGGAGGAACATTTCAGGAAGTGTCAGTTGCTCTGGTGTCCTTTGTCTGCTATCAGTTAAAGAAAGAGGTCAGGAGCTTAACTCACTCCGTTTGCTCTCTGTCATTTCAGACTCGTTGATCATTATATCCACAATCGCTGGTCAAGGTTGCATATGAAGTGACTACTGCAGCAGATCCAGATTCATCAAAATAAATATCAATGGGATTTCAAGCACAGCACACATCTGTTCAACAGTCTGTGATCATCCATAAGATTTTGCATACTAGGTGAGAATCGGGGTCTGCCACTGCTCCAGGTCATTGCATCAGATACCAACAGCTGTCCAGAGAGTAGACAGTTGTCATATGAATTGTAGGACAAGCAGTCATGATGCACACAGACAATATTCTGGCCAAAGCATTGTGAAGCGTCAAGGCTGAATAAGATCTCTGTCTTTGGTGGTGCTGCCAGCCTAGGTATTAGACTGGGCAGAGTCTCATCTATTTTTGGTCACTGTGCTTTTTATAAAAGTGGAGAAGAACCGGAAAGTAGATGAGCTCAATATATATTCCTGTCATACATGGTTTCTATGTAAATGGCACCATTAATTTGCAGTCATTTTGGGAGCCAGCACCTGGGCCTCTTGCCTTACAGAAAACCAAATGTTGCCACACATTTGTGTAAACTTTCCATACCTTTGGTGTTATGGCTGTATGCACACTTGAGTATATGGACAGCAGCTTCTTCTATGCATTTCCCTCTTTCCCTTTGAGTCCAGGGACAAGAGTGAAGGAATGTCATTTGGGCAGTTCAATATTAAAGAATGAGGCTGCGTTTTTGTCTTCTCATATTAATGGCCTCAGCTTCAATTGGCATGTTAGAGAGATGTTTTGCTCCTCAGGGAGCCCCTGTTCTGTGCAGGTTCCAGCTTACCATTCTGAAACATTCAGCTTGGAGAATAATAGGGCAGGGTTAGAAAGGCTGGGGATGTCAGATGTGTTTGGAGGGTAAAAGTTCAGGTAATCCTCAAACAGGCAAGTTGTTATTTTATTGGATGTTGTTTCATTCTCGGTGCCTAGTTAAAGATGTCAACTCATTGTCATGTCCTCTCCTAGGATTCTTGAGTTCTTGTTGGAAGGACTGGACAAGGTGTGGGCAGTAGCTGTCTTTAATCTACAATGAACATTTGGCAGAGGCATCAGATATCTTTGGTTTGGCTAAAACTGTGAGTCTATGATGCTTTGGTTACAAAAAGGATGTTGGTTGCTCACCCTTCGAACATAATCAGATCTATTTTGGATTTACCATAGCCCTGAATGCACCACCATTCAGAGCTTCAGAGAAGATCTACCTTGACATACTAAAATGTAAGGTTGTCTTATCAGTAGCAGTGATTTCCTCACAGTGGTTTTAGTCATTTATTCAGTGGCACAACAAGGGTGCCATGGGCCCTAATGCAAGCAAATATATTGAATCTTGTGCTGGCCATTTATGTAGTAAATGTAAGCCATAATTGGGCTTCTACTGTATAGGCTACTCACACCCTGGTCACTGGTAGCAACAACACTCATTTATTTTAGGATTTGCAGTGGTGTGAAATATATTTATCCAGTTTACTAACTCTCTAGGGTTTTGCCCCTGGTCCTCCTGCTTCAATACAGTTATATCTCCAAGTCACCTAGATCAAAAAACGGTTCTTCCTTGTCATCAAGAAGAGCACATGAAGAGCCTGTATGGTATAGCGGTAAGAAGAACAGAACCTTAGGCCTAGGATGTTACCCTTCATGAATTTGAAAGTGCACTAAAAGAGAATGAAACCGGCTATGTCTACCTTGTACAGAAGCAATTGTCTGGTGATAGAAAACACTACTTATTGGCCAAGGCAGTGTTATCCTCATTGATTTGGAACACTGTTTTAGAGGTGTAGGGGCATGATGGGTGGTGGCAGCAGTAAATGCTTTTGGTAATATTTATTGTGGATTGACAATAGCATCTGCCTGTATATCTTTATGGTGCATTAAATTGGCATCTGCCTATATAACTTCGGGTCATGGGGCACAGTATTTGCAGTCCTAGTTTTTCGTTATAAAAATCAATATTTTTAGGGTAGGTTTACATGGCCAATATGTTGACCTGCAGAGGGCAAAGACTACAATTCCCAAAATACAGTAATTTGTTATTTTGTTTGAAAGATCAGTACTGGAGCATTGTCCTAGTGACAGGGAATCATAGGGTAATTATTTTTCTACCTCTGCTTTTGTTGAACATTATTGATTGCATTTGCGACATGAAGCAGGAATTCAGGCTTTATTGAGTGATGTGGAAGGTGTTGACCATGTGAAAATGTATTCCATACATTATTTTAAAAAATGGATGACACGTTGAGCACATGGATTTGGTTTCCTTTGATGTCACTTGTCGGCTCTGTACGAAGGTATGCTACTAGGGTCCGTATCATAACTATGTTCTGGACATGCACAGAGGCACAGACGGATTTGTGCACTTATTTTTAACAAAACACCACACTTTGCACATGTTTAAACTTGGTTACATGCAAGTTAGTTCGTGGGCTGCATAGAGCACAGCTCAGGAAAAGTGTGTAGCAGATACATGAATGAGTGAATGGATGAATGAAATATTAATAAAGTGCTTGATCATCCAGACAAGAGCATCTTGGCGATAGCCCAAAAACACCAATCCTAAAAAAGAGAGTGAGAGAGCGGAGAAGAAAAACAAATAACAAAAAAACGGGACTGAAAAGATATGTCCAAAAATCCAGCTGTATGAAAGAGTGGTACAAAGAATCTGGCATCTGGAAAAGCCAGGTCTTCAAAGATTTACTGAAACAAGCATGGCTCTCAAGTAGCTGAAGCAGACCTGAAAGTTAGTTCCAGGCTTTGACTCCAAAAGACCATGAGTGATTTGCCTCCTCGAGTTTTGAGCCTGAACAAGGGAGGTATTAACAAATTAGCGCTGGACGATCTAAGTATCCTCTGAGTCCTTTAATGAATTAGATATTTAGGGCCTGTAGCATGAAATGTTTTGAATACCAGAATCAAAACCAAAATCTCAAATAGGACCCTCTTATGAATAGGTTATCAATGAAGTTCTCTAAGCGCTTTAGAAGCAGGGCTATGTTTGGCCAGTTTAAGCACCATGTCTGACAGCTGATTGTTGGACCCTCTGGAGATTGTGAAGCAGTTGTTTAGAAGTCTCCGCATACATACTGTTGAAATAATCCGACCTCAATGTGATCGGAGCAAAAACTACAGTTTTCCTAGCAGCTAGTAGGAGAAATTTAAAGGACTTTTTTAAAGATTTGATCATTGAAAAGCACATCCCAGCTCCTGATAGAACTTGTGGTCAGAGGTGAGGGCATTACCAAATTTAACTCCCAAGTTTTTTGCCACTTCAACTGTGGGAGGTGGATGAGGCACAGAGTCTGTCCACCACAACAAAAGAGAAAACGGATTTGACTTCCTGCACAATAGAATTTCTATCTTGTAATTGATGCATTTTAGATATTTTTTCCATCCAACAAATTATGTTTACATAAGTTTTTTTAATTGTGTTTGGACTTAAAAGAGCCCTTATCCAAGAACAGGATCAATTGAGTGTCATCTGCACAGAAAGTGGCTGCAACTTCAAAAGATGTGGTTTAAGATATCAAGGGGTGCATGTAAATGTTAAATAAAGAAGGGCTAAGTGATGAACTCTGTGGAATGTCGAAGGCAAGTGATCTTTCTTTCAAGGCATACTGATCAATGGCTACTAATTGTTTTCTGTCAGTCAAAAAAGATCTCAACCAAACCCAGGCCTTGGGGGAAATGCCAATGTCTAGAAGACGCTGGAGCAGAAAACAGTAAGAAATAGTATCAAATGGTGCTGATAAATCCAATAGGACCAGAACAACACTGTTACCAGATTCCAGTATCATCTTAATGGTCTCTGAGATGTCTAGCAGAGCTGACACAGTTGACTGCCTGGGTCTAAAACCAGATTGACAGACAGCTAGTGCTTTAGAGTTTTCCAAGTAAAAAGTCAGTAGAGTATTTACCATTTTTTCTAGGGTTTTACCTAGTGCTGGGTGCAATTTAAATAAATAGGATTTTTAAAGGTGGTTTAATCACTGCCACTTTCCAAGATCCTAGAACTTCGGCCAAAAATGGGGACACGTTTAATATCTGATTTATCACTGGGTTCACAGAGTCAATAACCTTGAACAATATAGCCCACAGGCATGAATTGTGAGGAGAGCCTGATCTGTATGATAAAAGAGCTTGCAGAGTTTGTGACAAAAAATAAACTCAACATTGGAAAGGGAAAATTGAGAGAACAGTGCATTCAACATATCTCCATGTAGCTCAACTCTTTCTGGACAATAAGCATTAAAGCCCTATTGGATCTTTTGAATAGTTTTTAACTTTTTTGTGTTCCTAATCTGTTTAAGATAAGATTTCTGGGCCAACTTGAACAAGTCAGATGTGTAGGCAAAGCATCGTTCATGCTCCAGTTGATTAAAATTTGCTTTTTCATTGGCTAACTTTGGCGTATACCACGGGGCACATGGAGTAGGCCAGCCTTTGCCAAGATGGACAATGAGTGCTAACTCATCCACCGTAACTAGAATCAAATAGTTAAATGAGTCAAGATTTTCCATAAACCTTCCCCTGAAAGAAGGTGAGGTTGTAATCAACGGTCTAGATAAATTAGAACTAGTGATTTTCCCCTGTTTACAAAAACCGCAAAGTTTCTGATCATGATCATGAATCTTTATGAGCTCTGAGTCTCCTGCTCATGTTCTAAGTAGTGGAGTTTTCAGGTTATAAAATGCACAGTAAACAATGTGACTTTTAATTATAAAATTTACTGCAGAGATATTTTCTGCTCCTGTGTGGAGATGTAGAACTTTTTCATGGTATGACCTCTTGAGCCGTATTACAATAACAGAGTAACTACTTGTGGTCAATAGGGGCACACCTTCATATGGTGTGGCCTGCACAGGACTGGCAAGTACATAGCGTTAAAATAAAAATCTCTCTCCCTGGCACAGGTGTGAACTCCCCAGTTTGTGTTTGGACTGGAGAAAGCCCACCGGCTTACAAAAGGCACTGTTTTTAAACCACTGCTCAGTATCTCAAAATAGGTGGTGGACTGACTTGATGTTGAGGGTGGCAATAGGGATTCCCTGCAGGTGGGTGCAGTATGTGACTGTACTGAGCTGAGAAAATGTATCTGCTGTGTAGTGTCTTAGAACGGTAAGTGTTAAGACACCATCACTAGGAGTCGACATATGAAAGAAATAATGTAATCCATATGGGAGAAGTCAAGGTTTGGTCTTTAACAGTTATTGATTTGGATATTGAAAGTTCAGTTGAATGTTGTATGCTGAAGAGTAAAGATGTTAACTATGAGCTCTGTGTGTGGTGTGTTCTTGTGCATGCTACTGGGCTGGGGAGGATGCAACAACTGGTGACGAGTACAGGATACGTGCCTCGAAGAAACAGAAGTGCTCTCCCTGAGAGTTTGAAAGCAAACTGCTTATGCATGCCATGTGTGCCCAAGCCAAAATGAGGAAGCCTGCTGTTGGCGTATGTGGAGTGCAAGTGCCTCTCCAGTCCATACGAGGCCTCATGGAGAAGCAGAGCCAAGCTCAGGCATGGACTAGAACTTCCAGAAGGCACGGATTCAGATGCACAATGAGTGCTCCCTGAACAGCGCCCACACTCAACATCAGAAAAAATAAAAAATAAATCATGCAGCTACTTTCCTGAAATCACTGCCAACATTTGATACCAACAAAGAAGGTGATGGGAAAATCATTAAATACTTGAAGAATCTTGCTGCAGATGGAGTGAAAGAAGTTTAAACAAACTCTCACAGACTGAGACAATGTCATGCCATCAAATCAAATAAACATTAGGAGCTAAATTCAATCCAATGCCAAATGTTGACTATGAAAGTTACATTTTCAATCGAACAAGTCAACAAGTTGCTGAAATATTGGATGGGTTTGTTAAAAGACGATGTGCTCATCAAACATTGCAAATTTAGTGAAATTAATGATTAGAAGCCATGCGCCTCAGAGTCATTGATGGTTTGTTGAACTCGTTCAGGAGATGCACGTTGCAAGAGACATTCAGCCTAGAAAAGGTATTAATGGCTGCTAGAGCTCAGGACCGAGCCAATCAGCAAGTTGTCAACATGGAAGCGGGACCAGCAAAAGGTTAAATGGCATTAGTCATGAAGAGTAGACACCAGTGCCAAGCAGATGCCCATAAGTTGTCACCCTCAAAAAAAGAAAGACTGTGTTTCTGATGTGAATTTTCATTTCTACATGAAAACAGACAAACGTATAAAGGGTGTGGAAAGGAGAACCACTTTTATAACTGTTTACAAAGTGAAGGAAAAACCAAGTGCGTCAAAGAAGTAGGAGAAGATGAACGTCAGAGGGGTTCAGAAGTATTCTCGACACACCCATAAAGACAAAAACAACCTCAGCTGTGACAGTTCGAAACTAAACAAACTTGATTATTAGCAAGTTCATCCTGCAAGAGTTCCTTGATGTCCCCATCAAGAAACAGTGAAGAGGGTGACTGTGCAATGATCATAGATAAGAGGGTACGACATGCATAAGTGAGCCTTTCTGCTTGCTTGGAAGATGAAAAAAGGTCAGAAACGAGTGAGTTGAGAAAGCAAAAGAATATTGCCCCATATGGACATTGCCCCAAAATCAAACTGAAAGCCAACGGTTGCCCTGTAAGTTTTGTAATCGATAGCAGTGCATCGATGAACATCATGTCAGTTGAACAATAAAACAGTTTCTCAGCTGTACAACGACTCAGTGTCAAAGTATGAAGGGGTGCACATAGGCTGCTTCCAAACCATTGTTGAGTTAAGGATCATTCATATCAACCCTGTGGCAAAAGAAGATGTCTTTGCAGGCACCAATTTGCTTTCCTCATGGTACTCCATCTAGTGCATGACTACTTCACTTTGCAACTGCTGTCGCCATGGAGCTGATGGCCATCAATTACAACCCAAAATGCAACTTGAAATGATAAGTCAGTTCCCCTCACTGTTCCATTGTCTAGGAAGGCTCAAATCAATAAAGGTGCAACTTCACCTTAATGAAGACATCAGGTCTGATGCACAGCCACACCGCAGGATCTACAAGCAGTGGTCTAGAAGGAGCTAAAAGCTTTTCTGAAACATGACATTACTGAGCGCTCTACTGGTCCCACACCATGGGTGTAGCCCATCGTGATAGTGCTTAAAAAGGCCAGTAGAGGTGCAGTGCACATCTGTCTGGATATGTGCCAAGCCAACAAAGCAATCAAGAAATACAGACATCTTGGTCCACACATTACAGAAATGATCATGCAGTTGGTCAGTTTTTTCCCATCTTCCCATGATCAAGGTCTACCATCAGCTTGATCTGGAAGAGAACTTATGGTACATTACCACTTTTTCGACTCATATTTGTTTAATTAGATACAAAAGATTAAGCTTTGGAGTGTTCTCTGCTGCAGAATGTTCCAAGATGTTATACGTAGGATTATTCAGCCCATGACACATGCCTTCAATTACAGTGATGATATACTGGTATTTGGTGCAACACGGAGGAGCATGATAAAGCCCTCAAACAATTGTGTAAATTACTTACAAATGCAGGCCTCACCTTAAATGCAGAAAAGTGTGAATTTCACAAAACAAAGCTCAAGTTCTTTAAACATGCACTTTCTGAACGAAGCATGACTCCTGATCCTGACAAAGTATGAGCACTATCAGCCACAAGTACTCAACAAGATGTCACCATGGTACAATCTTTCTTAAGCATGGCCAACTAATGTTTGAGGTACATTCATGATTTTGCTACAGTGAGTGCCCCTTTGTGAGACCTGACAAAACAATATGTCCAGTTCTGATAGTCCATAGAAGGTGACTGCAGTTTCAAAAATATAAAACATGCGATTGAAAATGTGACTGAGATGGCTTACATTGATCCTAAATTGCACACTCAGATCACTGTTGATGCGAGCCCAGTGAGGTTGGAAGCACACTTTGCTCAGCATAGAAGACATCTGAATGCTTGGAGACACAATGTGGCGTTCAGCAGTCGAAGTTTGTCTGACAGAGAATATGCCTATTCCTAGCCAAAATAGGAGAGTCTGGTGGTGGCATGGGTTTGTGAACATTTTCATGTGTTTCTGGATGGACAATTGTCACTGACCACCAGGCGTTACTCACAATTTTTAGCAATCCGAAAGCTAAGATGCCCTCTAGCATCAAGAGGTAAGGGTTGCGTCTACAAGATTACAACTATACAATTGTGCACCACCCAGGCAAGAATCAAAACCCTACTGATTATTTCTCATGAGTAGTCCTATAGTGGCACAGTTCAATGTCAAAAACTGCCAAAGAGTACATCAACTTCATTGTAAAGCCTAGCACACCTGCAGCTCTGATCATTGAACAGATTATTGTTGCTACCAATGCTTATAGGGACAACTGTGCTCTTAAAGAAATGATTGCATCTCAGTCCTGGAGATGGAGTGTTCGACCTTTAAGTGACAGTGGTGAATTTAAAAAAATATTGCACTGCCAAGATGAACTGTCTGCCACTAAAGAAGGGATTGTGCTAAGAGGATCCGAAATTGTCACACCTGCAAGTTTGAGACAGCAAATTATTGAACTTGCCTTGAAGGGCATCGTGGGATTATGACCACCAAGAGGGCAATGAGGGAACATGTGTGTTTCCCTCACTTGGATGAGAAAGTGGAAAGGGAACTAAAGGTGTCATTTATGCAACTGCCTGTCTCCAAGATGACCCAGCATCCCCTAACAATGTCTGATCTCCCTGTGCATGTGTGAGAAAGAATTTCTGTTGATTTCTTTGGTCCTCTGGTCAATGGGCATCATCTTATGGTGATCATTGATGAGCATTCCCGGTTTCCTCTGGTAAAAGACATATCATCCACAACCCACAACAAAGTCCAAAGTCATTGAGAGGCTAGATAACATCTTTGCAGTGTGGGGGCACCGGACATTCTCAAACCTGACAATGGTCCACCATTCAACAGCAAGGAGTTTCTAGCCAGTCTTAATATCAAACATCAGAAAAGCACACCTTTGTGACCTCAAGCCAACGGTGTAGTGGAATGCTTTATAGGAACCCTGAAATGGGTGAGTCAACATGCATCAATAGAGGAACTTGATCTGAGTCAGGCATTAAGCCACGTCCTCTGTGCTTATTGGTAAACTCCAAATTCCACTACAGGTGACAGTCCTACTATGATGTTTCGGGAGAGCTATGGAAACCAAACTACCATAGTAAACCCTAGAGCGACCTTACATGGTGATGTGGCTCATGCTATTGACGCTGCTCGCAAGCATACAGATGAAGACATATGCAGATCGACTTCAAACTCAAGAGATCATGTTCAATGAGGGTGACTTGGTTCTCCTCAAACAAAAGCAAGAGCAAAAGTCAGAACCTCCATTTGATGCTGAACCTTTAAAAGTTGTGACACAAAAGGGACATATGATAATGGTCCATCACACCGGCAAATCAATCACAACGGACTCATACATCAGACATCTGTTGTCGATCATCAGTTCGTACAGGTTCAGAGGAAACTGCCCCATCTGAAGACTCTGATCAGACATCAAACCGTGTACCACTGGGGTCCACCCCTGGTACAGCTCAACTACCTCATACCACGCGGTCTGGCCGAACTGTACGAGCACCTAGATGGCTGATCGAAGAAATGTAACACTGTTATTTATTCATATCTTTTGTTTATATCTTTTTATTTAGCAAGGGAGTGATGCAATGTCTTAGAACTGTAAGAATTAAGACCCGTAACTATGGGAGGACTTTTTATAGAAATTACTTAATAGATCTGGGAGGTGTCAGGGTGTGGTCTTTACCGGTTATTGAAATATTGAAAATTCAGTTGAATGTTGTACGCTGATGAGTAAAGACGTCAACTACGATCTCCGTGTGTGTGGTGCCTTCTTGTGCATGCTACCGGGCTGTGAATCAACTGGTAGTACCAAACCAGCACCATCAGCCACACAATGCACCTTTCCACTTGAAAGCCTGTTTTCCATTCAGCTGTAAGGTGCCAGGCACCCATACAAATAAGGGAACGCTGCCTTGTGATATTTTGACCGCAAAATGTACACCCACGGGATCTGTATTGCAGAATGGGCCACGCAAGCATCTGCGGATTCTTCTGTAATAGTAAAATGGCCCAGACTTGCAAAAATTAGGCTAAATAGCCATTGGGCTCGCAAGTTACTTACGTAATATGGCACCAGGAAGTGAAGATGAGAGGGTGGTGTACGTGTTTCTAAGTAATCCTGATGAATGCCTGTCTCGCTGTGTTTCGTTCCGTTTCTGAACTCCGCTACTGAGTTTGAAGATGCACAGGAAACAGGCCGCTTTCATTAGCACTGTCGCACCGCTTTGGCATGAACCCGTTGGTACCTTTTGCGAAATCGTATTCCACCCCGCAGCATATTACTTCAGTTTCAGAATTTAACACCAATGCTTGTTTGCCACGAGATGGCAGCAAATACCAGGAAGTATTTATAAATTGCGAGCAATAACAGAGCGAGAAACGGTTCTCCAACTGAGTGAGCGTTATGGATTACGAGAGACTGAAAAGAAGAACCGATAAAGCGGGATGCAGAGATAGCGACCGAGTGCCGGATAGGAAGGTGAGAGAAAAAAGGAAAGAGAGAGAGAAGAGCTGAGAAACAGAAAGAAAATGAACGCGATGAGGGGAGAGAGAATAGGAAAGTAGAGGGATGTGAAATAAGACTGGGAAGAAGACGGGGAACGGAAGAACAGATGAAGTAAACGATAGAATAACTATCTTGCACCCAGATGACTCACGTCTTGGGAGCAGTAATTGATCATCGTAAATAAGGCATATGCATGAAAAACTTTCTCACAAGAGTAAAATGATGCAGCGAGTCTAGTGGCACCCAAAAATAAAAGAATCTAAGATGATGGTGTGATCAGAGAGCAGTGGTGAAGAACAGGCAATTCATCGTACAGGATGACATCTTTAGTAGAGTACAAGACTCCATTTAGTAGTGGTCACCCCCTTAGACAATTTCTTCCTGGAAAACTCACACCTCCAAAGTTGTTTATAAGTACAGAGTGTAGTACTACTGGAGTACACTTTTACATAGTCTCACATCAGGGCCACGGGATATATACAGCAAGGAGGTCCAAATTATGTGGCCGAGGTTAACTAATTTATGTGTCAAGAAAAAGCAAATCAGGCACATTTTAAGATAGTATTACTCATTATTTTTACATTTTTTTTACATTAACACTTCCTGGGCAAAGATTTCACCTTAGTGGTGCTAGTTTAAATCCCAAATACATCACCTGAAAGATGATCAGTCAACTTTTGGGAAGGGCCTTCCACTGCACTGGAACGTATGTAGACATGTTTTAGTAACATTTTAGATTATGCAGTAGATAATGGATTATGTGGAAAGATCACAGTTTTCCATTTTTACTGATTTTTTAAAATAAATACAGACAGTCCACAATGTGTTTTCTTCCAGTATTCATCTTTAAAAGTGGAAAAATACAGTAAATGGTGCTTCTTGTGATTGCCTTTCCCTGCCGTCCTTCATAAATTCCAGGCCAACAGCTGAGCAGATGGACAGAAGGGAGTTAAAAAACAGGATTTGATTTTCTTAAATACAGGTATATGTTAATATATTTTTGTATATAATAATATTACTAACATGTGGGTGTAGTTTTTCGTTATGTTTGGCTGCCTAATCTGCTAAAACGAGACTAGCATCAAAGTATGAGTGCATGGTTATTAGTTAAATAAATGTGGAAATTTATAATTTTGCAACTCCATTTATTCTCAAGACACATAGGCGGTCATTCCGACCCTGGCGGTAAAAACCGCCAGGGCCGTGGTCCGCGGGAGCACCGCGAACAGGCTGGTGGTGCTCCTTTGGGCATTCTGACCGCGGCGGTACAGCCGCGGCCAGAAACGGAAAGTCGGCGGTGTACCGCCGGCTTTCCGCTGCCCAGGGGAATCCTCCATGGCGGCGCAGCTTGCTGCGCCACCATGGGGATTCCGACCCCCACACCGCCATCCTGTTCCTGGCGGTTTCGGCCGCCAGGAACAGGATGGCGGTATGGGGTGTCGTGGGGCCCCTGGGGGCCCCTGCAGTGCCCATGCCAATGGCATGGGCACTGCAGGGGCCCCCATAAGAGGGCCCCACTTAGAATTTCAGTGTCTGCTTAGCAGAAACTGAAATTTGCGACGGGTGCTACTGCACCCGTCGCACCACTTCCACTCCGCCGGCTCCATTCGGAGCCGGCTTCCTCGTGGAAGGGTGTTTCCCGCTGGGCTGGCGGGCGGCCTTTTGGCGGTCGCCCGCCAGCCCAGTGGGAAACCCAGAATGACCGCCGCGGTCTTTTGACCGCGGTACGGTCTTCTGGCGGTTCCCGTTTGGCGGGCGGCGGGAATAAATATGGGTAAATACCAATAAGATGGGCAAAAAATAAATATGGATGAATATAGATGGAAATGTTTAAAAACACATAAATACCATAAAATCATGAGTCCTAATTATGTGGCAAATGACACAAATAAATAATTATTCGGAAATCACCATAGGAGCAGAATTACATAATTCCAGTGGCCCTGTCTTCTATGCCTCTGTGAATTAGTCATGAACCATCCAACTCTCCGTCAGAAAAAGTACAAAGAGGGCACAGCTCTTACAATTTCTGCTAATTGTAAATTAATATACTTATGTTATTCTCATTCCCTATTTTTGGGGACAACTCTCAAAGATACTTGCCTTTGTGAATCAGCCCCATAATGGAGATAGTCACATACCTTAACTAAGGGGCATTGACTTACTCTGCGCCAGAGAGGCGTTCGTTGGGTGTTGTGGTGGGTTTTCCCATGCAACACCCATGGATTTTGACACTGCTCCAGATTCACAAAATCACCAAAATGTCATGCCTCCCCTGAGCAGGCGTAACAAGGAGAAATATTCTCATTTCTCCTTGTTTTTTAATCTTTCCATGTGTGCTGCGTTCTGCAGCACACATGGAAAGAGGAAAACACCTCTATAGATTGTTTTTGTGTAGGAAGGTGCCCCTTCCTGCACAAAAACAATCCTGTGTACAATGCAGTCACCCTTGCACCATGGTGTAAGTATGCATGTGTTGATATTAGGCAGCCAATTGTGCAGCACTGCAGGGGAAAAGGCTAGGGATGATCCATATTTCATCAACACAGTGCATTCCTGCCCTTTCACATTGACATAGGGCGTCGCAGCAAGAAGGCTTACGGCACACCTCTACACCAATTCCCCATAAATATGGGCCTAAATGTTTATATCTCAAGTGTGTTCTATGATGCTGTATAGGTTGGGCTTCTCAGCTTTGAAAACAAAGAAAAGCCCTAGATGATACTCAAAGTGATTTATGGAGACATGATTTTTGAATCGTACAGATGCTTATTAATGCAGCCATGTGTATGGAGGTGAAACTATACTGCAAAAGCAGGCAGCAGTGCATGGTGAAGCAATAAGCTGCAAGACTTGAGACAGGAAATAATTCATTTATGTACAATTTGATTGGGGTCAGGAGATTATTCATATATTGTAACATCCACTTTTTAGATCACTTAGAAGTGGGAGGTGTGGTAAGAGTGCTATATAAAGTACATGTTTATCTTACTATTCCTAAATGGCCCAGGGGATGAAGATGATAGAGAACTTTACTGGTTAGTGAGATGCTCACTGAGGAGATTTTGTTTCCATATGCTGAGTGCACAGACATGAGTTGTCAGCTTCCACCTTCTTGCCTGACAGCAGGGTATTTCAAGTTGAATATGCCACAAAAGCAGTAGAGAACTGTGGTACTGTCATTGGCATCAAGTATAAAGGTGGTGTTGTCTTTGGTGTGGAGAAGTTGGCTCTGTCCAAACTCTATGAAGAAGGTTCGAACAAATACATTTTTAATGTAGGTCGACATGTAGGAATGGCAGTAGCTCGCCTCCTGGTAGATGCTTGTTCTTTGGCTCACATTGCAAGAGGAGAAGCTACTAACTTTAGATAAAGTTATGGCTATGACATCCCGTTAAAGCACCTCACAGACAGAGTAGAGATGTATGTACATGCCTACGTACTGTACAGTGCTCTTGGATGCAGTTTCATGATGGAATCGAATAATGAAGGTGACGAAGCCCAGCTATATATGACTGATCTATCAAGTATCTCCTATGGCAATTGGGCTGGTCAGTTGGCAAAGCACAGCATTTGACAAAGACAGAGATTGAAAAACTCCACTGATTCAAAAGGCTTGTTCTTGATTTGTATGCCTGGCATTGGCCAAGACCTTTTGCTTTTATTAAACATGTTTGCGAATTATTCTTACCTATAGGGTATCTCAGCCAGCCTTCTTCATTCATTGGTTAGTTATTGTGTCAGTCATTGTTTGCCTTCACCCACTACAGTCTACTGCATGTGGCAATAGGTTATCCCACTTCAGCCATTCGCTAACTTCACTGTGAGTGATGGCATTCTGCCGTTTCACGAGGAGCACGCAAACACACACACACCTTCCCTTAAATGCCAAATTACTACAGTAGTAATGTGTGCTTTTTTGAGACCAATGCTTTTTATTTAGATTAATCGGGGCAAGGCACGTTTTGCAACAAAAAGATGTTCACACAAAAAATGAAAAAACTGGCATTGACAAAGCTGAACCGCCAAACCAGATCTATTGGTTTTTGTAATTCTTCATTTCCAGGTTGTTGGTGACACCGATGCATTGACTCTCAGAGATGTACAATTTTCTGCCAGGTGATGGCGCACTTCACATTGCAGATTTTCATAAAGTAGTAGCTCTGGGAGATAGTGAAGTACATGGTTGCATTTCTTGAATAGTTTGAAGAATACAGCAGTACGGTCAGGCGCATCATTGGTGCAAAAGTCTAATCTGGACTTGGATTCATGTGGGCAATGTGCTGCCATTATCTGTGTGAGAGAGAACCAAGCCTTGCACAGTGGTTCTGAAATTTGAATCAGTACATTAGAGTTTGAGCTTATGCTAAGTTGATAAAAGGCCTGACCGATATTTTTTAAGACTTCAAAATCTTGAAAATTTCCCAAGATTTCGCAGGTATGAAATCGTGCATCATTTTATCCACAAGAGACTGGTTGGTTTACAAAATGTTTCACAAAAGACATTCTTGCCATTAGCCAGCCTCCTGCATGTATCTAATGTGACTTTTGAACGTGAGCCATAACCTCATGTTCAATTTTTACTCAAAACACTAATGTGTATTTTGAAAATGTTGTGTTTGCTTTTGTGAAAAACACTTCTCCAATTTCACACACTCACCATGGATAGAGGGTGGGGCAGAAGGTAGGAATAATAGCAGTGTAGAGATTCACAAACAGATTTGCTATTGTTCATGCAATAGAATGCTGCATGAAAAACTGCAGTACTGAACGTCTGAGTGTCGCCTCCTCGCCAGCAGCAGCAGCTGCAAAACTTTAAAAATAAAACGATAATGTTAATTATCGTTTTAGTTTTAAAGGGGTGGAGCCATGGGGGATGACAGGCAAGGAGAGGGAGTGGTGTGCACTCACCTCAGTGCACATGTGTGTTTGGCCAGATGGCTCAGGATGACCAAACAAACATGCGCACTGAGCTGTCTCCAACCCGAGCTGCAGACAGAAGGCACAGGCTCCCAGTCTGCCTGGGAGCGCAAAGCCAGGGCGATCAGGCCAATCCTCACGCTGCTCTCATAATGCGAGCAGCATTAGGATTGGCCTCAGGCACCGGAGACCTGAAGAGCGGCGGTGTGGTGAAGTAGCAATGAGGCGGAGTCAAGGTAAGTTTGTTTTTATTGTTATTTACTTGTTTTGTTCACTTGGTCCAGCCACTTTGTTCTGCTGCCAGCCATGACTGATGCTGAATTGCTTGAACGATGACTTCTACATTAAATCTAGACAGAGCAGTGTACCAAGGATGATAGAAGAATAACTAGCACATAAAACGCTGCTTTAGCACAGTGCGAAGCATTACACTATAATACAATGGCAAGAGAACGGTGTCTTCTGTAGAACATGTAAGTAAGGTACTCACTGGAAGACAAATTCCTATGCAATGACAACCGGCAAAGAGTAAGCCACACAAATTGTGTAATTTCACTTAAATTATATGAAGAAAATCATACATTATTCCGCTTACCTATTGTTTGCACCTGATTTGATTTGGCATGTGGATTCGTGCAACGCCAGATAATGCACTTTTAGTAGATAGGATTTGTGTCAAATCATAGGGCTATTTGTTTTGGGCCCTCTCAGAATCACAATCAGAATTTTTGTTTTTATTGTGCAATTAATTAAAATCATTATGATAATACAATAATTCTGAAAATCTAGTCAACCTATCTATGAGTCCCCGTGGTTTAAAAGTTTCTTTGTTTGAAATTTAAACACATACTTTAGTAAAACCCTGCATCATGCAGCATACCCTCAAATTAAAGTGATTATTAGAGATCGACCTTGTAGTCTAAAGGACATCCTCAGCCCCTCTTAGAGTCAAAGCCCTGGGGATGTTACAATTCGGTTTAAGTGCTATTCATGGCTTCAGGACCATGTATTTTTGGGGGGCCTTCAAATGAGGGTCCGTCAAAGTGCCTGGTGCATCAGTTCCTGTTCACAAACTGACAACCCTCTTCCGTAGACCAATGAAGGTGTACCTACCGCCGCCGCATAATTTGTCGACTGGCTGTTGCAGGCGCTTCGACTGCCAGACATTTTCCGAAGTGAAACTGCAACTTTAAAAAAACATTCAGGAAGCGTGCAGATAGTTGTGTGAATTCGCCTTTCAAGCAGTATTGTTCCGTGTCGTGGCATGGGATGCTACGTAATGTTTGAAATATAGGTCGTGGCCTGAATCTTCTACATAGAAGCAACGATTCACAGATGCAGGCTATGTGGATCAAGAATTCTACGCCTCTGGCACATAGGGGGTCATTCCGACCGCCAGGGCCGGGGACCGCGGAAGCACCGCCAACAGGCTGGCGGTGCTTCCTGGGCTATTCTGACCGCGGCGGTAAAGCCGCGGTCAGAAAAGGGGAACCAGCGGTTTCCCGCCGGTTTTCCCCTGACCCAGGGAATCCGCCATGGCGGCGCTGCTTGCAGCGCCACCATGGGGATTCCGACCCACTTCCCGCCACCCTGTTTCTGGCGGTTCTTACCGCCAGGAACAGGATGGCGGGAACGGGTGTCGTGGGGCCCCTGGGGGCCCCTGCACTGCCCATGCCACTGGCATGGGCAGTGCAGGGGCCCTCTAACAGGGCCCCACAAAGATTTTCACTGTCTGCTTAGCAGACAGTGAAAATCGCGACGGGTGCCACTGCACCCGTCGCACCCCTGCAACTCCGCCGGCTCCATTCGGAGCCGGCATCCTTGTTGCAGGGGCTTTCCCACTGGGCCGGCGGGCAGGCTTTTGGCGGTCGCCCGCCGGCCCAGCGGGAAAGCCAGAATGGCCACCGCAGTCTCCTGACCGCGGAGCGGTCATTCGGCGGTAACCGCATGTCAGCGACCGCCGCCCGCCGCGGTCAGAATGACCGCCATAGTCTGCATTGGCAGTTATCATCATGTTCCAGACATGTCAATGCATTTTTAAGGGGATCAATCCAAACCTTAGTTTCCTTAGTGGTATTTTCATTTCCTTACACAGTGGTTGGGAAAGGTAGGTTGGAAGAACACCTGATTCATAAAGCATTACCTCCCAGCGACCATGTACTTTTCCCTTCAATAACCACACATCCAGATCCACAGATATTAATTTCGCTTGTTTTAGGAGTAGTTTAGATGTCTGGATAGCTGGGAGGTTGCTTGTCCAAATGTCTCGTTCCTTCAAGTCGGCCAGTGAAGTGTTCAACTATTGATGCCATCTTGTCTGTGGAGAGTTTTACTGCCCATAAAGTATGCTTCAGAGTGTCAGTCTGTGCGTGCTTGGCTTTTAGGCAGTAGGCTAAACATTTTGCATTCATTATCAGACGTTGCGAAATCAAGTTGAATTCAAAACAAATTTGAGTATCTGTTGTGCATTCTGGTAGGGCAAAGCTCTTTCTGTAGCAAGTAGTTTGCGCCCTATCCTGCCAGTTTGCCAGCTTATCTCTAAATGGCAGCACCCCATATGTGAGCGTTGGTAATAGCTTTGTAGCCACCACCCTTAGAAACATGGACGTCATTTAGGGGTCTCCAGGGATCACAACTGCGACCCTTGGCATGCCCCTTGTGACCCTTGCCACTGCTTTGGAGACCCCCTGGCCACAGTGGTGGCAAAATCAGTGTAGGAACACAGTGGCAGCACTCTTTGTGTTCCATCATTTTTTATTACATTAATAGTGGATAATATATTTTATATTTTACACAATTAGTGTAATAAAAATGGAGTTCAATTAGCTAAAATTTGACTTTCCCTGGCAGTGTAGTAAGTAAAACATGCTTTTCAAAGTACATGTGTATGCATGCTTGAGGGTGAGAGTGTATTTATTTGACAGAGATTGTGTTGGCGGGTGAATGCATGTGTTTGTGTAAGCGTGTGTGAATGAAAGTGAAGGTCAAAGGGCGGGGGATGTCACTTTTGCTACCTCTTGCATTTTGGTGAATTGACATACATGTTTATAAAGGGGCAGAGATCAGGATTCACCATTGGCTTTTGAAGTTTACAGAACACTCAGGTGAATGAACCTGTTGAGCAAGTTGTGGGGTTATGTACGCCCTCTGCTATCCAGCCCCAACCCAAGACTGTTGTAGGGGGTTCATTATCTAGATTCTGTTCCTTTAAATGAACCATGCTTCTCTTTTTATAAGTCTGTGGGTGATGATCATGACTTTTGTCTTTGTGGCATTAATCTTTAAGCTATTGACTTTGCCATAATTGGTGAGCAAATTCAAAAGTCTCTGCAGGTCTATCTGTGTCTGATCAGGGAACACTGTGTCATCGGCATACTGGAGCGTCTGGATTGAAAGGCCTGCTACCATTGGAAGGAATGTCCTTGCCTTTTCAAGGTGTTCATTTAGGTTGACCAGGTACAGGTTGAACAATAGTAGGACCAGTGTAAAGCCTTGCTTTAGACCTTTATTGGTTGTAATTCATGCAGTTGTTAACCACCCAGAGTTCACTATTATCTTTACCCAGGTGTTTGAATACAAATATATGATGGCCTTTAGTAGGGTGGATGGAATGTCACAGTTGTTTAATTTAGTCCAGAGTTTCTCTCTTGAAACACTATCAAAGGCTGTGGTGAAGTCTATGAACTCTGCATATAGGGCTTTGTTTTTGCCCACCATTGTCTCCTTGATCAGACGAGTGATGCAAAACTGATTGTCCTCAATGTGGAAGCCCTTTTCAGATCCTGTTAGGTTGTAAGGGACTAGGGGCCAGATGTAGCAAAGGTTTTTCCCCATTCTGTGTCTATGGGAAAAAGTGTTCGTACATATGGCCCTAGGTTCTTATCTACTGCCCATTTCTGCAATTCGATGTTAAGGATACTTGTATAGCACTTCCCCTCTGTGTTGAGGAGAACAATCAGCCTATAATTCTAGGGGCAAGTGTGGTCCCCTTTCTTACATATGGGTACCAGAAGGGTGCCTCTCCAACTATCCAGTATGGTGGCGCCTTGGAAATAAGGTTGAAATAATGACTGCTGTCAATTTACTGGGGGCCCATTTAAATAATGCTGCGGGATGCTGGTGCACCATTTGGGCACCTTGCATTGGTTCCTTTTTCCACTTGGCCCTGTGTTATTTCCATTATGGCGATGCTTCTTTCCTGGCACAATGTTACAATCGAAGAACTGTCTGTAGATGGGTCTGCATATAGACTTTTAATGCAAGTTTCCCAGTCCACCGGGGAGACATTAGGATCTTTCTGCTGGCTTTTTATAGATGACATGCTATTTATCCATATCCAACACTTCCTTTGGTCATTTGACTTGATTATCTCATGACATTGAACTCACCTATTGGCTTACTCCTTCTATGTGGCATATAAAGCATTTCTGTAGTGTGATCTTATCTGGCTAATCAAGTTCCTCATTGATCTATTTCCATCCTTGTCCTGACATCAAGCTCTAAGGGCTTTGTTTACTTCTGATTTTAGTCTAGATATTTACCCTTTCACTCAAATGTGTCATGTTCTAATCTGCACAAAGTCTCTGCTATTGGTCTGGATCATTCTGGCCACATCCTCCTCCTGTAAGATTGTGGCTAGGGACCCCATGGGTCTATATTCAGTATTTTCTCTGCAGTCTTTTTGGGGGAACTCTTTGAAGTACTGCTCTACTCGTGGCCTGAGCCCTGCATGGTCTTCTGTGTTACATTTTATTTTCCTTTTAGGCTCCAGGTCATCCCTGCCCCCTAATGTGGTTTGTCTTAGGACGGTGGTTTTCTAGCCCCGACACTTTGCTATTTGATAGAGCATATTTGCTTGTCAAGGATGGATACACTGCAAATTTGCCAACATAATGAAAGTAGAGTAGTGACACCCAGATGTAAGCAAGTGCGGCCATCTTGGGGCTTAAGCAGCTGGGGTGTCTCTCTCGAACCTTCCATTTACTGTGTATTGCCCCAGGTTGAGTACAAAATTGCCAAGATCTTTGCTATATTTGTTAAGTCTTTGAATTTTTTTCTGCATCACCGGGATAGCCCAGATGTCATTGTTGAGATCCTGGCACATATCAGTTCGCCCTGTGTTCATTAAGTTACCATCCAAATGTGATGATTTTAGATCTCTCAATGTCGGGAGAAGATGGGCTGTTTGATCCCTTTTACCTCTTGTGGGATGGAGATAAATTCTCCATATGATGAGAGATGGAATAATACTGTGATTTAGGGGCATATTTATACTCCGTTTGCGCCGAATTTGCGTCGTTTTTTTCGACGCAAATTCGACGCAAAACTAACTCCATATTTATACTTTGGCGTTAGACGCGTCTAGCGCCAAAGTTCATGGAGTTAGCGTCATTTTTTGGCGTGAACACCTTCCTTGCGTTAATGATATGCAAGGTAGGCGTTCCCGTCTTAAAAAATGACTGCGATGCATATGCGTCGTATTTATACTCCTGGGCAAAAATGACGCCCGGGAGTGGGCGGGACTAAAAAACCCGCATTTGCGCCGGATTTTAGCGCCTGGGTCAGGGCAGGCGTTAAGGGACCTGTGGGCTCAGAATGAGCCCAGAGGTGCCCTCCCCTGCCCCCAGGGACACCCCCTGCCACCCTTGCCCACCCCAGGAGGACACCCAAGGATGGAGGGACCCACCCCAGGGACATTAAGGTAAGTTCAGGTAAGTATATATATATTTTTTTTTTGTGGCATAGGGGGGCCTGATTTGTGAACCCCTACATGCCACTATGCCCAATGACCATGCCCAGGGGACAGAAGTCCCCTGGGCATGGCCATTGGGCAAGGGGGCATGACTCCTGTCTTTGCTAAGACAGGAGTCATTTCAATGGGGGATGGGCGTCATAAAAAAATGGCGCAAAACCGGGTTGAGGTGATTTTTTTGCCTCAGGCTGACTTGCACCATTTCTGGACGCCCATACGCCATTTTCCCCCTACGCCGGCGCTGCCTGGTGTATGTCGTTTTTTTTTAACGCACACCAGACAGCGCCGGCGGCTAACACCGGCTAACGTCATTCAATAAATACGGCGCCCGCATGGCGCTTCAGAATGGCGTTAGCCGTCGCTAATTTTTTTGACGCAAAACTGTGTTGGCGCAGTTTTGCGTCAAAAAGTATAAATATGGGGCTTAATACATTGAGGGGCATATTTATACTCCGTTTGCGCCGAATTTGCGGCGTTTTTTTCGACGCAAATTCGACGCAAAACTAACTCCATATTTATACTTTGGCGTTAGACGCGTCTAGCGCCAAAGTTCATGGAGTTAGCGTCATTTTTTTGCGTGAACACCTTCCTTGCGTTAATGATATGCAAGGTAGGCGTTCCCGTCTTAAAAAATTACTGCGATGCATATGCGTCGTATTTATACTCCCGGGCAAAAATGACGCCCGGGAGTGGGCGGGACTAAAAAACCCGCATTTGCGCCGGATTTTAGCGCCTGGGTCAGGGCAGGCGTTAAGGGACCTGTGGGCTCAGAATGAGCCCAGAGGTGCCCTCCCCTGCCCCCAGGGACACCCCCTGCCACCCTTGCCCACCCCAGGAGGACACCCAAGGATGGAGGGACCCACCCCAGGGACATTAAGGTAAGTTCAGGTAAGTATTTTTTTTTTTTTTTTTGTGGCATAGGAGGGCCTGATTTGTGCCCCCCTACATGCCACTATGCCCAATGACCATGCCCAGGGGACAGAAGTCCCCTGGGCATGGCCATTGGGCAAGGGGGCATGACTCCTGTCTTTGCTAAGACAGGAGTCATTTCAATGGGGGATGGGCGTCGTAATAAAATGGCGCAAATCGGGTTGAGGTGATTTTTTTGCCTCAGCCTGACTTGCACCATTTCTGGACGCCCATACGCCATTTTCCCCCTACACCGGCGCTGCCTGGTGTATGTCGTTTTTTTTAACGCACACCAGACAGCGCCGGCGGCTAACGCCGGCCAACGTCATTCAATAAATACGGCGCCCGCATGGCGCTTCAGAATGGCGTTAGCCGGCGCTAATTTTTTTGACACAAAACTGCGTTGGCGCAGTTTTGCGTCAAAAAGTATAAATATGGGCCTGAATTGGGTTACAATGATAATAGTAAGGTCGCCCCTCCCATTTGCGACTACTGTTGTTGCTACTGCCAGTTCATTTTTTACATACATTGAAACTCCCCCTGATGCATGGCCCCCCTGCTTGTGGTATAGTAGAAGTGCTTCATATGCCGTAAAATCATGCCGGGGGCTGAGTCAAGCACCCATGTTTCTTGAAGTGCAATGATGGTGGCTCTTTTTAGTTGCACTAGTGCCTCCTTTTTTGCTTACGATTCTGCTAGCCCTCTTACATTCCATAATCGTATTCCCAGAGATGCCTGCTGAGGTTTGATCTGAGCACTAGGACGGAGCTCTTAGCACTCCTGGCGGCCATGCTCAGTCTGTTATTTTTGTTTGCTGGGTTCAGACCCACATGGGTTCTAGTTGCGATTTTGGCACCCATAGCACTAGTTCTTCTACATATTCTGTTCTATATATCTTTCCGGCGTTGACCCTGTTGTTTCGCCCGGGATGGATGCCTTGGGCATGAGTATTGCAGCTACTTTGCCGCATTTGTGTTTTTATGAGTTTTTATTCCCCATTGCCTCAGGTGAGATTCATTCTCCTTCAGAGCCTTGACCGAGTTGTAATTGGTGAAGACAATTTTCAAACATTCATTTACCTCCCCCTTTGCAGGGGGTAAAAAAAGCTACTGAGTGCTTATCCTTAGTGCTCATCGTCTCTAGGCCTGGCAAGGATGCACACAGTTTTAAAAGGTTCCCTCTTTTTAATAAGTCCCATTTGCCCCTTGAAGTATGTTCGGGACAGAGCACAATCCTGTTGCTAGCTCTCAGGTTATTACAGTTCCTGTTACTTTGGCTCTTACTCTACTGGATCCCAGACGCGCACTGCCTCTTGGCCTTCACACATTTGTGACTTTATCAAACTCGTCCGTTCCTGTATATAGGGTCAATTTCACCCCACCCCAAGGGCTGATCGTGCCAATATTCTTAACTTTCCTTCATGCCAATCACCTTTTTATTTCCATGTCCTTGTTCATCGCTGCTGACTGGAATTTTTTTTAGTCAACATTAGCATGAACAGGCACAAATACTTAGGCCATTTGGGGCAATTTGTCTCTGGGCTGCTGAGTTATTGTATGAATTCCAAGAGGCAGGGTACTGTTTGAGTCTCCACAGAATGTTTGTTCTGGGGAGTGTTATTTACATTCCCTTCAATACATTTGATTGATGCCAATGGTTCTTTTTTCGGTGGGGGGTAGGAATCTTCCTCCGTCCTTTCATTGCGTCCTCTATTTGCATCTGGGCTTCCGCCTGAAGTGGGAAAGACATGCCCTGCTTTGGTCTGCATCAGAAGTCTATGTTGGATAGGCTGGAGCGCCTCTTTGTCTTTTGCTTTGGCCTTCCTAATTGCATTGCTCTCCCAGGCCCCTTTGATCGCATGATGCTGTCGTACTAAGAGATTTACCCTTCTGCTTTTATTCAGTCTTTCCTTGTTTTTCCTGGAGAAGATTTGCCCCAGTTCCTCGTTTACTCTGTTATCCCCGTTACATGGGTCATTAAGATTGTCCAAGCAAATGGCCCTGAGCTCTGATCCTTGTTGTCTTTTTTTATCCATATCAACCCGCCTCATTAGAGGATCTTTGGTGGTACGGTTTTCTTCCCCTCCCCTATCGACCTCCATGTGGTCTAGATGGATGGCAGCTATTTCTCTGGGGTTCCCAACATTTGGGGAATATGTAATGCCTGCTTATTCTGCAGTTGAAATTGGGGAGGTTGCAACTACTGATCTTATGATTGCCAACTCTTTTTTAAAGTCATCTGTCAAGGTGATCATTATACCCGACAGGCTTGTGAGCTTCTCTCTTGAGGGGCTTCACAGGCATGATATGTTCTCTTCTTTTAAGTACACTGACCCCTGGGCCCCCAGAATTATTTGGTTCAGGTGGTCTAATTTCCCATCTATTCTTGTGATTAGCGCAGCTATAGTTTGTAGGACAGTAAATTGTAAATTTTATTTGACGGCATGCAGTACTGCTGCTTGTGCTAAGGCAGCCTGTTGGAGATAACCCTCTCTACAGGGTCACCTTCAGACTTTTTGCCTTCCTTCTCCTTCTTTTTGCTGGATTTTTGCTTGCTGGCCTTAGGACTCTGTGCTTTTTAGCACTGCTAACCAGTGGTAGAGTGCTTGTGCTTTCTTCCTAAAATATGATTTGAATGGCATGCCTAATTGGCGTATTTCATTTACTTTAAGTCCCTTGAACAGTGGTATACCATATACTCAGGGCCTGTAAATTAAATGCTACCAGTGGTCCTGCAGCACTTATTGTGCCACCCACTTATGTAGCATCATAACACTTGCACCAGGCCTGCAACTGCAGCCTGAAGGCAGTGTCCCACTGCAATGTCGATTTGGCATTTAAAACCCGTTGCCAAGCCTTCAACTTTTATTACATATGTCACCCCTAAGGCAGAACTTATGTAGCCAATAGGGCAAGGTGCTGTGTAATTAAAAGGTAGGACATGTACTTTTTAGCTCTACATGTCCTAGTAGTGAAAAGCTTTAATTCATTTTTCACAACAGTGAGGCCTACCCCTCCCATAGGATAACATTGGGGATTCCTTATTATATTTAATACGCTGTAATTCCTAAACCAGAGGTGGTCGAAATATAATGTTTTGTATCTATGAACTTGTAATGATAAAACCTCTTTAATGGTAAAGTCGGATTTATCATTGCAAGTTTGAAAATGTTTTTTTTAGAAAGTTGGCATTTTATTGGCCTTAGCCCTCTGTGCCTGCAGCCCACCTTAGGTCACAGGAGTGGGTGTAGCTGACAGTTAGGACTTTTTGAATTCCTTCCAGACAGGCACACAATAGTGAGATTAGCACAACTGACATTATGGGGCGGAGTTAAGCATAGCACTGCTTACTCTTGAATAGGCTGGGCTCTGCCACCACACACTAGGCTTAACAAACCTGTATTGTCAGTGCAGCCAGCTAGGAGCCAGGGCAGGGGAGGCAGAAGAATCCTGGCACTTCAAAGTACCCTTCTAGAATCTTGTCCTAGGGTATAAAAATAGGGCTCTCAGACCCACTCTTCAGTTCACTACTTGACCTGCGGAAGGACTCTCAGAGGACTGCCTGCTGCTTTGACCTGCTGTGCACCCTCCTGGAAGGACAAAACCTTCACAGACCAGCCCTGGTGTGGAGCCCTG
This sequence comes from Pleurodeles waltl, assembly GCF_031143425.1. Classification (NCBI taxonomy): domain Eukaryota; kingdom Metazoa; phylum Chordata; class Amphibia; order Caudata; family Salamandridae; genus Pleurodeles; species Pleurodeles waltl. The sequence goes on from NC_090445.1 coordinate 1,446,161,159, forward strand.
CTTCTTCACCTGCACCCAGGACTTCCGGAAGTAACTCCAAGGGCTAGTTATACTGGTCTCCTATTCAAAGTCAAAGGGACATAGCAGGCTCCCACCATCTTGAATCCACACCTGGACACAGCCTTAGTGAGTCTTGAACCTCTAAGAGGTCTCCATCCACTCCTGGACCACTCCTGGACCCTTGGTTGTGGTGCTGAAGGTGCCCATTTCCCAAAACTTAGAACTTGCTATTTAGAACCTTAAACGTTAAAAATTCATAACTCTGGTTCTACAGAATAGAGTTTGATGGTTTTGGTGTTAAATTATTTATTAAGATTTACTCTATTTTTCTGAATGGGTTTGGGATTTTTATTGTGTTGTGTTTTCACTATGTTGCTGTCTTTGTACTGCATAAATACTTAACATATTGCCTCTCAATTTAGCCTGACTGCTTTTTGTGCCAAGCCATCCAGGGTTAGGCACAGGTTACATTAGTGACTTTTTGTGGCTCAACCTGCCAGGGATGGTGGCTGTTGCTTGACCAGGGCTCACATCCCAGTCAACCAACAACACAATTTCTCACACAACCAATGTATTATTGATCGAACCCAGGGTCTGACCCCCCTTCTCCCAATTTGATGACTCCCTTGTTTGTGGCTTTGTCTGTGCCCATGTTTGCTGTTGAGGCTCTGGCTGTCCTTGAAGTTTGCAGTTGTTGGGGAGTGTGAGTATTGAAGTTATGGGGATTGGGCTGCACTTGTCCCAATAGGTCTCTTCCAGCTCTTATTATTTTAATTTTCATTCTTAGATGTATTATATTGTTTTGGTGGACATCTTCTATACTCTCCCACCGTGACATTGGATCATCATCGCATGGTGGTTCCTTAATGTTCATGTTACAAGTTGAATTTCCTGGAGGAGGTGTCCTTGTTTCTAAGATTGACCTTGCCATGTCATTTTCACTCAAAGCGCGATGCTTGATGATGCGTTTGCTCAAACTCCATCTGCTCAAATCATTGCACGCTGGCCTGCTTTTATTAGCCTTTGTAAGTAGTGGAAAGTACCCTCTAATGTCCTTCTTCAAATTAACAGGGCTTGAGGCACTTGTTCATTGAAAATCTCTATTAGCCAAGAGGGATTTCACTTTAAAATGACATACATTCATATTAGGTGCATGTGGTTCATTATCATGCCTTTGCTGCACATGTATGCTTCCCAGCTTGCTAATGAAGGTATTTTTATATTTCTGTTTGGTTGTTGCTGTGCTTATGTCTGAAGGGTCAACACACTGTGAGCCCTTACTCTGCACACTGTAGGTCTGTTGCACTGTTGCACCCTTGATTCGGTTTTGATTTTGGTTTTTGAGACTCTAGGTGACTCTTGCTCCTGTTGCCTCCACAGTATTTTATTACAAAGCTGGTAGTTGTTGATTGTTTTTTTAACTGGTGCCTGGAAAAACACTTGGGGCCATATTTATACTTTTCGACGCACAACTGCGCCAACGCAGTTGTGCGTCAAAAAATCTAACGCCGGCTAACGCCATTCTGAAGCGCCATGCGGGCGCCGTATTTATTGAATGACGTTAGCCGGCGTTAGCCGGCGGCGCTGCCTGGTGTGCGTCCAAAAAAATGACGTACACCAGGCAGAGCCGGCGTAGGGGAATATGGAGCTTGGGCGCCAAAAAATGGGGCAAGTCAGGCTGAGGCAAAAATATCGCCTCAACCCGATTTGCGCCATTTTTTTCGACTCCCAACCCCCATTGAAATGACTCCTGTCTTAGCAAAGACAGGAGTCATGCCCCCTTGCCCAATGGCCATGCCCAGGGGACTCCTGTCCCCTGGGCATGGTCATTGGGCATAGTGGCATGTAGGGGGGCACAAATCAGGCCCCCCTATGCCACAAAAAAAAAAAATTAATACTTACCTGAACTTACCTTATGTTCCCTGGGATGGGTCCCTCCATCCTTAGGCGTCCTCCGGGGGTGGGCAAGGGTGACAAGGGGGGTCCCTGGGGGCATGCGAGGGCACCTCTGGGCTCCTTCCGAGCCCACAGGTCCCTTAACGCCTGCCCTGACCAGGCGCTAAAAAACGACGCAAAAGCGGCTGGACGTCATTTTTTTTGACCCGCCCACTCCCGGGCGGGATTTTTGCCCAGGAGTGTAAATACGGCGCACATGCCTCAGAGTCACTTTTTTAGACGGGAACGCCTACCTTGCATATCATTAACGCAAAGTAGGTGTCCACGCTAAAAAATGACGCAAACTCCATGGACTTTGGCGCTATACGCGTCTAACGCCAAAGTATAAATATGGAGTTAGTTTTGCGTCGGAATTGCGTCAAAAAAATGACGCAATTCCGGCGCAAACAGAGTATAAATATGCCCCTTGTTTGCTTAGCCACTGACTAGTGGGTGGTGCAGATGTTAACGTGTAGAGTTTTCCACACACCCTGCTCAACGTAACTCTTTTTACACTCCTTGCCTTACGTCGCAGGTGTACAATATATCAACAGTTCAGAGGGGATTGCATTAACAGGATTATTTGTATTAGTCTAGTTTTGGTTAAAATTCACTTGAGTTGAATTGCGCAAAGGAGGGCCTGGGGTTTAAATTCTAATGGCAGTCGCTTGAAGCTAGAACACTTGATGGGCTTTGCTCAGGGGTTGAAGTGCATTAAAAAAGTATGGGATTTTGATGCTGCATGCAATGGGTCGGGGTCATTGAGAGTGCGGACTGGTCAACCGTGTGACGAAAAAAATTAATTATTCGCTAAGTGTTTTGGTCTTTCACCATCAGGTAGCTACATATAAAATAACATGCAGCTTAAATGAAAAGTAAATAAAACAAAGTTTTTACTCTGTGAGAAATGCACTATAGTACATTATGAAACCTCTTTTAGGTAATGCGCTGCAGAGGTCTGTGTATAACCAGAGAACCACAGACTTAAATCTTGGTTGGTGCAGTGGAGACTCGTGACTTGTGTATTTTAGTTCTGAAAGGTCAGGGCCTGTGTCAATATGTAAGATATTATTTTAAACCTGAATTACACACAGTATAATATAGACCTACAACATTTACAAAAAGGTTTAAGATAAAATGGTGCTTCCAAAATATATGTTTTAGTAATACCCCGACTGTATGTAATGCATTTTATTTTACATAACTGTCCCTTCAACATCCTTTCAGGGGTAGTAAGTGCTACATATATACAGTTTCAATTAAAAGCATGCACTTCACAGCTCAGTTGTTAACTCTTTGCACTGCAGCTCCAAAAGAAATGTTTGTCATCCAAATCTTTGAGTGATTCCATCAATTAAAGCCAGTACCAGCATCCAGGGGACCTTTATATTTGCAGATTATCATAACATTTGGAGCTTAACTCATTGCGCACTTTTGCATTTCTTTCAGGGAAGCAGGCACCCTGGCAGAAAGGCTTGTTTATAGCTGTCTGCCCAGTATTGGTTTCACAGCACAGAAGGACTCACTGAATAATGCTTCAGCTGAAGCGCATTTAACATATTGAAATCAAACGTCCCGGGACGGTTGTCTTTTTACAAGAAGTTCAGGGAACGGTTTTTCATAAATCAGAAAAGTAGGGGCACATTGTGCCCCTCCGATCATGCCGACTTTGACCACTGGTTTTACTCACAGCATACACAAGACAAGGCTCTGGGTGACGCATCACTTTCACAACCTAGAATGTCCTGTGGCAGCTCACCATTTGAATCCAGTGATTTTTTGTGGCAGGCAGGCGGGCAGGTGAGCCTCTGCAAGCACAAGCCACACCAATCTAATGCCGGCTGCCTCTGTGCATTGCAAGGCACCCGCTGCCTAGTGCAATCACTTCTTCCCTCACCTGCCCCTTTTTCCCGACTTCCGGGTGCAAAGGAGGTGAACTGCGTTTGAGGCATCCCAGTTTTGCCGTGACATTTCTGGTTTTTGACCAGCTGTCCTGGCAGATTTTAGTAATTTCGGGCCCGGTCCCAATTTTTAGTGAGGGATGACGGCAAACAGTGAAGGCACCTTTTTATGTGTAACAAAGCAGTACTAACTAGCAGCTGTTGTTAGCAAGCTATTCAAATAACATGTATGATACTGGGTACTAAAACGTACTTTTTATTTATTCCATAGTGCCTCGTCTGTGTTTCTATATTGATTAGAGCTGTCATTCTATGCCTGTCGGATCATGTTGAATTATTCCTTTTTCAATTTTCTGCAAAATATCCCAGTTTTGGGATTTCAAAATCTGGTCACCATATCAGGACGGTGTGTGGGATGCCTTATTCCATGGCCGCACCTTGCTGCCTCAACTCACGGGCCAAAGTACTGATGCACCGCAAGGTGCTCCACCGAGCTGCTTTGCTAACCCCACCCTCCGTACTCTGTGTTCAGTATGTACTGACGTTGCTGACATTAACCAATTGTCCCAGTCTCAATCCCAGTCTGTCAGGATGTGCCTCCCAATTATCCACCCTTTGCATACTTTAACAGGAGGATGTTCCAGTATACTCAAGCAGTGCTTTAAATGGAAATACTCAAGTGCAGGTACTCTTTAGAGTACTGGTTAGCTCTTGAGAAGTGCCAGTACTCATTCATTGTAATGTATTGCAAGAGTGCTGAAAAGTGCAGGTACCCTACTCTACAAATTGAAGAAGTGCAGGTTCTCAGAACCGGACAGAACCTGCCCATTTAAAGCACTGCACTCAAGGCATTTTTGGCACTGTAGCCAAGACAATCTTCAGCGCAAAGTTGCCTTTTCTTAAGAAAGTTGATTGCATACTGTGGGCCGCTCACCAGAGCTTTGAGTCAACGGAGCTCTAGCACTAAGCAGCAGTATATCTGGATCACTGTGAGCTACATAAAAAGAGAGCAGTGAAAAGGCTTAGTCGTTTTTGTGACCTGTCAGACATACTTGCACAAGGGTCTTGCTGTCTGTTGCAATTATGCTGGTTGTGCTTTTATCACCTCCCTCTTGGCCTGCAGTATGGGCATGTCCACCAACAGTGACCTTGCATGCACAGCTGCACCTCTGCAGACAGTGGGATGTTTGAGAAACATGGAGCATCTTATGATGGGCACACTCAGCCAGACAGGCAATACTCACAATACTGATAACAGCTACAATCTTACACAATCAATCACGAAGCGAGCCTTTCTCAAATTTAACAAGACCAGCTGCGATTGGGTTTCTTGATATTGGCCCATGGGTTTGCGCGGGTCACAGATAAAATAATTGCTTCATAGGTGTGATTTTGACCACTGACAGTGCTTGATTAGTAAAAAAAAAAAATGCAGGGGTATACTGATTTTCAGCGGGTGACCGTCAAGTGGCAGGGTTGTTGAGTACCACAATCAATGAATCAATCAAGTTACTCATACAGTGCGCAACTACTCAGCATGTGTCCCTGCTCTAAGGCGAATTGACGATCAAACCTAAGGGATTGCCAATATCTTTGACCCGACAGCCAGGTTTTGAGGGTGCATTTAAAAGTTGCCCAATCCTTCATAGCCCGTAAATAAAAGGGGAGAGCATTCCAAGCAGATGCGGCAATAAACAAGTGAGCTGCCCCATTATTTTTTTTGGTTTTAGGAACAACCGCCAACATGGCATCGGACGATCACGAAGTTCTAGCAGGAAGTTAGGATGTAAGCCTATTAGACAGATACTATAATCCAGTCAGATGAAAGGCTCTCTGGGCCACCATTAGCCCCTGGAACCTAACTCTCACCGACTGGCAGCCAATCCATCTCTTTGAGATGACATTGAATATGTTGGCAGTATAATATTTATTATACATCGTGTTTCTTCCACTGCCTCCATTTTCTCTCCTTTTGTATCACAATTGCAGGTTCTATTTCACAAATGCTTTGATGATGATGATGGCGGACCGTGATTTACAGAGCACCCAGCACTCCTAGGAGTGCTTTTCCCTTTACTCATTGTTTTCCTCCATCTTTCTCCCTCTTCTTGCCTGTCCGTCTCATGCTCTCAGTCAAAGCCGGATTAGGAAAAATACCTGCCAGTCCCCAAAAAAGACTGACTATACGTGCTTACCACCTGCAAACTCAGACACAAAGTAAGCACTTCTGAACGATAACTTGTCACCAGTCCTGTTTGTGAGACAAGAAGCACGAAGCATGGGACTTTCTGATCCAAACTTACAGTGGGAAAAGGGAAACCATATGTCATAACGTTTTTAGTAATGCAGAAAAATAAAGCAGATCTGGCTAAACGTACTACTCATGGCAAGGGGTTAGTGGAAGCTTTGTGAACAGAAATGTTCTGTTCTCTTAATGTGATGATTCAAATGCCAACAAATGCCTGCGTGCGTGCTTTGTACTTCTTTCTAAATCTCAAGAAATTACTTTTACAGCTAATGCTTATTCACAGTTGTCACAAGATCAGCCTCATTACTGTTGTCTCCGGATACAAAGCTTGCTATTATTCTTTTTAGGGTTGAGCCTGCAAGAACATGCGCTAGCGCATGAGTCTCGCTTGCGAGACTCTGTTGTTAACTAAAAAGGGTTTGTTGCCCGCCTGTTGCTTCCCATTTGTTGGCTTGCATGGCACTCTTCTTTAAAGCTTTGTAATTCGTCACTGCAGGCCAACCTAATCAGTGCCCGTCTGCTGCGCCCGTCGTGATTGTGGTACTTTCTTTTTTACTTCTAGGTCCCTGCAAACAGAAGGCATGTGACTGGCAAAAATGTGCCCTACATGACAAACAAAATTGCAAAGTTATTTTTTCTATAGTTAACTCTTTTCTTTGTTTTTGCCAAGTCTTCTTTTCTCACTTTGCACTCTTGTTTTGTTTTTGTTTGTGGGCGCAGTTCTAAAAAGATAATGATTATATTCTTCTAAACATTGCAACATTAGGCAACATTGTTATTTTCTGATGTATATCTTCCGAACTCCACCCCACTTCAAACCTAACCACTCATCCCAATCAACTCTAATCCGCCACACTCCAATCTTTCCAATTTACCCTTCTTCAATCTGCCCCATCTGCCCCACTCCAATCCAAAACAATCTGCCCCACTTCAATCCAAAACACTCTGCCCGCTCAAATCAAAAACAATCAGCCCCATTCCAATCTGCCCCACTCCAATCCAAAGCAATCTGCCACACTTCAAACTGCACCATTCCAACCTGTTCTACTCCAATCCCAATCTTCCCCAATCCAATCCAAAAGAATCTGCCCACCTCCAGACTGATCCACTCCAATCTGACCTACACCAGTCTGCCCCAGTCCAAGCCATCCAATCTAATCAACGCCCACATCCAATTCAATCCAATTCACCGCAATCCAGTCCACCCCACTCCAATTCAATCCATCACAATTCACCAAACACCATTCCAATACAGCCCAATCCAATGTACCCCACTCCAATCCAATCCACCTCATATCAATCCACTCATCCCCACCCCACCCCACCCCACTCCATCTCAATCCATACCACCTCACTTTAATTTGATCCACCACAAGCCAACCACTCCAATCCAAACCAACCAATTCCAGTCCATTCCACCCCCTCCTCTCCAATCCACCGCACACCAATCCAACCCACTCCAATCCAGAACCCAATCCACCCACTCCAATCCATTCCACCTCATTCCAATTCAATGCATCCCACTGCATTGCAATACACTTCACTCCAGTCCACCCTACCCCACGCCAGTCCACCACACACTAGTCCACCCCACTCCAGTCCGCCCCCTCATCTAATCCACCTCACTCAATCTAATTCACCCCACTCCAATCCACCCACCTCAAAGCAATCTACCCTACTCCAATCCACTCCACTAAATCCTTCTCACTCCAATCCAGTCACCACAATCCAATACATCCTAATCAAACCCACCCCAATCCAATCCACCCATCCCACTCCAATCCATCCCGCTCCAAGCCAATCCACCCAAGTCCAGTCCACCCCACCCCACCCAGAACCAATCGACCCCATTTCAATCCACTGCATTTCAATCCACCCCATCTAGCCCACTCCTGTTCAATCCACTTCAATCCAACCCACCCCACTCTACTCCAATTCAGTCTACTCCAATCAGCTTCACTCTACCCCATCCAGTCCACCTCAGTTCATTCCACCTCACTCTCCATCCAGCAGGCCCACCTCCAATCCAATCCAATCCATTGCAATCTACTCCAATCGACCCCACTCTAGTCCTATCCACCCCACTCCAATCCAATCCACCTGACTCCAATCCTTTGACTCCAATCCACCTCATTCCAATCCAAACCACCTCACTCCAGTCCAGTCCAATCACCCCACTCAGGTTCAATCTCATCCACCCTATTTCAGTCCAATTTAACCCACCCCACTCCAAACCACACAATTCCAATCCAATCCACCCCAATTCAATTCACCCATACCAATCCAATCTAATCTACTCCACTCCACCCCAATGCAATCCACCTCACCCCCATTTCAATCCACCCCACTCCAATCCACCCCATTCAGTCCACCCACTCCAATTCACCCCACTTCACCCAATCCACCCCACCCTACCCCAATCCAATGTACCCCATTCTACTTCAATCAAATAGACTATTTTAATCCACTCCAGCCCACTCCACCCTATTCCTCCCCACTTCGCGGCTCTTTATGACACTCTCTGCCACTGAACTACTGAACTTTACTCACCTCTATTCAACTCTATGACACTCTACCGCACTCTATCACATTGTATTGCAACAAATCCCCTCTACAACACTACTCAACCCACTTCACTCTTTCACACTTCACGCCACACTAACTTGTAGCCATGCTGAACAGCAGCCACACTGGTGTAAAAACACATAGCCAAGCCAATAGCTCTTGTATAGGCAAGACCTATTGGTTTTGCCAGTGCTTGTTTGTTGTTGCTACATGGATGGACCTACAAATCTCAGCATGTCTGTACAAACAGGACGACTGAAGGTGACACCATGACATAGAGCCAGCAGGCCCCACTCCAGGACACAGAGAATGAAAAGAGACACTTAGGTTTTATTTAAGTAGGTGGCAATATAAACATTATGTAGACCCTACCATATGCCTGCACGTGTGCATCCATTTTGCTTCCAAGAGGCGCCAGAAATGTGTTTTATTTCCCGTTGCATACTCAAGGTGATATATTTTGGATATATCCTAGATATTGGAAAACGAAAAGGACACCAAGCAATCTATAAAAGCCAATGCGTGCAGCTCTCTTTTTCTGTAATATAATTCATGCATTCAGATAAGGTAACCAGATGATTCTCTGCCATCAACACATCTCATTGCCATTTCTCGGATTTCGTGTAACAATATACTGCATTCTTAGAGTAGAAGTTTTTATTCAGTTCCACTGACCAAATTAGCTTCATTTACCAGAAAGGAATCACTTAAGAAAGTCTATTACTGGAAAACTGTGTCAACTTGACAGAGAGCAATCTAGTTACCCTACGTTTTGGGTTTTTGGAACTTTGTATACATCTAATTTAATAAAATAGCAAATAAAAATGGCTTGTCACATAAATTATACACAGAAAACAGTTTACATTCTCTTCAATTTCTCATCTGGTTACGATACAGTGGACCACATAATTCTATTGGAGAGGCATGTCTGCACTGGCTGTGGCATTTATTGAATCCTTTGTCTCAAACCACTGCTGAAAAAATCTGATATGGTGAGTGGACTCATGCTCAGAATGTTGTCAGTTGGACTACTACACTTTCTGTCCATCTCTGGTGTACTAATCAACATGTAAGTGCACCCCAAGCACAACATCATCAGCAGAACATGGGGAATTCCCAAATGTACCTGATGACACACAATTCAACTTGTTTTTGTGTCTGGAAAGCAGACTAGAGAATCATGCAAACTTACCTTTGCATCTGAACCGGGTGCTTCACTTGATGAAAGAGGGCTTACGGTATATAAATTAACTTAGAACTGAGATACTCATTGTGTGCAGAGTAGAGCTGGACTCTTTGTATGGTCTCATGGGTCTTGGGAGACCTCCACTCCACTCACTGAAGGGAAGGAGTCTGTGAATTGCTTTTGCCTCCAAGCTCTCATTTGCGTAAAAAGTCTACCGGGGTCAAGGTAACCATCATGCAGGTCCCTCCATTCCAAAAAATCCTCCTGCTACTCTTAACTGACCACTGGGCAGAACTTGCAAGATGTTTATCCGTTTCACACCTTAACCACTTCAATTTCCTTTACACATTTGTTCTTAAGAAGCTCTTTGGTAGGTTGTGAAGGTTACAAACCCACATGGGAAGAATGTGCTTGAATCTTTGTATGTGTGAGGATATCAGATCGGTCCCAACAACAATCAACTGGATGAACCTTGATCACATTTAAAGTCCTCTGTACTGAGGGCCGAAAGGGATAATCACAAGCAGCACTGGCACAAATGCTCACACCAGCCCATCACCCTTCGGTTCCTCACAATATCTTTCTTTCCACCAATCCATCCAGTTTTTTCTCCTTATTCCTTCTCTCTCTGATCACTTTGCCTCTACCTTACTCCTCCCTTCATCTCTGTCTCTTACCCTCGAAGCCCCCGTTCCTGCTGCAATTAACCTCAGTAAGCGCCAGAAAGTGACAGAGGGACCAGGAGTTGACCTGGACTTTCAGAGCCAGCCTCCAATAGCCCTAGCCCACTGGGGAGATGCCTGGTGCAACATAAAGCCTGTCAATCCCTGCCTATACTATCTCCAAATCTACTGGGACAAAACCCAAAAGTATCTGAAAAAATCAGCTACCCCTCACTCTATGTTCAGGAGCTGCACACTTAAGGAACACGCTTTCAAGTGGCTGAAGCATCAGGGCCTCAAACTGTGGAATACCCTGAAACCACGCCTGGGAGTCAGACTAAACTAACTGTGGTTCGGAAAACATCTGAAAACTGGATCTTCAAGCTCACTTTGAGCAAAACTTCAAGCTGATCAGCAGTCGCAAATGATGAAGGTCAGAAAAGATTCCTACCTTACTCAATCAAACTTTAACTTCCCGTTTCAAGGCAATTTCCAGTGCTCTGGGGAAACTGAAACTTAATGCGCAGCTCTTTAGAAACCAAACAAGTAAATAAACGACTGCTCATGTGTATTATTTGTGTTTTGTTTGCCTGTTTGATGCCAAGGGAGGTTCCAAGCAGCTGATCTGAACAAAGCGTCTATTCAAAAGATCAGTGGCTTGCCTTTGGTTAACTCTATATGGGTGTGTTACTCACTTCCTGGTCCACAACTCTCCATTACTCACTGTAAAACACATGGGTGACAGCCACAGAAGTAAACGCATTAAAAATGTGCATATAATGCACTCTATCATTTATAAGAATACTTACTGCTAGCAAAATATTAACTCCAAACGCTCCACGGTAATTTATTGAAGAAAATTCTTGAAAGTTTACAAAACGGTGAAATGATCAATACAATTTGATACTTCTTAAAGGAAAAGTACTGTGTTTGGTATTTTTTAGTATCACTAAATATATTTTAAGCACCGTGAACTTTCTAAGAAGTAAAGACTGAATAGTAATGTCAGGAAAGGTCTGTCTGCTTTATATGGTGCATATTTAATCATTGTTCTGACAGCTGTTTGTAAGCAGTGAAATCAGTTTAGCTTCTGGAGACAGCTCAACAATTTCAGAAGCAATGAATGACTGATAGTTTTTTAGAGCGCAACTGATGCTCAAGATTTCAGACGTCTTTACACTACAGGAACCAGGAAAACAATAAAAGGCAAAGCCAATAGGTCTGACCTATGTAAGAGCTACTGGCATTGCCGATATGTTTAGCCATGTTGTGCTCCAGCAAGGCTGCTGTTCAACACGACTGAAGGTTAGAGCGGTAAAGAAGAGAGGCATGGAGTGTCGTAAAGTAAAAAAAGAGTGGAGTGTTATGGAGTGGCGTTGCATATAGTTGAGTGTTGCAGAGTAACGTGGAGTGATATGGAGTGAGCAGAGTGTCGACGAGTGAAAGGGTGTAGAAGGGAGTAGAGTTCAGTGGTGTAGAGTAGAGTAGAGTGTCATAGAGTGAAGTGGAGCCGGATAACGACTGTAGCCACTACTTAACTGTGTATGGACAGTTTGCAGAGCAATTAAGGGGCAACTGGGATAATGTGCAACCCTATTCTTGCTAACGGGCTGAGTAAGTTCCCCCTAAAGTTGTCCTCCTAGGATTGGGCGCCGAAGCCGGCGCAGGGTGTTAGCACCCGAAGTGATTTTCTTTGGCTCAATTTATCCCATACAGTCCATAGCCCCAATAATTGGAAAAATGACTGCAAGAGAACTGAGATCAAGGTAAAAACTGACCTCAAGATTGTGTTGAAAGACTAAAGCTAACCCATTGAGAAACACAGCACCCCCCATTTAGGAATACTCAAAGGTAGTGGTAAAACACCGATGTTCTTTAAAAAATAATCTGAAGAAAACCCCACTTTTAGTGAAATAGCACGGTCAACTCGACTAGGGGAGTCGAAGGGCAAGGATATTCCTCCCACGGTGCATGTAGAGGATGAGTGGAGCTCTCCCACTCCAAAATAAACTCAAATTCAAGTGCCACCTTTTTTTGGAGAAAGCCAGAAGACTATTAGGAGAGAGGTCCTTATCATATGTAGGGTGTCATTATGAACACAGCGGTAACAACCGCCGTGTTCATGCTGGCGGTCAAAACACTGACCGCCAGCGACACCGGATCCCCGCCGGCCACATTATGAACATTTCTGTGGGCCGGCCGGCGGAAACATTGTTTCCGCCCGCCGGCTCACAGAAAGGCCCATCCGGGACATTGACGCGGCTCTGTGCGGCAGATGCAGTTGCACCTGTCGGGCAGATCACGGCTTGCGCGACGGGGCTCTGCACCGGGGGCCCTGCACTGTCCATGCAGGGGCCCCGTCAGGAAAAGGCTGGCAGGAAATGAAACATTATCCGCAGGGTAGCGCCGCTACCCTGGCGGATAGTGTTTCAACTCACTGCCAGGCTGCCTGACGGCGGGAGCCTGGCGGTGGGTGAGGGGTGCCGATGGCGGCCCTCACCATGTTCAGAATATGGCGGTTTGGCCCGCCATGCCGGCTGGCTGGTTCAGCCGCCAATACCGGCATGGCGGGCCAAACCGCCATGTTCGTGATGAGGGCCGTAGTGCCAGGAGGTAAAGGTATTGAGGCCTCACAGCCCCTTTGGCCTCACATCCCTCATTAGTTCTGGACTATACTTTACCTGAAATCTCACCACTCAAACCAGTGTTTCTGGTCTTGGAAAGGAGTGTGGGGACACAATCTTAAACCCCTTAGCAGCAAAACAATCCATGGCTCTGTTCTCGAGTACAGACTCTAACCTCTGATCACTCAAATCTTTCAGCCTCTCTCTACTTGCTGATGAATCCTCCGATTAGTATTTCAGCTGACTATGTATGCTTCTCAAGATCTTTGCAGAGCCTCAAGGGAATTTTGTCACCCATTTAAGCTCTACAGTAGAAGAACACTGACAGCTTAGACCATATTTTAGACCTCCTATCGGTTATACTGAAAGAATTACCCGTAAAATCAAATAGGGATGAAAATATGTCTAGTGTAAAAAGCTCTGCTGCTAGCATGGCAGATATAAGTACCCAAGTGGGTGATCCTCAGATTATTCCACAAAGAAAGGATAAAAGGTGTTATCAACCAATAGATCTAAGCCATCTAGAAGCTGTCTTCAAGGTATAAGAAATATCAGCTCTCAAGGGCACAAATAATGGGCCAGCTCCCTCTGGTCACGTCCCGGACTCAGGCAAATCATGTGAGGTTTTCTCCATCTTTAATAAAGGTAAAAGGTGAAATCTGGGAGTGGTTACCCAGGATCCAGGCCCTCAACCTGGTAAGGAAAAAATAACATCAAAGAAAAGGCAAAAAGAAAACTGCGAAGGATAATTAAGAGAAAAACAAGAGAAGTTAAATTCCAGGTGGGGGATCTGACAACTGAGAAGGCTGCTGTGCCACCTTCTAACACTATTGAAACATCCCCTGTACTCCAGGGGATGGCTTCCCCTCGCATGATTGCAAAACCAACAGAGCCTGTGTCGGCTGATAAAGGTGCTGTACTCAAGTCCACTCATGATGATCATGATACATTAATGGCTCTCCAGGGAGAGGGGGCACTTACTGTGGTAGCTGGAGCAAGAATTCCAGGCCGGAGGTGGACTTAAGGAGGGGGAAAAGATACACTGCAAGAAAGATAACTGGGTTCTCCAATTGGTGGATATTTTTTCAGATTCTGAGTCAGAAGGTGTATTAAATAGATGGCGTATCTTATCTCTGTTTAAGCCTATCCCCTCGCTGGCTAAAATATCCTCTAAAGACATCTCTTTGAGTGTTCTGCCATAAACTTGTGTGACATCTGCTTCCTGGCCACCTGTATGGGTTCATTTTTATTCCAGGACAGTAGCAGAAGAAGTCCTGAACTCGCTGGATGAGCTAAGGCAGTCAGGCTTTGATATCTATGACACATTTATTCTACAGCCGGAATTCCCTTTGACCCAGCAAATGTATGATAAGAGCCATGGGGACTAGGTGGGGGTTAAACCTATCATTGTAATCAAGACCCCCTGATATTGGGCGAGGGACGTCAGGTGGGCGCAAGTTTTGAAAAGATCTTTGTTGTGAAAAGGACAAGGGCAGGCAAATTTTCACTGACCAAGTGGAACCACTCAAAAAGAGCGAATCTATCTGCATTTGGATTGAGGATACAATCAACTAAAAAAGGTGCTGGCAAAAACCCCTCTTTTGTAGATCCTGATGACTCTGCGGTTAATTTCCTGTCTTGGAACATTACAGGGCTGAAAAGGAACTTTGAATCGCTTCTGTTGGTTATCAAAGACAAGAGCATTGTGATCACTGCATTACAAGAAACCTGGGAAACAGAGGACTTGGTGTTGACTAATTATATTGTTTTTAGTACCAAAGCCGTCAAGGGACAATTTGGGTGCGCTGTGGGGGGCTTAGCCATCATGGTACTGTTAAGTACGATGTTGTGGTGTCTGCCTTATTTATGGAATGCACTGATTTCTTGACATTATCAGTATCTGGTGTGCAATCAACCAAGACGAAAAAATTGAGCCAAAGGGATGCCCTGACTTAATTAATTGATACTTATCTTCCTCCGAAAATAAGGAAAGAAAAACAACTGAATGAGTTGGCATTACTATTGGATGAGACTCAATTGTTGCTTCTTTATGTGCCAATTCTACTGATGGGAAACCTTAATGTAAAGATCCCTCCTAGCCAGCTTAGGTATGATCTCCAAAGGGAGAAAGAAAACCCCTTGAACATTCCCTGTCAGGTTTTGGCGTGTCAGCCGAGGGAGGGGTCTGGCAGACAATTAGGTACCCTACTAAATAGTCTAAAGATTACTATATTAAACTGGAGATGTGTGGGTTATCAGCCGACGCAACCAACATTTGTTTACGGAGGGTAACTTCATGGATTGATTATGCTCAAATCTCCTTTGAGAATTTTGGGTTGGTGAAGGATTTAGCGGCTAGTGATCTATTTTATAGTGACTGTAATCCCCTCATACTCCTTTTGTTCAGGAGAGCTCACCAAAGAGACCGTTGGTCCAATAGTTCGCCTTTGTACTGCACAAATGAGTGCAGAATAGTGTTGTCTGCTAAATTAAAATGCCACATTATAAGTGATAAGATGAAGTTGTTAAATTCCCAGTCTAACCTTCCCTCACTTGACACAGTTCAGGATTTTGTAAAGCTCTTTGCCTCTAAATGGCATCCGTACGCCTAGATAGCTGTCGAGCTAGAAAGGACCTATTTAGTTTGGGGAAGGCATGGGCTAAGTCAGCTTTAAAGAGGTGTAAAAAGCAGATAGAGCAGTAAGGGAGAGAATTATAAGAAAACACAGGCAAGCCTTCAGGGAAGATAGGCGGCAAATACAGTGGAGGGAAAAAGAAAGCTTTTGGACAAAGGCAATAGCCTCCCCTTTAACCTGCAACCTAAAGAGTTTCTGGTGCATAACTAATATCATACTAGGGTGAGCATCAAAAACTGCTGCAGCACCAACTCCCGAAGAAACCTGGGTTAGATACATTTCAGAACTCCATAAGGTAGAGGATGGTGACAGAGGTGCCCCCAGACCTCTGCTGATCAGTTTGCCTGAGAAGGGGAGGGGTACTGAAAGCATCCCGTTTCCCTCTGTTAATAGCATCAAAACAGTGAAAGAAAGTATGAAAAGCTCCAGGGCTTATTGTCCTAATGCTATTTTTTCAGACAGTATCAAGCTAAATCCCCGCCTGTGGGCACAGATCCTACCACAGTTATTTGGAGCAATAATCAGGGGTCAGGATATGCCGGAATCCCGGAAAGGGAGCATCAGAGTGCCATTGTTTAACAAGCATTTTCAATGCAACGGGTCTCGCATTTGTTCGAGTTAGAGCTATTAGCGTTGTAAAGCAAAAGAAAACGCAGCACGATTGCACTGCTTGGAAAATAAACAAATAAAGTAGTCCGGACTCCAGGCTGAAAACATCGAACCTCGTATGTTTTTGGTACTTTACTGGAGCTGTGTAGGTGGGCTAAACACCGGAAAAGGCATGACGTATGCATGCCTTTCACAAATGAAAGCAAGCGGATTTAAAAAGGCAAGCCCTCAAACCAATGTAAGTGATTGACGTGGCATGGGCGTGGTTTCAAGCCCAAAGAGAGATCACAGAATGGACGGAGCACTTTGTGCTCGCCCATAAAAAGGGTGATCGGGCCCTGCCACCAAATTATCGTATGATCACCCTATTGGACATCCCGAATAAAATGTATGCGTGGCACCTGCTCTGCCTACTAGAAGATTGGGTGAGTGTGGCCAGAATTCTACTTCCGGTCCAAATGGTTTTTCACAAAGGATATTCAAGCATGTATGGTTGCTTGATATTAAACCTGTTGGCTGAAGAATACGCAGTTAAAAGGAAACATCCCCTCTATGTGTCTTACATCGACTTGTCAACAGAGTTTGACACCATAAATAGGACTTACTCTGGGAAATGATGGCTAGATGGAACTGATCACCGGGACAAATGAAGCTGGCAATTCAATTGCATGAGGGCTCATGGACTAGAGTGGAACTTGTGGGCAACAAGGCCTTGTCCAAAACGATTTATACCCATAATGGTCTTAAGCAGGTGTACATCTTGGACCCGCTTCTGTTTTCTATCTGTATAGCGAATGCCATCGTAGGCTTTTACAAGTCAGATCGTTCGCTCCTAAACTATTTAAAGTTTAACTTAATGTTCCATTTTCGAAATGTAATTGAAAAATAAAATGTGCTCTGGAGCGAATATGGAAAGAAGTGGAGCGGCTTGGCATTAGAGTGCAGCAGAAAATGATATAAAAATGAAAAAAATAAAGCAGCTGAAGAGGAGGAATGGGGAACTTGCACGGAGGCATGGGGAGCAAAGGATGAACAAAGGCAGCAGTGTAGGGTGAAATGTGAGAATGGACAACTGGGGCATCATGGGGTTGAAAAGCACACGGGAGAGAGCAAGGAAAGCCATGAATTCACATAAAAATTTTGAAAGAAAAAAATGTTTCCTAAGGTCTGCGAGGGAGCGATACAACTCTCCAATCAAAATGATGATAAAGAAGCAAAGAATTAAAGAAGAAAAGTAAGATAAGGTAGACATAGGCCTTTGACACAGGCAACTAAACGTTCTGTGAGTAAAACCTAAAAAAAAAAAGGGTGGGAACTTTTAGTGCTAAACCACATAGTGGGACAGCTTCCACACACAACTCAGGAGGTTCTTCCCTGCCTCGAGTGGCACAGGCAACCAGAGTGGAGGACGAAAGACAGCAGAGAAAGAGACAGCCCGAGAGACAAAATAGGAGACGGGGAGGGGAGATCAACAGAATCCCGAAATTTGATCAAGGACTGACTGGAGAGTGAAGAAAAGTCAAAATCACATCCCCATAAAAAGTTGCAATACTTTGCACAAACTCACATGCTTCAAACAATACACTTAGCGGTCTTCCATCAAGAAATGGAACAAAGGCGTTTCACATTCTATGAACACTTTAATATGCAAAAATCCTTGGAGAAAGGAAACTAAGGCCCATATTTAATAAAAAGTGGCACATCAGCTATGATGTGCCATTATTCGTGCGCCCCTATTGTCACCTAATGACACCAAGGTTGTGCTGTATTTATGATACAGCGCTCCATGGCGGTCGTTAGCACAATAGCGTCAAAATTATTGATGCTATTGTGGCAGTTCGCTACACTCAGGCCCATTTTTATACTTTTTTAGCACCGCATTTGCGCCGCTTTTTGATGCAAATGCGGCGCAAACTTACAAAATACAATTGTATTTTGTACGTTTGCGCTGCTTTGTGTAAAAAAATGATGCAAATGCGGTGCTAAAAAAGTATAAATATGGGCCTCAATGCTTTAAAAGGGCCGGTACTGTCCAGTACAGAGGACCAGCACTCTTTTATTTTGAGACGGAGAGTACCTGCACTACTCAGGCAAAACGTAATACTTTAATTGGAGAGTACCAGCACTTCTCAGAAATGAGCAGGAACTCTGATACAGAGTACCTGCATTTCTATTTTCCCATTTCAAGCCCTGCCTAAACTAGCATCAAAAATGTTGACGCTAGCGCAGCAAAGTGCAAGGAGACCCATAGGTTACTATAGGAGCGTCATTTTAACGCCTGCTCTGGGCAGGCATTTAAAATGAGGACAAAAATGGTGCAATGGAATCTTTTAAATTTCTCTGCGCCATTTTGCAGGCTTCCTTGTGCCAGAACACTCCTCTTGCATACATTATTCCTGAAGGAAGCATAATGTGGCACAAGGGGATACAAAGTGGCACAATGCATGCATTGATCCACTTTATAAATATTGCCTGGCAGAAAAGCCACTTTAGCGCTGCCTTAGCGTAAAACAAATGACACTATGGCAGTGCCAAGTTGGCTCTAGGGGCTCTTAAATAAGGATCCAAAGTTCTGGTCCTCAAGTGTAGAAAAATCATTTTGAAACAAATATGTAGCAAGGAGTGTGTGTTTGTCTGTTTGTAGTATATCCTGCTGGTATGTTAGAGATCAATCGCTCAGGAACACAAGTCACTGAGTTCAACAAAATGTACTTAAGTATTATGTAAATTTATGTTAGAAATTCCTTCCAAATAGTGATTGGCAGGTAAACCAATAGGCTGCTAGTCTCAAAAGATAGACCATCATCCACAGGCGCTAGGCCCTAGGTCTTTAGGGTGGAATAAATAGTAGTGACTCAAGTCTCTCTCGTGGTCAAACATGTATGAAGTAGCGAGTTACCCATCCACCCAAAGCATTTTTAATCATTCCCAGTGTATGACATGTTCTAGAACCACAACTGAAAAGGCGTAATGCAGGTGTTGACATGTACTCCAGTCGTTTGCAATAGACATATTCACTAACCCCAAAGTGCAACTTCCCGGGAGGCTTTAGATTTCGCAAATGTTTGTGAAACCAGGGAGGCATTACTTGATAGTACAACAGTTGTGAAATGTGGGCAGTGGTAAATCGTGCCTGAACTCCACCAAATAAGTTGAAGTTATCCTGAATTTCTGTGGTCTGACAATATCAAGTAAGTGTATGTTTCAGCGTGATTAAGGTCTATGAAATCAAAACTGCATTTATTAAATCATGACAAAGTAACTTGTGCTTTTGATGAAAAAAGCCCAATAGTATTTCTGGGCACACACTCATTATATAAATACAAACTACATATATTACTAGGAAGATATGCTGTTAATGTGCACATTTCTGTATGTGTACCAAGGTGACATCTAACTGGGTCACGTTGGGGATCGGTGATATGCGTGCCTGTCTGTAGCAGTATTCTGAGAAGCAGAAACATTGGCTTACTTATAGAACAAACCAGGGCTCACATGTACACACAAAACTGAAAGGTATGTCAACAGTGAGAAATGAATCTATCCTGAATTTTTAGCTTGCATCTACATCATCACTTTACAGAAGAACACTGTTGATTCCATGGTTTACCCGATGGAGTGAAGACATTGACCCATTGAGTACACACAAAAAGTGTCACATGCACTGGTAGTGAGACCATCTTAAAAATGACAAACAAACACATTTGTGCATAATACACCTTCACAGGTGGACAACCAGGAGAACGTGGGCACGTAGACAGCTACATGTAAAGACACATGCTACGGCTAGCTCTGCTCCCTGGATGTTCACATGGTGATACACGTCTGGTCTGCTGAATCTGGTTTTGTCACCCGTGCCCATCAGAAAGCTTTTATGAGGAAGTGGTTTCACAACTGGTTTTAGAGGAACCCGCACAGCAGGAGCTTCCAGTCTGCGGCGCTTGCCATGGCTCTCAGATGGAGGACTCAGACAGCACAGAAGTGTGGTAAGTGCGCATTTCTAGTTACAGGCCCTCGCGTCCTTTCAACACTTCAGTCCTTGAAGCCAATTCTGTATTAAAAAGAGTCAAAGATGCCTTGTGTTTCTGCTTCAATGCTTAGCCAGCTCACTTCTGATTAAAACTGCGCTCCCTCATGTACAGTAATATAAATATCTCAGCATTATAATATCTCCCTGCCTCTACACACCGAGTAGAGCAGGAACATTTTGAGAATTATGATATCACTATTCACTTATTTATAAGCATCAGCATGCAAACTCCATCAGAATCATTTTGACAAGAGTGCTCTACATAGCACTAATCACATAGCACATAAGCAGTTGTAAAAGTGGAAGCGTGAGATGAGGTTGATGTAATGTAAACCGGAAAAACAAACAAAAGTTTCAAAACGTATATATATGCATATTAACTATAATTACAGTGACTGGTACATTGTGAAGGATAATGTGTAGTGTAGTTGATGATTAGGATTCTTCTGACAAGAGGTGATCTTGGTGAATGACCAAATAGCTTATTAAAATATCATGTGACATGAATATTTTGATTGTTAATCTTGATTATTTTATTTCTAATTAATTATACATATTTTTAGTTCTTTACATATTTAAATTATGTGTTTTTTTCGATTCATGTATAATTTTGGGTGCAT
Organism: Pleurodeles waltl; assembly: GCF_031143425.1. Classification (NCBI taxonomy): domain Eukaryota; kingdom Metazoa; phylum Chordata; class Amphibia; order Caudata; family Salamandridae; genus Pleurodeles; species Pleurodeles waltl. The sequence goes on from NC_090445.1 coordinate 1,446,182,175, forward strand.
GGTTGTAATATTATTATTTATATTCATTTATTTTCATTTGATTTTGTTTAAATTGAGTAACATTTTCATTTAAATGTTTTATATACATTTTGGGTGTTTGTGTTATTTTAGGTTGTAGGGAGGTAATGTAATTATGTTATTTATGTTTTTTTTTAACAATTGTTTTGTATTTTGTTCGTTTTTTAAAAGTTTATATTGTATGCTTTTTATATAAAATATGGTTTAAAATTTAATGTTGTTCGGTATTTCAAAGTTTCATTAAAAATAAATATGAGTTGAAATAGTATATGTAATCCTTACAAAGTTCTACATTTTCTCTACTGGTATATTCATTGGAGTAGGGATAGTAAATGTAACCACTCCATAGTCAGAAGTGGTAAATCTAACCCCAATCCAAAATAAGTTTTCCTTTTGTGCAGTAGGAAGAGCAAATCTAACCCCTCCAAAGTCACAAGAGTCAATTTGTCAGAATGCCAGAGGTGGCGGAAGTGACATCACATGCCCTTTGATCTTAATGGCATCACAAGAAGTGATCATCATATGACTCTCAATCCTGTTTTTTTTCAAACAATACTTGTTATATGACCTTAACCATGATGAGATAATAGACAACTATTTTAGATACCAACTATGTGGATTGGATCTCTGAAATTCCTTGGAAGTAAATCTTACCCTCTATTGTAGTGGGCAAGCAAAGCAAAAAGCCAGGCCTCTACTAATGGGTTCCCTCCTCGCCCATTAAATTGTGAAAAGAATCTGGTCATTTAATGCATTTTTTTAAAAATGTGCTAAAACCTCACAGGCTCTGAAATGGCATTCATTAAATCTTCAAATCCTTTCATGGTGTGCCAAGCCAATGAAACCTTATGCTCCATAAGAATAGACATTGTTTTCAAAATGTGGTCAAAAATTAGCTCATCTGTGTCAGGGACAGCATTTTGTTTTGGATGCACCATATGCCATGGGTGCCCTTAATATTCTAGTGTCCAAATGTTTCTACTTATGCTATCTACATATCATAAATGACCCTTATTGTCAAAAATTACCTCAGTATGTCATGGTCAGCATTTTGCCATGGTTGGTCCTCTCCTATTTGTCAGGCTGTCCTCCATTTTGCCAAAAAATACTTCCAATGTACTAGTACCAGCACTACCTCTAGTATGCCACTATCAGTATTTTACTATGGGTGCTCATTATTCTAAAATTTACCTCCAATGTCCCACCCGCACTTTGTTGCTATGAATTACCTCAAATAAGCTAGCACCATTATTGTACCACAGCCTATCTTTAAAAGACACAATTTACCTTTAGAGTGCCAGGGCCTAAGACAAATTTGCAAGCAAAACACCACATTCTCACAATCAATTAAATCAGCTCCCTTACACACTCACATAAATACACTCTCAATTACAAGCATACACACACAACATACATGTAAATTCAGTTTTTACTTACCTTAGATGCAATCTAAGGTCCATTCCAGGTAATTGTGTTCTATTTTTTACCACACTAAGAATGAATAATGGAATAGTATAGCAAAAATGCACAGAAAATAAGTGGTCCAGAGTCACCCAGTGTTCCTGGTACTGTTTTTGCCACCTTTGAGGTTATGAGTCGCAAAGGCAGTACCAGAGGTTGCAGAGGGCAAGCTAGAGGTTGCAGCTGCGATCCCTGGCGACCCCCAAATGATGGCCATGACTGTGGCCCAGGGGCATTGGGCCGCCTCGGGAAAGCACCAGATTGCATCACAGGAAGTCAGATTTTTTTTTTTATGCTTTAGGCATGGGGAGGATAAGGGCCAGATTTAGGGTTTGGCAGATGGAATACTCTGTCACAAATATGATGGATATCCAGTCCGCAGCATTACGATTTCCTTAGGATGAAATGGAATTGTAATACGGCAGGCAGGATATCTGTCGCATTTGTGATGGAGTAACACCATCCTCCAAACTCTAAATCAGGCCCTAAGTGATTTGCCCAGATTCACAGAGTTTTAAGCCAAAGCTTGGACTTTGAGCCTAGTTTCCCAATTACAAAGGTGACAGCTCTGGGCTTTAGGCAACATCTCCTCCCCACAGCTGCTCTTGGTGTCTTCCTGCCAAGGCTTGTTCCGGTATACGGTCACTTAAATAGGACAGTGATGAGAAAGGTGGTCACAAAGATAATCCAAGTCTAGGTGGACAATAATAACTTGGCCAGAGTCGTTTTGCATTTCATTGCGAGTCATTTGGAAAATAACTCATTACGAGTCATTTGGAAAAGAACCTGAGATGCTTAAGACCTGGCTTTTCAATTAACTAACCTAATATAGGGAGGGCTAGACACACATAAAACTCCTCAGCACCAGGATGCCTTTGCCGGTAATAGTTCACTTTACAAATACACATAACATTCATATTATAGAGTCTTTAGAGTAGAGCATTGAGTAGGGGACTGTAGTATGTACTGCTCAGTACTACTTTATTATACCATGCACACGACATGAACAATGATTTATGTTAAAACACGATTACAATTTTATTGATGGTCTTCACCTGTGATGGAAATTATTTGATATTTATAGTCCTGATTCACAAAGGTAAACTTACAATTTGGTGTAAGTTTACTCTCTTTGGGTAATCGATAACAAACTATTTAATAGTAACTTTACAGTTGTCGAGACTAAGCGGTTGGGGCGGAGAACTCTGCACATAAAAAATAAGCCTGTCCTATCTTTTAATGGCAGAGTTTGCCACCTCTACTGAGGAGTTCATGACCAGGTCCTCAAACGCCCAAAAAATGATAGGCCTGTCCTATCTTTTTATGTGGAGAGTTCTCTGCACCCGCTGTGGAGTCTCTGCAGTCGTAAAGTTACTATTAAATTGTTTTTGAAAACCAAAAAAGAGGAAACTTGCACAAAAGTGCAAGTTCACCCTTGTAAATCGGGTTCAATATTTCCCAACAACCTTCATCCATACCTACATACATGTATACTGGGGTTGCCCCCACTAAAATGGCTGTAGGGTGACTGTGGACACTGGTGTGAAATACATGCATTTGATGCCCTGTTATCATTAAACTATGACAAACTCTACCCAACGCCAAATATGGCATCTGCAGTTCTGAAAATGTTTCTATAGCTTTCTGTTTCCTGTCTCCTGGCAGCTCAGATGGACAATTAAGAGCTTGAGCTTTTCTCCTCAGTTAGGGGAAGCCTTTCAAACTAGGCAGTTTTTCAAATGTGATCTGCCTCAAGAAGTAACCTATCCACAGGCTTATGACATTCAGACAGAGTGACTCCATTTTATGTTCAACTGACATAAAGCGCTTTCTTATTTTAGGAAAAAAGGGGACACAGTTCATAAAGAGGTGGGCCGGCGCACAGGAGGGATGGAGATTAATAAAATTAAATAAAATAAAAAAACATTAAACTTGCCACCGCCGATCCTCATCATCTCAGCAGCAGGCAGAAACAGGCTTCTAGCCTGCCCTGTGGCCAATCCTGACCCTGCTCAAAGCAGAGTCAGGATTGGCTGGGAGCACCCAGCCAGGGTACTCACATGTATACTGGGAGCCTGTCCCTGATCTCTTCAGCCCGGCAACACATTGCCGGGCTGGAGAGAGCACAGTGCGCCTGTGTGTTTGTCCCCCCCAAGATGGCCGGTCAAACATACATGCGCACAGTGCACTCCTCTCAGTCCTTGTCATCCCCAATGCTCCGGCCCTTTAACCATGAAAGGATAATAAACTTAGTTTATTATCCATTCATTGTTAAAGGATTTGCAGCGCTTGCTGCTGGAAGGGGGGCAACTCTCCTCCGCCATAGGAGGAGCCACCACTGAAAATACCAGGGATAGCGTAAATGATATCACATGCCATTTGACCTTTACTTTCAGTCACACACACATGCTTACATTTTTGCACACTCTCTCTCACATAAACACGCTTTTAAAAGAATTTGTACTTGCCTCAGCTTTCAGATAGGAATCTATTGAAGCTAATTGCACTCCACTTTTGTTACACAAATAGTGAATAATATTATTCAATATTTGTGTAGTAAAAATAATTGACACAAAACCGGAAAAGTGGACCCCCATCCGACATGCACTAGGAGGAACAGCCTGTGTTCCAGGCACTGATTGTGCCACCTCTGAGGCCAGGGGTCGCAAAGGTAGTCCCAGGGGTGGCAAGGGGCAAGCCAGATGTTGCAGCTGCGACCCCTGCCACCTCTAAATGACATCCTTGTCCAATTTCCAACAACTTTGCTAATGTTGTGTTAATTGGAATGAGGATAGTAAAGTAAAGTAGACGTCCTTAGAACTCAAACAGTTTCTCTAGAGCTGGTTAGAGTCGACTTACATTATTTGTTAATATTGTTTTTTAGTTTTGTTTTTGTCCTATTTTGCTTTTTAAAAGTTTATATTATTTTTTATATTTATAATTATTACAGTATCCTATAATATTGGATAGATGAAAGATGGGTCGAGGGGAGCCATCCATGGCTTCAAAGACCGGTATCAGTAGTTTATACACCGCTCTGTTCCTGGTGGATGATTACCTCGGTTGGTGATGGCTGCTGGAAGAAGGGCTGTGCTCGGAAACATAATATAGGTTTCTTTTGGCAAAGTTACATACTGCGTTTAGTGGGGATAAAGGGTGAATAAATAAAAAAGGCGGCCCACCAAGGGCTCTTGCAGTAGTCAATTGTGAAAAGGATAAGTGAGGAAATGAGAGCCTTGGCTGTGTGAAAATGAACTTCCTAATGTTTAGGATTTGAGTCAGGCTGCTGTGGGTGCGTCAGATATGAATGTTTCCATAGTCATGGAAGAGTCAAAGTGTACACCAGGGTTTCTGGCTGAAGATACCTAAGGGGTAGCGGATAGAGTGAGGAAAAGAAGCAGGGGCTGATTTTGCAGCGAAGTAAATTATTTCACTTTTAGAGCATTTTACTTCAAGCAGTTTGATAGCCATGCTGCGGCCGAGAGCAGTGGGGCAGCTGAAGGCCACTCTTATGAGAAGGAAAGTCATCTTGAGAAAAGGAAAAGATGAAATGAAAAACCAACTGAAGTGATGATTTGACCAGATCCCCGGTATTGTAGTGTACATGGGAATAGACTATACAGTGCTTTGAAATTAGCAAATGTGACCTCCCCGAGCAATCTGATTAGACTCTCCTTAAGATTTAGTATGTAGTAGAACACTAGCAGCAAAATAGGGCATTGGATGACCTTCTGTTTTCCAACTTCCTCCTGCTTTTGGTCCAACAAAGCGTGAATTTCTTGTTCACAAACATCTTGGGTGTGCCCAAACTAGCTCTTTCTACAAAAGGGCGATCTTTCCTATAAACTACCTCTATGCCTTATCTCATGATGATAAACTTTAAGGTGCTATGATATCATTGCATACTTCAATCAATTCTGCCCCTGTGGCTTCTCTCTCTGTCTCGCTCTCTCTCTCTCAATATCTCTCTCTCTCCTTCTCTCTCTCTCATAATCCCATTCACATTTCCAAGAGGTGGGGTTGAATTGAAATTATATATGGTTTATTTATTAACAGGGTAGTGGACTCTGTTGTTTGTGCAAAGGTTGCCAATGGGTGCTAATTAAGCCTGGGTAAAATGTCTTTTGTTTTGGAGTAATCTTGCATACTTTCCAGCATTTTGCAATGGTTACATGAACTGCCCAAAATGACGCCATTACTGCACTGCATAATTGAAATTTAATTTAGAAACAAACCCTATTGCATGACCATGAGAATCATTAGAATGAACTGAACCCAATTAACTTTCATTTGTGTCATGTACCCTTTAGCGCTATTTTTGTGCAAAATGCTGCTTGGTCATTTTACATAATAACATGTATTTTCACGTAATTCCTTTGAAATTTCACGTAACTACACAAAGGCAATTTTGCAACGTACACACTGGCTTAGGGTCAGTTATTTGGCCTTGAAAGATAATACTTTACTGAAAACCAGGACTTGACTAATTCCTTCTGTAGCTATTGCTGAACAGACTTTAGCAGAGTAGCTCACTCCACAATTTTGCATACTCCTGAAAATTTCGGATATTTTCCTTTGGCCACTATGTTTAATACCATTAGGCCCTATACTTCCATCTTATGGTGACATATGTTATACTATAGTGAACAGCTGCCCCATCAACAGGGCTTCCCAGGACTCGACCCAGAAGACAGACAGGCTGCTGCTGACGACACAACAAGCGGGGGGAGCGGCTAGATGGAAAAGAGCAAAGTCTTAAGAAACTTTCTAAAAAACAAATGGTTCTGGGTGCTCCTGATGGAGAGAAGAAGTGAGTTCCACAGAGATGGGGCCAGAGTTCGGAAGGAGCAGCTGCCCGCCCTTGCTCTCCTGACTTGGCGAACAGTAGCCAAGTTGAGATTGGCTGAGTGCAAGGATCGCGAGGGACGGTATGGAGAGGTGAGGTTGGACAAGATGGGGTCCCCGTGGGAGTGCAGGGTCTTGTGGGTGATGCACAGGGTTTTAAAGTGAATGCACTTGTCCACAGGGAGCCAATGTAGCTTATGAATGTGAGAAAGTAGCCTCTTTCTAGCATGGTTACCCCCATTTTTGGCCTGTTTGTCAGTGTATTTTAACTCTGTCACTGTTTTCGTCAGAATGCTTTACTGTGTCACCTGGATCCTGCTAACCAGGACCCCAGTTCTTATGCTCTCTCTGGTTCCAAATTTGTCCTTACATACTGGTAACCCAGCATTTCACCACAAATTGGAATACTGGACCCCCCCCTTATAAGTCCCTAGTATATGGTACATAGAGTACCCAGGGGATTGGGGTTCCAGGGGATCCTTATGGGCTGCAGTATTTCTTTTGCCACCCATAAGGAGCCAATACAAAGGCTTCTACAGGACTGCCATTGCAGCCTGTGTGAAATAGCGCGTGCACTATTTCACAGCCATTTTCACTGCACCAGGTCAATTATAAGTCACCTATATGTCAGGCCTTCAAACCCTGAATGCTAGGTGCAAAGTACCTGTGTGTGAGGGCACCCCTGCACTAGCAGAGGTGCCCCATGTCGTCCGGGCCCATTTTCCCGGACTTCGTGAGTGCGGGGACACCATTTTAAGTGTTCACTGCACATAGGTCAGTAACTATGTACAGTTTCACAATGGTAACTCCAAAAATGGCCATGTAAGATTCTAACAACTGGAAATTGTACCCCAATACTGATTATAGTATTGGTTTTACAATTCCATGCACTCTGGGGGCTCGCCTGTGGACCCCCAGTACTGCCATACCAGCCTTCTGAGGTTTTCACTGCAGCCCCAGCTACTGCCACCTCACAGACTGCCTTCTGTCCTGTTGGGGCTTGAGCACCTCAATCCCAGGAAGGCAGAACAATACATTTCCGTTAGGAGAGGGGTGTTACACCCTCTCCCTTTGGAAATAGGTGTTACAGGCATGGTAGGGGTATCGTCCCAGAGCCTCTCGAAATGCTTCAAAGGGCACAGATGGTGCCCTCCTTGCATAATCCAGTCTACACTGGTTCAGGGACCCCCAGTCCCTGCTCTGGCGCGAAACTGGACAAAGGAAAGGGAGTGACCACTACCCTGTCCATCACCACACCAGGGGTGGCGCCTAGAGCAACTCCAGAGTGTCCCTTGGTTCTGCCATAGTGTTTTCAGGATGGTCAGAGAACTATGGGAGCATCTGAGTGGCCAGTGCCAGCAGGTGACGTCAGAGACCCCTTCTGATAGGTGCTTATCTGTTTAGGTGACCAATCCCCCTCTGAGGGCTACTTAGGGTCTCTCCTCTGGGTGTTTCTTCAGATTCAGATTGCAAGACTCCAGCAGGAATCCTCTGCATCCTTTACTTCATCTTCTACCGACGGATCAACGTCTGACTGCTCCAGGAACTTTACAAAACTGCAACAAAGAAGCTAAGAGGACTTCTGCAACTTTGTCTCTTCAGCTCCTGCCAGCAACTGCAACAGTTTCCAGGTTGTGCATCCTCCGAGGACTGTCTGCCTTCTGCCTGCACCAGAAGAACTAAAGGATTCTCCCGTGGAGTGATGGAGTCACTTTCCTGCTTGAGCAGGCACCTCTCTGCAGCGACGACCTGTGACTTGGGGCCCATCTCCAGATGACAGACGTGGATCCAGCGACATGGGTGGTGGACTAAAGTGACTCTAGAGGTAAGAGCTTGACTCCCCAAGCAAGACAGTACTCGCGTGCACCGCGTGACTTGCAGATGCTGAGACTCGTGTGCGACTTTCACAGCTTAGGCCTCCAGCTCTCCATCCTGCAAAGCACAGCTTCCTGAGTGGTTCTCCGACGGCGTGGGAATCCTTTGTGTCATGCTGCATGGGCCTCCATTTGCACCTTCTTTGTCCTCGGGCTGTGGGACTCCTGTGTGTGCTGCCTGGTCTTCTAAGGGCTCTATGAGTTGCTGAAAGCCCCCTCTGTCACCCCCTCCTGGGAAGAGTTGACCTGGTCCTTCCTGGGCCCAGGCAGTGCTATTTTCTGCTAACTGTGAGCTTTGCATTTACCAAGGCTTGTTGGCAGAATCCACCAACGCAAACCAGACTACATTCATCCACCAAGCGAGGGACATCTTCTGCACCAACCAGGAACCTACATCTATCTTCTTCTTTGGTGTAATACTGACTTTGTCTTCTCATCGGTGGTTCATCTTTTGCACCTTCATTCGGGTTAGTAGGGGCTCCTGTTGTCCCTTGGCTCTTCACTGCTTCTTGGACTTGGTCCCCTTCTTACACAGGTCTTCAGGTCCAGGAATCCATCATTGGTGTCTTGCAGGTTCGTCTGGTTCTTGCACTGTCTTCTATCATGACTTCTAGTGTGTTTTAGGAAACTTGCTATGTTTTGCTCATGCTTTCCTTGGCTCTGGGGGGGGTGGTATTTTACTTACCTTTGGTGTTTTCTTACACTGCCAGCGCCCCTCTACACACTATACTTGCCTAGGTGGGAAACTGACTTTCTCATTCCACTATTTTAGTGTATGGTTTGTGTTCCCCCTAAGCCCATTGCAACCTATTGTGATTTTCACTGTTAGGACTATTTTTCACTGTTTATTTACCTGTTTTTGGTTACTAGTGTATATATTATGTAATTTACTTACCTCCTAAGGGAGTATAGTCTCCAAAGCATTTTTGGCCTTGTGTTACTAAAATAAAGTACCTTTATTTTTGGTAACAGTGAATATTGTCTTTCATGTGTGAGTACTGTGTGACTACAGTGGAATTGCAAGAGCTTTGCATGTCTCCTAGTTCAGCCTTGGCTGCTCTGCCTACAGCTACCTCTAGACAGCCTGGTTTCTAGACACTGACTACATTTCACTATAAAGGGATAACTGGACCTAGTATAAGGTGTACGTACCTGTGGTACCCACTACAAACCAGGCCAGCCTCCTACAACGAAGAAGGCCAAAGGCAGAGCAGAACATAGGAAGGGAGAGAAAAGCAGCCAAGCAGCTGCCTTTTGGGCTAGCTGGAGTCTCCCAGTAACAGATTTGCTGACTCCTAGGTACAGAATGTTTCATTATTCTATCTAGGACAGAATTGCCACCTCAGTAATTGTTTGTTGGATACGTGGGTTGAAAAGGCCAAGGATGGGTTTGAGGCTTCTCAAGAGCCCAAAACATGTGCCTGCTATGGAGTTGGCTTGAGTCTCAAAGGCCAAGGTATTCTCCATCCAGACTCCTACAATTTTGATGGAAGACTTGAGCTTAGGGGGATGCCCAAGGGAGGTAGGTCACCAATGTTTGCACCAAGAGTGGGAATCTTTGCCTAACAGAAGTATTTCTGTTTTATTTGCGTTCCTGTGTAGGCCTTTGTTGTTCATTCACTCTGGAACAACAGACATTCCATTTTTAAAGTTAACCATGTCTTGCACTGGGTTTTCAGTGAAAGAGATAACAAGTTAGGTGTTGTTAGTATGCAATACCAGTGCAAGTCTTGAGAATTTAGCGACCTTTGCCAAAGGTTGAAAGTATATATTGAATAAGGTAGGGCTCAACAAGAAGCCCTGGGGAATGCTGTAATGTAAAACATGAGGATGGGAACTGTAAGGTGGAGAAATGACCTGGAAAGAGCACTCAGACAGAAAACAGGCGACCCAGGACAATTGGGCCAATGTAGGCTAATTCCCTGTAGGTGCTCGAGTAAAATTTTATGAGATACCATATCAAATGCAGCGCTCAGGTCAAGCAGGATCAGAGCTGAGAATCTGTGTTCATCCAGGGCACAGTGAAGTTTTTCGTTTACTGCAAGAAGTGCAGATTCCATGCTGAGTGAAGGCCTGAAGCCATTTTGGGACTTGTCCAAGATATGATTTTCTTCCAGTAACTTGGTCAGGATGTCATTGACGTGTCTCTCTATTATCTTAGCAAGAAAAAGAGGGAGGAAGGGAAGGAGGATTATTGGGTGAAAGTCTTCTGGTTTTGAGGCATCTAGGGATGGTTTCTTCAGTAGATGGATGACTTTAGCATGCTTTAATGGGCCGGGCACGGAGGCAGATAACAGTGAAAGATTCACAATAACTAAACAAGGAGGGAGGGGAAAGTCCTGTAGCTTGATGTAAAGAACATGTTGAATAGGGCTATCAGAGCAGGATTTAACTTGGATACAGAGGGTTTGAAACAAAGTCAGGCATGGGAGGGGCAGCGAGTTCAGCAAGGCTACAGGATTGCTGTTTGTTAATGGTACCGTGTAATTTAACCTAGCATAAGGGACTTCAGGGAGAAAGTGCAAGTAGATGTCCTCTATCTTGCCAGTGAAGTACTCTGCTAATATATTTCAGTGTGCAAGGGAGACTTCAATGGGGTCTGCTGATAGCACATGTTTTGAAAGGCTATTCATTAAATTGAAGATTTCTTTAGCAGGGTTATTGCTATTACTGATTTTATTGGCGAAATATTCTTCCCTAGATTTTGTGATCAGTTTATGATATGTTTTGATGGCTGATCTATATTGTATTTTTAGGGGGAGATCGTATGCTTTCCTCCAGGAGTGTTCTATGCCTTGCAGTGCTTTTTGGCCAGAATAAGGATCTTGTTGAACCAAGGTGCTGCATGTTTCTTCTTAACTGAGACCTGTCTGGCAGGGATGAAGATGTCTAAGGCTGAGGTGAGCCAGGAATCCAGGGTGCTGTATGCTGCCTCAGCGTTGGGGGCCAGCAGTGGCTGGCTAGCGTGAATAAAATGCCCACATTTTTGGAGGTCAAGTCTGTGCCACAGGTCAACACACTAAAAAACACTGCAAGCAAGATGCCACGCACAAGGCTATCATAGCATGTGCCCGCCTCCACAATGCCTCAGAAAAAGCCAGGCATTCCAAAAAATATCCTTAAAAATGGAGGAGACATTAAAAACCTGGCCTCAGCATTAGAGACAGAAGAGGTTGTAGTAAGTAGAAGATCAATATAAAGATTTCTTCATCAACATGGAAAATTATCTTCTGTAATTTTCCATGTCTTCATCACACAGTCTGGATGGTCTGTCTCCTTTATATAAACTGCGCCATGTGATCCAGATTGTTCCAATCATGGCTGCTGTCTAAAGTGAAGCATTACAAACCACGTTTGAAAGTCTGGCAAAAAAAAGAGCTACCCAAATAATATTGGATCTTTCCTGCAAGGTAATATATATTTTTTATATTATGTTATTTTATTCGTACTGGTTGGAGCTCATGATAAATTCTGCTCCATCATGAGAGTTGGCAGAACTTTGGTCACATCGTGTTACGCTTGTAATGCAGAGATTCAACCAAATTCTGCCAACTGCTGTGTTGGAGAGATTTTTCTCATGCCAACAGTAAGTTACTGACTGTGAGTGAGAACTGGCATCCCATAGCATCATTTTCAGGCGCTAGAGGGGGCACCCAGTGAGATTTTCACAACGTGAACGGTCATGGGCAGTCGCAACAGTTCACGGTGAGAAAGTTGCCACTTGAGTAGAAAATCTACTCGAGTGGCATCAAAATCAACTCAGGCAGCAGTGCCCTCTGGCAAGCTGCATGGTGCCAGTCATGCTCATTTTTCAGTGCAAAACAAGCTCCCTCTGCTAAAAATCAACATAAGCAGTGAGACAAGATGATTTCCGCCCGTCCGTGAGAATCTCACTAAATTTTCATGTAATTCTGCAAGTTCCGCCCACCCCTTGCATTTATATGGGAGCTCTTGAGCCATTGGTATGTCATTGCAGCAACTGTCGTTATAAGCGTTTCATTTCAGACCAGAGTCTGGGTGTGTTTGTGTGATGGACTTTTATAGAAGGCAGTGTGCAAATAGTTTTTATTTTTTGTTGATATTTAAATGTGTAGGAAGTTCTTTGTGCGGTCAAGATATGTATAGTATTTGCTGTTGCTCGTGGGTGGTCCTGAGGATGGCTTTTAGCAGTTTCCTGGCCTATCTGAACTGTGCTGAATGGGTGTTGTGGCTTTGGTTTAGATCTGCTTTGTTGTTTGTTGGAGTGGGTGATTGTGTATTCGAGTGATGTTCTAGGCTGATAGCCATTTAACTGATAAACCTGTACAGTGTTGGGTCAATGTGAGGTGTTGTGCCTAATATATTAAGTTGGGAGTTGTGTGTTATTTATTGAGAATGCTGTAGTGAGCACATTAACACCCAATTATGTGTCCCATCATTGCAGTCATGTATGTGTTCAGAATTTCTGAATTGTGTCTAGAATAATATAAAATCCTGTACAAAGTTCAAAAATTTGGCACACAACATGTAAATAACTGGTTTAGAGTTAGATGGTGAATTAAATTTTACTGTGAAGGAGACTCCAACATAGGATTTTTCTCCACCTATACTAATCTATTTGTGGAAGCAATGCCACTGGCTGATTCCCTTCTATATATAGGGCCTACTGTAGAGTTTGGCAGATGGGTCACTCCATCACAGATGTGACGAATATCCCGCCTGCCATATTAAAGGTCATTATATCATATGGCACTTGTAATATTGTGGATGGGGTATCAATCACATTTGTGATGGTGTACCCTATCTGCCAAACTCTAAATCACGCCAGTAGTTTCCCCTCCCCCAAGCATATTCTATTGCCACCCAATTCTATTTCAGAAATTGAGACTTTAAAAGGGCTGTCGTAGGAGGCGTTGGCAGAGTGTGAGGGGTCATTATGCCACAAGTACCGCACTTTCAGAGGTCCCACAGTCTTTCCATAAAATGTATTTATAGATTTTGAATTGTAAATGAAGGAGCAGGGGTTCTTAAACCTCAAACTTCTGACATAATTTTAATACAAACCCTGCAGCTGGTCATATGGTCATTTTGTAGTCGAAAAAAGAGAGAATAAAAATAGGAGCAATCATTTACATACATTTCTATGAACAGTGAAAAACAATGGAGCTCCACCGGAAACGACAAAGAGAATCGAAGTGAGTTTAAAAGGTTAATTTAACAAATGTAGTAAGATTAAAGTAATTGACAATAAGCTTTTAAATCTTAAACATTATCAGTACAAATTTAAATTGTCAAAGAGCCAATACTTTAACATGAAATAAAACATGATAGGACCCAAAATTACATAAAGACTACAGAACATCCAAAAATTTGTTTCTCAAAGGGAAATCCCTGATCTAATTTATGGAAGAATAAGTTGGCAAGGTCATTTAGGAAAATAAGGTAAGTTGTGAGCTTCAGAAGCCTAAATGAAAGTTTCTGATGGGAAAATAGGAAGGCTTAGACATGAAGCATTTGTACTCAGTCAGTGGAGAGCAGTAGATGCAAGAAGGGTCCTCTCAGCTGGAAGTCAGCAAACATCTCTGTACCCTAAACAAACTATTATACATTGATAAAACTCTTGTTTGCAACATTACAGCTTGTTCCCATTCTCGAGAGACAATATTCTCCTTTTGGACCCTGGGAGACGGTAAACTCTTCATGTTCTCATGTTATTAGTATGGGATTGTCTTTGTTTTTTACGAGTAGAAGGCCCCTGGAAAGACATAGCATCTGAAGTGGGAAGAAAACATGACATGCAAAGAAAATGTGCAAGCCTCTCCACTTCAAAACGTGTAAATGTGACATTCAAAATGGCAGTGATGTTAGGATAACTTAATCATTACATTTTAGCTCGTGTGCTCCTCATAATAGCTAAAAGTAGTTCCTACTAAAAATTATATGATTAAAGTGCACATGCAAATTAAAAATGCTGATCACACTTTTCTAATAAATGTGTTAGTAATGCATATGTAAATTTACAGTCTACCAAAAGCAAGCCTGCCGTCTTCACTACTAATGTTGAAGCTTACGACTAAATTAAATGAAATGCCAACTTTTCTCTTTATGAACACTGTGAAACAGGTATTTATAGCTCCTGCCAAAAACAGAATAAGTATCAAGAGGGCGTTGCTTTAGTTTAGCCCCAAAATGTTCAATAACTTCTGGGAAGCTGTATATTCATCAGCCAGCCAGCACACCAGGTGGTTGGTGGGGGCGGCTGCTGACTGGAGAAAAAAAGACCACTTCTCTGTGGTCACAATTTCTGAAGATGGATTTAAAAGGGATCATTTAGACATCTATTTGCACACCAGTTAAAATTTGAAAATAATAATTTTGGGATCGAATCTGGACTTTTGGTTAGGAAGGCCAATATTACGGATAAGGAGCACTGCCCTGGTCTGCAGTGTGGTACATATTTATTTAGGTACACTGTGTGCAGACCAGGCCAGTGTGCCCTAGCACAATGAATGTGATACTCGCCAATGTGCAAATTTGCACCAGTCTTGGATACTGTGCAGGTGGCAAATAGCCTGTGTTTCAAAGTGGAACAGATTTAGCCTTGCAGGCAGGTGGGGTGAGAGACTCAATGCAACTGCATGGTTAGATGTCAGGAAAGGTCCATGGAACCCTATTCCCACCTTTGAAGGCGGGCACACTGACTGAGTGCTACCTCAATGTGACTCAGGGTCCAGGCACCTCATGACGCTTTAAATCAGCGCAGGCATAGGGCTTCCTCATTTTCATAGGGTCATACTCCCTTACAAAAGACGGAATGGGTCTCTTTAGGAATAAGCCATGTGTTGTGATTAATGCAGGCCCAACACAGAATCGTACTCATGCAGATCTGGCATTTGAGTATTTTTATATGGTGTCCTTACGAGAAACCCAGTGGCCTATAACCAGGACCACTGGAATTATGCAATTTTGCAGCTGCTGCATTTTAATGCATAATTATAGATCTGTCACATGTGCCTCATAATCCATCATTTACAGTATAATCTGCTGCATTATACTGCAAAATGCCATTTTCTTGCCGTCTAACTTATCAACCCTGCCACATAATGTAGTCCTCTCTGAATGCATAATTCCTGTTACCCTGCTCTAACCCTTTTAGAGTTCCCATTGGAAATAGTTACAACGAAAACTAGAGAGAGAATGAGAAAGTAATGGGGAAATCAGACCCGAAATTATTGACTCCTCCAGTAATTTCTCATTACACAGGAAATTCTCAGAATTCATCCCAGAATCTCTGTTAATTCTGCACCCTGGAGTTAGCAGGACACCTGGTATCGGTAAAAACAGGGGCATGGAATTGATATCTCTGCCTCCATAGACCTTGTAAAGTGGGCATGGGCGTCAATTCACCGGAATGCCAGGGGTTGTGGAAATGACATCACAAACTATTTTACTGTCACTCACTCACATGCTTACATACACACACACATTCACTCATCCACACTCTCACATGAGCACACTTTCACACGCAAGCATGCACACATCATACATTTAAAGGCATTGTTTACTTACCTCTGCTGCCAGATAGCTAGGGTCATATTCCACCTAACTGTACTATAATAAAAAAATGACTGAAAACAAGGAAAGTGGAGCCCCGACCTTTGTCCATAAATAGAACTGCACCTGTATTCCTGGCACTTATTTTGCCACCTCTGAGGCCAAAGGTCACAAAGGCAGTGGCAGTTGTCTTAATGTGCAAAACCGGGGTCGCAGGTGCGACCCCTGGCATTCCCTAAATGATGTCCGTAAAAATCCATTCACGTCCATGGAGGATTATATTTACCTCCTTGCCTGTGAAAGTGGCATCATTACAAGTTATCTGAGTTTAACGGGGGAGGAAAGGGGTACTGGGACAAATTACCAATTCCAGCGAGCATCTCCTCCTAATTTCTGAGGATTTAGGTGTATGTTCCAGGAATGGGGAATAACCACGTACACCCAGGAATACTGGGTCCTTTTCTGATGAGGCTCACAGGGTTGTGGAGCTGGGAGGGTGTCAAGGTCACAGCTGGGGTGGGGCCTGTGCAGAAGGAGCGATCTAAGCTCCCCATGTGTTGTAGGGAGTGGCTGGGTAGGGACGGGCCAGCGCCTGTGCGTTCTGCCTGCTCCAGACCTACAGAGGTTTACTAGGTTCTCATTCACAGCTGATAAAAGCTGGCCCGGTAATTTCGGGAGTGGTAACACTCAAGCAGGATTACTTTAGAAGCCATTCCAGAGTCATTGAATGATCATCCAACTACTGTAGAAATCACTTTCACATCATCAGACATCATCAAGCTCTTGATGTCATCAGCAGAGTTTGAAAACATGAGCCTGATGACTTGTGGATGACTTGAAAATGACTCGGAATCAGCCAGGGTGTCAACCCCAGGCAAAAGGCGTAGCTTGATCAGTAAGATTGGGGGACATTTCCCAACAATCACGTTGGGTTGCATTAAAATACAACATACGACAAGCAGGGCTCATGAGAGGGGCTAAATGGGAAGTGGAAAGGAAGACGAATGTGGATTGCAGGGGCACTAAGTAAGGAAAAACAGAGTGTTTTGTAAATTAACTATTTTCGAAGACTTTCAAAACAGAGACAGTGTATGTGAGTTTTTGAATGTGTGTATGTCAAAGTTCCTGGTGAAATAAGAAAGATACATCACAACACCATACTGAAATCACCTGTCTCCAACTATATACCAGAAAATACATTTATTAGTGGGGAGGGTGTAACAGAGTTCCCCACCCCCACGAAGCCACAGCCCCAGAACCCCAGGCCTACCATGTCATCTGACTGAGAACGAGGACCTAGGTGGGCACTCCCTGGTAGACACCTACAAATGCTTATAGAAACACGTGACTTTATCAGAAATCAGACCAGAACAAGCCACGCTTGATTATTTGCAGAGTCACTTGTGAGCTATTTTATCACTTAAGAACATGAACATTGTAAAACCCGATGTCTGAGCACAGCGGATCCCAATAAGAAAAGCCCAAATACGTCTGGTTTTAATTCAAGCTACAGTCCCAGCCCGCGCTGTTAACCCGACTTCCTCATATCGACCTATGCTCCACTCTAGAGGAAGATGCCTGGAAGTGAGGTCAGTAACCACAATTACATCTGCCTTCTTTATTGGAGCTCTGTGGTTTGAGTTAGCACATTGTGACGCACTGTCTAGAGACAAGTCTCTGCTCGATGGAAGTCTTTATTCTGGACAAATTGATTTCTTCAAAGAGGGGGAAGACGTGAGCATGTTGGGGAGGGAGGCACGGGGGGGGGGTGAGGGGTGGGGCTCGCAAGAACAGACGTTACTTTACGTCTGCTGATTGTAATGTACGGGATGCCCCGGAACTTGTATGACAGCAGTTGTTTTAATAAGATGTGTGGGGCTTTAGGAAGGCAAGTGTCAAAGTAAATGGTGAGTGAACCAAATATTCCAGTCCTGTAGAATATATTCAATATAGGGTGAGTTGAGAAGGGGTAGCCCTCAATGTTTTGAACAGGTGCAGTAGCAGCACTGAGGTTGGGATTGTATAGTTCCTGTGGCGCGCGCGTTCAAAACTTTTTCAAAGAGATTGGCAACTGTGTGCCTGCCTAGAGCGGGCTACCTTAGATTGGGTCTATGCTGCTCCAAATATCTGCAAAGCAACACTTCTCCATGCATGGACTACCAGGGCTTTAATTGGGCCGGGTCCGTCAGTGTCTCATACCGGGCAGTTATTAAAAACGAACATTTAAACTGTTCCTCATAGGGCCCTATGTTCATGTCCTTTACTATAATGGTAAAAACACTGATCAATTTCTGTACAGTAAATGGTAAAAACGTTAAGGTAATTTATGTCAGTGATTTACTCTTCCATTCCCTAAAAGTGTGATATCTACTTCCAGAATGTTGTTTCCGCAATGTTTGTGCAGAACACTCCTGCATGATGAAGCATTTCAACTGATTCACCTCCAGGTTTGATTGAGTCGCAGGAGTGGAGGCTGCAGTTTCTGCAAGTTTCTCACTGTGTCTGTCTCTGGGTCAAACAAGCATTTGCAATGCAATGGGTCTCGCATTTGCTCGAGTTAGTGCTATTAGCATTGTAAACTCCTAACCGGACTTTTCTTGCCCCATAAATTGAAAATGAAAAGTAAAACAGTTTCACATGAGCGAGCCGATTCACAGCACTACGGATGCCATTAGCACCAGCGTGACGAGACACGCAAAAGGAAAAAGAAGTTTGCTCGCAATCAAACTTATCGGAAGAAGTGCAATTAGCCATATAAGAGAGGCGATGGCCAAGGCGGTAACAAAACCTCCCCAAGGAGCAGCAAGCCAAAACCATTTACAAATGTCATCAATGAGGATTTTTTAAGGCAAGTCCACAAAACGTGGTACTGATGGGCATGAGGTGGGCATGGTTAAAAGCCCAGATACATACCAGCACGTTGGAAAAGCAGCGCTTGTGCGCTGACATGCTCAACCTAAAAAACGTGTTGAGAATTTATGGCCATCCAATCATTAGCCACTCCGCAGGGCGCACAGAGCAATGGTGACATATTCCAGTTGCAATTGTTTTTCTATGCAAATATGTGTGAAGGACGTACATAGTTGTCAAGAAGAAAGCAAAAGGAATGTGCAGTACTTATAGGTGGGAGAGTGTGTATTGTGTTTGTGGGTGGTGAAGTGAAAGAGATGTGACGAAATGGATGCAGGAGAGAGTGAAAAAAGGGTGTTGAAGAGGACAGAGGTGAAGTGTAAGATGTTCATTCAAAGAAAAGCAGCAGGCTACAAAACAACGCCCTAAAATATACAGTAGAATTATTAATCTATCCTTCTTGTGTGCACTCAAACCAACACCTGCTGCCAAGGTGTACTCCTTTAAACCTAAAGGAAAAAATACAATTTAGAACAAAGGTAGTGCACCACCACCAATAATATAGAATGTCCAATTCTTTGATTTATAGTTGTGCAAATCTTCTTTTTATTCTTTTTTTGCTTTCCTCTCTCTTATCCAATAATACATGAATTCACAACAGCAACAGCCAACGCGTTTCATCTTTTCACATAGGACTTCTTCAGGGCTAAACAATTGGCCTCAAATCTTTGACTTCGTGTTGTTGTGTTTTTGTCCGCTCTTCGATAACAACTCTTATGTTGGAGGTATGAATGACTTAAGAGCAACAATTAAACCAAAGAATTGGACATTCTATATTATTGGTGGTGGTGCACTACCTTTGTTCTAAAGTGAAGTGTAAGACATCGTGTTATACATCTGAATGCACTAATAGAAAGCTCAGCGAGGAGACAAAATACCTGTCATGTGGAGCACTATGGAAATGACAGAAATTTAGGGGATATTTACAAGTCCCTAGCTGAAGTGTCACTTATTTTGAGGTTGTAGTGGCACAGTGTGATGTCCCATATTTATAAGGCAAAGCAGAGCCACCTTGCATGGCTTTTCCTGGCCTTGTCAATGTGGCCCCATTTCACACATTACTCTGCGTGAAAAGGGAGTTCCATGGGTGATGCTATGGGTGTTCCTATGCAATACCCATGGAATCTGGCATATTCCCAGATTTACAATGCTAGGAATGCGTCAGATTCCTACGCCATCCGAGGGGTGGCATAAAAGTGGTTCAACAAGGAGAAATATCTTTATTTCTCCTCCCTTTTTCCTCTTTCTATGTGTGCTGGATTCTGCAGTACACATAAAAGGAGGAAAACGCCATTAACAATGTTTTTATGTGCAGGAAAGTGTCTCTTCCTGCACATAAACAATCATCCCTGCAACACAGGCATCCTTGCACATGGTGCAAGGGTGACTGCATTGGCACTAGGCTGCCAATTGTGCACCAGCACTGAGGAAAGTACAGGGGGGCGTCGTATTGCTGTAAATACCACTCATCTTGCGCTTTCCTAACAGCGCAGCTCGGCACTGCAAGATGGCTTGCTGCACCAGGCTGTGTCATTTCTTTGTAAATTAGCCCCTTAGCTTACATGTGTAGGCCTCACCCTCTATTATATAGGCACCACCCCTTATAGAGACCCTCACTTTTTTCATCCCACTTAAACCCCTGCGGACTACCAAATAAACAACAGAATATCAGGTCTCTGACTGAGCAACAGAACTTTCAGGATGCTGACGTAAAATATCATCTAAGTGGCAATGATGGAAAAGAGAGGTAAGGTCACATGGTCACCCCATCTAATTTTAAAAGTGTGGTTGGTAAGGCACCAAGTAAAACATATTAGCACTCATGGCACCCTTGCTACAACTCTGCTCTTGCCATACCTTGACTCTCCTTTTTTCTATATAGTTGGTTATTATATTCTGCTTCTCTGTGTCTAGTTACTGTGCGCGATCCACATTTTGCTTCTTCTCGTTTTAGTTTTTTTGCTTTATTAGCTTCTAAATTGTGGAATGCGCTTCTGTTTTCTGTAAGATGTGCTTAATCGCTAAAGGTTTTTAGGAAAGCGTTTAGTGAAATTTCTCACCGTTCATTCTTTTTAGATAGCTCCTTAGTAATGCTTGTAAACTCTGCTTCAACATTACTACAGAGATGTACATATTATTTCCCCATCTTCATTGTGTGCCACCATACGACCATGAGCCTTTAAGTCAAAATCCATATATCAACTCAAAACAATTTAGAAAGTATGACAGGACAGGAGACAAAGATTCAGCTAATAAACAATATGTTCCACAGTAGGTACCCAATAAGAGAAAATAAAGCCTGATGGTTACTCAAGAATTCTACTTGTAAACTAATCATGGGAAATCCCGAGTCATAAGGTCTGATTACGAGTGAATGTGCTATTTATCACACTTCATGAAAGTCTATTAGGAGGTTTTGGGAAATGCCATGCGGATTTTGGTGTTTAACTCATCACAATCCGCATTATATGGATAATATGTATAATTTTCCCCTGTTAAATTTCGCCAGGTTTTACCTGACACAATTTAACAAAGAGTGAGGTAGTTAGCACATTTCATAATTATTGTATGCTTTAAATACAACCAAATCTGTAATTCCAACCCCTGCAGAAACTGGGGTTTAAGCAGGGTCAGAAAACAACTACTCATTCGTAATCCGACCCTTGTGTCTAACCTACCAGGGGATATCCAGTCATCTAGGAAAATTCAATGCATGTGCGTATTATTGATGAAGTCTTTTGGGCGAAACTGACCTCTTATAAACCAGAATCTCATCCCATTCTTCATGCGGACTATCTGTACCATAACTTTGCATCACCTCAATCATGGTGGTTTTACCTCTATTCCAGTTGTGCGTATCGCTCTGGCATGTTACAACCCTGGAAACTTCACACCTCCTTCCAAGATACGATAAGTTTCCTTTTCACTAAGATCAATGCCAGATCAATAAATATACAAATGTATTTGCCTTAGTCCTACACAGATTGCCCAATAAACAGAGATCAGGCTCCATCTCTAATTCTCTGCCGGTGAGATCATTGGCCAGAAGAACCTGTGCTCAAAACTAGCTACCAACCCACAGTTGCAGACCATGCTGTAAAAGTGTGCATGCATACTCCTGTATCTCGGGCCCCTGGATTTATTTGAGCAATTCTAGCGGGTGCTAATTAAGTCTGATGGGTTTTGTTAATGTGCATATGTTTGAGTATCTGATTTCTACTTATCATTTACCTAATGTGATAAATTGACCTTCTCCTATGTCATATACATCTCTCAGCGATTCAATGGCACATGGCACCCTGTCATATAAATCCTAAACTGTATCGATTCCCCGCTCAATCCTTGATCAAACATTATGAATTCTAGCAATGTCTTTAAACCTGAGAAGACACCACAAGGGTATCTCGGGAGAATATGCTGTCTTCATTTCTTCTTGTTTTAAATATTTCCTCCAACACCATTGCACTATATGTAGAGCTCTAGGGTGAGTAGTTATTAGTTGCAAGGTGGCTATTTGAATTTCTTTCACAGATCCACAGCACCTTCGGCATTATCAATCCCTTCAATACGTCTCATAGGCCACTTCAACTACACTGAGACGTAATAACTTTTGTGATGGAGGGCACCCATTCCACATGATCCAGAGGACATATAACCTTCCCTAGTGTGCGTTGTCACTGGTCATACTGCCAAATTAAGCTTGAGAGGAACAAATTCAGTTTTCTAAAAAAACAACCTTAAATCTTGAAGGAGCGGTCTGAGAAATAATACAGCAAACCTTGGTAGGATCAGTATCTCGGTGATTGCAATCCCACTCGTGGGGGGGGGAGAGGGGGCAACAGCAGTTTAGTCCAAAAGGGAATCAACTACCTCTTTGAGGTCAAAGCCATGCTTAAGCTAGCCATGGCAAATGCTCAGTGTTGGACCTCGCCCTTTCTGCCGGGTTATAACCAAATTTCAGTGCGCTAAAAACATGGCAACATTGGTTTATCCACAATTGGCATATTTAATTTACTATAAGACTAGTAAAATGCACTACCTATGCCCAGGGCATGTAAATTAAATGCTACAAGTGGGCCTGCAGCACTGATTGTGCCACCCACTTAAGTAGCCCTTCAAGATGTCTCGGCCTGCTATTGCTGAGCATATGTGTGCAGTTTTAAAGTGCCATGTCGACCTGGCAAATAAACCCTGCTGTCAGGCCCAAACCTTCCTCTTTAATACATATGTCACCCCTAAGTTAGGCCTCTCACAGTTTAAGGGCAGGGTACAGTGTATTGAAAAAGTAGAACATATGCCTTTAATTTTTACATGTTTTTTTAGTAGTGAAAAACTCTTAACTTAATTTTTCACTACTGCAAGGTTTATGTGTCCCATAGGTTAACATTGGATGACATTTTATAAGTGTAGTTTCCAATTGGAAAGGGATGGGACCCCCCAAAGTTTGGTGTTTTTGGAATCACAGCTTTAAATCACAATTTATGGTGAAGTCAGATTTTAAATTGTAATTCTAAAAATGCGTCTTTTAGAAAGTTGGCATTTTCTTACTTTAACCATTTAGTGCCTTCTGCCTATATCTGAATACATATCTGGGTGGGTGAGAGCTGGGCTTTTGTGAATTCCCTCCATCCGCCACACATAAAAAGGGAGCTTAAGGGTGACTAATGGGCCATCCTGGGCAGGATGGGAGGGAGGTGCTGACACACCAGAATGGGCTATGTCCTAATCTCACACAAAGAGCTGCATACCCTACTGTAGTAAGTCTGGAGCAAGGGCAGGTAGGGCAGGGACTCTGTGGACTTCCAAGACCTCTCTTTGAACTCACCCCTACTTTAAAGGCACAACTGGGTATAAGTATTGAACCTCAGACACCACCAACTCAATACACTTCTGGACCTGTGGGTACTCTGCCAGGAAGAAGGGCTGCTGAAAAGACTGTCACTCTGCTGGAGTCTGCTGGACTCCTGCTTTACTGTGCTAACCTGCTGCTCTCATTGCCGGGGGGTGAGAATGACTGGACCTGAATCTCTCCAACCCAGAACCAAAGTGACTTCAAGGCTCCTAGCTTCCTTTCTGTTCTTCTGAAGTCTCAGGGACATCAAGGACTTTTCTTCAGCTTACAACAGCACCTGGACTTTGCTCGGTATAATTCTTGCCCTGCCAAGTGGTGCCAATCCAGTCCTGGGCCCTTGGAAGTGGGTATAAAGTGCTGCAACTGCCAGAATCCATGCATCAACGCCACTGGACCGCTTGGAATCGGTGCATCCCCATTGAAGCTGACGCATTGCGGTTGCTGCAAGGATCGAGGACACTGCATTTGCTGCTGACGCATAACTGTTGTCGCAGGGATGGGGACACTGCATTGCCATTGACGCCAGCACATCACTTTCATTCCCAACACATCTCCAACTTTGTGCGGCTTGGAGCCGACATATCGCTAACATCTGTGGGATCAACGCCAATGCATCACCTCCTTTTCTCCTCGCATCATGTTTTCAACATCAACACAACTCCAAACCAAGGTACTATTTTCAGCAGGTCAAGGCTGGTCCCTGTATCCGACCTGCTCGTCACAGCAGTCGGCTTGACTTTTCAGACTTAAACCGGTCTAGCGTGAAAAGATAGCCCTGGTTGGTCCTTTGTGCTTCTAAGCACTACAACTAAGTTTATTGTTTAAAAATGCAAATCTCAAGTTCTACTAATTGGATTTTTTTCCTTATGGTCTTGTTTTGTTCATTAAATTAAGGTTTATTTTTCTATCCCAGTATAGTCTCTTTGTGTGTGGTGTTTCACTGTTTTACTGTTTAACGTATTGCAGAAATACTTCACACGTTGTCTTTTAAGTTAATGACTTAGTGACTACTCGGTGTCAAGCTACCACGGGTGAGCACAGGGTAATTTATGGTGTGTATCTGACTTACCCTGACTGGAATTGTGGTTCCTGCTTGGACACGGTGCATTCCTCTGGCAACCAGAAACCCAATTTCTAACACTCAGTATCACAAATAATCAGACCCTCAGATATTAAATGTTTCTTGCTTCGAAATGGAAACTCTAGCAGGGTCCACTGCCATTGAGAGACATTGTCCCTCAAAGGATTTCTCCCAGTTAATTTTCAAGCACAGACATTGTGCGACATCTGTTAGGACTTGCATCACTGTGGTCAGGCCCCTGCAAGGACTCTCACGAATAGCAAGGTGTCATCGACATATAGCAAAATTATGTGTGAACCACCCAAAAGCTATAAGCCCCATTCGAGGGCCTTGGTTCGTAGCAGAGCATTGTAGATTCTATCACCAATGAATAGAGTACAGGGAACACGGGCAACCCTGCTTAGGTCCTCTATGGATGGGCCATTGTTTAGAAACTGTGAGCCCTGCACAAACTCTCATTAATGGCAGTTTATATAATAAGCAGATCCATCTCAGCATATTATATGGAAAAAAACATCTCCACCAGGATAGCAAAAAAGTATTGCCATAGTACTGTGTCAGGCACCTTTTCTATATCAAAGGAGGCCATTACCAGTGAGGGGTTTATCTACAGCACTAAGCCATAAAACAGAAAAGGCACTAAAGACCTAACTGGGTATTACAACCAGGGATAAACTCATTCTGATCAGCGTCCCTACTGCTCCCAGTACCGTATTCACTAAAGGTTTTCCCATGCTCTTATTCTCTGTGTTTAGCAAAGATAGCAGCACATTGGTTTTCACATCCAGTGGATCCTTGTCAATTTTCAATAAAATCACTATGAGAGATTCCCTATTTAACACAGGAAAGGACCTCTTTTCAAAGGCCTTTGTGCATATTTTAAAAACCCCAGAACAAACTTTGCTTTAAATGAGGCACAAACTTCTGGTGGAAGCTCACATATACCCAGTGTTTTCCCACTAGCCAGCAGTAATACGGCCTCCTGTATTTCACCAGAGGACATATGCCTATTGATACGTGCTCCCTGGTTGAAGGACAGCCACTTTAGCAGGACTGAGCCTAAATACTCAGTAATCTTTGCTATATTAACCAATAAGGAGGGATAACATAACCACCAACCCAGTTAATCTCATTCTGCGAGCTTTACATGCCACCCGTTTCTGAGTGCATTGCACACATCAGTTTCCTATCCACGTCTGATCATACTAGCTAGGCCAGCTACCTCCCTTATGTTGCCCTGGCATATAATTCTTCTAACTTATGTCAGTCAATCTTTCAACCAACACAGAATATTGCATTCTAGCTTCAGTGAGTTCACATAGACATTGTTGGTCATTGCCCAACATCGATTCCAAAGTGTGTATCCTCATATGCAACACCTTTATCCCTTGGTCAGATGTTGTTTTTATACCATATGTAATGTTGATGCCAACTTCCCTTATTACTACTTTAGAACCATCCAATTTGAATACTTCACTTGAAGCAATACACCTATTTACTTCAAAGTAAAGGTCAATTTGTTCTGCCACAATAACGTGAAAGGCTGGATTGTATGGAGGTTCAGGTTGCAGGTGCTGTTTTGTCACCACCAGGAGTGCCTCCACCGAATGTGATCAGACTCACTCTGGGTCAAGTACTCAGTATTTAACCTTAATCTCTCAATCTCTTCCATTCCAAGGAGCATATCAAATCCCGTGTGCCTCATAGATATAGTGTAAGGCAAGGCAGCGCAAATTGTTGTGGTGACTTATTCTGCATTAGGGAGGCATTCCATAGACATTGAGGTGTGTATTTCCATGCAACACCCATGGATTTTGACGCATCCTGTGACTTACAAGGCCATGTAAACCTGGGGATGCGCCAAAACAAAACCTTTACACATCTCCAGGGGAGGAACAATGAAGGGAAATATCTTTATTTCTCCTCGTTTTTCCCTCTATGTGTGCTGCATTCTGCAGCACAGTTAGAAAGAGAAAAAGCCTCCGAAGATTGTTTTTGTGCAGAAAGGTGCACTTTCCTTCACAAAAACAATCCCGCCTTCAAAGCAGACACCCCTGCACCATGGTGCAAGGGTGCCTGCGTTGGCACTAGGCAGCCAAAACAGAGCCAGCGCAGTGTGAAAGGACAGGAATACAACGTACTGAATAGATATGCTGCATTCCTGCACTTTCTCTTTGATGCAGGGCAGCGCAGCAAGGTGATTTGCAAAAAGTCATAAATCTGCCCCAGAGAGTCTGTGAAGTGGGTAATAATAACTGTTTTTTGACAGCACCCGTAAATGGCAATATTGTGGTAGGACGTGTTATGTAGAAAACAAGTTAGGATAATGTCATACTTAATATTATTGTAATGAATCTTTTGAAGTGCATATATATATTATGACTTGTCCACTGAGTGTAAGGGGCATTAAAGATCAGGGGATCCTGTGTATTTGAGTGCCACATTATATTTAATTAAACATGGTCCACATCAAAAGCTTATGTACTGTATGCACCGCTTTGATGCAGCAGACTTGGCCAGCAGCCAAAGGTTGCAGAATGTGCTGTAACATCTGACTGTACTGAAATGTAACCTGGTACCAATAAAACCTTGAGAAAGTGCTCTCCTCTGTCTGAAACAGAGTCTTCGTATGGCGCAGACACTTTGATTAAAATGACCTTTGTGGTGCGACACAGCAGATACTCAGATTAAAATGAAGGTTATGCTAGAGATAGAATTAAACTTTCAAAGATAAAAGACAAGCTGTGTGGCTGTTTATCCAAGCACTCTGTGAGTTACTTTGTGCTGTAGGAAGGCCACATCTTAAATAAGCATGGGCAAAGCTTGATATCTGTATGATGTGTGGTCATGTGCGCGCCACACAAACCTAAAATTTAGGGGCAGATTTAAGAAAAGTGGCACTGCACTTTTCTTGTGCCCTTTAGCTCCCCCTACTGCCACCATGTGTGCGCTGTATTTAAAATACAGCACACCATGGCGCAGGGTAGGGTGCAACAGTGTTAACATTTTTGACGCTATTGATGTACTGTTCAGGGTTGGTGCCAAAATGTTGGCGCTAACCCTGAACAGCACATAGGGGTCCATTGTAACCAATGGTGTGCCCCCTTTTAACACCTGATTAGAGCAGGTGTTAAAAATGCCAACAAAAATGGCGAAAAAAAATCTATTAGATTTGTTTGTGCCAGTTTTTGGGCCCTCCTAATGGGGGAATGCCCTCCTTGTATACATTATGCCTGGGGCAGGCATAATGTGGCACAAGGAGTTACAAAGTGGCGTAATGCATGCATTGCACCACTTTGTAAATCTGGTGTGGCAATTTTGGCCTCATTGCGCCACATTAGCATAAACAAAAATTATGCTAAAGTGGCGCAAGGAGGCGCTAGGCCCTCTTGAATCTGGGCCTTAGTGTGTTTGCAAAGCCTTCTTTTCTCTCAGCATAGGGGAGCAAGATCAGAAAGAAGCATCTGAAAAATCAGTGCTGCAGAGAAAAAAGTTTGTTTTCCTTTCTGAAGCATCTGTTTTTTAGATGCTTTTATCAGTTTTCACTCCTCATTGCTACCGGGTCGCTCACCAGAAGTTTTCAGCAAGAATTACCAAAGCCAATAGGGCTAGCGTTTGGGACCAATTTGCCTTGTCAGTGTTTTTTAGCCATGTTGTATAGCAGTCCAAAAGCTGTGTAGCTGGGCTAAATAAGGAAAAAAATAACTCAATCGGAGGGAAGCAACATGGTGGAATGAAAGTGGGGGGAGTTAAAGCAACAGGAATTGGGTGAAGCAACAGGATAGATGGAAAGAATAATCAATAGGTAAGGTGTGCTGCCACAGAGAAGTTTGATGGAGGGAAGGGGATGAGCAGTACAATGGTGAGAGAGATGAACGGGAGCACAGGCGGGGAAGAGAAGCCAACAGAGATCAACGAGGGGTGTGGGTAGGGGGAGAGAAACGTACAAGGGAGATTGCTGGAAAACACAATCACTCTCATGTAGTGCTTAATGAAAAAGAAAAAAGTAGTGCCTGAAAGAAGTGAGCAGTAGAAGAACACAAATAATGGATCCATGTTCCAAAGGAGGCACAAACGCAGGAAGAGAAAGAAAACCCCACACTAGCTAAGGAATGAGAAGCAGGCAAATCAGAGTGACAATGATGCTAACCAGTAGTAAGCAATGGGATGGGTCTAAACTCACTGTGAGCTGACAATAAATCTCAGAAACAGCATTTGCTGTCTAGTAGGCGAGACCTATAAAGAATTTCATTGGAGAGAGTAGGTCACACCCAAACAGCAATCAGGAAAAAAATGATAATAAAATATTTATATGGGTGGTCCACGATGTGATTAACATTGTCTCTGGGTTAACATTCAGAAGCCACTGAAGCTAATGGCTGAAGGAGGGTTTCCCAAAACAAATTAAAGTAGGTGTGGAAGGCAATATGTTTGTATAAATTGCTTATGAGCCATACATGTAAAAAACAAAAAAAAGAGGCAGCAATGGTGAATGAAGCATCCGCATTCGCTCAAAGGAAGGCCATTACTGTGCAGGTTTTGTTTGTGTATGTAAGAACAGTTCAGTAGTATATACAGTGCTTACAACAGCTTAATGTGATTGTGAACGTTGTTTGTAGTTTTTGGTTTGGCAGTGTTAGCAGTTAGTTCGCTAGAGCTTTAGTTCAGACGTAGGTTGTGTAAGTCAATGTGAAAATATAGAGAAATGAATCTAGTTAAGGGTGTTCATAGTGTCTTTTTAGTGTGCGAGTCCCAAAGAAATGTGTAATTTTCTCTTTCGATGTGGGTTTTTCATTGCTCTTCTACCATATAATGAATTACGGATGCATCATGGGTTAGCTAAATTGATATGATTGTGTTTGTGTTTCAGTGTGCTTCATGGATGCCATTTATGACCCCTGTGCCTTCTCTTGTGATCCCTGGCATTGTCCTTGTGACCCCTGGCCTCTGTAGTCACCAACATGCACAAGGGAAGGAGAAATCTACTTCCAGAGTGCACTTCTCCTTTTAAAGTAAGAGCTGAGTGTGTCTTGGACCACTGAGATTGTAAACAGTTGCACAGCTCCTGTTAAAGTTTGTCCGGAGACAGACTACCCACCTCGGAGGCCCAGGGCGCACGGAAGCTTCACTGCAGTGTAGCGTTTGGCACAACACTGGTCACAATGTGTCCAATTCACTGAAATCAACTAGGAACGAAACAGCTTCATGGAACAGGCAATGCTGTCACTGTTATATTGTATGTAATTCTTGGCAAAAGTCTGTCACTGGAATACTGTACGTGATTCTGGGCATCAGGATGTACACCAATTTCATATAGGATCTCGCCATTGACCGACAGGGGGCAACCACTGCACAGTTGGAAAAAACAAGGTCAACTCCGAAGTATCGCGACTACATTGGTTTGCCACACTAGTGACTTTTGAGTCAATTTGTGTGACATTTGACCCCATGTTTTTCAACATTTTCTTGGGAGACAGCCCTCTTAGCCCTCCTAGCAGACATGTATGTGTATGATTTAAGCCTGCACTGCTTCACCCAGAGGTGCTCCTCCTCTTTATGCCTTCCAGCCACAGATGTTCTCTTTCGTGTGGTCCACCGACTGCATTGTGGATAGTAATTTGACATTTGACGCTATGGGCTGCCATTGAACTGCATAGGATGGCCATCTGGCAAATGATGGCTGCCCCTGTGTATGAGATAGTATGTGATGGCTTCACCTCTGATATGATAGAACATATGTGCACTTCCTCTATAACTTTTTTGTTATTTTTATAACCCTGGTGATAATTTTGCTCTAATTGTACTTTTTTCTAACTATGGTGATATCGCTACCTAGGATATCGTTAAGTTTTAAAGTCATATGACATCACTTCCAATAATGCTGCTGGGGTGATGATATGTGATGTCACTTCGTATAATGTTGTCACAGACCAAAGGACATGTGATGTCACTTCCACTACCCTTGAGTGCCCAGGGGCCACTGGGAAAAGTTCCCACATATAGACAATGACAGCCCATAAGCATCGTTCAGCAACAGGCAGACAGTGCAGAGCATAGGTGTGCAAGCAGGCACATCTTCTTGATGAATGAGTGAGCACAAGGAAGGGCCTCCTTGTACGACCAGTAAAACTCTGAACCACCTCTAAGTTAGGGTGTCTAAGGGGATAAAACAAGCAAAGTATGAGAGCACTAGACCTCATATTTTGTGCATGGCACAAGTGAGTAGATAGGCAGGAATTATAGGACCCCTAATGAAGGCTAGAGACCTGAATGGGCTTTCTGAATGGCCAAAACAAGTTAACGTAGGTTGCCAGATACATCAGTCCTTATACCTCATCAGATATTTGAGATATATGGCTTTTTAACCATATCTGAGGCATTCAATAATAAAAGACATTGCCTTGGGAATTCCTCAACATATTTTTAACGCAGACCTGGATCCCTAGTATAATATAGTATTCTTTAATCTAAAGAACTCCCAGCAATGTCTGTTCAAGGTGGTATTCACCAACCTAGATGTGGGAAATTGCTCATAATGAAGCATGCACATTAAGTTGTGAGTGAGATTATTTTGCAAAAATCTTTTAAGATTTTTTTAGGCTATATCAGTAACCTTTCAGTAAAAACCTCAGCATTTTTGTGTATTTCTGTTACTAAAGGGAGGATATGCCTTGGCTGATTTCTTCCCTCTATCTCCTTCTCTCTTTGAGTATGTTTTTACAGCACATTGGCATTGTCACGTCCAGGCTGTCGGCAATTTTCCTTCCACATTACACTCCACAGATGATAAATGGTTAAACCGTTTTATCCTTGCTTCGTAGGTACTTTGCTCCCCATGAACCAACCACTTTCCATGAAGACATTGTTTTGAAAGAATCTTGTAAACACTACCCCGGAGGACATCTTGTGACCTCTAGTCCTGGGACATGCCTTGCAGTAAAACTTGGTGCCCCCTTACAGTGTTTTTCTCCTCGGGAATGTTTTAGATTTTTTCAGGTCCCACTCATCCCTTCTTCGCTCCGGGCAACTGATTCCATTCTTCAACTTCTCCTCATTAAACCTACAGTCAGGCAGTCGCAAGTCTGCCTGAAACGGTTCAAACGAACTTCCACCTGATTCTGATGGCAGCAATGCTTGTGCAGCTCACGCCCCCTGAAGCTGCCGTAAGAAGGCTTGAAGCACAGGTGATATTTATTTGCCCACTTGCTCAGGACAAACTGCTTCCACTACTTATACCAGATTTAACAAGCCGCAATGTATTCCTCCAAGTAAATTGTTTACTAAGAGGAATTTAAGAGTAGATTGTCATTTTTCAGAAAGAATACTTTTAAATGATGCTCAGCTGGTGAAATCTGCCACACTAACTGTTCCAGAATACGCTCACGAAAGTGGATCTACGATCTGCTCAAGTCGGAAAAAAACTGAAACTGACCGCGAGGTTGGTATACAACGGTTACTGACAAAGACGCACAAAATGCCTGCCACATGATGTGTAAATAATCCATATGATACATCATCTACTGCAAAATGAATGACCGATTCAGATAACAGATGTGATCACTTACCCTGTGTAAGACCCGACAGCCTTAGGGTGGTCACCCCCAACTTTTTGACTGCCTCCCTCCACTTTTTGACATTGTTTTTGCTGGTTTTAGGACTCTGCAAACTTTACCACTGCTAACCAGTGCTAAAGTGCATATGCCCTCTCCCTTAAATCATGGTACCATTGGTTTATACCCAATTGGCATATTTGATGTACTGGTAAGTCCCTAGTAAAGTGCACTACTTGTGTCCGTGTGTCCAGGGCCTATAGATTGAATGCTACTAGTTGTGTGGCCCTACAGCACTGGTTGTGCCACCCACATAAGTAGCCCATTAACCATGTCTCAGGCCTGCCATTGCAAGGCATGTGTGTGCAGTTTCACTGTCACTTCAACTTGGCATTTAAAAGTACTTGCCAAGCCTTAAACTCCCCTTTTTCTACATATAAGTCACCCCTAAGGTAAGCCCTAGGTAACCCTGAGGGCAGGGTGCTGTGTGGGTAAAAGGCAGGAAAATATATCTGTGTGTTTTATATGTCCTGGTAGAGGAAAACTCCTACATTCATTTTCCACTGCTGTGTGTCCCGCTCCTTTCATAGGCTAACATTAAGGCTACCCTCATAAACTGTTTGAATGGTAGATTCTGTTTAGAAAGGGATAAACAGTCATATTTAGTATGGCCAGAATGGTAATACAAAATCCTGCTGACTGTTGAAGCTGGATTTATATTACCATTTCAGAAATGCCACTTTTAGAAAGAGAGCATTTCCCTCCACTTAAATCCTTCTGTGCCTTACAATCCACATCTGAGCTGGGCTGGTTGACAGCTCCCTTGTACATTTCACCCAGACGAACACAAACAAAGGATGCTTAGTCACACCTGCACACATCTGCATATTGAATGGGTCTTCCTGGGCTGGAAGGGTAGAGGGCCTGATACTTACATTTCAAAGGACAATGGCTGGTACTCACGCAGTGGACTGCCAACCCCCCTTCTGGGACCCTGGTAGACAGGATTGTACTGAAAGGGGACCTTGTGCACTTCTAAGCCACTCTTTGAAGTCTCCCCCACTTCAACGGCACATTTGGGTATGTAAACTGGGTCCCTGATCCTACCAACTCAGACACTTCATGGGAAAGAAACTCTGAACCAGAACCTGCAACCTGCCAAGAGAAGCTGCCTGGCTGCCCAAAGGACTCACCTGGACTGCTGTGCTGTAAAGGACTGCTGCCTTGCTGTTGCCCTGCTGCCTTGCTGGCCTCTGGCTCTGCTGAGAAGTGCTCTCCAAGGGCTTGGATTGAGATTGCCTCCTGTTTCCTGAAGTCTCAGGGCCAAAAAGACTTCATCTCTGAAAAGAACCCCTTGTGCGGTGAAAAATCGCTGCACAGCCTGCTGGAAACGCTGCACAGCCTGCTTAGCGGGGAAAGCAGAACGACGCAGCCCAGCTCCCCAAGCGAAGATCGGCGCAGCGCCAGATTTGTGACCAGAACTTCGATGCACAGCCACTGGATCGACGCATCGCCGAGCCAGAATGACGCAGCCCGACTTCCTGTAAGAGAATCGACGCAGCGCCTGCCGTGCAACAGAAACTCTGACGTAACACCCATAAGATCAACACAGCACCTCTGACTTCGTTCTGCGTGCCCCGGATTTCCACACATCATCCTATGCGTCAAAGAACTGCGCATCGCGAAGAGGATTCAAGCCTGAGTGATGGAATGTGACACAAAGTCCTTGCTGAGTGGAAAAAAATCGACGTATCTTCTGTGTGTGTCTGGAAATCCGACACACACCTACCTTTTTCAAGGCATCTCCTCCTCTGCGGTCTTTGTGCATGTAATTTTGATGCAAACCAGGTACTTTGTGCTTGCAAGAGACCATTGTTGCATTTAAGAATTTAAATCTCATATTATCATTACAAAAGTGATATTTCAACTTGCAGTTATAAAATCTTGATCATTTTGATCTTAATCAGATAAATATTCTTTATTTTTCTAAACCTGTGTGGTATATTTTTGTGGTGTTTGCACTGTGTTATTGCATGATTTATTGCACAAATACTTTACACATTGCCTTCTAAGTTAAGCCTGACTGCTCGGTGCCAAGCTCCCAGAGGGTGGGCACAAGATCATTTGGATTGTGTGTGATTCACCCTGACTAGAGTGAGGGTCCTTGCTTGGACAGGG
Source organism: Pleurodeles waltl (assembly GCF_031143425.1). NCBI lineage: Eukaryota > Metazoa > Chordata > Amphibia > Caudata > Salamandridae > Pleurodeles > Pleurodeles waltl. The sequence continues at coordinate 1,446,216,477 of NC_090445.1, forward strand.
GGTAACCTGACTGCTAACTAAAGACCCAATTTCTGACACCCTGATTTTACTCAATAATAAAAATTATGATTCTGACTTTGTGCAATTTAATCTGGTACTCATCCAAGACGCTCAAATGCCTCTTGGCCAAGTTTGGGATACATAAAACTGCAAAAAATAAACACAAGAATAAAAAAAGATCTTGTTCACATGATTCCAATGTGATTCCTATTTACATTGAAATGCCAGCAGTTCACTTTTGCTTTGGTTGCCTTTGTAATTGGTATAAAGGTAAATTATTATTTTGTGCTCCTTTCAGAGGTACATGGGGGCATATTTATACTTTGTTTGTGCCGTTTGTGCGTCATGTTTTTTGACACAAAATGGTGCAAACTTAACTCCATATTTACATTTTGATGCTAGACCCATCTAGCGACAAAATATTGGAGTTATTGTCATGAAGCGTAGTGTCAGCTTGTGCCATTCCTTTAATATGGCGCCCGGCTGGCGCTGTAAAATGGCGCAAGCCGGAGCTAATCTTTTTGATGCAAGACTGCATTAGCACAGTTTTGCATCAAAAAGGATAAATATGTCCCATGGCATTTATGGTCTGGTGCTTCTTCGGGAAAGGGGCGCATGGATAGGGTTCTTCAGTAGAGCTAGAGAGAAGAATGGGAGTAGGGAAAGTAGTGTGGCTACATGGTAGTATGATAATACAGATAACTCAGACCGTAACATAAATCCCTTGGATGCTTTACAGTTCTGTTTTATTTATTGTCTCTTTACCCTCACACCGACTTTTACCAACTTATTGTAAACTATCTTCTCCACTCTAACATGCTTTCTCTCACATTGTGTGCATTGAACTTTAGATGGGTTTCTTCAGAAAGAGCAACATGCGCAGGAGCACTCTGAGTGTAAGGAGTGAGGCTGGGCTATGTATGTATAAGTCAACATTAGGGAGTGCTATCTTTCCTCCAGCCTTGATACATTTGAGCTATTTGCCTTTTTTATCCTCATTTTCTTCTCCTTCTGTCCATTCCCCCCTTGTTCCGCTGTCTCCCCCCTTCTTGCTTTCTAGTGCCCACGCTTTTTCAGGCATTCTGAGGGACACCATGATCAGGGGTCCTCGCACCGCCTCGGGCACACTGATGACTGCCATTTCGGAAGGTCATCGGTCTAGTGCCTGATGCTCCCACCAGTAGGGACGCATGAGCAGCATTACACATAAATACCGGATCCCAACAGGTACAGCGGTGTCTTTCGGACCCCGGGGAGGTGAGAATTAGGTTGAAGTGGGAGTGTCGCTTTGACAAAGTAAGTCCACGCTTTGCTTCCAACCACTCGCAACGGTGGTGGCGCTCTCATTGAGTCTAACAGTGCTTCCTATGTATTTTTCAGTGTGTGACTACAAGCACACACCTCTCCCCTAGGCTCTATGAGGCTAATATCGTAGACACTAAAAGTAAGTCATGCATGCACCACATGTGTTTCTTAGAGGCGCCTCACATGTTGAAGTGCTTTGCAGTGTTTTTCTAAATGTAGTACGTCTCGTATTTGTCTGTGTAATGTGATTCAGAAGTGCCATTGTTCCACGAGCAGGGTGATGGTGGTAATAGCTCCACACACTTAAGTGATACAAGTAGCAACCTTTATCCTTTCCACAGGTTTTCCAACAGGACATCGATACTAGTGGGTATTACTTTAATATAGTTATATATACCAGACAATACCACAGAGCGTGTAGTATCAGTGTTTTCACTGGTGGTAGCTGTTCAATGAGTGGCACTAGGGAGTCCACCTTGGTCCTCATGAAGAGTCTAGTTGTAGACTCCGAAACATGTAGACCGCTTAGGAGGTAAGGTACATAATATACCCCCCTCCAACACCCCTTTTTAACCATACCATCCCTGTGAGACATTAAATTAGTAATACCCTCCAGAGGCAGGTATTTTTAACTCACCTTAGACCCCACCGCTCCTATCCCTCTTAGTATTCACATTGATGAAACCATAACAAGTGCTCCCATGTATTTTGTCGGTCACAGCATGCGTCGTTCTGCAGCAAAACGGGAGGAAACCCAACGAGGAAGCATGCCACCAAGGGGTAACCCTAGCGGATGAGGGTTTTTCATACCAAAAAAACTTTTTTCACTGTGTGGAAGGTTCTTTGTACTGGACCTTTATGCATAATTACTAATAACTTTGGCACTGCTTGAGGAATCTTCATGAATTTTTCCAAGAAAATGCAATGGTCCCTTCAGCACCTGTCTGGAAAAATTTGGGGTGATCTGTAAAATGGAGGGCTGAGACAAATGGGTGGGGGGAGGTCCCAAAACACGTTCTGCTCATTCATTTTTCCTTAGAGAATTTGAACCTGGATAGAGCCAGAACCACTGGACGGAATGATGGCAAATTTGGCAGAAAGGTACCTCTTGGTCCAGAAAGAGCCCTTGTTGGTATTTTGGTATAAATCTGACCATCAGTTTTAGAGAAATTAAAGAATATCCAAATTTTCAATATAGAGATGCAACAGATTTTTGACCCTTCCCGATCTCATTCTGAGATATGATTGGCTGCCAACACTTCAACAAAAAAGTTTGGCAGCCATGTTAGGACTCAACTTCAGCCGAGTCCCAAAACAATGTCAAAAAAAAAAAAAGAAACAAAAGAAAAGGGGCCAGGGTAGGTACTTCCTTACCTCTTAGTTCTGGTGCTGGAGTCCAGAGGGACCCTTCCCAGAGCAAAAATACATTCTTTAAAAAAGTTTCAGCAGGCGTCACAGTGGATCTGTCAAATAATAAAAAAAAAAAAACAAGGTCGGGTTCTCGCGCTCGTTTAAATAGTGCCCCTGGTTGGGCCAGTTCCCGGGGGCATTTATATTTTGAATGTGGGGGGCCCTCCAGCCCCCTGCAGCCTCGGGAACCCTAACTTTCCCAGGGCTAATCTTTTTGAAAATGCAGGGGGCCACCCGGGCCACCCTGCAGCCCCAGGGACCACCATCTCCCCACAGCACATATTCAAATCAAATGCGGGGGGCCCTGAACACCCGCAGCTACGGGAACCGCCACCTCTCCATGGCTCTAATCAAATTAAATGCAGGGGGTGCACATATTCAAATCAAATGTGGGGAGGAGCTTGGACCTCTGCAGCCCCAGGGACCGCCACTCCCCGGGGCACACATTCTATTTCAATGCAGGGGGCCATGCCCCACCCCCCCACCTCCAGGGACCCTAACCTGCCAGGGGCAAGTATGAAAAAAAAGAAAAGGGGTATATTTTGGGCCCCCGCAGCCCCGGTGACCACAACCTCCCCGGGGCATAATGCAGAGTTGGAGGGTGCCCCCTCCCCTGAGGATCCACAGATGGCTCTGGGGACTGCCACCTCCCAGGGCTGGCTCCTGCTATGTCCCTGGGTGCCCACTCCCGGGACATAGCTGTTTGGTGTGGCTTGTCGACAGCAAACACTCTGCTTGGATGAAGAGAGAGCTGTCAAACAGCTCTCACTTCATGCGAGCGGAGGATCCTCTGCCTCCCTGTCCACAGAAGAGCAGGCAGGGAGACAGAAATGCCAGCTCCCACAAGAGGTGGGGAGCCAGCTGGGACCACGTGGACCTTGAGGTTCCCCCCACAGTCCCCAGCATTGTGACTGGGTGCCCTGGGGGGGAATTAGATCACATGGCCAGACCCCGGGGATGCAGTCCCCAGGGCTGAAATATATTATATATATATATATATATATATGTATACAGTATATATATATATATATCTATATATATATATATATATACATAGATATTTATATATATATATATATATATATATATATATATATATATATGTTGTATGTTGTATATCTGTGTGTGTGTACATATGAATATATATATATGTATAGTCACTATAAAAATCAAAGGTTGCAGGAGTGTTATAATTAGGTTCTCAATTTACTCACAAAAAACTAGAGAAATTCAGCTGCTACAGTTAGAGTTATTTCAAGTAACTATAGCAGGCGGCCTAAGGTAACTATATGTAGGGCCCCCGCCATGCAGTGTTTTTTCTTCAATGATTTGACTTCAAATGTTTCCTCCCCTGGGGCCTGGCCTTGTCTCCTGGGTGCACGATCACTGGGGACCATGGGGAGAGCCTCAAGGCCATTGCGGTCCCAACCAGCTTCCCGCCTCCTGTGGGAGCTGACTTTGCTGTCACAGACAGGGAGCTGCTAAACATGCATTTCCCTGTCTGTGAGAGCAATAGTTTCCTCTGTTTCCCTGCCCGCATGTCTGGGGCAGGAAAACAGAGGAAACCTCTGCTTCCAGCAAGTTAGAGCTGTTTGACAGCTCTCGCTTGCTGGGGCCCGAGTGTTTGCTCTGACTTGGCCAAAGCTGTGATAGCTCCTGCCAAATCACAGCAAATAGCTATGTCCCAGGGATGAGCACGCTGGGACATAGCAGGAGCTGGCCCTAGGGGGTGGTGGTCCCCATGGCCATGCATGGCTTCACGAGGTGGGCCATACAGCCCCACCTCCAATGTTTTGAATTTGTCCCTGGGAGGTGGTACTCCCCAGGGCTGAGGGTCTGCAACAGACCCCCCCTATAATATTTCAAGTCAGCTCCAGTGAGGTGTCAGTCCCTGGGGCTGTGTGAGGGACATGCGACCCCCCTTACTTGTAATTATTTGCCCCAGGGAGGTGGTGGTCCCCAGGGCTGGGGGTCTGCAATGGACCTCCTGAATAATTTTCTTTCTGCCCTGTGGAGGTGGCAGTCCCTGAGGGAGTGGGGGGGGGGCACATGGTGTCCCCCACATAAATTTAATATTCAGCCCTAGAGAGGTGGTGGTCAACGGGCTGTGAGAGGGAAGTGCGCCCCCACCTTACTTGTGATAAATTGCCCAGGGGAGATGGTGGTTCCCGGGGTGCAGGGGGCATGCTTTCCAAAGCCCTGGAGAGGTGGCGGTCCCCGGGGCATAAATAAATTCCAGGAGAGGGCACATGTGCCCTCTCCTCTTTATTTTGTCATAGCCCGAGACCTGGCCCACCCGGGGGCTTTATAGCAAACATGTTTTAAAGAGTGCTTTTTTCCGTGGTAGGGCCCTTCTGGGTCCAAGCTGAGTCCCAAGATGGCTGCCAACACCTCCTGGTTTAAGTGTTGACTGTCAATCAGACCTCCGCAGATCTCAGCATGAGCTTGTTATTGGTGAAGTCATCAGAGAGGATCCCCAGCCCTAGATATACAAATTTGGATTTCCTTTAACAAAAAGCATAATCTGCAGACCAAAAGCTACCTTTCTGCCAAATTTGGTTTAATTCCAAGCACTGGTTCGGGCTGTAGTCAGGTTCAAAACTCCTATGGGAATTAACATGGGAAACACATGTTTTTTGACACCCCATTTTCTCGGCCTCTGCTTGACGGATCACCCCAAAACTTCCTGTGAGCAACAAGAATCAAGGGCACACTTTAGATGAAAAAATTCATGAAGATTCGTCAAACGGTGCCAAAGATATAGGCAAGTCAAATAACGCATTTTTTATGGACACATGGTCCTAACTAGAACTACCTACTGGTGACCGCCAGTAGGTAATATACATATATATATATATATATATATATATATATATATATATATATATATTTATATATACACACACACAGACACACATTTATATTTTTTACCTGCCATTCTTGCACTGTTGATAACCTCACATAGTACATCACTCACAATATGTTAAATTACATCATTAATGGCTTTGCTGCTGATATCTAAAATGCCATCATCTCATTAACCTCAGGCCTCAGGATCTGGCCTGTGGTCAAGCACTGTGTCCAACCTGTCAGATGCTGTTAACCCACACTGCATACAGCCTTTGGCTCTGCACAACAGGGTTGACCTTCAGCCAGGCCCTGTTCCCATCACCCTGGAAATGGCTAGGCCCTGAATACAAACCTCCAGCCGATCCCCACAGAGCACAGCTTTTTATGGGGGTAGTTGATTATTTTCAAAGTTGAGCATTTGGCCAATGCCTTGGACAATCTGCACACCTAGGAGAGGCAGCCTCCACTGTGAACAGCCTTTAGCCATACATTGAGGCAGTTGGCCACCGCAAACATCCCCTGCTATATACAACCTTTGGCTGAGCACAAAAGGAGTTGGCCTCAGGACCTAGCAGGCAGTCATGCCTTGCACCCAACCCACCACAGCATGGACAACTTATCTGCGTATGGCATTCAGACATGTGCTATATGGGTTGGCCAGGCCTTGCACCAAAATCCTGGGCAGCAGACAACCCTCCGCAGAGGTTCAGCCCTCACTGTGCACATCTCTCAGCCATTAGCATCATGGTTAGGCTGCGTGACCTGGCCTTTGGCCAAACACTGTGCGCAATCCACCAAGCGCAGCCAACACTTGCTGTGAATGGCCCTTTCTGTTTTTTTTCATCATATTCAAATTTAAGCATACAGGCCCCCTAAAGGCAACCTGCACCAAAATCCTGAAGAGGGAACAACTGCGTTAACAGGGGTTGGCGGCAGAACATGGCCTGTCTCCAAGCCTTGCACCCAACACACCCCCTTTCCTGAGGGAGAAGCCAACCTCCTCCGCACAGCCCACAGTTGGTTGGGGCTCTGCGCCAAAGCCTCATTTGTAGTGCCCTACTGCCACCAGTAATGCAGTACCTACATAACCAATGTGAAAAAACGCTCTCCTGGCCAATCGGAATGACCTATTTTTTTGTATTTTTGGGTAGTGAGAAACCAACATTCACAATATACTGCACTTGTTCTGAGCATTAACCCCTTCATCCCCAACCTGAGCCCATTGTTAAATGCTCACTTCTTGAAAACAGATGAACTGATTTACACCAAATAACAAAAAGTGTGCTTCTAACTTTTTGCCAAATGTGGTATAATTCAATTCAGCTTTTTTTTTTCTGTATCAGAGAGCAAAGCTTCCTATGGAACCTAACAAGGACAATCACACTTTGACAACCCCCTTTTTTCCTGGCCCCTGCTTGACAGATCTGTGCAAACTTTTCAAGAAGCCCCCAAGATGGATGAAATGTTTTTTTTAAAGATTCATGCAGATTTGTCAAACAACTACAAAGTTACTATGAGAAACAAAAAACTATTCCTATGGAAACTCTGATTTAACTATAACTACCCAGTGGTGACTGCCACTGTGTAATATATACATACATTTAGGGGCATTGGGCCAGCCTTCTTCATCCACTGGTCTGTTCAACTCTCATGCACATTTTGCTTGCTCTCACCTCTTAGAAAGAACTTCACACCAGTGATAGGAATGGTGGGTCAAAACTTTCCTTGTCATCACTCTTTTTCTTGTTATTCCTTATTATCTTGTATTTTTTTTCATCTATGTCTTAATGGTTCAGTAATTCAAAGTTAGTAGTACTGTTTCCTTATGAACATATTGATCATAGTTGCCCGTGAATTAAACTAAAAAGTATTGCTATACCTGTTCTAAGTACACCTGTCTCCTTAGAAGCACCAATAATACTAAAACATGTATTTAATTGTTATTTTTTAGTATTTATTTTTTTGCAAGCATAAGACCTCCATGTTTAGGCAACAGACATGTTTTCCTGTTTCCCCTTTTTAATTTTCGGAGCATATGCTTGCAATAAAAAATAGCACACAACTTGACAAAAGGTCTATCATGATATATTCTCCAATATTTTCTGAAGTGAAGTGCAGTTATTGGGTTGACCTCCTGATGCAGAGGTGATGCGTGCAGCTTAAAGGCCTTCGATGTTTTAAAACTGATGTGCAAGACCGCAAGGTAACTTTTTCACAATAACAATTGATCCACTGTCACTTGATGAAATCCTCGTTAAGATCTGGGTTGCACCTAACACATTAATTAAAAGAACAACGTGAAATATTGCCTACTAGTTTCTTTCCACAAAGCAAAAGAGAACTAGAGGTAAAATATCCCCCAAAACTGATTATACCAAGCCATTGATGTGCCGCATTGCATCTTTAGTATTATATTTTATGGGGCAGAACAAATCTTTAACCATGTGCTTTTCCAAAGTCAGCATTGCAATAGTGATTGATGGATCAAACATCAATAATTGTAATATTTTTCATTTAAGCTGTCAAAAACTTCATCCATAGGCAGCAACATATTTAACATATGGCAGTATGTATTGTGACAGGAGCTCGAATACAGATCTTTTGCCCCCTATCCTTAAGAATTATCTGTTCTTCCCCTGCCTAAACAATTAAATATGAGTTTTCCTGCTGTCAGTCGTCGATCCTTGTGCAACTAAACTTCTCCTCACTACTATTAATTAAAAAGTATCGCTTAAAAACTAATCTGAAGTGTTTTGATTAGGTAGTACAACTCTACTTGCAATGCGTTTTAAGTCTGTGAACCTTAAACTTGATACATTGCTGGAGTATTCGAGCAAAACAATCTCCACCTAAACCAACAAGGCCCTCAAGAAATACAAACTCATTTCAACAACCACATTACACCATATGAATAGAAACAATACTAAAGAAACACAAGTACAATGATGTGCTTTATCAAGCTTTTCTTTTAATCTGACTCAGATACGTTCAGGTTTAGATGCTACCTAAATACAGAAGTATTTGATATCACAAGCCAAAGATGCACAGTGGTGTAAAGATTACAAGACTGTCTTGCAACATTGAGATGTGGTTCAAATGGAATTGCTGTCATCATATTTTTGTTATTCACAGCCAAACCTTGCACATTCCATTAAACTTCTTAGAAGTAGCCTATGCGATAATGTTAGGACATGAATGTCCCCTGCTTGGTGATCTAGCATTTACCCCTGCCCCGACTGTCCAACTGTTGGCGGACTTAATATCCTGATTTTTATTTTAGTCCTTCAGTCACACCAATCTAGCAAGTGCACAGAGACCTACATCTGTCCCTGATAATGAAAGGTCCAGGATCTGCCCTGTGATCTAGAGGGGCACACCTAGCCTAACCCTAGAGTGAGTAGAGGACTACTGCCCATGTCGTGGGTTTAACACGCAAAGCAGTAAAGGGTGTATTTTGTGAAACTGCAGTTGACTAGACCCTTTTATCTACTGTATGTCAGTGAGAGTGTGGCCTACTGCCCCATCTTGCCCCATCTTGTGTAAAGTTCAATTATTTTGTGAATTCCAGGACCTTGTGCTGACTTCGTGTGTGTGCCTGTGTTTTAACTGAGTGTACACCTATGGCATGTGATACATGTGTAGTAGAAAGGCTCTGTGTGTATGAGTGTGAGTGTTGAAACCAGTGGGATGCATTTTGTTCCTGTTTTGTAGAGTTTATTTGGTATCTCCCAGCTCCACCTTTGGCAATTAGGGGGTTATTACAACTTTGGAGGAGGTGTTAATCCATCCCAAAAGTGACAGTAAAGTGACGGATATACCACCAGCCGTATTACGAGTCCATTATATCCTATGGAACTCGTAATACGGCTGGTGGTATATCCGTCACATTTGGGACGGATTAACACCTCCTCCAAAGTTGTAATAACCCCCTTAGTATCTTCCGCTGCTGGACAGCATTCCGTGCTGGACAGTTGGAAGGCTGGAGGCTTTTGTGGAGGCTGGAGTTCTTTGTTTCCACATGAGAAATGTATCTGAATAAAATCCTGATGTCAGCTTCCTCTTTGTGGACCTGCACTCATCTTTGACTCTAATACTACAGAATGATTTTACTTTTTCATATTTTTTACATATTTGTTACAAATAAACAACCATTTGGTATTTAACGTTTCTGATATTACCTGTCTAAAGGCCACTATTCTGAGGGTAAAAATAAAAGTGGCTTTACGCGTTTCAAATTGTTCGGGATGTAATCTGCATCGGATCCGAATTCTTTCCCCTGCCACATCTTACCCTGGGGTGAGATAGTGAACAACGTGAACGGTAGGGTTATAGCACCCAGACAAGAATCGTGAGCAGGGATACCACCCTGTATTTGCAATTCACTTGTGTAGTATTGTGTATTTAATATTGCGTTATTTAATAGGATTAAAATGCTTTCTCTAAAAAATATATATACAGTATATACAGGGAGTGCAGAATTATTAGGCAAGTTGTATTTTTGAGGATTAATTTTATTATTGAACAACAACCATGTTCTCAATGAACCCAAAAAACTCATTAATATCAAAGCTGAATATTTTTGGAAGTAGTTTTTAGTTTGTTTTTAGTTTTAGCTATGTTAGGGGGATATCTGTGTGTGCAGGTGACTATTACTGTGCATAATTATTAGGCAACTTAACAAAAAACAAATATATACCCATTTCAATTATTTATTATTACCAGTGAAACCAATATAACATCTCAACATTCACAAATATACATTTCTGACATTCAAAAACAAAACAAAAACAAATCAGTGACCAATATAGCCACCTTTCTTTGCAAGGACACTCAAAAGCCTGCCATCCATGGATTTTTCAGTGTTTTGATCTGTTCACCATCAACATTGCGTGCAGCAGCAACCACAGCCTCCCAGACACTGTTCAGAGAGGTGTACTGTTTTCCCTCCTTGTAAATCTCACATTTGATGATGGACCACAGGTTCTCAATGGGGTTCAGATCAGGTGAACAAGGAGGCCATGTCATTAGATTTCCTTCTTTTATACCCTTTCTTGCCAGCCACGCTGTGGAGTACTTGGACGCGTGTGATGGAGCATTGTCCTGCATGAAAATCATGTTTTTCTTGAAGGATGCAGACTTCTTCCTGTACCACTGCTTGAAGAAGGTGTCTTCCAGGAACTGGCAGTAGGACTGGGAGTTGAGCTTGACTCCATCCTCAACCCGAAAAGGCCCCACAAGCTCATCTTTGATGATACCAGCCCAAACCAGTACTCCACCTCCACCTTGCTGGTGTCTGAGTGGGACTGGAGCTCTCTGCCCTTTACCAATCCAGCCACGGGCCCATCCATCTGGCCCATCAAGACTCACTCTCATTTCATCAGTCCATAAAACCTTAGAAAAATCAGTCTTGAGATATTTCTTGGCCCAGTCTTGACGTTTCAGCTTGTGTGTCTTGTTCAGTGGTGGTCGTCTTTCAGCCTTTCTTACCTTGGCCATGTCTCTGAGTATTGCACACCTTGTGCTTTTGGGCACTCCAGTGATGTTGCAGCTCTGAAATATGGCCAAACTGGTGGCAAGTGGCATCGTGGCAGCTGCACGCTTGACTTTTCTCAGTTCATGGGCAGTTATTTTGCGCCTTGGTTTTTCCACACGCTTCTTGCGACCCTGTTGACTATTTTGAATGAAACGCTTGATTGTTCGATGATCACGCTTCAGAAGCTTTGCAATTCTAAGAGTGCTGCATCCCTCTGCAAGATATCTCACTATTTTTTACTTTTCTGAGCCTGTCAAGTCCTTCTTTTGACCCATTTTGCCAAAGGAAAGGAAGTTGCCTAATAATTATGCACACCTGATATGTTGATGTCATTAGACCACACCCCTTCTCATTACAGAGATGCACATCACCTAATATGCTTAATTGGTAGTAGGCTTTCGAGCCTACACAGCTTGGAGTAAGACAACATGCATAAAGAGGATGATGTGGTCAAAATACTAATTTGCCTAATAATTCTGCACTCCCTGTATATCGGCCTTGATATCATGTTATTAGGTCTTTGGCTGATTGTTGAGCCCTGAGCTTGTGCTGCCCACTATGGGGCATATTTATACTCCGTTTGCGCTGAATGTGCGCCAAAAATTTTGACGCACTTTCAGCGCAAACATTGCCCCATATTTAAACCCTGACGCCCGAGCCGGCGCACAAGGAAACTGGCGCTATGTGCGCCAGTTTTTGGAAGCGGCACCCCGCCCTGCGTTAATGACATGCAGGGTAGGCGTTCCCGTCCAAAAACAGACGCACACAGCGTTGCGTCGTATTTATGCTTCAGGGCATAAATCACTCCCGGGCGGCAGGCGGCGCAAAAAAATGGCGCAAAGCACGAATATCGTGAAATTTTAACGCCTGGGTCAGGGCAGGCGTTAAAATGGGGCAAACACACCTGTACTTAATCAGAACACACAGAACAAACAACAGAGCAGCAGAGCAGCAGAGCAGCAGAGCAGCAACAGGGAGACATGGAGGTGCTTTTTCTTCAGCGTGCACGTAGACGCAGAACCCTGCAGCAACAACAGCAGCTACAACAACAACAGCAGGGACCCCAAAGACAGCGCAGAAGGCAGGAGAGGATATTCTGCCCAAGAACAACCCTGCATGGCCTCAGGGAACGGGACATCATCCAGAGGTACCGGTTGAACTGGCAGGCCATTCAGCAGCTGCTGACAACTATTGAACAGCAATTGGCCCCCACTTTAGTGACTCCACGCACTATCCCAACCGAAACAAAGCTGCTTGCTGTACTTCACCTGCTGGCAAGTGGCTCCTTTCAGACAACTGGTGCCCTGGTTGGTGGAATATCACAGCCCTCATTCTCCGCCTTTTTACCCAAAGTACTGGATGCCATCATTCGCCTGACACCCCGCCACATCTGCTTCCCTAACACAGTGCAGAAGCAGCAGGAAACTAAACAGGGGTTCTACGCCATCAGTGGCTTTCCGCACGTCCTTGGTGCAATCGACTGCACACACGTACGCCTTGTGCCACCTGCTGCGAGTGAACACCTCTACCGCAACAGGAAGCACACACATTCAATCAACGTGCAGGCCATAGTCTATCACCAAGGACTGATCACCAACATTGTGGCTAAATATCCTGGGAGTGTACATGACGCATTCATCTTCCGTCACTCCACCATCAACCAACACTTCCAGGATGGACGGTATGGCAATGGACTACTTGTTGGTAAGAACAAAAAACAAACTCATATACACACTGCCCAGAAACCCTGTAGGATAAACAACACATACACCACAATAGCAACACCTAGACAGGAACACACTGAGGTACTCACATCACTAGCCATGTTTCACAAGTCACCATTGAACCTCTCACACATTGGAATTTACTCTACAGCTTAGTGTGAAGACATTAATGACTGTGGTTGCCTAAATGTCACCTTGCAAATTTGAAGGCTCACAATAACCTGTACACTAATACAATGCATAAGTTTAAAGGGATGGGATGGCCTGGGTATGTTCATATGAACGTTTCTAATACACTTTCATGTTTCAACTCTGCATGGAACTATCATCACACCCCCAGTGAGGACACACGGACACCTGTATCACAAGTCACAATGCAAGGAAGGGCACACTGTACTGGAGAAACCAATACATCCTGCTGACAAACAGTTAGCCAACAAACACTTGCTCAGCCAAGGGAAAAAAACAATGCCAAAGTTTTCACCAACAACCATAGGTTGTCACATTAGTACACAAAATAGTCACAGACAACACAACACAACTACTGCCATCAAAGATACGTACAACAGTGCCTCCTACATCTAATTGATACCATTCTGTGTTTCTCTTTCAGCTGATCAGGGGTATGGAATCCAGCCTTGGATAATGACACCATATGGGAACCCAAATACTGCTGCTGAGCGGGCATACAATGACGCCCACAAGAGGACACGCAGCATTGTGGAGCGGACCTTTGGGATCCTAAAGTCAAGGTTCCGCTGCCTTGACATCACTGGCGGTGCTCTACTCTATTCCCCAGAGATGGTCTGTAAGATCTTACTCACTTGTGCCATATTACACAATATTTGTGTAAAAAGGAACATTCCCCTCCTTGAACCGGACCCAGACATGCCTGAGGATGACGAAGAGGAGGATGCTGGCCTGCAACAGGAGGGGGAACAACCTAACATGGCAGCAGGAGTGCGTAGGCGCCAACAGATAGTCAATAATTTTTTTTCATAATTCATTATAATCACTTGTATCCCAAACTTGTAAATAAACACAGATAAGAGACACCACATCATGCTTTGGCCTATTCATTTCTGACCACCTTTATTTTGAAATTGCTGAAGATGAATGTCGTCTCATTGAGCAAGAATGCTATAACATTCATCACACCAAAAAAAAACATCACAAATGTATGCACAGAGGGTAGGATGTGACATGATACATTACCATACACAGAGCCCAACAGGAGTACAAATGTGGCAATTACACATGCCGGATCCAAACAACTGAAACAGTCTCTCATCCAGGCCAAAATTGGAGATCATTTGAAAGTCACATCACACGTGTTCAGAGACAGGGTGGGACCATCCATGTGTACGTGACCATGTCATCAATGGCTTCTCTCAAGTGTGTGATATGAGCAATACCCAATTGGTACAACATCAGCTGCCACTAACTCAGGAGGAGACCTTGAAGTCACAGTGACAACATACACCCAGACAGGTGATAGTGGATCCACATTCCCACACACATGTACACATATGTCATACAATCAACCTAATAATTGAAAGTAGACCATCACAGTTGTGTCCCAGTTTGAACCTAGCAGGAACATTGTAACATGCCACTAAACCAGTTTATGCAGAAAGGGACACAGACAACAACAAAATTATTCTCATTATCACATCTGGAACGCTGAGAGTCTTGCAAACATAGTCATTTGAAAATGGTATGCAAGTTTGCTCCAATTCATCATTACTGCAAACGTCAAATGGGCTAATGAGATGAATGAATGGTCAACAGTCATTCATACCATATGGCCTTACATTAGCCTGCTGCTGCAGGTTTGCCATGATATAATAAATATACTCCATGGATACAGTAGCTATTCTGGATGGTCAAATCCTAGGGTGCTGGGGGCCTAAGTCCACCTCTACCGCCCCCAAAACATACAAGAATCATGTACTTGTGAACTAAACACATGCATAAGGCACATGTGTGGCCTACATGTCATAAGTCCAACACAAATCTGAAACACAAAATCATAATGGGACATGGTTAGCCCCATAAAAACTGTAAGTGACTCTTCCACTCCCTGTTAGGACTACAGATAAAAGCATCACCATCCTAATTGTGGACACATTTTGGAGAAGGAATACATCATGGTATCCCATCCATCATTTCAAACTAGCCATCAGCAATTAACCCAAATATGTTGACAAATATGGTCAATACATTAGTTAACGTCTCCAAAACATTACAGTGTGAATGCCTTCTATACATAAAACAACGGACATGTGTCATATCCAAACACAAATGTGTATCACATCGCACCGTTTGACCATGACAAATCACCTTTCCAAAGGTAAACACATGAAGACATAAGGAAAAATTTGCTCCATATTCTACGCATACAGCATGGGCGTCATAATTTGTTCACGTACATGAGTGCACACAATGCAGAGTCAAATACGAATGTATCCAAAAGTGTCTTAATATTTCGCCTTCAAAGTATAATTTACATCATCAATTTTTTGACTGCGCATCATGTGCATTACTGTACGTGGAAAAAAAATGACGCCCATGATGAATGCGTGGTAAAATTTACGCTACATGGACAATATGTTGGTCATCTCATGTACATTAAAGAATATTAATATTCATATCATATTTTTTTACTCCGCATCATGTGCACTACTGTACGTGGAAAAAAATGACGCCTATGATGTATGCGTGGTAAAATTGACGCTACATGGACAATATGTTGGTCATATCATGTACATTAAAAAATATTAATATTCATATCATATTTTTTGACTCCGCATCATGTGCACTACTGTACGTGGAAAAAGAAATGACGCCCATGATGTATGCGTGGTAAAATTGACGCTACATGGACAATATGTTGGTCATCTCATGTACAATAAAAAATATTCATATTCATATCATATTTTTTGACTCTGCATCATGTGCAATGTAATGCGTCCCAAAAAAATGACGCACAATTGTGTATGCGTGAAAATATGACGCATAACGGGAAAATAAAAACGGCGGCCATTTTATGCAGGAAGTGATGTAATAGGATATCCTGTTTACCAAATCTGTACTGGGAGTTAACTTTCACTTTCACTTTGCAGTCTCAGATTTATCTAGACTGTGTGGTTGTGTGAAAGGTGTTGTCCTGTGTTTTACTGCTTTTGTGTCCTGTGTCCCTTGTATTTTGTCTTTTTGTCTATCTATTCTTGTTGTATAACATTGTCTCTGTCTGTTTAGTCTTGTTTTGTCTATTCCTGTGATAGTTTGTATTGTCTGTGGGAGTCTGTTGTGGGTAGCATAGTTTGGGGGGTTACTTGGGCTATTTTTCTACTTTCTCTTTTTCTTTCACACCTCTACCTTTCCCCATTTCCCACTTTTACTTTCATATTTCATTTGTCCATTTTTCAAGCTCTAAATATGTCAGGTAGGCCTCGCCTGTCCAGGATGGGTGAAGATGAATTGGGGGGATTCATATGGCTAGTTAGCCATTTCCTCCCACTGATGCTGGAGGCTGGGGGCCGTGTGATACAGGGGTATCACACGGAGGCTAGGAAAATCCGGTGGGAGAAGGTGCGCCATCACCTGGTCCGGGTCTACGGGAGCATGCGAAATGTCCATCAACTCAAGCACCGCTGGGCAGATCTGATCACCATGGAACAGGACCTGCTGGACCACCTGGGACTCCGGATTGGTGGCCATGTTGGTGAGTACTAATCAATTACATGGGAAAATTAGAAATCTGTGTGGGAACATGTGATGATTGTTACCCAATCTGCTAAATAAGTAGCAGACTGTGTGTAATGCTAGGTAAACCTAGGCCCATGGTTATACACATATATCCCCATTTTTGAAAAACATTTTCACGCAAGAACAGCAGAAAATAGCAACTTCAAACTGTCTTTTGCTAAGTAGCCCCCTCTCTGCGTAACTAAATGATGCAAATGATGCGCTACAAAGGTATACATATGTGCCCTAATGTGTATTTGTTGCAGAATGTGTATGAAGACCAATGCTACCAGTCCGATGGCTCATTTTTGCAACACATACCAGATGCCTGTAGCTGTATGTAATGTAGTGTTGCATTTGTGTCAGAAAAGCAACACGTGAACGGCTCTATTTGTACTCTACTGGTCATAATGGCCAGTGAGTAAGTCATGTTGAAACAACATACCTACATATGTAGACGCCATAGCTAGACAGAAAATTAGATACCCATGATGATGCTATACATGTGTGTTGGCTTCACGTCACATGAAGTTAGTTATGTTGTCCACACATATGTCACATGTGTGTGTGGTTGCTGTGTGTTGAACATGTCCACCTAGCCTGTTTGATTGTGAGGGGTCATGCAGTCCTCATGGAACCAGTTTTGGAATGTCTCTCTGGGATGCACATGCTGAGATGTATGGATAACATTATTGGTGGGGCATACTAATGGAGCATTAACTTGGCCAACACATGACTGTCCTGGCCACTGCATGTGTGTAGTAGGGTGTGTCACTGTAGCAGGAGACTCATCCAATGATAATGTTGAATACAAAGTCATCCATGCAGTATGAGCATGTCTGAAAGTCTATCATTACCATGTCATATTCACACAGTGTCATTGTAACTTAAATTAATTGTCAGTTCACCCAGTCTGAGTATATTCTTCCTTTCATGCTTTACAGGTGGACCAGCCCCGTACACCGTGGGAGAGGTGGCACATTTTGACGAACCCGATACCTACAGTGAGTGTCGCCTGAGTGCCATTTTCATTGTTTGGTAAAGAAGCATGATGGATTACTGTGTGTTCAAGAGAATTCATGATTTGATGCGCTCGCTGTTCATTGACATTGTTGTTGTAGTGTGATATCAAATAGGACTTCTGTTTCTGTAAAGCAATACCTAGCCATCTCTCAGTTTGAGGGGCTGTAGGTCATTCCAGTTGTGCGGCAATGGGGAATGGTATGACTCATTTGGAATACACTGGTCAATGTTAGACTTGGTCAGGGACTTGCCATGAACTGAGTCTGCATATCAGACTGACAGTCTCCCAGATAGCTTAGGCACATGGCTTTGATGACAAGTGCTTCTTCCAAGTTGAGGATGGACTGTGTACACTGTAGGTCGGATCTTCCGGGGGCATGTACTTCCACAAGGTGAACTAGAAGTGTGTGTGACTTGAGTGCAATGGCCTAGGTGTTCTGTGGAATTCACAGAATGGGTGTTCTACCTCCTCTGTGTGTGTTGTAAAACATGCCTCACTGATAGTATGTCATGTTGGCCTAAGTCATATCATTTTGAAATGTGTGGACCTGGGATGTGACAATGTTTGGCTGACTACAACGTGTTGCTAGCCCTTCATAGGTGTTGTGTGTGAAGGCACGTACTTGTGGAACTTTCAAAACACTCCTGGGTGTGCATTGAACATGGGATTGTTGGTTGTTCTTCCCACACCACCCACAAAGACTGGGATGTTACTGTGAAACAGGGTACCTAGGACTGTAGCAACCAGTATGTTACACGTACTTGACACCTTTTGTGACTTGAGTGAGTACCTAGGGCCACATGTAGCAAAATGTCTACACGTTGCAAATGGCATAAATTTCTGTTTGTGAGTTGCAAACGTCTGTTTCCGATTCCAAATTGTTATTGGTGGTCATGAACATATTAGCAAAATGCTTCTCAAATTGCTAAATATTAAGGGGTTTACCAGACCTACTTGCAACTCACAGTGGTAGGCAATCCCATTTGCAAGCGAGTACGTGGTTGCAAAGTGAGTCGCTGTTATCATCCACTTGAAGTGGATGGTAACCCACTTGCTAACTGGAAGGGGTCCCCATTGTAACCCTTCACCTTTGTGAGTGCACCAAAATAATCCTGCACAAAACAGCCAGTGGTCTAAGGGACCACTAATTACCGTGAAATGATCCAAGATTGAATTTGTTGTGATTTTTAACTAATTGCAGCTCATTTTCCTTTCAGGTAAACGGCCTACACTTGGGGAAAAATAACCTGCTTTATTTAAAAGCAGTCACGTCCATGGAGGTCTGTTGTTCCCAGCAGGCCTCCATCCCCGTGAGTGCCCATAGTCGCTAAGGTGGCGCAACTTGGAACGCACATCATTGATGTTCATGAGGTGGGTCTTAGGGACCCCATAGCGACTCGCAGACGGTGTCAGAGACACCGTTCTGCATTGCAAATTGCTAGTTGCATTTTCCAAATTCCTACATCTGGCCCCTAGTGTGGACATATGATTCTGGGCCAGGGGTTCAATCTTAGCACACAACTAATTCCAAATGCCATTGAGTGAGGAGTGTGATTGTTATCACATAGAATGACATATGTAGTGAAGTCAGTATGCGGAAGAGGTGGTGCCATAATGTCAAATGCCTTAGGTATGATTTGGATGAGTAGTTTAGGGTGATGTCATACATCACTAAGAGACATGGATATGCTAGGTGTGATATGCCCTTATGTATGCATGCTTCACATGTACTTCCTCTGAGCCTTTCCGTGAACTATGTTGTAACAATTGCTGCAACCAATACATTTCTAGTAATGGACAAATGACCCATTGTGGTATTCCACCCACTGGAAATCCAAAGCTAAATATTTGCCTTTTCTCTTCACAGCTGCAAACCTGAGTGCCGCTGATCGCAACCATTTTGAGCGCTGTGCGATGAGATACAGGCACATCCTGCAGGTGCAGTGTGGGTATCGGAGGATGGCCCGCAAGTACCATTCAGATCGGGCCTCCGGGGCGTGGTGGGCCACACCACAGGCTCCCCCAACGGTGCCACCAACAACCACCAACACCACATCCACCAGGTCTGCCCAAGTGGACCCAGCAACGGACCAAGCATCTTCCTCCAGACCTGGACCCAGCCGTGTGGTGGGAGCAGGACTGTCCCGTGGCCACACAACTCCTGCCACAACATCCACCTCCACCGGCACGCAAACCAGCACTGACCCTCCTATCGACCCAGCGGCCTTCCAGACATTGTCCCGGAAATTGGACAAGTTGATTAGAAAGGTGGACAACCTGACGGAGGACATGAATGAGGTCAAAAAGAAGGTGCGCTCCATCAGGCGCACACTACAGAGGGCAAAGCTGTCGTACGTTTGCCCTCCTGAACTTTTACCCCTCCCCTCTCACCTCTTTCCTATGTTATACTGTTAGTTGGGTTTGGGGGGTTAGTTATAGGATAAGTGTAGGTAATTAGCTTAGTTAGTGTTAGGTAAGAGGGTGGGGGGTCTTTATTCTTTCTATCTTCTATTTTTGTGTGGGTGGGTGGGTGGGGGGCAATGTTGGGATTCCTGTTTAAAAAAAAAAAAAAAAAAAAAAAAATACATAAAAAAAAAAACAAAAAATATATGTTTGTATAGGATAGTATAGTATGTGTGTAGGTTAGTAAGTGCTGTCCTGCATGTGTCTTGTCTCATAATGGTGGGTGGGGGGTTGATGTTTAGATCGTTTCGTTACATGTGTAGAGTAAGTTTAGCTTAGGTTAGTTAGGGACAGTTGTGGGTTAGTAGTAGTCAGGTTAGATTAGTGTAGGTTTAACTTTCCCTTAGTTGCCTCTTTTATTACTTCTTTGAAATAAAAATTTAGTTAACCCTTTACATGATGCGTTAGGTGCTACATTATCCTGGCCTTGACATCAGTGTAGCAGAATGTTTTAGTATGACATTTGTGTCCTATGCTCGCTATCCCCAGGCTATTGAGGTTTAACATGCCAGCTACCTGTGTGCTAACTTGGTAAGTATCCACCATGTGGGAGACCCACCATTGGTAGTGTGCATTGATCATCAAGGTTTTGGGTTGGCATGTATCCTACTTCACAAAGAGTACTTCCAGACTTGTTATTGTAGGTAACTAGATAGGTCGGACAGCAGTGTGAAGTTCAGGGAGATCTTTGTAGATGAGGATTTGTTCACACTCTTGTCTTGTTGCTGTCATTGCTGACCTACATCATGTGTGTACTGATTCAGCATGAATTTCCTTCATGGAAGTATACGCCGTAAGAGTGATTGATGCAGTGTAATTTGTTTATGATTCCTTACATTTTACAGCATTAATTCTAATTTTAGTATTGCATGGTGCCTACATTTCTCTGCCACCATTAGTTGTCTAGAATAGCTATAGATGGTGCATCATTCTGTCCAACACAGCATGATTGTGTGTGCTTAGTCCCTTCATCAGTTATTTTCCTCAGTATAGTAAGGCTATGATGCAATCCTGGCCGATGCACAGATGTTTCAGTATACATGAAATCAGGACAGTAGTATAGAGAATCTACATGGTTGCCACACAGCCACTTTGGAGTTATGTACTGCACATTTGAAGTGTGAAATAACACAGAGACACAATAGGTGTGCAAGTGATATTTATTTATAGGTGGTGTAGTGCAAAATGTCCATTCACAATGTTAGCTGAGTCCGTTCTGGTGCATTCTTACATGGTGATCCTACAGACGGGGTGTGGATGATGCTCCTGACATGCTGGGGTGATGCCACAGACAGTGCAGAGGAACAGGAATTGCCAAATAGTAGGAGAGAGACATTCACTGGCAATTGGGACAAGTCATACAGTGGATTGCCGAACAGTCATTGAGTGTAGTTGTAGTGAGACTGGCATGTGTCAAAACGTAGGACCTTGGTCAGAGTAGGCCATGGTGCAGGGACTAGGGCTTCCGGGTACTCTTGCGTGTGAATGTAATCTGTTCCATGTCTTCTTCTTCTGATGTGTGTGTTGCCTGGTGTGTCCTTGTGGTTGTTGGTTGTGAAGGGGCAACACACACCTCAGTGTTAGAAGACATGGAGGCAGACATCCCGGGGGCTGCTCCCTGTCGAGTAATGAAGGGCAGTACTGCAGCAAGGAGGGCCTGCTGGTTTTTCAGAATGGCATCCACATCACGATGGTAGGCAGCCAGGTCGGCCCTGAGGGGTTCTAAGTTGCATTCGTGCACACGTTGACTGGCTTGCAGTTGGAGTTGTTGTGTCAACTGGATGACAGCTGTGCAGATTTACTTCTGTGTTTTTAAAAGTTCCTCCAAGAGCGATGTTCGTGCTTGCATTGCAGCTGCCTGATCTGCATTTGACAACATGCACGAACGCACCCCCTCAAGGCTGGCTGCCATAGTTTGCATCCCCACCCGCACCTCCTTGGCCAGCTCCCGCTGGACCCCAACAACTGTTCTTTCAAAGCTGGTGCCAGTGTCGTCAGAGTCCTCAGCTGTGTTGGAGCTGGCAGGTCTTACAATTGGGGTGGCGGGTGGTTCTCCTGTGGTGGCTGCTTCTTCTGTGCTCCTCCTTGTGACTGAAGGTGGGGTTTGGAGGCTTTCAAGGACCATTTGAATGGTCTCTGGTGGGAGGTTGATGGTCTCGTCATCCATGTCATCAGGGAACTCATGGACAGGCATATCGGCAGGAGATCCGTGTTCCTCTGCAATGAAACAGGGTACAATTAGTGTGTCTGTGTTGTGACAATTTTGCACTAAGATACAAGCCTTTGGATGCCTTAACTTTGTACTCTGTGTTTGTCTTGGTATCTGCTGTCCGTCATAGGGCATTGTTGTAGGCCTTTGGCCCACCTGTGTGTCACATGTATGATATGGAGCTATCAGACATGTCTGCCAGGTCGCCTCTAGGTGTTGCTTTGTAATAATTTAGGAATAGGCTTTTTTTTGTCCTACTCCTCCCTCGGTGTTTAACTATTGTTATGGAGGGACATTTTGTTGGGTGTGCTCTCATTATCCTACATGTGATTCTTGGCTTTCTAAGCAGCAGGATTGCTAATGGTGTGGGGGACTAAGTCTGACCCACTTGTAAATAACTCTGTCACCCAGATATTTCATTTTGCTCAGACTAACTAGCAGTGCCTCTGGTCTCCCACATCAAAGGAATGTTTAGACATCCGAGCGCATGACATCTTTGGAACTTCTCAGGGAAGTCGTGGTCACTCAGATCCTACACAATGATGTCTTTTCCGGTATGTTCCCATACACAAAGGACAAAGACAGTATTTGTTTAATATGAAGTTTCATTGTACAACTGACTTGTAGAAATTTAGGTGTGAGCCCCAATAACCCAAACAATACACACTGTTAGAATTGAAATAGTCCGCAGGAGAGTAATACATTAGTACACAGCTATCATGGTGCCTAACAGTTTCTACTCTCCCTCTGCTTGTTCTATGTATAGCACAGCATGTTAAGTTTGGAGCTTGCCTGTCTGAATCACAGGGGAGACATCATCCCTCATATCAGAGGAATGGGCTGTGATCTGGTTGTGCATCAGCAGCAAGGCAGGCAGCATCTAGTTGTGATTTTCTGTTTGGAAACTCCCTCTTGCGTGTCTTGGGACAAGGAAGTGATTTTAAAAGTCATATGTCATGGTGATGACGAAGTTTCCCTACGCAGGAATGCCAAACCTTAACCCCTACCACATCTATCAGCAACATACCAGACTCTATCCTTGACTGGGGCACAGAGTGAATATGTTCTGGCAAACTCCAGTGCAGAAGTAGGCAATACAGTGTGATTTGACTAATTGACCACACCTTAAGACTGGCTATTTGCTACGTTAACTGATAGGAAGGGCAATGAGAATCATTTAGTGCAAAGTGCTCTGAGGCTCTTAGATGTGAGCAAATGAGTATAAGTACATTCAGGGTAAGATGCACAAAGGCCTAAAGCCTGAAGCTAATGCGCAATGTATACGTTTCACTTGCCACAATACACTTTGACTGACTGTGGGTGTTGTGACTGCCCTGCCAGCACACTTGCCTCTCAGGCCCTGCCCCATACACTTTTTATTCACATTGCATGAACTGTACATGTTACGTGGCATTACTTATGCATGTCAATGTTAGGATGTGGTATGGATGTAAACATTGCTGATGTTTGAAGATGATGTTGGGTCATGTGTGTCCTACTGGATTTGCCTGTTTATCGTATGAATGTCCTATTTGTTTGTCAGACTGTGCAGGTGTGTTTCAGTGACCAGTTGCCTGTGTCCCCTCCTCAATGTTGTTGTCTGAGCAGTATGACATTAGTGATGTAGCCTTGTTAGCCAGGCACGTGAGGGACCCTGACGTATGCAGCATGTGTGTGTCGTTAGTGCTGTGTGGCTCCCATTGCTGGTTACTTAGGCTTATGTATGTGTCAGGTATGGACATTCTGCATTTGAGTGTACTGGTACCTTTGTCTTATTTCTAGGAGTAGTTGCGGATGTCATCCTCCCCCCCTAATTTAGGTATGTATGTTCCAGGGGGGGTTCCTGCCATTTGGTACTATAGCTGCACAGAGATGAGAGGTGTTATTGTCAACTGTTGAGGCAGTTACATTGCAGTTGTTGTTTTTGCTACTGCATTACAGATAGGGACCTAGTTGATGTAGATTAGATTTTGCACTACAAGTGCCTGGATGTGGATTTGAGGTAGTGGCCTTCCCACCTGTCACTGCTTTCCCTTGGCTCTCTTGTTGTAATTACAGGATGTCCCCATGGGACTGTTGTTGTTGCTGTATTTTGTCGTGCCCCAGCTTCGGTCAGTACTGGGCATGCCCCCCTGCCGTGCCCCTTTACCCATGCCACTTCATATATGTGCTAAGTTACATGCATTGTGTAGTAGGTATCCCCCCCCTGCTTACAGTCCCCATTATTGCATTTGAATTCCCCATGCGACTTACCCTGCATGTGCGTTGTGTCGTGGTAGTCTGCGCTGTCCAGTCCTTGAATCCCTGTGACGATCTCCTCCAGGATGACGGCTGTGACCATCTCCTCCATGTGGTCCAGGGCCTCCTGTTGTGCTGGACTCCCCCCTCCAGTCTGCATTGCTGCCTTCCTGTTCCTGGCCATTTTCTCTTTTGTCCTACGTTTGCAGTCATGCCAGCGTTTCTTACACTCAGTGACTGTGCGGCGTTCTTCAGCCACACTGTTAATCTTGTCCACTATTTGTTTCCAGATGGCCTCTCTCCTACTGAGTGGCAATTTTGAGGAGATGAAAAGTTGGTGCTGGTGTTCCGTCACCTCTTTCACCAGGATTTCCTGCTCCTCTTCACTGAAGCGACACTTTCTTTTTTTTAAAAAAATGTCCTGGTTCCTGTACGGATCCTCCTGGCTGGTTCCTGGTCTGCTCTCATCCTCCTGGGGTCTGTTGGGGCATCTGGGATCCATTTTGGCTCTCCTCTGCTGAAAGGGCAGTTTTCACGCAAAAATGTAACGCAATAGCGTGAAAAAAATCAGCATTTTCACAATTGCGCTGTCGTAAATCGACCCACAGTGATGTGCGTCGCATTTACGTTGGTTTCCTTTACGACAGACGGACGCTGTGTGCGTCACGAAATAATGACTCCCACCTGTTGGTTGCGCCGCCGTACGTCAAAGTATAAATTTGACGCCCGCATGGCGCTTCAAAATGCCGTTAGATGGCGCAAATTTTTTTGACGCAAAACTGCGTTATCGCAGTTTTGCGTCAAAAAGTATAAATATGGGCCTATGTGACTATGTGACTGCTTTCTCTCGCTTCCCTGAGAGTCAAGTAGAGAAAGGCATGTACTTAGCCCTGTTTAAAGAGCCATAATAGGAAGGAAACCAGGACTCCAGGGGCAAACAACCCCAACCATTGAGGCCTAGTGGCCCCTGTCTCCCATGTGGTATACAAACACAATGTGACAGATATAAAACTGCAAGGTTAATTAATCCATATAAAATAATCTGAGATTGCACGACATAACATGTTCCGAAATTATGGTTAAAAATTGCAGATACTGTTGGTCGGAATGAAAACTAGCCAAAAGGAGCAAGTGTAATGAAAGAACCAAGGGGCATATTTAAGAAAATTGGCACTGCACACAGTGCAGCGCCACTTTTCCTGCACCCCTTAGTGCCCCTCTAACGCCACCATGTATGCGCCGTATACGGTGCACCACGGCGGTAGTTAGGGGACTAGCGTCTGAATTTTTGATGCTGGTCCAGCGCTTTGCAGGATTAGCATAAAAAATTCTGACGTTAATCCTGCAAAGCACCCAGGGACCCATTGTAAGCAATGGAAGCCTCCTCTTAACTCCTGCTCTGAGCAGGAGTTAGAAGTGCCATAAAAAATGGCTCAAGGAAATCTCTTAGATTTCCTTGCGCATTTCTTTGCCCTCCTAACATACATTATGTCTGGCACAGGCATACTGTAGTGCAAAGTGGCACAATGCATGCATTGCACCACTTTGTAAATATGGCGTGGCGATTTTGGCCTTCTAACGCCACATTAGTGTAAATAATGACAATAATGTGGCATTTGAATGGCGCTAGGGGCTCTTAAATATGCCCCCAAGCTTCCAAGGTTTCTTAAAATGGAAGCAGTGTCAAAAGTCCCTGTCTCAGTGTTTACGTGACAACCTGCTCCTCATTTTATCACCCTGACAGATATGGCATGTACTCTTGTGCAGCACACAGGTGTCATGAGTCCCCTGACAAGTGTACCTCAAGATTGTGGTGTATTGCTCAACATCAGAGTGCTAGACACAGTTGGGTCACTGCAGCTCACCCAGAGAGGTATGGCTTTTAATGTAGGTGGCTACCGCGCCCATGACCATGCTATGACACTGCTGTTGATGGCAGACAATTACAGTTTATGGCCTTCATCCCAC
This sequence comes from Pleurodeles waltl, assembly GCF_031143425.1. Classification (NCBI taxonomy): domain Eukaryota; kingdom Metazoa; phylum Chordata; class Amphibia; order Caudata; family Salamandridae; genus Pleurodeles; species Pleurodeles waltl. Next base: position 1,446,242,951 of record NC_090445.1, read on the forward strand.
TGTGGAGACTACCTACTACTTGCATAAGTCAGTAAAAAACTGAAGTAGTTCATAACTGACCAAATTTCCACGGCCCTGATTATCTGAGTATAGCATATATGAGGGTGCTCAGGAGCATGTGAGGTTAGGTACCTGTTTTATGAGTCTCCCTGTATCTATGAACTCCTTAGGCTGCAGTGAGCTCCATATTGTTAATTATCTATGATTTTTTATATAGCCAAATGCCTTACTTAAATGCTAATCATGAAGGAAGAAGGCAAGATCTGTATTTGTTCAATTGGGCACCCAAAACAAATTGCAGTCAGCACATTTATGCCCTAGCTTAAGTAGGTGCTGCCTGCCCTATATCGATCTCCAGTCCTTTCTGCAGCCGGACAGAAATGAGTGAGGGCCTGATTTAAATTTCGGCAGTCAGCCCGTCTTCCGCCAGGGCAACGGAGTAGTTTATTCCAATACCCTAGTAGAGGTCCTGGTGGCCAAAATTAGGAAATTTTTGTCTGCCCAGCGGACATTTCTAGCATTGGCAGAACCGTCATCATTGCAGTTCCTGCCAATGTATTAGAATTTTGCTGTACAGCTCTGTCAACATAGCAGAACCGTACCGCAAACTTACAAAGTTTTTAGCTCCAAAACTAAAATCCCAAAGTGGGATTTTCCTTATGAAAAGAGAAAAAACAGTGCCCCCCTTACCATGGAGGGCATTGAAAAACAGCAATATGTCTGACCCATCTAAAATAGGTGGGCAGACATACAGCAAAAAGTTTTGACGGCCCTTACTCTGTCTAGCTATCGGAGGAGTTTGACCACGGCCGAGGTCAAGTAGTCTCCACTGTTGCAAACTATAGCCTGCATGCATTTAAATCGGGCGGGCAGCCCATAGTATTGGAGGGAAAGGAACTCCATTGCCATTGTGACGTGGTTCCATCTTTGCCAAGAATTGAATCAGACCCTGAATTTCAATAGACAAACCCAGGAGGGTAGATGCACCTGAAACTATTTGCTATGGGGATGTAACCAGCATTGTTGCATCCAGCCATTGACACATTTCTAACTGAGCCCAAGAGATTGAAGTCTGTCTTGTGCCTGATGATCATAAAGTGTACTGTCTACAGTCTGTATCTACTGCATCCCTCTCGTCTACCTAACCATCCTGTATGCCCATGTGCTACAGCCGTGGCCTGATTTTGATCCAAGAAGGCATGTGTCTTGTTGAGTGGACCACCTACTCCCCAATTGACTGCCACAATGTAGATTTTCCTAGTAGATTATGACGGAAAGTCTTAATTTTATTAAAGACACGGAGGCGAGTATTATGCTTCTCTAACTTGCTTTAATTTTAATAGCAGCAGTCAAGAAAACTACAACTCCCAAAAGGCTTAGAACAGAGAAGCCAATGGGAGAGAAAAACGTAATGGTAAATGCACCAATCAGAACAATGGGAGCTATGAATCCACTAAGCTTGACTGCGACCAGCCCTCTTTCTTGATGCGAGGAGGCTAGTAATTACGAGAAAACAACGGAAAAATGGCCAGGATTATAGCAATTGCTAAAGTCAAAGAACAAAAGTCCTGGATCAGTTCCAGACACAAACGAAGTGAAGAAGGTATCCGGTAGGGAGAAGAGGGAATGCCTCGGAAAGGATCCGACTGTCCAGCCGATGTGTTCTTGTCCGGCAAAACCACCTTCTGATCAGGTAGAAGTTTGAGCTGGAGTGGAGGTAGCTGCAAGGGAGGGAAAAAAAAACAAGACAAATCAGAAATATCTCCTTGTTGAGGCGGGATAATACTCGCCTCCGTGTCTTTAATAAAATTAAGACTTTTCTTCATAATCTACTAGGAAAATCTACATTTTATGTCAAGAACGGAGGCTCATATTATGCTATTTTAAAGCATATTAATCACTATTGACGTAGCAGTATGAACTAATTTACAATAAAATGTCCTAAAAACATTATCATTAGACCAATCAGCAGATCTCAGAATGTCCTCTAACCTGGATCCAACCCAAAAGGCCTTGGAAGCCATAGCACCTCTAACTGAGTGAGCTCCAAATATGGAGGTATCAATACCCGCAAGGGACATCACCCAACGAACCCATTTGGCTAGAGTTGCAGCAGACACGGGATTGTGTGGTTTCTGGAAAGAAATTAACAGTTGGGAAACAGAGGACTTTCTGAGATTAGCTGTACGTTCTTCATAACATTTGAGACATTGTCCCACACAGAGCTTAGGTTGATCTGGAAAATATGGATAAAAGACTGTACGTAAGTTAGTTTTGGTGCGTATGTAAATGGAAAACATTACCCCTGTGGGAGCAAACTGTCGAGAAGTAACGTCAAGTGCTCTAACATCAGATAAGCGTTTAATAGAAACTAAGCAAAGCAACATGGTAAGTTTTGCTGAAAGCATTTTTAAAGATAAGTCAGAATTGTCCTGCCAAGACAAAAACAAATTCAAAACTAAATTGACATCCCATAACTTTGAATATTTAGGTAGTGGGGGAATTGAAAATTCTACTCCCTTTAACAGCCGACAAAGTAGAGGGTGTTCACCCACCGGTTTCCCGTTGACATGGGTGTGATGCATGGAAATAGCAGACCTATACAAATTAATTGTTCTGTAAGACTTACCTGCACTAGCTTGCGCAGCCAGAAAGTTAATTACATAACTTATATCTGCTGAAATGGGATTGAGGTCCCTTCCCAAACACCGGCTAGACCAAAGAGACCAGGTGGAAGAATATGCTTTCCTGGTGCCGGGAGCCCAGGCCTTATTGATGAAGTCAGTAGCCTCTTCCGAAATTGGGATGGTAGATGGGGCATTCCTGATACCTTCCATCCCGAAAGAGTGAGTGTCTTGTTGATAACCAAGGGATGAGGATTCCCTAAGGGATCTAGCAGAAGGGAAGGAAAAGAGGGGAGAAGAACGGGAAAATCGATTGCCAATTCCAAGAGAGGGGGAAACCAAATTTGAGATTGCCAAAAAGGTACCACGAGGACCAAAGTTGCTTCCTGACGTCTGACTTGGGCCAGAACTCTGATGATCATAATAAAAGGAGGAAAGGCGTAATTGATCGTCCGTGACCAATCCTGAAGAAAAGCATCGGAGGCCAATGCCGAAGGATCCGGACGCCAACTGAAAAAGAGGGGGAGTTGGGCGTTGAGGCGGGAGGCAAAGAGGTCTATACTGAAGGGGCCCCACTTGTGGAGGATAGATTGAAAGACTGAGGGATGAAGTTTCCAATCGCTGTAATCCCTGAGGAAGTGAGAATGCCAATCCGCCGTCTGGTTGAGGGAGCCCGGGAGATATTCCGCCGTGAGAGATATTTCGTTGCCCAAACAATATTCCCAACGTCTTTTTGCCAGGTCTGCTAACGGCTTTGATCTGGTTCCTCCTAAATGATTTATGTATCAGACAGCCGAAACATTGTCCATGCGGAGGAGGATGGTACACTGAACCCTGCCTTTTGCCAGACTCTTTATTGCAAAGGAGCCTGCAAGCATCTCTAAATAATTGATGTGCAATCTGGACTCCCTTAACAACCATGTACCGCCAGTAGAGATTGGTCCACAGCGGGCGCCCCAATCCGTCAGGCTTGCATCGGACTCTAACACAAGATCTGGGGCTGATGGAAAGATAGTTCTGCCATTCCAGGCATCTAAATGGTCTATCCACCATTGGAGCTCTAGGCGGGATTATTGATCCAGAAAGACCATATCCGAAATGGCTAGACTTTTTCTGAGATGATGGATTTTCAGTCTTTGAAGAGCCCGATAGTGTAAAGGGCCGGGAAATATGGCCTGAATTGAAGAGGACAAGAGGCCCACAATTCTGGCTAGAGATCTTAGAGAGATCTGGGTTTTTCGGAGCGTTCTTAAGATCTCCGATTTGATGGAGTTCACTTTTTGTAGGGGAAGATGAAGGGTGGAAGAAGAAGAATCTATTTCGAACCCCAAAAACTGAATTCTTTGTGAAGGAACCATGTTTGATTTTTCTTCGTTGACTGGAAACCCCAGTTGGGAAAGAAGAGAACAAGTTAATTGTAAATGGGAAAGAAGGGTCTCGTGATTCTGATGTAGGATAAGGATATCGTCGAGATAAATCAGTAGCCTGATGCCCAAAGATCTGAGATGCGCCGTAATTGGTCTCATCAGTTTTGTGAAGCACCAGGGTGCTGACGACAGACCGAACGGAAGGGAAGAAAACTGGTAAGTTTGACCGAGCCATTGAAACTGAAGGTACTTGCGGTGACCCCAGTGAATGGGAACCGAAAGGTACGCATCCTGAAGATCCAAACGTACCATGAAGTCCAAAGGGAGGAGAATATCTCGTAAATGAAGAATTGTCTCCATTTTGAAGTGCCGGTAGACGACAAACTGGTTGAAATACTTTAGGTTTATGACTGGCCTGAACTTTTTGTTTTTCTTCTGAACCAGGAATAACGAACTGAGGAACCCTGAGGGATCTGGAGTTGAAATTTGAATGGCGTTTTTGGAAAGGAGAGAATTTACTTCCTTTGAAATAAGAAGGGACATTTCTGTTGAGAAACTTAGCGGTGGAGGAAAATAAACTTGGTGAGGTTGCGAATAAAATTCTATTTGGTATCCCTGAATAGTATTCAGAACCCATGGATCGGTAGTTAAAGAGCTCCATTTTTTAATGAAAAAACTGAGCCTGCCCCCTATTGGAGGAGGGCCAGAGGTAAGGCTTACCTTGAGTTTTGTTGGATCTGAAGCCGCGTTGTCCACGGCCCCTGTAACCTCTGCCTCTCTGAGGGTAAAACTGTGGCTTGTAGGATTGATATCCATAATTTGAGTATGAGTATGAAGAGCCTCTGAATCCTTGGGGATGAGTGACTCGGCCGGTAGAGCGGCTCCTGCCTGTACCGGCCCTGGCGAAAACCCGTTGGTTGAACACTTTTTTAATATTCTGTTGAGCCTTGTCAATAGAAGAAAAAGTTGCAACAAACTTTCCAAAATCCTTAATAAATGAATCTCCGAAGAGACGACCGTCGGCTTTCATCCCAGGATCCATGGAAGCGAGATTAGACAGTTTAGGATCCAGTTTGAGTAACAATCCCTTCCTTCTCTCATGAGTAATGGCAGCGTTGGCGTTGCCCAACAAACAGAATGCTCTCTGAGTCCAGAGGGAAAGTTCGGAAGGATCTATGTCCGCATTATCCGTTTTGGCTGATTCTGCCAGATCCAAAATACGAGCTAGAGGACCCACCAAATCAAGGAGCTTATCCTGGCAATTTGACCAGGCCATATCTACCCCTTTGCTGGGGTCTTTGCCAAATTTAGAGAAAAAGGTCCAAAGTGATTTATCAATTACTGGGGTTGTAGTGATGTTGGAAGAGAGGGAAGGTCTGGGGCATTCTGACCTAAACTTAGCTCTCGTTTGCTTATCCAGGGGAAGCCTTAACCTGGAAGCTATGTATTGACCCACATGGCCCGCAGGAGACCACTCCGTGGAGTTAGGATGGTGGAGGTAAGAAGGATCAAACATAGGGTTACCTTCTGAATCCAAAACAATTTTTTCAGAAAAAGGGTTAGAAATTTCCAATTTAGGCTTTTTTGGGGGGGAAACCTGCGAGAGCGAGCCCCATACATCAGAATCATCGTCACAGTCATCCACATCACCGATGTCGTCATCGGTATCAGAAATATGCGTTATTATAACCTGTTTTGGCGCTGAAAAAGTATGTTTTGTTTTGGACTTACGTTTGCCAGAAACGTTATTCGAGTTCCCCTCCTGAGAAGAAGGCCTGGGAGGCATTTCATCCTCAGTCATGGGTGAAGAGACTTCACCAGTCAACAGAGCGCCATCTTTTTGTAGGGACAAATCCTTGCTTTTTCTTTTTCTGCTATCCCCCGCAGATTGGGCCATAAAGGATTTGAAAAACATATTTTGTACAGAACACTCAATGTTCTTCGACATTTTATTCATAGTGGCTGACACAGCCTTCGTCACAGCCTCATTAATAAAGGCTCCAATTTCATTATTGTTTGATAATTTGGAAAAAGGGTCTTGCCCTTCCATAATGTAAAAAGAATAACAAAGGAAAAAAGGGGGAAAAAACCTGATTGGAAAGGGTTAAATTATGAGCAAGGCAGATAGAGACTATAAACACGCCCTAAGAAGCGTGGCCCAGCCCTAGAACACCAAGGGAAGGAAACCGGAAACTCTTCACTTCGCAAAACGTAGTCCGGAGGGAAGCGCGATTAGCTGGCACCCAGGTAAGCGTGGAACAAAGGCAGTCTGAGGCAGTCTGAAGTGAATTGAGATGAGCGCGGAGTCGAACAGTTCAACGGACGCGTCTTCAGTGAAGCGCGACCGTTAGAACGTTCGAGACAACAAAGCTGCCTCAGACGCGCGCAAGCACGTTG